>NC_138127.1:66046210-66660607 GCF_964188305.1 Podarcis bocagei | reverse complement strand
GAGGAAAAGACGAAGAAGAAGACGAAGATGATGAAGAAGACGAAGGAGAAGGAGAAGGAGAAGGAGAAGGAGAAGGAGGAGAAGACTGAAGATATCCAAGTCAAGTTGGTGCCCACCAGTTGTTTTGGTTTACAGTTCCCATCATCCCTGACCACTGGCTATGCTGATTGGGGCTGATGGAAGCTGGAGACCAAGGCATCTAGAGGGCAGCACCAGGCTGGAGAAGGTTGGTTTAACAGAAGACCTGGCATAGTCACATATTTACTCACCTAACAAAAAGCACAGAAATTCTCTGTTAATTTCCCCCAGCTGAACTTCCATGCCATGCAAGCAGTAAAGATGTTCTACAGTGTCACATATTATTCTAGCTCACAATATGGGCACATGTCTTGGTCTCCCAGGGCCGTTCATCCTCTTCTGCCCAATTCTTCCTGAGTTAATCACCTTGAAATGCCTTAATTTCCAATGGAAAAGTTTTTTGCATCCCCCCCAATAAGGTAAGTAACTCTGAAACCTACTCAGCAGGTCTCGGTGCTATTTCTCAATGTACAAGTCTAAGGACATACCTGTATTCGAACGCTTCTTTGGATTTTTGAGACTTCGGCACCTCCCACTGAGGGAGCTGCTGTTCTCGCTCATAGAATCTTGTGCTGAGGAAGCACTTCCCGTTGCTTCACTGTCTCTCATCATGCTTTCATACCCGCTGCTTCCTCCACTGTGGTAGAACAAGGCTGTTTTCCCCATGGCAGGTGGCAGCTCCCCACTCAGGACACTGCTGTTGTCACTTCCGTGGCCACTGCTACAGCGGTGAGGCTTCCGAGGTGGAGTGATCTTGCTGTAAGGTGAAGGCAGCAGGTGAACAGTTGGCTTCTCTTCTCCGTGGACGGCACTGCGATCATCTGTGTCTGAGTTCCTACGCAACTGCAGCCCTCTGGTGCCAGTGCTTCCTTGCAGAAGTTCTGAGATCCTCCCATTGACAGCTCTGAGGGGCAGTTTTGAGGAGAGCCCAGAGCCCCTGTTCCTGCTGAGAGACTGAGTAGACCAGGACATATTCTTTCCATTTGGAGGCAAGCCTGAACTCTGCCCCACAGACTGAGGGAGGGACTTGGTAGAGAAGCTAAGTGTTTTGGTGGTTGAGGCAGCCAGGCTTCGAGCCTTAGGACTTGCCAAGAGGAGCTTGCTCACTGCAGAGATCTTTGATTGACTGGCCTTTGGCGAGGCCCCTGCAGACTGAGAAAGGCCTGAGTTTGTGGGTGAGGACATTGCACTGCGGTTGAAACTTCTCCCAGCTCTGGGCATTGTGGTGTCTTTCCCAGGACCCATCTTGGAGCTGACAGAGGACAGACTCTCTGCCCTTTCTAAAGACAGGCACTCATAATGGCTCCCACTGGACCTTCCCAAGGAATTGGTTCTGCTGGCCAGCTGTTCAAGTTTGGCACTAAACAATTTACTGCTGCTATTGTTACCGCTCTCCATACTGGAACCCTTTTGTTTCCCATTCAGCTCATCGGGAAAACTAGCCAGGAAAGGGGCTGGTTGGTTCAAAGGGCTGCTGGTGCTGCTACTGCAAGTGCTGTGCTGAGGGCTGGCCCTATTTTTCTGATCGAGGCTAGATTTCCTCACGGGAGGCAACGGCGGAGTTCCTTTTGGACGTGTGAGAACGCAGTGTTTGGGGGACGCAATCCTTCTTTCCAAGCTAGCTCTGGAAGTCTGGGACCCAACAGAACAGCTAATGGCACTGTTCTCCTCAATGTAATGATAGGAAACAGCATCCAATTCCTCCAGCTTGCTGGCCTTCTGAACGCCTCTTGTGAGGCTGCCATTTTTAAAGCTCTCCGTAGTGTGTGCTGGGCTGTGGGCTGTGGAACTGGGAAGTCCCATTTCACATCCATCTACAACCCTCTTCAGGTTTTCCGTTCCCGGGGAGCTGGAAGTCTCTCCGCTACTGCTGCTAAACCTGTCTGCTGACTTCTGCTTCTTATTTTGTTGAGTGATGGCTTCAGCCTTGGGGCCACAGCTTTCTTTTTTCACACTGTCTTCCCTCTTTAGCCAAGGATCATCAAATTTTATCTCTTTTCTTACACTGGATTCCTTCACCTCTTGAGGCTGGGGAACTTTTGCTGGTGACGACACTACAGATATGGTCTCAGGCGGCTCTTGTGCTTTAAAGGGATTAACAGCAATACATGGATACACAGTAATGTTGGTCTTCATTGGAATGAAACCTTCACAACTGCTTAGGCTTGTGGTGTTTGATATTGTGACCATAGTCTTTCCCAGGGCTGATATTTTACAACCTTTGATAGGTGACATTTTATTAATACTTTCATCGGTAACCTCTGGCAGTACAAATATTTCCTCGGTGACTGGCTTTTGCTTGTCATTTATACAAACCACACTGCTGTTCTGTACGCCTCTTGCCAGTTCAGGAATGGGCGCATCTGCCAGTGCTTCCCCATGCCCATAGCATGCTTGGGCTATGAAGCTGTGGCATGACTGTTCGCCATCACTTCCGGTGCTCATTTCACTCAACCACGAGCTGATAGAGGAACGTCTGCTTTCAGCCTCTTCAGCTTTGTGATCCAGTCCCATTTTTGGAAGAGGCATAAACTGGGTGATACTGACCTCAGACACAGGAGCTGTACTGGCATAGCATTCAAGATCTTCACTGATGCTGCTGATAATGCTAACCGGCCTAGACCCGGAGGCCAGAGCTTGCACAGAACAATCACTGTTAAAGCTGATGATACTTGTTGGACGTCCGTTCTCCAGAACCCCACTAATGGTCAGTTCTTCAACCAGGGTGAATACCAGCTCATCTTCTCCGTTCAGCTCTAAGGGCTGCTGCACCGTGACCATGGTGGTGCTCAAAATCTCCTTCTTCGACTCAGGAGAAAGAGGTGGCTCTTGCTGTTGCTCCTGCTGCTCTTCGTTGTCAATGGGCTCCCCATAATCAGCACTGCTGGAAGACACAGACTTTTTCATGAGCTGTGGGCTCATGCCAATGGGAGGAGTGCGGATCTCTGGCTGCATCAGAGACTCACTGGACACCATCCCGGAGTCCTTGCTTAAGGATGACGGTGGTGGTGCAGGGTTGGGCAGCACCCCTTTCTGGGTGTAAACCTTGCACCTCTGAGAAGGAGAAGTGGGCGGCTTGTACTCGGATGTCTTGGAAAGGCTTGCAATGCCAAGCCGTGGGGAACCCATGGGCCGAGGCTTGCTTTCTACAAAGCCGCAAGTGTTCAGGCTTTCTCGGCTGCTCTGCAGATCCGTGCTGTGGGATTGCTGGGAACAGTTTGTGTGGCTACTTGGACTGCCTGTAACACTCCTAGGTGATGGAGGGGTGGGTGCCTCATTAAGCACCCCGGTGTGAACAGGGGAATGGCTTCCCTGAATTTTGTTGGCTGTTGCATTCAGGTTTTCCTTGAAATCTTTATCAGGTTCTTGGCAGCCTGCCAGGCCTTCTTCTGATGTACTAGTGAGCTCTGCTGCTTGGCCTGACACAGGGCACTTAGTCACTTGGTCGGAGCTGAACTGAACAGGCAGTTCTTCAAAAGGAAACGTGTCAGTCTCCTCACTGCCGTCAATGCAGTCTAACCTCTCCTGGAGTTCTGCAAATGTATTGCACTTCAAGCAGTCTCTCTCAGAAGTGCTGGGCGCTGTCTCACTCATGTCCTCCAGCTTGCCTTCAGTTTTGGTCTTCTGAAGGGCAGGAACTATGGGGACAAAATCGGGGGGACCTTCGTTGTCGGTCAGTTCCTTGTCCGAAAGGGCTGTGCCGTTGGGGCCAACGTAAATGACGGTGTCACATGACTGTTCGCTGCTAGAAGAATAATCTGGGTCACTTGACAAGTGAAGAATGGGGAAGTCTGGATCAACAACGTTCCGAGAATGGAAGGGCCTCAGCTGGGTTGGCCTCCGCATCCTCCCTTCTTCACAAGAACTTTCTCCTCCTGAAGAGCTTGACGTGTACTGTTGGGTAGGAAGACAGGTGAAAGGTTAGCATTTCGAAGAACCCCCTTCCATGGAGCTGAAATCCACACCCCATGCTCTCATATAAGCCTTCATGCATGCAGAGGCTACTGCAAAGGCCACCGGGCATGGAGACTGCTTCATTCAACATGCAGTAGAGTGCTATGTGAAGCTGGTGGCTTCTTGCATCAGGGATAAAGCCGCCAAGTCCACGTGGCAGCTTGCTGTACAGAAATGGTTTAGCATTTCAAACAGCTCCATGTGCTTGGGTTTAAGCAGCTGTCATACTGCTCTATTTGTTCATACAGGAGCAGTTGGTGGGGAGGGGACTTGCTTACTGGGAGGGAGAAGGGTGAGGCAGTGGGGAGCTCGGCACGGTGTGGATGCACCAACAGGAGGGGCAGATTGGCTCCGCAGGTGCATCTGCACAGCACTGACCTCCCCAGGGCCTTGCCCTTCTCCTTACTGGGAAGCTGCAGTGACTCTGGACCACAGGTGCAAGCTGACTTCCATCCTCACTCACGGCTCCTCTGTTCATGCACACTGGGCTTTAGCAGAATCACAGAGAGTAAAATCAAGTTCTAAAGTGAAATGAAAACCAATTCATTTCAAACATGTTACTTTTATAAGGTTCTCCTTCATTCCTTTGTTATGAGTTTTGTCAATATTATTCCCATTTTTCATATGAAAAACTGAGGTTGAACAGTAGTGATCTGCCCAAGATAACATGGACCAACTCCTTATCATGGAGAGCTCCAACTCATGCGCTGTCAATAGTATGGTCTTCATGCCTGTTTATAAATACCCTATACAGTCAGACAGCAATGTCACTTACTGGGGTATGTTGTTGTGCAATCATATTGAGGAAAAATGCCTGATGCTGCAAGTCTTCTGCTGAACTCAGTAAATTGCTCTACCAACTAAATATGTGTAAGATTGGGCTGCATGCCACTTTGATCCCAGGGTTCCTTCTGACAGTTGTTAAAACAAATTCATTAAAAAGCCTGCCATGGCATTCTTGCAATTATTTACTCTGAAATTCATTCACTGATCACAGTGGAGTTACTTTAGATGGATGACTGAAGTCTACAGCTAAAACCAAAGGCTAATGATGTTGAGCTGAAACATACTAGTTGAAAGTGGATGAGCATTGAGTAAGCAACACCCATCACTTAATTAGGTGGCTGGGATAAGCACACTTGGAAGTGTATTTCGCTAGAATCAAGGGGGCTTACTTCTGTGATTACAGCGGTGGGGATGAAAGCAGAAAAGAAGGAATGGAAAAAAACAAACCATGCCTCCCACGCCTTTCTTCCATTAACTATATAAAAGAGGGTTCACCTCCGCATTTCAGGATGCAGGGGAACACATTGATCCTCTAGTCCAGTTTCCAGCAACAAAAGCTCAAGTAATACTAACATTTCCTAGATTTTAATAATGCCAAATAGACGCGCTCAGTAACTTTCTGAAAGATCTCTAAGAAAGGATTCCACTACTTCTCTGTCCAAGTTATCTTTTTTTTTATTATAGTTAATATGTGTTTTCTGATACACTTTAACACAGTGGGACTTTCATTTTATTTCTTTATACATTTTATGAGCCTCCTTTCAAAGTGATTTCCACAAACTACTGAAGCCAATATCAAATGAAATAACAATTAAACCACTCCCAGCATTAAAATATAAGCAACTAGCAGCATAATACATGTTGGCACAGAAGGAAGTCCTATTGAGGTAAGTATTGGATTGCAGCCTTAAGCTGCAATAAAAGCTGATTGCTTGCTTAAGAGAAGGAAGTTTCCAAAATTAAAAAGCCATTATCTGCTGGCAGAAATTGTCCAGAGTAGGAACAAGGCAAGTCTCCTTAGAGAGGCACTTCTACCAAGTCCTGATCCCACATGTCTAACTTCAAAAAGAAGTAAAAAGTCTCAGTGACTGTGAAGGAACATACTCTCCATACTAAAGTCCTAGGCAACTAACTTTCACAGTTTTACTTAGTTGTTGCAAATTTTAATTAATGTTCAGTTTTATTTAGATAGTGGCTAGAGAAGAAGAGATATAAAATAACGTGTGCTGGATCAACCTTTTCTTGCTGTAAATACATGTTAGCTTCTGATTTTTATCAGAACTGAGCATTGGTATATGCAATCTTCTCTAAAAGAACTATATAGAATTCAGATCAGAACACCAAGCTTCTCAATTTTCACTCTCAAGATAAAATATCATGCTTCAAATGCACTGGCTGAATTAGTACCACCCAGACCACATCAGCTAGTCTTTTTTTTTAAAAAAAAAAAGTTTGTGCTCATTGTAAGGTTAATGAGGGAAATGCTATCAAAATTAACATTGGTGTCACACACTACAGCATGCTCTGTTGCAGAGATCTCTTCTGGGAAGAGATTGTTGTGCAGTGATATTTTGTAGAATCTGTTAATTGATCTCAGCTCACATTTAACAATCCTTAGGCTGCTAATGTGAATGATGTTAATAAATTATTCCAGCTTGACTTTTAACCAGGATTCCATGCTACATAGACTTCAAGAAAGCAACATCAGAGTTTGAACTCTGCCATTTCTGTGCCTATTATAACCAATCATTCATCTAACAATGAACATATGATTTCCCTCATGCACTCGGATGTACTGCCATACCATCAGAAATTAAGAATATTGATTTTTGTTAGAAGCTGCACTTTCAAGGCCTCTCCCATTTCTTTCGGATCCCTAGCTTGTCATACTCTTTCCAGAGCACAGCAACAAAAGAGTTTCCCCCTTGTCCTTACCTTTGTTTTCTTTTTCTTCATTCTTAAAACCCTGGATGCAATCTGGATGGTGGAAAGTGTTTCAGCATAGTTCCCTGCAGCTGCCGAAATGTGAGCTATCATGGTAGTACGGCAGTTCATGTTCCCAAGGGACTCCCGGAGCAACATGGTCAGCTTGCTGTCTCTGCAAAATAAAAAGAATTAAGGCTACATTAGTGAGCCATGTTTCACTTCGACTGTCGGGATGTGACTCCAGGTCTCAGCAAGATTTCTTCCTTTTTAATGGAATACTAATTAGCATTGTTCTCCGGGATTCTAGTGCACTACATCTGCCTCTGAACAAGCTGGAAAATCCCTGCACTGAAATGGAGAGGCTCTTATCTTTCAAGGGTTTTCTGCCTGTCTTGTTTTCCTAGCACATTTTCAGCAGTATTTTAGCACTGGAAGCCGCCTCATCACCAGGAACCTATTCTGGGCTAACTAGTTTTAAAAGAAAACCCAGCTGGATTTAAAGGCACAGAAGGATCAGGCCTTAAAACACATCACAAGTTTCACCTCCGCTCATTCTTTTTGATGTCTGAAGGTGGAATTAGTTTGTCCCATTTTCTCCCTGTCACACACTGAGTCAGTGAACGGACTCATTTTTAGAAGACCTTGCAACCTCCGCCTCTCCATCACTTCCAATGATTGTAATGAGACCTGCAAATGGTATTGCATGACAATTGCTTTGGCACTGAAGAAACTCTGCTAACATTATCCATTAATGCAACCCCAATTATTACTGCAGGCGATGGCGTGCCATCAAAAATTCAACAACAAAAACTTATTTAAATGATTTTTTTTAAAAAAAGAACAACCCCAAACCAAACCCTGCCTCTTGTCAGCAGTGCACAAGACAATTCAGGAGTAAAACAGTCACTGTGTTATGTGATGATAGTGGGAACCATTCATTCTATTAATGCAGTTAACAAGGGTACAATTCACCAGGCACTTGTCCTTTGAGAGCCCTATGGGAATGGATGGGAATTATGCTCCCTCCTCAATAATAATAATAATAATAATAATAATAATAATAATAATAATAATTATTTTATTATTTATACCCCACCATCCTTAGTTCCCTGCAGAACTCAGCAGGGAGGAGGATGTGGACAAAACTAAAATTAGTTGGCTCCAAGGCCAGCCATGAGACAAAGTAAGGCAATTGGGTGTCAGGATCCACGGGGCAGCAAATCCGGCCTCCAATGAATGCACTGCCTGAGGTTGCTGCAGCAGTGGCAGTAGTGGCTGTGGCACACTCCTTGGAAGTCAGATCTGCCTCCTCCTCTGCAATGTCCACCCAATGCTGCCTCTACAGCTGCCTCTTGGTGAATAGTAGGCTCTGCTGGTATCCTCACACCCCTAGGGAGGAAATAGCAAAGGCTGCCCTCTGAGGTCTCCTGGGGCCTGCACCCACCTGGTGTGATTGGTTCTGGCACCACCTAACATTGGCTTCCCTGCCCAACCAGAACCAATGAGCACCAGCCTCTACTGGTACTTCCCCCTGCTGCCACAAGGGGTAATTTGCTGGAACTGCTTGCTGTGAGGGAGCGGGATACTAACACACACACAATAGAGTTACTATGTGCAGATATAGCAGCTCTATTGTGAGTGTGTGTGTGTTTACAGATAAAGTACAAGATAAGCAAATTATTTCCTGATTATTTTTCTTAAGAGAGTGAGCCTAAAGACACTGGCTGCAAGACATATTGCTATCCTAAATAGATCCATTCAGCAGCAAATGGCTCCATTTCATCATGTCTAAACAAAGCATCCACCAGAAAGTCTGAAAGTTTCCCCAGAAAGTTCAAGTGCAACCTTCTGTTTTGTACAGAATCTGCCGGTTCTCAGCTTCCTGTGGGCAGAGCTAGTCAATCCCTCTACAGTATTTGATGGCATGTGATGTAAACAAAAGTCCATTAAGATGACAGCAAGGAAAAATGCATTCATTTCTCTGATTCAGCTTTGAATCCACACAGACCAAGAGATAAAAGGCTGTTGTGCAAGCTTCGTGCATCATCTCTTCATCAAGGAATACTGCAATATCAAATTCTGTGCAAGAGTAACCACTATTCCATGGATGATGTACACAGAAATTATTAACATCTGTATGGAAATCGATACCAAGCCTTTCATTTACTCATGCGTCCATCAAAGCACAACATGGAATGACAGTGCAAAAGGGCAACAGACTACATCTAGGTCTCATGAGAATAACTATGTCATGCAGCCATCATCAGCAAACTGGTGTGGTCTTCCTCGAGACTTATAAATGATGGATGTGTGTAGGTCACCTGAACCCTGAATTACGCTGAAGTGCATTCTTGCTGTTGGAAGAGAGATGATATTACGCACATTCCTGTGCTACATATATTGAGATTATGCTTATAAATAACAACAGATGATTTTAAAAACCAGCAATGTTTCATATTCGACTCAAAAAAAGTCTAGCATTATCTTGATAATCTTCCCTTTGCCGTAGGCTACAGTTAGCTGCCTCCTTTCTTATAGCTAGATACACAGCTTCCCAAAAGAAAACTACAAAGGAAAGGTTACTAATCATGCAATTTGCAAATATTTTGCATTTTATATTCAAGATCTGGACCTCCCAATTCAATGGTTCAATTATCTCTTTCAATAAGATATGCTAATGATGTTTTTAAAAAAACCCCACACACAGACAGAAAAAATGCCATCAGACACAAGCCAGCTAGTAGTTGCTGCCTCTGTTCCTTTGATCTTGCAGCAGTTTAAATCTCTGGATTCTTTTTTCTCTTTAATCACACCTATTATATTTCAAAATATACCGGTACCCTACAAATAGGTATACAAATGCACAGGGCATCTGTATTTTTTTGAAAGCTGATTCTATCCCTCTGTCAGAATAAAGGAAGATGGGTGCTTTATTTCAATAAGGAAAATAAGCCAATATTCTTCAGAAGCTAGGTTATTTCTAGTGGGGTAATCAAAGGTACTTTGAAAAAGGATAATTGTTATGTAAAAATACCCCACAAAACATTTTATATCAAAAGATATTTCTGCTGACTTCAACTTTAATAAAAGTAGCATACCAAAATATGGATCAAAACATTCTGAATATGGCCTTTCAAGATGGCACAAATCCCCTGTCCTAAATTACCCTTGTGTGACAGCAATTCAGTAGCTCTGTTCCCAAAGACGCAGTTAGAATTCTGTGTTATGAGGAATATAGTTATAATTAATTAACTAATTTGTACACCACCTTCAGTCAAAAATCTCAGGGTGGTTCACAGCATAAAAATATAAAATAAAAACACATAATACATAATAAAAATAAGAACAAAAGCAAAACAAACCAATAGCATGCCCCCCCCCCAAAAAAAATATTTAAAAAGACACAGAATGTTAATCAACCAAAGGCCTGGCTGAAGAGAAACATTTTCACGTGGCACAAAAAGATGTACAATGAAGGTGATAGGCAAGCCTCCCTGGGGAGAGCATTCCACAAATTGGGAGCCACTGTAATCACCTGGTCCCTGCCTACCATCTAATGTTGTTGTTGATTATTCAGCCAGTTATTGACTATAGCCAAACTACCCTTTCTACCCTTTCTAGGGAAGACTCTTCAATGTTGTGGATCACAGATATTGACTTTCTGGCTGCTGTGAGACTGCTCGAGTTGTACAAGGGATTACTGCCCCCCTGAACCAGGCTCCTCAAAGGAATCAAGGGCTTCCATTGCTAACAACCTGACAAATGGTGCTGGGACCATGCCAGATGGGACAAAGTGCTCCTTTGCACACTAGGAATATTTGGCCCTTCAACAGCCATCTTCTTTAGCCCAAATGGGGTGGACCTTGGGGAAGGTGGACCGGAGGAAGCTAGGCCTTAGTTCACCTTCTGCCTCTGTCACAGCAAATTGCTCACTTGAATCTATCCATGGTGCTTCAGCCACTGTCCTGCCTTGCTGCTGTGGGAATCTGGTATGGACAGGTCAGAACAATTAGTTCTGATACATTTATTTTAATTTTGCTGGAAGTGGAGCCTTGCAAGGAACAGGACTGATGGAGAACAGGCCCCAGTAAGCTGTAGAGGGACAGAATTGCCAGTCAGCTGATGGGTTTGAGACTTCCCATGCCACTCAAGGATACTTTTAAAAAATGCAAATATATAATTGACATTGAAATAATAAAACTGCCTCGGCTATACCATTTTGGGTTGCAGGTGGGTACTGGGCCTCCATAAACACACACTAATTATTATTAGAAATATTATAGTCTAGCCTTCTCCTTGGCATGTTAGTTTTTCTGTGTGCAGGAATCCTTTTACAGTCAGGGAGCCATCCCACCCTGGGAACCCTTATTGGCAAGCCTGAAGTGCTGCAATCAGAAGCCCAAACACAAAGCTGCTACCTCACTGAGAACTAGGATTCAGTATGCTTCCCTTGCATTCAGATGTACCTCCTCGCACCTTGAGCTGAATGTGAATGATCAGAAAGGAGTGTTCTGTCTGTGATTGTCAAGGTGATTACTAAAAAAAGAAGATGATGAACAGCACCAATTTCATTTCCAAACGAAAAAGGAAATATACAAAAGAATGGGAACCAAGTTAAAAACATTGGCTCAAGATTCCCCTGTCCCTAGGAGATTATTTAGACAATTTTATGTATTTATTCCAGGTCTAAAACATATTAAGTTATAAATATTTTATCTTTCCTCCCCCCCCCTCATTCTTCCTTTCCATCTCTCGTAGGACTCTAACCAATAAAAAAACAGGAATGCAAACATTGGTGACAGCAAAATTAAAGCTGAAAACAGAACCTTGGTTTTTTTTTATTAAGCCATATAACATGCCATGGCATGTGTCCCTATACAAATCACATATCATGGTTTCTTGCTAGGCAGCAGGCCAATGGCAAATGCTATTAACCACCTAGGTGTGTGATTATTACATGATAAGGCGTTGTACGCCCTTGAGCCTGCTGTCACACAGTAATTTATTGGCAGAAAGTGAGCAAATGTTAATATATTTCATGTAGTCAGTAAATATAAACATTATGCCTGCACCTGCTTCTGTCTGTATTAGTCAACTAATAAGAAAAAGTAGTTTAATTTGGTATAGCATAGCAGCATTTGATTGGTGTGGTGTG
Organism: Podarcis bocagei; assembly: GCF_964188305.1. Taxonomy (NCBI): domain Eukaryota; kingdom Metazoa; phylum Chordata; class Lepidosauria; order Squamata; family Lacertidae; genus Podarcis; species Podarcis bocagei. Next base: position 66,648,708 of record NC_138127.1, on the reverse strand, counting down.
CTAAGTCTTCTCTAAATTGTGAAACATCATGGTTGGATCCCAGCCCTACTCCTTGTAGTGCAATTGTCAATACTCTTCAATAGGAGGGTCAGGTTAAACATCATGTTACTACACAAGATGATGTTTGTGGTGTTGTCTGCAAGTTTAGATGCCTTTGATAAAACGATTAGGAAAATTCATGGAAGTTATGTCTGTTAATGGTCATTAGCTATGATGGCATAATGGAACCTCTGTGTAAATGGGCAAAATTCCTCCGATTATTAGAAGCAAGACATAAATAAAACAGAAGATAAGCATCACTTTCACAGCATGCCCTGCTAGTAAACTTCCAGAAGAAAATGCTGGACTAATAGAACCTCCATTTTCTGCTGAGCCTGGAATATACACACATCCTTTTAAAGATCAGTGTGAGCTTGATGATCAAGAGATCTACACAGCTCAATTTTTTATATTGAGGTAGAACTTTTTGATTCATTAATTAATGTTGCAACCCTGCTATCGTCGCGTTTTATAGACAGGAATTAAGAATTTTAGACAGGAAGTCAATCTGAGGTTTTGAGGTCCTCAACAACGTACCCTAACAATGATCCCATACGTCTGTCAGGCCCAGACCTACGATTGGGCCGAGTGAGATGCTTTCAGTACTATTTTCACCTCAGGAAGCAAAATGTCTTGGCCCAGAACTGTAGACATTCCTGCTTTAATAAACATTTACATTGTGGAACAGAATAAAACTATGCTTAGTTATGGGGTTTAATTGTTTTTGTATGCTGGAGAAACAGAGATAAGAGGTAATTCCAGTTCTTGAAGGATTACTGGTTAAAAGAGAAAGGAAACAGAAAAAAGGAAGAGGGACAGAAAGGAATTGTGACAACCAATTGCACTGAAAAATAGTCACAGTCTTGTTTGCTAAAATTGCCTGTATGGGGTTTGTCTTTTATTATGACATAGTCATTTCTGGTACACAAGCAGTTCTATAAAAAGGAAGATTAAACATGAATGTCAGAGTAAGCTACGGTGTTACTAAGACATGAAAAACAGACCTGGTTTTGTAAATTTCATAGAAATGGCATGTTTAGTTGCTTTGTTCCTAAAAAGCATAAGGTGTACTGTCACTTTAGTACAGGTCAAAGCTGGGATACGCATGAATATTCATTTGAGATATGCAACTCAAACAGATACATTAAATGTAGTCACACATTCAATGTAACATACAGTTTGACCTTAAGGTAAAACAATTCCCGAATGTTCTTCACTCATACATTTTTCCTTTGGTTTGCTCTCATTTTCTAGTACTTAGACCTTTTAACAGCTATTGTTGCCATCACCCTTTTCATTATTAGAAGACTCTTTCTAGTAAATTTGGGCAGTAACACTTGCCTACCACCAACAGTCATACTAAGTTTCACATAATCTTACAACAGAAATTAATTTTAAATTATTCTCAGTCAGCATGTAACAAACCCCAGTATCAGATAATTATGAATCTATTACAGAGCTAATACAGTCCATAATTTACACAAGATCTATATTGTTCCCAGTATGCCACAATGCTGTACAGATTCCTGTACATTCAGTAAGGCATACAGTGGTGCCCCGCAAGACGAATGCCTTGCAAGACGAAAAACTCGCTAGACGAAAGGGTTTTCCGTTTTGGAGGTGCTTCGCAAAATGAATTTCCTATGGGCTTGCTTCGCAAGACGACAATGTCTTGCGAGTTCCTGCTGGTTTTTTTCCCTTTCCCCCCCTTTTTCTAAGCCGCTAAGCCGCTTATTAGCTGATCCGATCAGCAGATAAGCCGCTAAAAGCCGCTAATAGCGCTAATAGCGCTAATCCGTCAATGGGCTTGCTTCGCAAGACGAAAAAACCACTAGACGAAGAGAATCACAGAACGGATTCTTTTCGTCTTGCGAGGCACCACTGTATTTGCATGTAAGCATCCAGAATATTTTAGCCTAAATATCTTTCAGTGAGATAGCAAAATCATCACTGAAAATATTGGTAATATGGGAGACTCCTGAAAAGAGATGATGAGAGATAAATATGCATTGTAACTAAAATCTCAATGCTTATACCATATACATAAATATCATTACATCAACCTTCATTTGATATAAAACACACCACACAATTGTACAAGCAGTGTGTTATTGCAAAATATCTAAACAGCCACTACACAACAGATGAACAATCATCAGGATGACTGATGCTTATGATGACTAGAACTTTGGAAGCAATTTTGCCTGTCATTATGTAAATATTGGCCTATGTTTAACATTATCAATGGAATCTTATTATTTATTATATACTCATTTTTACACCATATCTTTTAAAAAAATAATCATAGAGAACAGATGTATTTTCTGGAAAAGACTCATGTTGAAAATTTAACAACATGATTTGGTAAAGGTTTGCTTACCAATTGTCCATGAAAATAATAATGATTTTTTCTCAGATCTTTTGGGATGGATTACAAATAGATTGTGGCAAGTCCTGAGAGTTACCAGTGATACTTCCCACAGGTCTCCTGAAATGGGAAGAGCAGCCAGAAAGTGTGAATAATTCACTGGAATCCTGGCATTTTGACTGACTATACTAAAAGCTCAATTGTGTAATTTGCACAACTCCGCTCCCATTTTCTTGCCGAGCTCCTACAAGCTTTACTGAGTCCTCAGAAGAATGGCCACCAATGAGCTCCTTGGTCTTTCTTCTTGTCTGTCCTTTGAAATTGACTTGTGCCCTGGGCAAACCACTGAAACAGGAGACAAGCTTAGTGGAGTTTCTTCATCGGTGAACTTTATTTCTGGCAGTCAAATACATGTGTTATAATGCCACATTTACATTATGTGCAATTTCTCTCCAGAAATACAGAAAGCAATTCATAGCAGGAGGAGAGAGGTTAAGCACAGAGGTTCTCAGTGCTTTTCCTTTTAACTTCAATATACAAGATCCTATTCAAAAGCAATAATTCACTCTATAATAACTCTCTTTTCTCCAAGCTGGGGTGGTGGTGGTAGAATCAAAGAGTTTTAGAAAGAATCCAAAGGGCTGGGTCATTAACCACTTGTGGCACAAAACATAACTCTCTTAGAATTCAGAAAAGAGTGTTGAACAACTGCATATAAATGCGAGAGTCTTACAGTAAAATATTTTCTCCTGATCAAGCTAGGAGTGAGAGATGTATTGTGGATGTACCCTGGACTGGAAAAGTAACAGAACATTCACATGGGTGTTATGTACAATGGCCAATTCTCTCCTGGACCCACCTGCAAGGGCTATGTGGGTGTAGCCCTTTTCAATAAGCAATAATGGTGTCTCTGAATCTATTCAGGGTTAAAAGGGGGCTAAAGTTAATACCCCTCCACATTTCCTCATCTTCATAACAACTGATTTCTTCTTTTTGAAGAGAGTGATGTATGTGTAGCCCCAGCAGCTAAATTCAAGAGAAAAACTGTGTGAGCAGAATTTGGGGCTAAACAACACTGGACATCAGAGTTGAGCAGGGTGATTTTTAAAATAGAAACAAAATAATCTTACTAATGGTTTCTCTCTACAATTGAAAATATTACTCCCAGTTCTTAAATAACGGAAACACGTTTATGGGCCCAAATGACAAAAAAAGCATCAGAAGAAATACAATTTTTGCTTCTTAGCAAATACGTTGCTACTGGTTTGGTGTTGGATTGGTGATCTCTCGGGGTCTCTTCCAACCCTGTGTGCTTGTGATTGTAAAAATAAAAACTATAAGGTGGTAAAAAACAACCCCTGGCTGAACAGGTCCAGCTGGACATAGTCTAAGGTAAACTAAGGTGATCGGTTGCCATAGGGCAGGAGTGGAGATTTTCTGGCTCTCCAGATGTCGATGAACTATAATTTCCATCAGCCCTAGTAAGCATGGAAGTTATCATTCTCCAACACCTGGGGGCCAAAGGTTACTACACCAGCCATAGGGAATAACTGGTAGATCTTCATTTACCGTAAATGATGACTGGTAAGTATTCTGGGAGAGGAGAGCCATTTTGGGGAAGGGGGCATGCATTACCTCCTGCACCTTCATTGAGAAACTGATGTGGGAGTACTGAACCTACGACAGCCATTGGAGTGTTTAATACTGTAATTCCACCTGTGCTCAACCTTCATGCTTCTAAACAAACACAAATATTACAAAGCACCAGCAAGCCTCCAGTAAAGTCACGCCTTCCCTTGTTAATTTTAAAGAGCCTCAAAGACTCCTTTCTTCATCATGGCCTTTGGGGGTTGGGCTATTGGATGCTGTTCTCCAGAGATAGATGGACTATTTGTGTTTTGATTATTTTTTAAATGGTTCTGTTGTTGGAATATATATATATATCACACTTTGGGGCAATTTTGCCTAAAACGTAGTGTGTACACCCTATTAAATAATAGTTAAATTCCAAAGGAAACCAAGCCCTGGTAGCCAGTGAACCACTGAACATCTTATTGTGCAGAGAATTTGGGAATACCTAACAGTATGTATGCTCGTTTAAGAAGGCCTTCTTGTCTCTCCTATTTATTTATTTATTTATTTATTTATTTATTTATTTATTTATTTGAAATCTGCATTCAATTTCCTGTATCTTTCACTATCTCCCTCTCATTTTGCTTGCCTTCTGTCCCCCACTATTTGTAAGGCCTCGTTGAAGCTACCAGCATGAGTTTGACCAAACTTCAGGAGGCAGTGGAAGACAGGAGTGCCTGGCGTGCTCTGGTCCATGGGGTCACGAAGAGTCGGACACGACTAAACGACTAAACAACAACAAACAGTATGTATGAAATTAAAAAGAATGGAAACTGACGGGCACAGTTCATATGTTACCAGCGTGTCACAGGTCTTTTATTTTGTTTGGTTATACCATTTATATGTTCATTTTACATTGAAAGGGTTTGAACACATATTACTGGTAGATTCATGGATCTTCAGTTCTGTTTTAAATTATGTTTTTGAGTATGATTCTATTCCTATCCCACCAAAATGTTGTTCAGCATTTCATTATGTAAGATTAGCCTATGGCTAGGTACTTTATAATTTGCATAATTTTACTTTCTATTATGCTACGGGCTCAACTGTTCCTTATAATTTTTACAACTCAGCTCTGATTTTATCAGTGGAACTTATTGTTTAACAAAAATGATTTCCCCCCCCCCCAGCTCTGATTGTAGCATGAGTCCTCAGAGTAGAGACCAGTGAATCTCTTCATCTATCATTTTGTCTGTTCTTTGAAACGAACTTGTGCCTTTGGCACATCATTGGAAGGATTAGCAGAGTTTCTCTATCTGTGAACATCACTGCTAAGATAAAATTTTAAAAAGCTACTTATGTTCTATCACTTAATCATCCAGTCCACCAGTAGGTGGATCCTATATGTTCTACTTGTTTAACCATCTCACAGGCACCTACCAGAAAACAACAAAAAATCAGGATAAAATGCAAAGAAACAGATTATTTTGTACACGTGCCTACATCTCTATATTGAGGGCAGCTTGTAATAAATTTTATCATAACAGAAGAAATCTCAGTTAAACTGAAAACTAATTAGGATCCATATGCTTATGTCAGAGAAAAGAGTCTGACTGCTACAATACTGCTGACTGTGGGTGGATCTTTAAAATAGTGCTGATGTTATACACTACAGACAACAGATGACTAGAGTAATTGTGTTTGCACACCAGGCACTGCAATATTCACAAATAAATGGCATACATGAGTCATTTTGTACTCATAAGTACCAGAATATACTCACAACCAACAATCTATTAATAAAGGTAGTCTCCTGATAGGGAATTAGAGGCAGAGTAACAAGAGGCAGAAAGGACCAGGCCTGTACTGTGGCCTGCCAGTGTTTCAGTGGCTTGCAAACTGAATTGCTAGGACAAACATTTAGAAAGCAAAAGCCACATTTCAGACACAGTGCGGGGTCAGTGCAGCTGCACGGTCTGCAAGGCAGAACGTGGCCTCCTACATAAGCTGGTATCTCCTTAGGAGCAACTTCCTGAATTTGCTGAGTTGGTAGATCCTATGTGGAGATTCCCCAGGAATTTAGATTCTCCCTTCACTATAAATCCCATGTCACAGCTCTATACAGAAGCACCATGGCAGGAGTTAGAGGAACCAAACAGTTTTTAGGAGTGGGGGAGTGGGGACACTGTCCAGTGCATGAGTGGCCAAAATAAAGGGAAGCAGAATACAGAGATGACTAAGATGACAGAGGTTGGAAAGGAACAATTGGGAGTTGCTATAAAATTATGGACATTGGGATGCAGAAAGGGGGGGGTATGGGGGAGTCTCAGAAAAGAGGTTTATGAAAAAATGTTATGAAATTATACGTGTTTGTATGTCTTTTTAAGTGTTTGTTTGTTCTTTAAAATTCTGTAAAACCAATAAAAATTTTATAAAAAAAATAAAAATAAAGGGAAGCACTCACGTCTCCACAAACAGCAGTAAGAGGCACCCGCAAACCTCTAGCAGGTCAACGATGGAGACATTTTAACAGCCGTCCTTCCTTGCATCTTTCATTTATGGCACAAACATCAGCTACTGTGCAAACAGGGCACTGGGCAATTACAAAAAAGAAAACTCCTGGAGGAAAATGAAAGTTTCCTTTTCTCCACCTGATGCCTGACCATGCTTGGAACAAGAATGTTAGAGATTGCTTCTAAGAGCAATGAAGCACAGTTGCCATGTCATATTAATGCAACTGGAAGGCAAATTTCCTCAGACTTATGGTAATCACATGATAGCTTTCATGTAGTCAGGCTATCATAGAGCAGCTGCTATGTTTGGAATTTCTAATGTATCTATAAAGAGTTAGACATCAGGTGATACTCCTGCTATACGATAGTTATTACTTCAGCTGGTCAAGTGAATTACTGCTGAGCATACGTTTGTGAGTGTACCTTTCTGACTGATTACATTTAAATAAATTTGCATAGTACCAAAATCAGGAATTCTTAGAAAGTCAAATTTTCACCCCTTCTTAAATATGTGTATACATATGTGAATAGCAGTTCCTTTCATCATTAAATACAGCCAACAACTCATGGCACACACACAAAGGCTAGGGTCTTACAGTGCTTGCCTTTACAGTGGTACCTTGCAAGACGAACGCCTCGCAAGACGGAAAACCCGCTAGACGAAAGGGTTTTCCGTTTTGGAGGCGCTTCGCAAGACGAATTTCCCTATGGGCTTGCTTCGCAAGACGACAGCCCATAGGGAAATATCCGGGACAGCGGGGAAGCGCAGCGCGTCTTCCCCACTGTCCTCGGACCTCCTCCGGGCGGTGGGGCGGGAACGTCTCCTCCCGCCGCCAGGCTTCGGAACGCTGCTCCGAAGCCGGGCGGGGGGGCGGGAACACCTGCCCCCGCCGCTGGGCTTCGGAACGCTGCTCCGAAGCCGGAAGGGGGGGCGGGAACACTTGCCCCCGCTGCCCGGCTTCGGAACGCTGCTCCGAAGCCGGGCGGCAGGGCGGGAACACCTTCTGAAGGCGGGCGGGGGGCGAAAGTCTTTGTCCCCCCTGCCTGCCTTCCCAGGGGCTTTTAAATCGCCCCGGACAGCGGAGAAGTCCTCCGCTGTCCCGGGGCGATTTTAAAATGCCGCCCGCCAGCATTTTAAGATCGCCCGGACAGCGGAGAAGTCCTCCGCTGTCCCGGGGTTTTTTAAAATGCTGGGGGTGGGAAGAAAAGCCCTTGTGTCCCCCCCCCCAGCCTTCAGAAGAGGCTGAAGGCGGTTTCCCTAGGAACGCATTAATTGATTTTCAATGCATTCCTATGGGAAACCGTGCATCGCAAGACGAAAAACTCGCAAGACGAAGAGACTTGCGGAACGAATTAATTTCGTCTTGCGAGGCACCACTGTATATTGAAGGAAGGCTCTGATCCTGGCATTGTCTCCAGAATTGATGAATGCATGTATAAACATAACATATTGTCATCACAAATAAATGTCCTTCCCTGTTATTAATCTGATTACCCAAAGGAGCTGGAATCACTATAGCATTCTTTAGGAGGCAAGACAGGACAGTGACCTCTTCCAAACTCAATCAGTCTTGACAGTACTCGGTAATGCTTGTTAAAATTCATTGCCTTTAGCAGCACAGTATGTATGGCAATAAGTGGCTGGTTGTAAGCCACTGGAACATTTATTTAGTACCAGCTGTATTCACAGATGAAGCACAGAGCAACTTCACATGCTAACAATGAAACACAAAGGAAGTCCAAGTGACTTGTGTGTCTTTATTTGTATATTGATGCTTCCTGTATATTATCCAAAGAGGGTACCCATTCATCTCCTTGATGAGATATGTTAGCTCCCACATACAGAGCTACTCCCCCAAAGTGAAACTTCAAATGTTACACAGAAAGTGCACAAAGGATGTGTGACATGCACACACTTCCTCTGCCAACTCTCCTTCATATTGTCCAAAACAATTCATAGTCTCTGCCCAATTTTCATTAGACAGAAACGGCAGGAGAAAAGGGAAAGGTTAATGCTAAACTTCATTCACATCAGTGGGTGTGTTGCTCAACAACAGGTGCCATTGGACACCGTCACTCCTCTCTTACCATTTCCGCGCATGCATGCTTCTGCCTCCCACCCCACCCCCCAATGATTCCTCCATGAAAACAGGAAAGAACTGTATGCTGGTATGCCAACCCAAATTTCATCACTTTACTCTCACAATTTTCTGGGTTAAGGAGACTGCAAGTAGATTTTTTTTTTCTGGAATCAGATAACATGGAAATGAGCACTAAAAATGTGTTTTATTCCATTAGTTTTCTGGAATTGGCTTTTACACTATGTAAAAGCTCAAATATTGCGCTGGGATTAAGTTAGGGAAGTGTAGGGGAAATGAACTAAGGAAGTGTGTGAATGCAGCCCATGAAAACTCTCCAGGTGGCCTCATATCTGACAGTGAAAATGCTGCCAATATCTTATGACCTTAATGACACAGCATATACTGGACAACATGTCTCACAATACTGTCTTGTGTCTCTGTTCAGGAGAATACTACATTTTTTTTCCTGGGACTCCCCTGCTGTGAATCATTACAATTCAGACGTGGAGGGTTGTTATTTCCTCAAGTGAAATTAACGTCAAATATTGGTGATTGTGTCATGCATATTCATGAACTTTTGAGAAGGTTTCATAATTAGATCAGTTGGGTGAGATTCCCTTGATCTGAAGTAGCAGGGGGCCCCCATCAAGACGCCAACCATCTTGTAGCGTGACCTTCCCAATTTCCTGCACTAGAGAACTGATCTTGTTATCCTAATTGCAATTCCAAATGGAGTGGTACCTGAAAATAAATCGACTGCTGTTCAATTTCACAAGGCACTCGGATTGGAATTGCAACCAGTATAAATAGAGCAACTTTCCAGGAAGCTGGGGAGGTCACTCAGTAGGATTGTTGGCATCTGCCGGAGAAAACCTTTGTGTGCCAGCCTCCTGGTGCTTTCAGACCGTAGCACAGCAGTAAGGAAAAGCAGAACTATTTCTGTGCTACGAATTAAACATTTTTCTTGCCTATACATGTGTCTCAGTTCATACAGCTTATTCCTTCAAATAAAAGCATGCTTTTACAATAGCCCAAAACATTATATACAGTAAGAATATCGAAGTCACTAACAGAAAGCCCTTAAAAAAAAATCTGTTATCCCTAATTATCTCATAAATACAATTAATCAATCCTCAACATCACAACTGGCAAGTGTAGTCTTATACGGAAAAATGGAAGAGGAGGGAAAACATATTCCAAAGCTTTTTGATCTGTGATGACCGATAGCACTGTATGTCACATGGAGGACAGCACCAAGGGAGTCAAGTCCAAACAGTCTCCATTAACCACAAAACATCACTTTGTATACCAACTTAGAACTCTAAGGGAAATCTAGGGATAGACAGATCAGTCTGTTTCTGGTCAGTGTCAGTTTTGCACATGTTCACTCATAAGGTAATTAAGTTTTGTGTCTGCATCAATGAGTAATTAAAAATACAAACATGAACATTTATTTACATTATTTTTGAATGTATTTTTGCACTTTTTAAAAGAAGAAAGTGCATACAAAAATGCAATTTATCCTACAAGGAATTTCTGTATGCATTTTAATGTGCAAGGTACATTGTCATATGCAGTTCTGATCAAAGAACTGCACTGCAAAATTCACTACTAAGTGCAAAAATAATTACTGATCCTTGTCTGGGAAGTACAAATCAGGTTGGCTTGCTTAAGAATTCAGATCAAGCAACACCCTCAAGTATCTGTATCTAGAGATCATTACAAAAACTGAGGTCATTCAACTTTCTCAGAAAATCAGATTGTACATAAAAAATAACCTCATCTGAATAGAAGTAAATAATGTAGGGATTCCTATCTGAAACATTCCCATTCTTGGGGGTGGAGGGTGGAATCTGAAAAGCAGAAGAGTTTCATTTGATAATTAGGAAACTTACCAGGAATATATAAATTATGTATATACTTGGAAACTTAATGGACTTCTATTATTTTCACCTGGAACAGGCTTTGTATATACCCGGAGCCACCACACACAAAATGGCTGCCACATGAAGACTGCTTGAAATTACTCTCCATGGCAACTGTCTGCATGTAGTGAGCCTTTCATGTGCTGTGGCTCAGCAAACAAATCAGGAAGTTTCCTATGTAATTTTTAGTCTTAATTTTATTTTTTTTAAATTTGCCTTAGTGTCAAGAAAATTCTCTCTGTGTACCAATGGCAGGCAACATGTAAAGCAAATTAAGGCAGCTTCTAATGGACAATTTTCATACCCACTGGCTATTAGAACTTGGCTAGACATATCAAAATCCTTCAATTATTTGTTTATTTAGTTATCACATTTGTATTCCATCTGTTCTCCAAAGAGTTCGGAACAGCATATGTGGGGCTATCCAAACTTTCCCCCCCCCCCCAGCAAACCAGTGAGAGGCACAGGCTGGTTGTGAAGTGTACAAGGCACAAGGTAACCACATACACTTTATGGCAGAATATTTTGTAAATAATAATAATAATCCTAGAACTGTGAATCCTTATTTCTTTTTAGTTAGGTCTATTTCTGCTATTCACTTTAATGAAACTGGTGTGAATAAAGATCTCCTTCTACCATCTGTAGTCATCCCTCAATTCTAAAACTAATTTACAACACATATATAACATTTGCCATGAAACTCTTAATACCCTGCTTTTGAGTAGTTCCAACTACATTTACCTTCATCTTTGTGAAACAATTTAAGTATGGAAATACTCTGTGTCGATTTTACATGTTTTCAGAATTTCATTCTCCTTAAAAAGCAAGTAATTTTTCTTCACTTACTATGATACTTTCATAAGATGTGTGGCATTGAAGTTCCAAAGATTACTCTAACTTTTGAAAACTAGGAGAAGGAATTCCCAAAAAGCATTTGGCAAGATTGCCACTTTCTTAAATTTTTACCTGAGCAAGCCATAAGAGTTCAAGAAGCTTATTGTGAATCTAATGTTCCAGGAGTGCTGTGTCAACAGATTGCAAAAGATTATATCAAGAGTGGATTAGAAAGTATTAAAACATGCCTTGCTGTTCAGATCAAAAGTTCATCTGTTTCCAACTGCGGCCTGGTAGATGCCCAAGAAAGCTTATACACTCAGCAAGTTGGTGAAAGCCACCATCAACTAGTACAGAGAGGTATACTTGTTTTTTTGAATGTTCATTTTTACATGAAATAAAAGGTATATTTGTCACATTTGCACACCATTCCTCCTCCAAGAAAAGCATGGTAGCTTACATATGGTTCTTAGTTTGTCTCTTATCCGGACGTTTCTCAAAGCCTGACCCCTTTAGCTTCAGCAGTTGAACTGTATTGTGTGCCTTAAGAATATATTATTTGGTCCTCTTAGAGGGGGAAACAGCAGCTAGGACTGGGTCCCCTTCCTGCCTGCCTGTCTGCACAGAAGACACAGCTGTCAGTGCCAGCCAGAAGAGGGCAGATGAGTGATTCTCACTGCTCTTTCTGCTGATGCAATCACTAGGCCACCCAACACAACTGGGTGAGCAGGTGGGGAGGGGAAGCTTGGAGCAGCCAATGCCACTTGCCCTCTCTAACTGTGGGGCATGGATGGGGAAAAGAGGGGGTACTGTGTCCTGTTCTTTGTCTCCAGCGACTGAGAATCCAAAGTATACCAAACATTAAGATTCTATTATTGCACTAATTCTACTATTCAAGTCATGTAAGAGCTTCAGGGATATCTATATATCTTTACAGAAAGGTAGGTGCACTAGGCAAGTCTATCCCTGATGATCAGAGAATGAGATCAAGTGAACTGCCGTATAGATGTTTGTTTAGCGATAAGTTACAGGGGAATCATTACCTCCACATAATTACATCTCACCACTGACAAGTCGTAACACGTGTGTTAAGTTGTACACTGATTTCCTGAGACTGTTGTGCAGTCCAATTGTGCTGGTAGGCTCAGCATTCCTTTAGCTTTATATCCAATTAATTCTGAAAGATAGCAAGTTCTCCAATGAACACTAAATAAATAAAATCAATAACTAAATGACTGTTTGGAGAGTATAATACATGATGGCTTTGCTAACATCTTCCAATAGTTCAGGTTTACTTATTTTTCCCATGTGATGCATGTCTCTTGCAACAGTGTACAACAACAGCTCCTTTTGACAGCATCTACTTAATCACTTTAAGTGGGTTTATGATCACACACAAGAGAAACAATTTAATCCCCTGATTTTTATCCTTTGTAACCTCATAGAAACTAGTGGAAGCACATGGCGGATAACGTCTCTTTATATCATGCCAAAGTCACATGGAAAGAACATCCCCAAAGGAGTGCCATTCTGGCTTCACTGCTGTCGGTGATGGCTTTACCCTTTTGAATGTTGATAGTGATGAGGTCATCACTCACCCCTTCTGTAAACTATCATCATCACCATCAATGATTTATTAGCTGCATTCTAAACGACTGTTGCAAGGCAATGTACAACAAATATAATTAAAACCAGTTTAGGAGTACAAAAACAGCAAGTAGATTTTAAACAAAGCTAAAAACACTTATGGTAAAGACCCATTTTTCCAGCTGGGAAAGCCTGTCAGAACAATGCTGTCTTCAATTGTTTCCAAAAAGTGTAGATACCAGGCACTTATTGTATCTTGACAGGAATCCATTCACATAACTGGGGCAGCCATGCTAAAAGCTGTGCTTCAAGTTACTGTAGAGAAGGCTTCTGTGATCTTTGGAACTTGCGGGAGAAACTCTCCCGCAACAAGGCGTTACTTATGTAACGGTGCTTAGGGCTTAAGACTGTCAAATGAAAAACATCCTCCCCTTTCCAGGCCGAGACCTGAATTTTTATCTACTTTATGCTCTAACAAAGGGGAAGTATTTGGGTACCATCTACAAATGCAGATACTTGAAGAAATATGCCCAGATTAGAGGCCCAAATCTTCTACACTGCCAGCAATCTATTTTCCAGTTCAGGGCCAGAGGAGCAACAGCAGCAGTTGCAGACCTCAGAACACTCTGAGGTGGATTTAGCAGGTACAGTGTACAGAACTAGTCCTGCCACTCTCCAGAGGAGGAAGAGGCATATGATAGCCATATTTCACTAAAAAGTGGATGAAGTATAGTGTCCAGATCAAGGGAAGTAATAGTACCACTCTATTCTGCCTTGATCAGACCACACTTGGAACACTGTGCCCAGTTCTGGATGCCACAATTTAGGAAGGATATTGACAAGCTGGAATGTATGCAGAGGAGGGTGACCAAGATGATCAAGGGTCTGGAAACCAAGCCTTATGAGGAATGGTTGAGGGAGTTGAGTATGTTTAGCTTTGTAGAGAGAAAACTGAGAGGAGATACGATAGCCATCTTCAAATATCTAAAGGGCTGTCTTATGGAAGATGGAGCAAGCTTGTTTTCTCCTGCCCTGGAAGATAGGACTCAATCCAATGAAAAGTTACAAGAAAGGAGATTCCGAACATCATGAAGAAAATTCTGCCAGTAAGAGCTATTCAACAGTGGGGTGGACTCCCTTGGGAGGTTGCAGACTCTCCATCCTCTGCTTAAAAACCTCCAAGGAAGGATAGACATCTGTCATGGATGCTTTAGCTGAGATTCCTGCATTGCAGCTCTACAATTTTATGATTAATCAGGGGTTGCCCATCACCTTCTGCTGCCTGGGGTAAAGGAAAAATGGGCTTCCCTAATCTCACATACAGCTGAGTATCAGCTGACCACAGTGGTATTGCAATAGCATCCACAATCACACCTACACCTGAAGACAGCAAGCTAGTTTAGGGAGCATAGATCATTTTACTATTTTCCAACACCTAGTCATTGCCACCTAGCCCAAGCATCCACTGCTGAGGTGGCCATTTCACTCTGCCTATTTGTAGAGCTCTAAGATTAATTGAGAAGTTGGAACAGCTGCTTTCCCTACCCATTGTGCTCTTTTCTTGAACCACCATAATAATAAAACTGGCACGTGAAGGCTCTCGTGACAGCAAGATATAACTAAATACACCTTTTCCCTCTGGAACCATAGTATGATGACATACCTGGACATTTCTCACTTAAGTGGTTATGCAGTAGCCATCCTACTGCCTCACTAGTGTGAAACCCAGTAATGTCTCTAGCTACATTGAAAACAAAGGAAAAGAAAGATGAACCAAAAGCAGCCATGATCTTCATTTTCCCAAGTCTGTCAACGTGTCTAGACAAAGTAGTCTTTGAGGTGGGTGTTACTGTAGTCCTCAACTGATGTCAACAGTTGCCACAAGCAAGACCAATGGATGGGTTGCAGAGTTATGATGAGTGATTGATTCTCTTAGTCATATTTTTTGAATTTAGTTAGCTCTTTGACAGGAGTATTTTCTTTCTAACAAGTCCACCAAATTACTGGATCCAAAGTGCCCTCTGACTCCCTGGAAAGAAAAGAAAACCTAAAAGCACAAAGCAAAAAATGAAACTTGCTACAAGCAGAATTTCAAAGAACTACTACATCAAAGAATATTACATCCCAGACAAAGCCTTAATTAAGATCATTTCAATATGTGGTTCCAGTACATGATTCACCCTTGTATTGTAGAACTATATAAGTCACAAAGAGCTTCATATACTGAAAACAATGTTCTCAAGAGACTGCTGTTTCAGCAGTATTCCCTCTCCATTTCTTTCCTATTAGATGTTAAATACTTTAAGAACAAGAGTAGGAAAGCATGGTATTAAAGCTAAATTAAAGGGCATTCTCGAGGTTTCATGAATTTGTCACTTATTAATTAGTAGATCTTCTGGAATGGGTTTATCCATGTTCTGAAAGATAACATATAAATTAATTCTGCAACTTCTTGGCCTCCGTCTTGGGAGACAATAGAACAGTGATCCTTCGGGGTAAAGCCAAACCATTGGAGAGTTGCAGTGCCTGCTGTGGCTGTAGAGACTGATAAGGGAGAGATGTTATTGCAGATTAGCTTTCCTTTTAAAAAGCCTTCAAAGCCATGTTTGAAAACAAACTTAATGGGAATACATGGACAAGGACTGAAAAAGTGTAGTTGGTGGCAGGAACTAGGTTTCATTCATTTATTTCTAGAATTTAGATCCGGCCAAACAGCCAGGAATGTCTCCTATGCTGGGCAATGATTAAAAGACTAAAATACGAATTTTAATCAATATAATTTAAAATGATAGTGACGTGCAGACCTTCCTCAAGTTAAGGGGAAAAACCTGGTTGTTCTGGAACCCAGTTCCATATTTGGAAACCCTATTGCACTCCAGATGACATCACTGACCACTTCCCAGGCATGGCAGTATCTACAGCATAAGAGATTTAAGGCTTGAGAAGCCCCCTACTTCTACTCTTCTGGTGCCTGGAATGTTAGCATCCTAGGTGATGGGACCATGGGACAACAATTTCATCTCCCAGAATTCCTGGGGCAAGCATATCCCAGGATGTTTCTAGGTATCTATAGATCTCTCTATCCACTACTGCTATTGAGGCAGCCACCAGGTAACTAGAAAGGGTACAAAAGAAGAGCCAGGGAGGAGGTTTTTTAAGGCCCAGATTATGCTAAATCCTGCCGGAAAATAATTTAGGGGGAAATGGCACTCAATTTGGGATACGGCTAAGAACTACAAATTCACATGCCAAACAAATCTTGAACCACAGCAAATTTGGCAGCATCACTTAAAAAATAAAATAAGCAAATTATGCTTTAAACAAATACACAACAAGAAGGTCTAGTGTCTTTACAGTAACCACTGAAAGTCAGATTAAGTCTAACTTTTTGTCCCCTGCCCTCCTGTGAAAAGGCTAACTGATCAGCAGACTAATTTGATTTATGTCATGTGGTAGAAGAAATTGAGCAATGTTAAAAACCATTGGGACTCTTTATATGGGAGATGCCAAGAAAATGGCCATGTTCCTTGTCTAACAGAGTTGTGGAGAGAGAAGTATGTTAAACTGAAGTAGTGCTCCTTATCACTTAACACAGCCTTTGTAAGTAAATGGCACAAAGAACAGTAGCTCCTAATTGTGTCAATTGGAATGAAAATTTATGACGAATTAGTACAAATCAAGGAGCATGGACAGGTGACATTAAATCAAGACAATGCAACTCATGCAGCTGATAAAATGCAGAACACAAAATGTGCTGTGGTCTTTTTGTTGGTATTCTTTGATCATATTTTCAACTATCTGTCCTTCTAGCTGTTTTGAATTTCCTTGGAAAGAAAAATGCCACAGAAAATTTAAAAACCATTACAAGTAAATAATTTAGCATTTTCCACCATCCATGTTATGTCATTAAGCAACACAGAGAGAGAAGGTCCACACAAACGTGTCTCCGTAATTTGATTCCTCTACACTTGACTGGACACTTCATTAAAAACTGCCATGCAGATGATTTGTGTTGATATAAAACATCTGCCTGTTATGTAATGGCACATTCACCTATGCAAGCTATCGCTTTCCTATGCCTGCTGCTCTAGAAGCGGCTGTGGTGGCAAGTGGCTTTTGCAGCCGCACAGGGGAATGAGGGAGGCCTGACAAAAGGCTTCAATACACTGTCACATGCTGCACCAATGCTAGGGAGAGGGTAGGACCAATGTGGGCTACTTAAGCCCTTTCTGCCCCTGACCTCTTCATTCATTGGGCTACCGCCACTTCCGACCCTACAAGCAGTGCAGGCAGTGGCTGATTAGCATTTAGAGGACAGAGTAGGAATGTTTTGTTTGTCAGCTGATTGGCTTTGCTAACATAAGTTTTCACCTACTCTATGCTGATGTGTGATGGTTGTATATAGTGGGTGGTAGTCATGAAATAGGTTAATTGGCCCCACTGGCAGGTAGGTGCAGGAAGGTATGAGGTAGATAAGGTTTGGTGGCACCCTTAGGCACCTGGAAAGTTGTCTTGAGACGAGCCTTCAGGTTGGCCCCAAAGGTGTCTTGGGGTCAGAAAGTTTCTGTGCCAACATGGTTAACGCAGCTCCTGAATGGGGGGGGGGGAATGTAAAGCATGTTTTTGCTTATCACTATTGTGATAAAACATACAACTGAAAAACATGGAACACAAAAGGAATTGTAGTGCCAAACAAGATGACCAACTATACTTACAAGGAGCCATCGTTGTTTGTCATGAAAAGTGATTCTTGACAGGTGGCTTGTAGTTTGGCAGGAGCGTCACTCCCTTTTACATACTGACATTTGTGCTGAAAATTAAACTTCACAGAAAACTGCCGTGATCAACAGGTAGCTGCCTGCCCATTGGGTTTCCTGCACATGACTAAAGTGCCTAAGACATCATACCTGTTTTCAAAAGAACAGTTTTTGAGTTCTGTAATCATTATGCCTGCCCAACTGAAGAATTATGTAGCATGTAGGGAAATTATTCCAGATGGGAAATATAAACGTAGGATTTGACTAAAGTGGTTACATAGGAGACTCATATAAGGCATTATAAAAGGCAGCTTTGCCAAGTTTCAAATGAAGTTTCTTTCTTATAGCACTGTTAATCACCATATAAACATCCCCAGTGGTATAAATCTCTCACTGGGGGCAAATTAAGGGAGTGGGAATGTTTCCAGTTTAATGGGTTTGATTTGGCTACTATATCATGGAATGTTCTAAGAAATTGGCTATAAACCAATTCAGTAAGAAACAGCCACGAAAAATAATCCAAACAACCTATAGACAAGTGAAAAAGAGGCCCATTCCTTTAAACATACTTTTTGTGCCAGGAGAATGGACAGAAGTAATGGGAAGAGCAAGCAGAGGATAGACTGGCAGGGTTGAAAAGCTGGCAAACCCTGGCAGATTGCTTCATTTAAAATAACAATCAAAGGATTAACTCTTGGTTTCTGTTTGCAGCAACTCGGTAGGTTATAGTAAAACATGTCCCTATTCAAAATATTCTACCAATGAAATTTACAGATATTTCACAGACTCATGTAATTGTACCATTGGAAGGCACCCCCCCAAGGGTCATCTCCTGCAACCCCCTGCAATGAAGGAATCACAGCTACAGAATACCTGACCAAGGGCCAGCCAACATCTGTTTTTAAAAACCCAATGAAGGAGGGTCTAGCACCTTCTGAGGTAAGATCTGAGGTATATTTAATCAACCTCAACTCGCCTTTAGGTCAGCATACACTCTTAAAAGAGACTAAATTTAGAAATAGGGCGCTGAATAATTTGTTGTGGCTATAACATGGAAAATCCTGCATCTCTAAAGCTGACCTTCAGGTGCAATCATTCTCTGTTGACAGTTTATTTCCCTTTGCTTTATTTGTTTCTGTTCCTTCATCCCAAATGGATTCCACTTGCAGACATACAAATAATGATTCCCTGTCCTCTGTGTTGCTACCCTTGAAAATCTTGTAAACTGTTCACATATCTTCTTTAGTCATTCTTTTTTTTTTCCAAAGCAAGGAAGCTTTAGTTCTTGTACTCATTGCTCATAAATCAATCAATCCCCTCAGACCTTTAATCATGCTTATTTCTCTCCTTTGAATCCTTTCCAATTTGTCAACATCATTCCTATTCAGACATACCCAGAAGGAAACACAATATTTTAGAAATGTTCTCCTGGCGCTGAAAAGAGAAAAATGGCTGCTTCACACAAATAAACTGAAGGTTTGGTTCGAATATTTCAGCATTACCAAGAATATCAAATGCAGAGTTTGGAGAGTTGAAAAGTAATCTTGCAAGCACAATGTATTCTCTAGCTTGTTTGCCACATGGCTGAGCTTTTGGAAGCAGTCAGAGAGGAGGGCGCCAGGTCTCAAGAGTTAGGTGCCGTGCCAGGGGGTCAGAGTCAAGGGATCAAGCCAAGCAGCGGCGTAACTAGCCACTCGGGTGCTGGTGTGGCACACGCATCCTGCAACTGGGGGCAGGACGAGCCGCCTATGGGGGCGGGGGGGGGGGACGACTGCGGAGTGGTGCCCAGTGCCAGCCACGTTTCATTGTGTTTGTTGACTGAACTAAAAAGTTCCATGAGCCCAATTTTTATTTATTTTTTTTTAAACTGATATTTTTGTCATTTTGTCACACACACACACCCCCAGTGATGACACCCAGACCAGCCCACACCTACCGCACCCGGCTTCCTCTGCCACTGAAGCCAAGTATCAGAGCAGAGGAGCAACATTTGGAGTCATAGAAGAAGAACGAGAAAGCCAAAGGGTGCACCAAAAGTCCTAGAGCCAGGAAGAACACTTGTTGTGCAAACAAAATCTTAGCCCAAGTTAGAAGCATTTTCTGTCTCTTCCTGGAAGGGCTCAATGATCAGTGTGGATATGTGGACAGGTGGAGCTGATAAAAAGCACTGTCTAGGGAGATGCTCAAAACTGCAGTCCTGTGGCTCATCATATGGGCAGCTGTGCGGACAGCCAAGTGCTTCTGGTGCACTGACAGGTACAACATCACATATTCTGTGACCCGGCAAACTTCTTTACAAGTACACAGGCGATAGCACAAGAGTAGTAAAGCAGTTTCCCTGCTTTTCATTTCTTTTCTTTAACTACATCTCCTGCCTGACATCATTTTTAACTCAGCAGAACTTCAAAGCATCATAGGATCAAATGTTACTCAAACAAAATGCCACTAGACGTACAATTCTTCCTATGTATTCTGTTGGAATTGATTCTCTGTGCACCTTCCTATGTGTAATAATGCTCCAACCAAGAGCCTGCAAGCAAATTCATCCACTTTCTAAACGTGAACCACTTGGCTTGAACAGGAAGAGAAGGTACCTCACACAGAGGGAGAGCCTGCATCTGGCTCCTGGGCCTGAGGTCCACCGCCTCTTCTGTGCTGCAATCCATTTTTACAGAGTATTGCACCACAAGATGAAAAATACATGCTGTTCCTCTATAGTTTGCTTATAGAAATGCACCCCAATGTAGTCCCAAACCATATCGATAGGTACTACTAGGGGTAAAAAATGCAAAAGGATTCAAATGCATCTCCAGAATAAAGATTCATGCACTAGAATAAATTTAAACTGATGCTATTTAGTAAAGGATTCATAAATTCTTACACTTTTCTAAACGCATCTCTTGCATTCCAAAAGTCATTATGCTGTATAAAATGATTATTTCCAAAACAGCATTACCATGAATTATCACCATTGCTGCCTAGCAACGAGCATCTTTTCTTTTCTTTTCTTAACACTAAGCTGTATAAACTAGTATCTGGAATTTGTGCAAATGTGTATTCATTTGAGGACCGCAGAGACACATTCATCTTAGAAATCAGACACAGATAATATAACACATTTAGAGAAACAAAGCAGCAGCAACCATTTCCACACATATCTTAGTAAAAATCTTCTCATTACTGCCTTAACTAAGTTCTGTAAAGCTTAGTTATGACATACTGCATTTTTTTTATCTTCTCTTGAAGTTAGTGGGGATTTTTTTAGAGCTTGGTGTAGAAACAATGGACCCTTTATTGATAAAGCTTCATGACGTAAATGTTTGTATTGGTTATACCTAGAGCAGGCTTCCTCGTTCATGTCAATAAATAGGCACTGTACTGATTTGAAATGTGTGCAGGAAAAGTGAATCCTCTGAATTTGAACCTCTAAGTTCCAAATCACGCCCAGACTCACTCCTTGGGGGTCCAAGCTCAATTCCTAACCACCCATGAGCCCTTACATCTCACACATTGCAAAAAACTGGCCGCAGATTTGCATAAAGTTTGCATATGTTAATTCATAGGGACAGATACAATTTTTGAAATAATGGTTATAATGAAACACAAATATAGTACATCTCACCATAGTGCAGAGGACTGTGATGAGGTGACCTGTGTACCTCATCAGTTTGAAGTCCAGATGCTAAACTATTGGTGGCCAAATTCCAGGCCCTTGATTCTTGATCCATAAATTAGTCTTGGACTGGGTAGTTTTCAAATAGAGGATTTCTTCAAACAGAAGGCTGTCCTCTGTGAAGGAGGATGCATAGACGTCCTACTTTTCCCTGCCCCAAACTTGACCACTAGCAGTGGGAAGACCGTGCGATGCAATCTCCCACTATTCCCAAGGACCCTCAGTGGTGACACAAATGAGCCTTTGTGCCACAATTAGGGGAGTAACGGCCTTATCCTTCTCGTTAAGTCCAGGGAGTGTCTCCTCAGTTGTTTCTGTGCAGAGAGTTAGAGGGATTTTTTAGAGGAGATATAGGCTCTTTGTGAGGCAAAAGTTAATCGTCCAAGTTACTCTGCTTGAGTGTTAAAGACCCTGTATCATTGTCCATATTGGGACACCTGGATCTTTTTGCTCTTCTCATTTCTGGGATTCTTCGTATATCAGCAGGGCCTTACTTTTGGGTCAAATGGTGGAGTTCCAGTCCAGATAGGTCTACAGTTAACTTGTGGGTGGCAAGGAGATAGAAAGGAGGCTAAAGAGATTAAAAAACCCCAAACCAAGCAGAATTTTCCTTTGATGTAGTCTCTTCAGCAATGACAATTCTTCCTCTCCCTCGGTTTAAAATATTTGAAAGGTTTAGGGGGATCAGAGGAGTTTAAAAGGGCTTTAAAAGATTAAAAGGTTGTGAAGGTTAAAAGTCCTTAAAATAAGTTGTAGCAGCATGGAGATATAGCCGACAGGAAACCCGGGTGGTAGCTAAAAGACAGTTGAGTTTCCTTAAAACTAATTTACGACGCTGGGGTTGCCAGAACAGAACACATAAAATAACATTGCTTTCATCAAAAGAATAAAAAGGGAACAAGGCAACCCCCCCCCCATCTTGTAATTAAAAGGAATTTTGCAAAGCTCTGATAAGCACATACTACCTCGGCACCATCTTAGGAGCTGACATGAAAAAGCAACAACTCTCTCTCTCTCTCTCTCTCTCTCTCTCTCTCTCTCTCTCTCTCCCTCCTATGTTGTTGTTGTTTAGTCATTTAGTCGTGTCTGACTCTTCGTCACCCCATGGACCAGAGTATGCCAGGCACTCCTGTCTTCCACTGCCTCCCGCAGTTTGGTCAAACTCATGCTGGTAGCTTCGAGAACACTGTCCGACCATCTCGTCCTCTGTCGTCCCCTTCTCCTTGTGCCCTCCATCTTTCACAACATCAGGGTCTTTTCCAGAGAGTCTTCTCTTCTCATGAGGTGGCCAAAGTATTGGAGTCTCAGCTTCACGATCTGTCCTTCCAGTGAGCACTCAGGGCTAAATTCCTTAAGAATGGAGAGGTTTGATCTTCTTGCAGTCCATGGGACTCTCAAGAGTCTCCTCCAACACCATAATTCAAAAACATCAATTCTTTGGCGATCAGCCTTCTTTATGGTCCAACTCTCACTTCCATACATCACTACTGGGAAAACCATGGCTTTAACTATACGGACCTTTGTTGGCAAGGTGATGTCTCTGCTTTTTAAGATGCTGTCTAGGTTTGTCATTGCTTTTCTCCCAAGGAGCAGGCATCTTTTAATTTTGTGACTGCTGTCACCATCTGCAGTGATCATGGAGCCCAAGAAAGTAAAATCTCTCACTTCTTCCCCTTCTATTTGCCAGGAGGTGATGGGACCAGTGGCCATATTCCCCATACTACATTCTACTCATGTAAAAACAAGCTGATTCCCAGACCATCAGCGGGCCGGATTGAGAAGGCGATTGGGCCGCATCCGGCCCATGGGCATTAGGTTGCCTACCCTTTTTTTAGCGGGAAGACACTCCAATGAAAATTTCTGATACTATATTTCTGTGTGTGTGTGTGTGTGTGTGTGTAGTATATGGATGTTTTAAGATGGTCTGTATCTGTAATGCCCAATAAAGGTTTGGGGAAAGAAAAGGTGACACAAATGTTTGCAACATTTTCATGGGGCTACAAGTGCAATCAGGGAACCAGTGCAAAGAGTGTATAGGCTCCAGTTAATGTAAAGCGCTTGGCAGGTTCCCACCACTTCAGTGAAGTCGACACTGGGCACTGTATCTCAAGCTCTGTGTGCTCTAAAGTACAGTGGTACCCCGCAAGACGAATGCCTCGCAAGACGGAAAACCCGCAAGACGAAAGGGTTTTCTGTTTTGGAGGCGCTTCGCAAGACGAATTTCCCTATGGGCTTGCATCGCAAGACGAAAGCCCATAGGGAAATGCTGGCGGTCGGGAGCAAAGACTTTTGCCCACAGCCGGCCTTCTGAAGAGGACCTCTTCTGAAGGCCGGCGGGGGGCAAAAGTCTTTGCTCCCCCCCTGCCTTCCCCCCGCCTGCCCCGGCGATCTTAAAATGCTGGCGGGCGGGAGCGAAGCGTTCGCTGCCGACCCCCAGCATTTTGAAATCTCCCCGTGTCCCGGGAAGGTTTTAAAATGCTGGGGGTCGGCAGCGAACGCTTCGCTCCCGCCCGCCAGCATTTTAAGATCGCCGGGGCAGGCGGGGGGAAGGCAGGGGGGTCTTCCCGCCCCCCTCCCCGCTTCGGAACAGCGGGCTAAGCGGGACCTCCCGCCGGGCATGCGAGGCTTGCCGACATCTGCCTGAAGCAGGGGGCGGGCTCCGCAGCTCACTCCCTGCTTCGGGATGCAGGCTGCCGCCCCAAGCCTTGCGCGCGAGGCTTGCCGACATCTGCCTGAAGCAGGGGGCGGGCTCCGCAGCTCACCCCCTGCTTCGGGATGCAGACTGCCGCCCCAAGCCTTGCGCGCGAGGCTTGCCGGCATCTCCCCCAAGCAGGGGGCGGGCTCCGCAGCTCACCCCCTGCTTCGGGATGCAGGCTGCCGCCCCAAGCCTTGCGCGCGAGGCTTGCCGACATCTGCCTGAAGCAGGGGGCGGGCTCCGCAGCTCACCCCCTGCTTCGGGATGCAGGCTGCCGCCCCAAGCCTTGCGCGCAAGGCTTGCCGACATCTGCCTGAAGCAGGGGGCGGGCTCCGCAGCTCACCCCCTGCTTCGGGATGCAGGCTGCCGCCCCAAGCCTTGCGCGCAAGGCTTGCCGACATCTGCCTGAAGCAGGGGGCGGGCTCCGCAGCTCACCCCCTGCTTCGGGATGCAGGCTGCCGCCCCAAGCCTTGCGCACGAGGCTTGCCGACATCTGCCTGAAGCAGGGGGCGGGCTCCGCAGCTCACCCCCTGCTTCGGGATGCAGGCTGCCGCCCCAAGCCTTGCGCGCGAGGCTTGCCGACATCTGCCTGAAGCAGGGGGCGGGCTCCGCAGCTCACCCCCTGCTTCGGGATGCAGGCTGCCGCCCCAAGCCTTGCGCGCAAGGCTTGCCGACATCTGCCTGAAGCAGGGGGCGGGCTCCGCAGCTCACCCCCTGCTTCGGGATGCAGGCTGCCGCCCCAAGCCTTGCGCGCGAGGCTTGCCGACATCTGCCTGAAGCAGGGGGCGGGCTCCGCAGCTCACCCCCTGCTTCGGGATGCAGGCTGCCGCCCCAAGCCTTGCGCGCAAGGCTTGCCGACATCTGCCTGAAGCAGGGGGCGGGCTCCGCAGCTCACCCCCTGCTTCGGGATGCAGGCTGCCGCCCCAAGCCTTGCGCGCAAGGCTTGCCGACATCTGCCTGAAGCAGGGGGCGGGCTCCGCAGCTCACCCCCTGCTTCGGGATGCAGGCTGCCGCCCCAAGCCTTGCGCGCGAGGCTTGCCGACATCTGCCTGAAGCAGGGGGCGGGCTCCGCAGCTCACCCCCTGCTTCGGGATGCAGGCTGCCGCCCCAAGCCTTGCGCGCAAGGCTTGCCGGCATCTCCCCCAAGCAGGGGGCGGGCTCCGCAGCTCACCCCCTGCTTCGGGATGCAGGCTGCCGCCCCAAGCCTTGCGCGCGAGGCTTGCCGACATCTGCCTGAAGCAGGGGGCGGGCTCCGCAGCTCACCCCCTGCTTCGGGATGCAGGCTGCCGCCCCAAGCCTTGCGCGCAAGGCTTGACGGCATCTCCGCCAAGCAGGGGGCGGGCTCCGCAGCTCACCCCCTGCTTGGGGGAGATGTCGGCAAGCCTTGCGCGCAAGGCTTGGGGCGGCAGCCTGCATCCCGAAGCAGGGGGTGAGCTGCGGAGCCCGCCCCCTGCTTCAGGCAGATGTCGGCAAGCCTTGCGCGCAAGGCTTGGGGCGGCAGCCTGCATCCCGAAGCAGGGGGTGAGCTGCGGAGCCCGCCCCCTGCTTCAGGCAGATGTCGGCAAGCCTCGCGCGCAAGGCTTGGGGCGGCAGCCTGCATCCCGAAGCAGGGGGTGAGCTGCGGAGCCCGCCCCCTGCTTCAGGCAGATGTCGGCAAGCCTCGCGCGCAAGGCTTGGGGCGGCAGCCTGCATCCCGAAGCAGGGGGTGAGCTGCGGAGCCCGCCCCCTGCTTCAGGCAGATGTCGGCAAGCCTCGCGCGCAAGGCTTGGGGGCGGCAGCCTGCATCCCGAAGCAGGGGGTGAGCTGCGGAGCCCGCCCCCTGCTTCAGGCAGATGTCGGCAAGCCTCGCGCGCAAGGCTTGGGGCGGCAGCCTGCATCCCGAAGCAGGGGGTGAGCTGCGGAGCCCGCCCCCTGCTTCAGGCAGATGTCGGCAAGCCTCGCGCGCAAGGCTTGGGGCGGCAGCCTGCATCCCGAAGCAGGGGGTGAGCTGCGGAGCCCGCCCCCTGCTTCAGGCAGATGTCAGCAAGCCTCGCATGCCCGGCGGGAGGTCCCGCTTAGCCCGCTTTCCGAAGCGGGGAGGGGGGCGGGAAGACCTTCTGAAGGCGGGCAGGGGGCGAAAGTATTTGTCCTCCCTGCCTGCCTTCCCAGGGGCTTTTAAATCGCCCCGGACAGCGGAGAAGTCCTCCGCTGTCCGGGGCGATTTTAAATGCCTCCCGCCAGCATTTTAAGATCGCCCCGGACAGCGGAGAAGTCCTCCGCTGTCCCAGGGTTTTTTAAAATGCTGGGGGTGGGAAGAAAAGCCCTTGTCCCCCCCCCCAGCCATCAGAAGAGGTCCGGGGACAGACTGTCCCCGGACCTGGTCTGAAGGCGGTTTCCCTAGGAACGCATTAATTGATTTTCAATGCATTCCTATGGGAAACCGTGCATCGCAAGACGAAAAAACCGCAAGACGAAGAGACTTGCGGAACGAATTAATTTCGTCTTGCGAGGCACCACTGTATATGCTTGGGACTGCTTCTATATGATGGCTAGCAAGCCATATGAGCAGGCCAAATGTTTCTTTTGGGAATAGATTCCGTAACAGCTCACTGAGAGAAAGCTTTGTGTTTCTTTTCATGAGATAGATGCAAACATGAGCAAGTGTTCTGGCACCTGTATGTCTGCAGAAACCCAGAAGAAGTGTAGAATAACAGCTGTGAATCACAGCAACAAGAGATATGCCAGCATGGGGAGTGGAAGACATTTTGGGTGGTGCTTTTTTCCCTGTCCAGAAAAACAGTGGTTACAACTTAAACAACATCAATGTTCTGATAGGTTTAGCCCAATGGTGTAGGCCACCGCCGTCACACACACACATTTTCTTCAGCCTGCCTTTTATCAGGCTCAAAGGGAAAAAAACATGCAGATATTACAGAGATGTTTCAACTGATATTATCAAAAGCCTAATTTAGAGGTATTGTTTTTAATTTCAAAGGGCTAGTGAAACCACAACATTTTGTTGTGTGGAATGATTTTATTTCTTACGCTACAAAAATAATACAATGAGACCCCATTTATCCCGAAAAGTATGTTCAATTTGGAAAATTAATAGTGGGCAAGATCATGAATAGAAATTACGATAAATGTTAACATATAATTTGGTACTTGTGGGGTTCAGTTCTTGTTATTACTGCTTTGAGGCTTTCTTTACAGTAAAATGGTGTATAAACTTTATGAAATAAATAAGTAAATAAATTAGCATTATGGGACTAGAAAAGGGTCTTCTATTCAATATTCAGTGTTATTATTCTGTATGAGCTGTTTGTTGTTTATAGCTTTGTATCATAAAAGTTTCATCAGCATCATAAGCAAAAAGATCAAATTTCTGTAGCAGCTCTGGCTGACAAAGAAGATGAAGCACATCTAGGCCCTGCAAATAAGCCAACAACATTTATGAAAAATTTGTATCCCACTGCCTCACACATACCTGTGTTTGTCATTTCACACTTGAAAGAAAGGAGACTCAGCTCTCTTCCAAATTATAAAAAGTTTCTATACCTTCACCTGAAGGTGATCCTTACTGCTTATGGGCAATAAGCACCCAAAAGATTGTTGTATGAGACTTAGTAAATCTCTCTTGGTATTGGAAAGCCAAGTCTCCAAAATGAATCTTGTCTGCTGCTTAAAATAGTTGACAGATAATATGCAACCACGTACTGCCCTACTGATTTTTATAATTATTTTCCCTGCCACTTCTTGAACAGAGCTGAGGATATTAATGAATATATTTTGGAACGATACACTGCTCTCCCCTCTAATGGCCTCTACAGCCTCAGCAGATGCTGTAACACTCCAACAGTTTGACGTTACCCCCAATGGCACACTCTTCCATTGTCTCTTGAGACCGATGGATGCCAACAATACAGAGAGAGAGAGAGCTGACACAGTGAGAGATCACTTACTTGTATGGAATGTGCTTGCTGCCATTGACTAGGGCTAGGATCACATTGCCCAGTGCAGACAATGAAAGACAAAGTCCAGAGCCTCCTTCACGATTTTTGCTGAGGGGTTTAACACAGCTGCCCAGGTCGATGAGGTGTAAGCGGCTACGGCCTCCTGACACTGTTAGAGAATAAATGAGAGAGAGGGATATTAAGAGCCAGCTTTCTGATTCTCATAGGTTAATGTGAGTACGGTGTTGGAATATATAAACTCTGGAATATGATATGTGGTTTCCTGGGAATAAGGCCCCTTGAAACCAATGGGTTTTAAGACTGGAGATACACACACACACACACACAGAGAGAGAGAGAGAGAGAGAGAGAGAGAGAGAGAGAGAGAGAGAGAGAAATTAATGATCTTTATAACCTACGGAGTAGAGACAGCAAAAACAAAGAAGCCAGCATTAAAGCAATAACAAACGTGAGAGTTAAAACTCATTCCTCAAAACCCTTTCTTGTGACTAATCCCAACTCCTCCATTCTTACATATGTAGGCAAGTGAAATTGCCTGTTGTTTTCATACAGTACTTCATTTTCCTCTGTTATTGCCTCTTTTAATATATGTGCTTGAATTCCACATATGCTTTGAAAAAAAGTAACGCAAGAGACACTACCTGATAAGACAGGCAGTTTTTAATTTTCGCTTCTTAAAAAGCTAAAGACCATTGCCACTTGATATTCCTCAGTTCAAAAATGTCTGGCTTCTGAATATTTCATAAAAGTATTGTTGGAAATGCTGACCCACTACTTAAAGAGGCCGGTGTTCAATGTGTTATATGCTCAGAAATAGAGTGCCATCTAATGTGAGCGTGAAAGGGCATTATTCAACAAATTTCCATGATGTCATTATTTGTGCACCGTATACACACAAAAAGCATTTGAGAAATACTTAGAAATTTAATGTAGCTGATAAACTATATTTTGCTGCTCCAAAGTACAAAAGAAAGCTAGTTAGGTTCACTGAAGCATGATGTTTTATTTATTAATTTTAACAATTTATACACTGCTTAACATCATTGCCTCTAAGTGGGATACAGTAAGTTTGCAAAAGATAAAATAAAGATAAAATCAATTTAAATTAACCATAAAATCTGAAAACTTGCTTAAAATGCTTGCTGAAATGAAAGGTCTCCCCAAAGTTCAACCAGGAGGGGGCCTGTCTGATCTCAGTCAGGAAGGAGTACCACAAAATTAGGCCTACTATACTGAATGCATATGAGCCACGTGTCTGAGTCATGGGGGTGGCCACTAATAGTGACTCTCCCAAAGACCTCAATAACTGGACAGGGATATAAGGAATCAGGTGGTTCTTAGTGTATCCTGGACCAAAGTTGTCAAGTGCCTCGTAAATTTATACAAGAACCTTGACCTTGATTTGGTAGCATACGGACTGTGAGTTCAAGGTTTTATACACCAGCGTTGGTATGCTATCTTGAATATAAAGAGTTGTTTCCTTGGATTGCAGATTACAGAACATTGGCTGGGAGATTAGGCTTTGCTTATAATGTTAGTGGTCAATTTTGTAACGTCTAGCCCTGCCCTCAGACTACTAGATTCTCAATAAACTAATTGTTTTTTGAGAGCATGACATGTAGTACAAATGTTACAATTAAGTGAACATGTTACACTAAGAAATGGAAGTCAGAAAAATAACCCTGGATGATATCCAAGGTTATTCTTAGTCTGAGTCTATTAATTAAGTCCATTAATTTCAGTAGGTCTGCTTTGAGTATGACTTAAATTGGATATCACCCACTAACATTTTTTAAGAATTGGCACCTATTTATTGATTGTTAGATAGATAATATTCTGCTTCCAACCATTCTACAACATTCTATTTACTTATTTATTTCTATTTTATACCAAAAAATGTTACTAAGCAGCATTTTAAAAAGAAATTAAGGGGGCCTAATCGCAACTAACTTTAGACTAGATCAGAGCTTATCTTGGGCTCTAGCCAGCTCAATAGGTCTCCCAGAGGTGGAATATGAATGCAACCCAGGGGGACTTTTCTTTGATATAATTTATCAAGCTTTGAGAAAATGAGAGTTTCTTCATTTAATTGCATTAGAAAGTAATTACAAAGTAAGTGCGTGCGCGCACACACACACACACACACACACACACATAAAAACCATAGAAAATTACATGACTTTAATGGCAATCTCCTTAAAGCAGGCCATTCTCATTCCTAAAAGATTGCACATCCATAGTCCTCCTTTTCCCTGAAGGGGGGAAGATCAATAAGCCCATTGTGAGTTAAGTTCTGTCTGGCAAGTCTATGTGAGTCATTACTGTAATACATACAAAAAAAAAAGATTTCAGTTGTATGATATTGTCAGGGGTTTAGGAGCAGAGGCAAGGCCAAGGGAGGAAACAGAGAGCGAAGGGGAGGAGGCAGAAGAAAAGATGAGTGATGACGACGACCCGAGATCTCCTAGTCTTTCCAGTGAATCAGAGGATTCGCAGAAAGGAGCACCAGTGGCCAGGGCAAGGGGGGAGTCTAGGGGGGCACCCCAGGAAGATAGAGCCAGAGGGGACTCAGGGGAGAGCAGTTGGAAATCGGGACCAGCGTCACCGCCAGGGAGCAGGGAAGAAGGAGGGAGCCAGGGGGCAAGCGCTGGCAGCTCACCACAGGAGGGAGGGCATGAGTCAGGAGTGGCCACACCTCCATCGGGGAGCGAAGAAACGGTTAAGAGGAAAGTGGAAGGCTGGGCGCGCGCGCCAAGTTCAAATGCAGAGGAAGGCGGCGCAGTAAGCAGCCCGGAAAGGGAACCAGGTCCTAAAGCCCGGCGCAAGGAGGCAGGAGGGTCCGGGTCAGCGTCAGAAGAATCCAGGAAGGAAGAAACCCCGGGGGGTAGAGGGACCCAGAGGAGGACAGTCAGGCGGAAAAGGTGGAGCAGGGCTAGGATATTAAGTTGGTGCACAAGGGGCGGAGACTCAGACGGAGCTTCGCCGATCTAGCCATTAGAAGTAGAGTTGCAAGTAGCAGCTTGAGAATGGAAACTGTAACTCAATAAAGACTTTTACTTAATGACCGCTGGCTAGCGTGATCCTCTGTGAGCTAGGATCTTGAAGCAGCTCTGACAGTAAGCTCCGTCTCTCAAAAATTGTGGGCATCTACAGCCTCGAGGAGAGGAGAGAAGCAGGTGCCTACTAGCTAGCTCACAAACGGCAGACAACATGACGGCTGAGCAGCAGATAGAGGAACTCAGAAAAGCAGTGTCACAACTGACTGCCGAGGCTCTCGCATCCAGGAAGAGAGAGGAGGAGGCAGCTGCCGCCTGCAGGGATCTCCAGGTCAGGTTAGACGTGCTGACAAAGCAGACACCCCGGCAGGAGGGAATTGGGTTGGCGAGACGAACAGGCGGGCTGGTCTCTCACTTCGATGGGAACCTGCAACAGTATCCCAACTTTAGAGCAGACGTACTGTGCGCACTGCAACTGCTGCATAAAGACTTTAGAGATGAGCAAGAGAGAGTGGGATTCATCATGTCTCATTTGCATGGGGATGCTAAAGCATGGCTACGCAATTTATGGAGAGATAAGGATCCGGCGCTCCAGAATGCAGATGCCTTTATTAAAGCGATGGATGGGTGTTTTTTATCAAGCATTGACGTGGATCTTGCCCGGAAGGAGGTGCATGGGCTAAGACAAGGGAGGGCCAGCGTCAGGCAGTACCATGCCCGCTTTTTCGCCTTGGTCAGTGCCCTGGAGTGGGACAGAGATTCGGCCCCTGTAAGAGACCTCTTTTGGGAGGGGTTGCACAGCTCGATTAAAGATGAGATCGCGAGGGGGGAGAGACCCCGAACCACCCAGGAGGTCGTGCAGAGGGCACTGGCAGTGGGGGTGAGGCTGGAAGAACGCCCGTGGAGCAGGGACGAAGGGCGTGGAGGGCGCGAACCAGCCAGGGGCCCCTCCTTCCTTCCCAGAGAAGCAGCGCGGGCGCAATCCACGCCTCCGCCAGGAGGAGGAGCCGAACCTATGGAGGTTGGAGGTGCAAGGGCTCAGTCAGCAACCAGAGCCCTAGCACCGGCAGCAGTGAAAGCGAAGCCTCCTAGAGGGAACAGGAAGTGTTACATCTGTGGGGAGCCAGGGCATATGGCGAAAGAGTGTCCCCAGAGGCTCCACAAGCTCACTGCAGCCTCGGCAATGGTGACTGCAGCAACGCAGCAAGGAGGAACACAGCAGGGAAACGAAGCAGTCTGGCTGGAGGAAGAGGCCCTGGGGCCCAGCTAGACGTGTTAGTGCCGCAGTCCCCAGAGATTTTACAGCCCGTGAACCCCCTCCCGCCCAAACCAGTGGTGAGGCTCACCGCATCTCTCCAGCTGCCCAATGGAATCACCATGGACGTGCCCATCACAGTGGACTCGGGCAGCAATGCGGACTTTATAGGGCAGGACTTTGTCGACAAGCACGCTATACAGTTGCTGCCGGCCACACTGCCCCTGCAGGTTGTCACGGTGGATGGCAGGGAGTTGCTAGGGGGGCAAGTGGTGAAGCAGACGCCGCCAATGGCGATGCGACTTGGGAATCACAAAGAAATCATCAGCTTCAATGTCACTCAACTATCGGATACGCCCATTGTATTGGGAATGAGTTGGCTGGACAAGCACAGCCCAACGCTGGCTTGGTACCAGAGGCAGCTGGTCTTCGGCTCTTCCTTTTGTGCTGAACACTGCATCGTGCACCGGCAGGAAGGAGAGGAAGAGGAGTCACAGCTGCTGCTAGGCACGCTGCAAGCGATTCCCCACAAGTACGCAGAATTTTTGGAAGTTTTCTGCGAGAAGGAGGTGGACAGGCTACCCCCTCACAGACCATATGACTGCAAAATTGACCTGCTGCCGGGGGCGGCGCTGCCTAAAGGGAAACTGTATTCCATGTCGGAGGACGAGCTGCAGGAACTCAAAGAGTTCATCGATCATAATTTGGAGCGCGGTTTCATCCGAGAGTCCAAGGCAGCGGGGGGCAGTCCTGTATTCTTTGTTAAAAAGCGAGACACGCCCCAAAAAAGACTGGTCGTGGACTATCGCATTTTAAACAGTGTGACCAAGCCGTCGGACTTCCCCATGCCCCGAATCGACGACCTCCTGGCGAAGGTGCGGAAGGGAAAAGTGTTCACCAAATTAGACCTGCGAGGGGCGTACAACCTCATTCGCATGCGGGAGGGAGATGAGTGGAAGACGGCCATGTTCACGCCACTGGGTACCTACGAATACAGAGTTATGCCTTTTGGACTGCAAAATGGCTCCCACGTTTTTCAAGCTTTCATGCATCACGTGTTGGCGGGACTTCTCTACAAGACGTGCGTCTGTTTCTTAGATGACATCCTGATCTTTTCGGAATCGCAGCAGGAGCATGACAGGCACGTCAAGGAAGTGCTGACCAGACTAAAGCAACATAGGCTCTACGCCAAGCTGGAGAAGTGCCAATTCGACGTGACGGAGGTGGATTTTCTGGGCTACAAGTTGTCTGACAAGGGGCTCGCCATGGACAGCGCCAAGGTTCGAGCGGTATTGGACTGGAAGAGCCCACGCAACCGGAAAGAGGTCCAAAGGTTTGTCGGCTTTGCGAACTTCTATCGCAAGTTTATCAAGGGCTTCGCTATGCAGACAGCGGCCATCACAGACACGCTTAGCTCCAAGAAAAAGAAGTTCGTTTGGACAGAGGAGGCGGAGCAGTCCTTTCAGGCACTCAAGCGTCTCTTCGCGTCGGAAGAGCAGCTGCTTCACGTCAACCCCAGCAGGCCGATGAGGGTGGAGACAGACGCCTCGGACAGAGCCGTGGGGGCGGTCCTGCTGCAAAAGGACCAGCAGGGGGTGTGGCGACCGGGAGCGTTTTACTCCAGGAAGCTCAGCAAGTCCGAGCAGAACTACACCATCTGGGACAGGGAGTTGCTGGCCATTCATGCAGCGTTCAAAGCGTGGAGGCACTTCCTGATCGGCGCCAAGCACACGGTGCAGGTTTGCACGGACCACAAGAATCTGGAGCACTGGCGCACGGCACAATTCCTAAACCAGAGGCAGATACGCTGGGCTGAGTTTTTTGCGAACTTCGACTTCCGCATAGAGTATGTCCCGGGGGACACTAACATCATGGCGGACGCCCTCTCCCGTAAGCCACAGTATCTGGAGGACGCAACGCCAGCGGCAGCCATGCACATCTTCGCACCAACAGTATGGGCGTGCGCCGCGGCCACCGTGGACCTGGAGGCGGTGCGACGAGCGTTGCAGGATGACTCCTTCGCGCAAGCAAAGATGGCAGAGGTGCAAAGGGGCAAGGCTGTGGCCGACGGTTTCCAGCTACGAGATGGATTGCTCATCCGTAAAGGGGCCATCTACGTGCCGGGAGACGACCTTCGCGCCAAGGTGCTGCAGCAGCTGCACGACGCGCCCACGGCCGGGCACTTTGGCAAGGAGAAGACGGTGGAATTAGTAGCCAGGGATTTCTGGTGGCCTGGAATGAGAGGGGAGGTCGCAGACTACGTGGCGAGGTGTGACACCTGCCAGAGGGCCAAACCAGTGCACAGACCGCCGGCCGGACTGTTGGAACCGCTGCAAACTCCGGTCGAACCTTGGGAAAGGGTGGCTCTGGACTTTGTCACGGATCTGCCCAGCTCGAGGGGCAAGACGGCAGTGCTGGTGGTGGTGGACCTGTTTTCCAAGATGGCCCATTTCATTCCGTGTGCTAAGGTGGCCACGGCGGAGCAAACCGCCAAACTGTTCATAGACCACGTGTTCAAGGTTCACGGTCTGCCACGGTCTATTCTGTCCGACCGCGGGCGGCAGTTCATCTCGAATTTCTGGCAGAAGCTGATGGGCTTCCTAAACGTCAAGATCAACCTGGCGTCGGCGAGGCACCCGCAGACCAACGGGCAAGCGGAGCGGGTCAATGCCATCATGCAGCAGTACCTGAGATGCTATGCGAATCAACAGCCTGCGACGTGGGTGGATTACCTGCCGCTTGCCGAGTTCGCCTACAACAACACGAAGCACGTGTCCACGGGGGTCACGCCGTTCTTCGCCAACAACGGGAGGCACCCCAGAACCTTCCCGGGACTGGAAAGAATGGGGGAGGGGGAGCCGCAGACGGCAGATGCGTTCGCGTCGGAGCTGCAGGAAGTCCACGATCAGCTGAGGCGCCACCTGGAGCTGGCCAAACACGCATACAAGGTACAAGCGGACAGACACAGAAGGGTTGGCGAAGAGCTCCACGTGGGAGACTGGGTCTGGTTAGCAGCCCACGCAGTGCCGGCCAGGTCGTTGGCCAAGAAGAAACTAGGGCATAAACAACTGGGGCCCTACCAAGTCGAAGAGCAGGTCAACCCGGTAGCTTTCAGACTGGCACTTCCGGAGGGTTCCAGAATGCATCCGGTGTTCCACAGATCGGTGCTCACTCCCTACAAGGCACCGCACAGGTTCCAGGAACCAGGAACGGCGCCGAGTCCGGTCAGAGACAGAACAGGGCACGCGGGAGTGGCACAGAAGGAGCGCATCAACGAAGTCACAGAGATTTTGGACTCCAGATGGGGGGAAGAGGGGGTAGAATACTTTCTCGCCAAGGAGGGCACCCCGGCCAGTGCGAACAGCTGGGTGCCGGGCTACGCCTTGGACGAACCTCTACTCAAAGACGAGTTTCATGCCCTCTTCCCACATAGACCTATGCCAGCAGACT
Organism: Podarcis bocagei; assembly: GCF_964188305.1. Classification (NCBI taxonomy): domain Eukaryota; kingdom Metazoa; phylum Chordata; class Lepidosauria; order Squamata; family Lacertidae; genus Podarcis; species Podarcis bocagei. Next base: position 66,613,010 of record NC_138127.1, on the reverse strand, counting down.
TTTTCGACGACTGGCTTTTCACGCCCACGCTTTCGGCCAGCACTTTCCGGGGGTTCGACTCGGAAGAGGACCCGACACAAGACGTCCGTTCCCCGGAGGGGTCACCCTCGGGATCTGCATCAGAACCCTCGTATTGGTGGGACGATAGACCAGAGGAGCAGTTCCGCAGAAGGTGGCTGGAAGGCCCAGGACGAGCAACGCCGCCAGGAGGAAGTGAGGGAGAAACGGACATGGACGTTTTCGGGGACGACCCTGGTTTCGAGCACGGCGGCACAGAGATGGAAGCGGAGGTGACCGTCGTCGACGAGAGCAGGGAGGAAGACCCGAGAGACTTCAGATGGAGGCCCGCCACGGGAAGCGAACGATATCCGACGTTCGTCCCTTTGCAACAGCAGCACCCAGCTCCAGCACCGGAAGGAGGGGAGGGGGGAATGGGGGGCTTCAAGGGGGGGATGGATGTCAGGGGTTTAGGAGCAGAGGCAAGGCCAAGGGAGGAAACAGAGAGCGAAGGGGAGGAGGCAGAAGAAAAGATGAGTGATGACGACGACCCGAGATCTCCTAGTCTTTCCAGTGAATCAGAGGATTCACAGAAAGGAGCACCAGTGGCCAGGGCAAGGGGGGAGTCTAGGGGGGCACCCCAGGAAGATAGAGCCAGAGGGGACTCAGGGGAGAGCAGTTGGAAATCGGGACCAGCGTCACCGCCAGGGAGCAGGGAAGAAGGAGGGAGCCAGGGGGCAAGCGCTGGCAGCTCACCACAGGAGGGAGGGCATGAGTCAGGAGTGGCCACACCTCCATCGGGGAGCGAAGAAACGGTTAAGAGGAAAGTGGAAGGCCGGGCGCGCGCGCCAAGTTCAAATGCAGAGGAAGGCGGCGCAGTAAGCAGCCCGGAAAGGGAACCAGGTCCTAAAGCCCGGCGCAAGGAGGCAGGAGGGTCCGGGTCAGCGTCAGAAGAATCCAGGAAGGAAGAAACCCCGGGGGGTAGAGGGACCCAGAGGAGGACAGTCAGGCGGAAAAGGTGGAGCAGGGCTAGGATATTAAGTTGGTGCACAAGGGGCGGAGACTCAGACGGAGCTTCGCCGATCTAGCCATTAGAAGTAGAGTTGCAAGTAGCAGCTTGAGAATGGAAACTGTAACTCAATAAAGACTTTTACTTAATGACCGCTGGCTAGCGTGATCCTCTGTGAGCTAGGATCTTGAAGCAGCTCTGACAGATATGTTTGGACACTTTGATTCATGTACATTGTATGTGTCCTATGATACTGTGTTTATATTTACGTTGGGTGTTATTCAACCGATTTATAAAAATCAGCAGGTCCACGCTGTGTATGACTAATGCTGGCTATCACCCATGCATGTATGTATTTGTACTGGATCATTTTCTGAATCAAAAATAATCCAAAGAACTATTAACAACAAAAATATTCATTCAAACTCCTATTAGAGGACATCAGACGTAGCAATTCAAACTGACATAATACAAAAATTGCTAACCTTTGGGATTAAATGGTTCAATCATTTAATGATACCCATAAAGGAAATAGTGGCTTTTCAAGTTCCCGAGCGAATAAGGAAGCCACCCCTTGGTGGTAAGAGAGAGGATTTCGTTTATTAGATCTACTGAATTAATGCCTCTGTTTTAATGCTGCCAGAAGAGAGATGCCTTTGGTTGTGCTTTTAGTTTTGGCGCAGTCAAGTAGTCGTCTGGAAGACAGGCAGCAGGTTGCAACCAAGTAAACGGAGGAAAGGGGAGGCAGTTGCAGGGCAGGGAGAAAAGTTTTTCAGTTGGAGTAGAGTTACTTAGCCTTATGAGCCAATGCAGAGTTTGGAGATTTATAGGATGAAGTGACACGTCTGAACAGACATTTCATGACATAGTGTGGCCACAGTGGTTCATGTATTGAAAACACTGCAGCTAGGCTGCTGATGGGGGCGGACTGTCACCAGCCCATAACTCTGGTACTCGAAAACTTACACTACAAGGCCAGGTTCAAGGATATTGTATTAATTGATCCTTTATAGCCCTGGATGATCACTGACATCTTTGCAGTAGTCAGTGGCAGTGCCCTCCTTCATGCCCTCCTGTATTCACCAGGAGCTGTGCATTCACTATTGTGCACCCACCTTTAAGGAACTGCCTTGCATATGCATATGTGGACATTTACAAGATGCCACTGGAAATGCATAGTCATTTAAACGACAACAGTATATGTATATCTTAGAAAAAGACAGGGAAACAGTGGGACTTACTTCCCCCTTTTCCACTCTTCTCCATGCGGTACTGGTAGATGTGCAGAGTGAAGAGCATATGGGAATTCTTGTGATCTTCCTCCCGGCAATCTTGCTGGCTGCTACGACGCGAGGCAATGGCCGCATCGAGGAAGAAGGCAGCTTTCTCTGCAGTAGGAGCTCGAAGTTCACTTTGATTCTGCAGCTGCAAGACAACCGACAGGATACAAAGCACATAAAATGTGTGTATTGAGATCCAGTACTGGCAAGGTACTTTCTGTTAGCACCACCAAAATACAGCATGCCCTAGATTAGGGAACATCCTGCTTTGCGGAACGTCTCTGGCAAAAGAGAATCCCTATAGTGAAATGCCTCCACATGAACAAAAACCCAAAAACGAAGAAGCAAGGTGTTTCACTCTAGATCTGTGATGCTGAACCTGGTGTCCTCCTTTGGATCTGGTTTCTGTTTCTCAGACCCAGTTAGGCAGGTTTTGGTCACTAACACTTTAGCTTCCATCTGCCTTCAAGGTTACCATCAAGCAAGCCTACCTCCACACTTCCCTGTTCTTTTCAGTAAATATGTTGAGAGCCTGGATGTCTTGTCACGGACAATGTAAGACTCCCCTGACCCTTAACAGTTGCTTTGCAGATCTGCTTTCTCAAAACCTTCTGCCAAGTCCAAACTAGGTGTGATAATAAACACATGGTTCCTGCTTAAAATGACAGCTGTGGATATAATTTCTATTTCCCCTGAGATCAATCAATCCTGCTTTATCCTATCCCTGCTGCACATCATTTGCTGCCCCTTATGCAGAGTGGGGAAACATGGAGCATCATAATGTCAGGATATGTGTATGTTCTGTTAGAACAGAAGTGCAAAACCTGTGGCTGTTCAGATGTTGCTAGACGACAACTCCCAGCACCCGTGACCATTGGCCATGCTCAAGATCATCTCCATCCCTAATCAGAATTCTAACTTGACCCCTAACCTTGGTGTGTTTCAAACAAGACTGCTTAGTTATCACACATGCTTGCCAATAAACTGAAGTCTGAGATGTAGTAAAAGGGGCAAGTTTAGATTTTCTGCAGGCACTGAAGAAAGCTTTGAACAAATTTTTGGCATGATTCTCTACGGACTGCACAAGTTAACTGAAACCCCGAACGAAGTCTGTGTGGCCCTTTGTGTTTTCAGGATTTCTGAGTATAATTAATGTTTACTTTCTCTCTTCCTCTTTTGCTGGAAATCTCTCCAACACATTCAGTGCAAGGTAAAATCCCACACCATAAGGGCAGTAGTCACTGTATGCTCAGAACAGTAGGTATTTTGTTTCAGATGTGAGGTCTACAAGGAACTCCTGCCAGCAAGGGTGCCTAGAGGATTTAGCCATAATTCAAAGGAGGGGCAGGGAGTCAAACGGCTACTGCAGCTCATGTATCTCTCAACATGGCCGGGAAGTGTTGCGTTGTTTTTTTAAACCAGTTGGGTGTTCCTATCTGAAGAACACTGGGAGTTGTTCTTGGCTTGGCCAGGGCTCCCATTCACAGCTTGGCAGCAATTAATAAGTAGCTATTAATACTTCCTACAACATTACTAAACCTAGCACTATAAATAATGTAGTTTGTGAAGATATAAACAGCCATATTATTGGCCTCCAGCTATTTGTGCAATATTGTAAATATTTTAGTGTGTTGTTATACATTGGAGAAATTATTATAGGAAGGAGACAAATTTTGTTTGATCTGAATCCTTTCACATTTTATAGCAAACAGAGGCCTCTGCTCAACATCAAGTTATGCCAAAGGCGCAAATATTTAGGCCAGGAGAGCAGATGGCCCCTGCAGCTGCAGGTCATAAAGTTTCTTGTGTGCCTGAGAGTAAACACTTCCAAGTCAGAAAAAGTTTGTACTTAGGGTTGTTGGGTGTGGGGTTTTTTTTGGGGGGGGGTTTAATTGAACCCATTGTAGTAAAAACATGACACCACTTGGTATATATCATAACTTAAAAGAGTTTTGTATTCACCTGCATGCCACAAATTGGGTCCTCACAAAGGTAGACCCCAGGAGACTGGCCGTCTTGTAAGCTGCCTGTTGCCACCTCTGACAGCAAGTCTCTCAGGTTTTCTTCTTTCCCCCACACTTCCACCGCTGAGATTCGGACAGAGAACCGGGCTCCTGTCTTCTCTTTCCGTTCATTAATCAACTTAAACAGCCAGGATATGGCACAAGGGATTATGCCAAGGTTCTGCATGGAATCATCCTTTCCAATCATCGTGTAGGATTTTCCTGTTTGGAATGGAGTAGAGAAAAGGAAGATAATATAACGACTGCAAACAGAAAATGTGAAGAAAGGAACCCTATGAGTGATTTTAAAATATTGCACATCCTGATCTGCAATAATGTGTTGTTCAGTGGTATTCACAACTGTGTCCAGTCAATGGTTGCCCGGCATCATTCTCCTCTCTCCTCCCCCCATGCATGCTTCATGCCCTCTCCAAATCTGCTCCTAAGGGTTGGGGGACCACCTAGAACAGATTTAGGGTACATGCAGGGGAAGGAAGGCGCAGAACTTTATGTTGAGCAAGGAGAAATCCTTGCACTGATTGAACAAGAGACTTAGCACTATGTTGGATTCCGTCCTTTGATTTGGAATACACTTGAAAAGTAGTTGTAGCTATTGAATGGATATTCTATTAACTTTTCAATTTCATTTTTGTACCTCAGTCTTCTGTTGGTAAAACTGGGCCTTTTACAACCTACATTTAATTGTAAAACTGCAAGTAAGGCTCACTGCTTTCATTTTCATGTATAGGAAATATGAATAAGCATATAAACAGAGTCCATCCACATAAAATTTACAATCCCAAGTTAAATAATACTAGAGATACAATTTCTGAATAGTATATCCATTCAAGTGGTAGACCTTTGGATGCTGTCAACCATGACAATGAGAACCTTTTGAAATAATATTATTTTAAGCTGACTGATCTGTAAGTGCAGTTTTTATTATTATAAGCATTCATTATCTTGAATGGATACCATTTTCTCAAACTAATACTGGCCACTAGTGTTCAACCATAAGCACCCCATGGAATTTAAAAGTGGCTACTTCCTTCATCTAATCATCATGATTTTTAACCATTGTGCTAAAACAATGGTGAGGAGCAAGTGGGATGGAGAATGACACATCCCCCCCCCCCCCCGGTCACTGTTAAGTATTCAGGGAATACATAAAAATCAGAGGAAGTACAAGAGTGACTGACATATTGAAGGAAACAAGATACAGGAGGTTATAGCTGACAAATTCCTTCTACATTATCCTTTGAATATGAAACTTACTAACCTAGTTTGGTGTGTCCAAAGCAAAATACACATCCATCAGCACCGTTCACCACAGACTGGATCACTTCAGCTACTGTTCCTGCACATACTTCGGCCTGTTATAATGGGGAAGAAGATTATATATTCATGAGGAAATGTGAATATAAATGGGATTATCAGTATCTTGCTTAAAGAAAACTAGGTTATATTTGTTGTTGTTAATAACAGTTTATACGTTTTAATGCTATTTTTATCTATATACTTGAAACAATTTTTGTTATAATAGTTTACAAAATCTATAGGAAAAATATGATGAGGGTTAAAACAGCTTCAAACCAGGAGATGGCTGGTTGCTGCTAAATCCTCCCCCGCCCCCGCAAAAAATTATCAGCAACAGAATATTGTCGTATCTCCTACCTCATATTTCTGGTGCAGATTTTTTAGATACTACATTACAGTTTGGGGCAGGTGTTTTACAGAAAATATCATAGCCTTCTCATTATGACTATCACTACTAATGTGAACTAATAAATTAGGAAGCATTATGAGACTGCAAAACTGAGGGATGCTTGAGGTACATACTCAAACAGATAGCAAAGGAGAAAGAAGGTTGTCTACGGACAGAAAGGATCCTGTCATGCTGATATCAATGGACACAAGGATATCAAAGGACACTTTCCTTTGAGCGCACAAGGAAAGTTCTGACAGCTATGAACCACAAAACCTCGCAGGCAGGCTGAAACCTGAAGCGGTTGAATTTTACATACTGATATTGATCTGTTTTGCTCCATACACACACACATTCCCACACACTTGTTTTGGAATAAGTCAGGCTAGACATTTTGAATTGGGTAAGGTTTTAACATTTACTATATATGTTACAAAAGAAATTCATTCTCGACCTGATATTAATATATAATGAAGCTTCTGAATAACAGTAATGCAATTCTTTGAACATTATCCCCATCACTGTTTGCCTACCTGAGATGCGTCTTGAGGGAAAACGGCATCAAACGCAAACATCTTGGGTGGCACTTGACTGCTCCTTTTTTGGAAGGCATTCTGGCTTCCGCAGGACAATGGGTCATACAGAGTAATTTGCTTCTTACGAGGATCAACCTTTAAGAAGGAGCTGGATTCAGAGGAGTCCCTGGCCAAGGTAGAACAAATGCGGACCATGACCTTCACCTATAAGCAAACAAAGGGTGGGGGCAGGGAAGGAGAAATCCCACACATTTCATTAGGCTATATATACATATATCAGCAGCAACTATAATTAGACTCTTGAGTACTTTGTATGAAAGTGATAAAATACGAAGTTTTGGATGCAGGCTGGTTTGGAACAAAATTCTGATAACTGAATGTTTCTTGTGATATCACGCATTGCACTCACTCCAGTGAGATCACCAATGTATCTAATGAGTGAAGCATTGCCCTCATGCTGTTTCCTTCATGTGCCCTCAGTGATGCATCAAATAACCAATTTGATTCGCAATGTACCACTATGATGTCATTCATAATGAAGTTCCTAATTGGCTGAGATTGCCATGGAGAAAGAAGTAACAGACAGGAAGAAAAACTGTACTGAACATAGGCGCCGACTCCATGGGGCCTGAGGGGGCCCGAGCCCCCTAAAAAATTCGTTTGGGGGGGCTCCGCCCCCCCAATAATCTCGGGCGTCCCTCCAGCAGAGCGCCGCCGCCGCCCCAACCCCATCAATCCCCACGCCCGCGCCGCCAGCCCCTGACGGGCACCCCCTCCCCGGCTTGCCAGCTCCGCGCGCGCGCCGCCTCGCCTGCCAGCTCGGCTCCCTCCTTCCCTCGCGCAGCTTGTTTTGAAATTCCCCTTCCAGCTCCGCCGCGGCTCGCCCGCTCCCTCCGCCCTCGCCGCCACCGCCTCCTCCTCCTCCTTCAGTCCCCTCCCCTCGGCTGTCCCCGGCACAGGCTGCCTCACATACGCGGCTGCAGGCAGCCCCCGGAATGGAGTCCCCGCGCGCGGAAGGGAGTGGCGGGCGCGCAAAAGGAGAGAAAGCCGCCGGAGCGTGGAAGGGGCCAGTGGATGGATGGACCGGTGGGCAGCGGAGTCACCTGGCTGGAGGGAGGTGGCGCGCCGCGGAGCTTCCAGGAGCGGCGGCAAGTTACCTGCGCGTCGCCAAGGGCGCACCTGCCTGACCGCCAGCTGGAGGCTGAGGGCCGCGCTATCTAGACTTTTGGCTTTTGGTCTGCAGAAAATGCACCCACACCCAACAGGGGGTGAGAAAGGCCTAAATAGCTTTTTATTATCACTATATGTATATCCCACCGCCTCCTCCCCACCTGCTCCCTCGCCAGCCAGCCAGCCAGCCGCGCGCCCTAGCCGGAGAGCCCCGGCCGTCCCCGTCGCGCAATCGGCTGGATCTCCCTTCAGCAGGCCGTGCTCACAACTCGGCCCAGGGACCCCCCAGCAGCAGATCTCCGGCCCAGCTGAAGAATCCGGCAACAAGCCCCCTCCTCCCCAATCGCTCCGCCGAAATACGCTCCAAAACCCCCCAGATAGGCCGCCGGCCGCCAAGTCTCGTGGCGCCCTGAGCGAGGGTCTCTCCCCAACACCGCCACCTCGAACTGCGTTCTCCCGGCTACCCGAGCGAACCAGCGGCAGGACCCCGGTATGGGCCCCCCCAATATTTTTTATAAGTCGGCGCCCCTGGTACTGAACAGGAATTTTTATTTTAAAAAAGCTGAATTTTCATACACTCAATACATTTTCAAAGAATGCAATCCTGTACTCACTCACTAGAGAGTAAGTTCCTTTGTATAGGATTGCACTGCTAAGACTGATTTGTAGTCATTTTCAACCAAAAATGGAAACTGGGGAATATTCAATGCAAGCATTATTTCCAGTAAGTGGCCCTATCAGCTTGTGTTGCATTTGTTTTGCATCAAGGGAGGGGGAAATACCCCAAACTCTTTTTCGATAGGTGTACCTTCTGCAACAAATGCTGTAGAAAATAAGATTGAATAGCTCCTCTTAATCTCTTTGGTTCACTACCATGTGAGATCAAAATATATCCCTCTTGCTGGGATTTACTAATACATTAGAAGACAGGTCACACCAAGAGGGTTGTTTAAAAGAAATCCATGCAGTATATTCTCTGGGGGGTTTTGTTTTTTGTTTCTTCTTCATATATGAAGCCAACAAAATCCCACATTGCCACATGGGAAGCTTTCTCTTGGCACCGGTTTGCGTAAGGCTCATTGAATTTTATGAGATGTCTTTAAATGTTTTATGTTTCTTGTTATTGATCCCAGCAGAGTTACACCTGGGTTATACCACAAAGCAGAACTCAATCTATAATTCTTATTATTTCTGATCTTTTCAGTCCTCAAGCTCCGTCAAGAATTTTGAAGTCCACTCGCAGTCCACTTAGGCTACTGTCTTGGTGTAGGAATATATTAAGCATATCAGAAATGGAGGCTTCAGTGATCTCGGTCAGCAGTATTTGCAGCTCTAACCCACACTGCAAAATTTCATTTTGGGATTATATAGTTGCTTATGTGATACATAAGGCTGGAGCACTTTCATTTTGAGCAGTGTGTCTTTGTGAACTACTTGTCCCATCAGTCATTTTGGCACATTTTATTGGACATGCATTGCATGGGGAGGGGGCTGGCAGGAGTCCACTGTCCATGGAGACAGAGGCAGAGCAGAGCTATCAGGCTATATTAGCAGTCTATCAATGTAATGGCAATTGCTGACTATAGGAGCAGACTTATTGGAGGTTAATGAAGAGTAGGCTTTGTAATTCCTCATTGCCACTGCTTTAAATAACAGAAAGGAGCATAAATTTCTGCCGAGAGCAGCCGCAAAATTGAATGGTGCAATAAAATCTATATCTTCTTATGACTTACATACATTTTCACACAAAAGAAGCTTGTTGCAAAGGAGTGGGAAATGAACATCATAAACAAACACTGGTATATACTGGAATCTTATTTCTTTATCTTCACTTTGATGCCATTCAATTGGTAGAGTTCAAGGTATCCATAATTTTGCCAGCGCAATTAGGATGAACATATGGGAAAATGTGAGTGTTCATTTTTTTAGACTGCATTTTGGAACCCTCTGCATGCCAAGCAGACTACTGAGCTGTAGCCCTTGGTTGTAAAAGATGCACCTGGTGCAAATCCTCCCTTTGTTTCAACTCTTCTTCATCACAAAGCCTACACCTTCAAAGTGATCAGCCTGTTCTTGAGCAACGGCTTTCTTCACATGCTCAAGGTGAAGTTCTTCATTTAAAAGCAGCAGCAACAACAACAACCCAGAAGTTGGTTGAGTTTTGAAAAGGGAAATCAGAGGGCAGGATCAAGGTGTTAGGACCTAAACCTGGGGTCAGATGCAGCAACAGAGGGCCAAGTGATAGGTCCAATCTCCATGGTGTGGAAGGTGTTGATTCCTGCATATCAAGCTGCTGTTAAAGAAGTAGCAACAGGCTATGGCCTTTTTAAATGTCCATGTACCTTTTTAAAGTTGGTAACCGTATCCTCTCCTCGACCCACAAAATGCTTTCACACATTCATGATTGCATGCAAAAACAGCATCTGTCTGAAGCCTGTCTCCATGTTCTGAAGCGACAGTGATAAAATTGGTACAGTACTAGGAAGTAGGTACACCCAGAGAGTATGTTGATGGGTTGTTGTTTTTCTTTCACTTCACTTTTCTATAAAAATGGAAATAAAAACTGGTCGCCCTTTTGAAAGGTCGGTGACCCTTGGGTCTTTGTAATACTTTCAAAACATTTCAGAAAAGGTAATTATGCTGTAATTCTTTTACAATTATTATTCACTTGGTGCTTTAATGTATCGTTCTCTTTCTTGCTTTTCATAAAAAGTTCATGGCCTTAAAGCATTTCAAAATACATTGGAAGGAGAAAACAGATGTAAACACATTCACACACTAAGATATTCACTCTTGCATCTTCATCTGCTTGAATTCCATTGCTACTTATCATGAACAAAATTTATTTTGCTTCTTCAGATAATAGTCTTTTAGAACACTTGAAAACATGAAAATGAAATCATAAAATAATCACAAGTTGTGTAAAAAAAGAAACCCATGAACTGCAGTGTCATGAGTTCCAGTAACAGCCAGATTACAAGAGTAGGGGCTGCGACAAAAGTATGTATTAACACAATATGTATTAACACATAAGGCACATGGTCGTCACACAAGTTTTTAAAAATCAGCTACGTCTTAACTCTGACCACCAGGAAAGTGGAAAGGTATCAAAAATCTTTGAGTAAAAAGAAAGAAAGAAAGACTGAGATAATTAGTTCCTCTCTTACATCTGGCAAGTGTCAAATTAGTTCCATTAAATTTTGCCCTGAGCCCTAGGCAATTGACACAAAATATACAAGAGTATTAAAATTCACCTAGGGATTTCCCTACTATTATAATGTTTGCATAGCCTATCCCCTGGCATGAAACCAAATGATCACCACAATGTATATAGCTCTGCCTGGTCTCATAGAAAACACAATATTTTTTACACCAGTACTATTAAATTCTTCTTAGGGTGTTCACCTGGCAAACAACTACAGTAGTGTGACGTGGGCGGCAGTGTGTGAAGGAGTTAAGAGAGCATTTTCATCACCAGAAGTGCTTGCATTCGAATGATCCTATGAGAATGGCACCACATACACAGCCAACAGAGCTTCATCCCCTCTGGTGTGGAAGAGCTCAAGTTACCAGCTTTATGCTGAGTCTGACCACTGACTGAGTCATCTATTCCAGTGCTGTGCCATGCGACACTGGGTTTGCTGCTATTTACTACAGCTGCCAGAGACCACAGCCTGCAAGTGTCCCAGGAAAGCCAGGACATCCTGTGTTTTTTTCTGCGAGAGCATGGCAGCCATTTTGAATGTGGTGATCTCATGCATTTCCCCCCATGATCTCATGCGGGTCACGTGACTCGTGTGGGATCATGGACAAGAAGATGTCCCTCCCAGTTTTGGGACTCAACATGTTGGAGGGTATGAGAGACTGAAACTGGGACATGCTGAATAAAAATAATGAATGTTTAACTATCAGGAGAATGGCGGGGGGAAATCAATACATGGATACTGTTATGTAGTGTAGTTTCACCCTGGGCCAACAGGGGGATACTGTATATAGTTTTCACTCAGGTCTGTAGATAGTTTTCACTCAGGTCCGCGGCAGTTAGTTTAGGCGGGAACTCTGAGCTGTTGTGGTTACAATGTTGACAGCCGGCTGCCTATAAATACAGGCCGGCTGAGCTGTTCACAGTCAGTTCTATTCCAGCTTGTCTTAATAAAGAGCTACTTGAAGAAATCGCTGTGCCGGCTGCTATGTCAACCCACTACTTCATACTGGCGACGAGGATGGGATAGATGGACATCAGAGCACAGCCAGATGCGGCCAGCCTCTGAACTGAGCTGAATCACAGAGCGAAATCACTGAGCGAAATCACTGGGCAGAACCAATTCAGAGCTGACTGTTCTGGCTAGAGCACTGTGTTCCATCCATCGCCCTTCACGCCGGCATCGGAATCATGGCTTCACTTGTGCCTCTACCGCCGTTTGCGCCAGCCTCTGAGTCATGGGACTCCTACCTCGCTCGGTTCGACTGCTACCTCCAAGCCAACGAGCTGACAGCAGTATCACAGGAGCGTAAGCGGGGCCTATTCCTCAGCCTCTGTGGGCCTGAGGTGTTTGAGACGGCCCGAGCATTGGTTGCGCCTGAAGCAGTCCAGGCAACACCATGGGACACGATCCAAGAGAAGCTCCGCAACCACTACGCACCAAAGCCGTCCAAGATTGCTGCCCGCCATGCGTTCTACCACCGGAATCAGGCAGAGGGGGAGTCAATCAACAACTACGCCACCGCCCTGCGACAGGCTGCAATGCACTGTGAGTTCCGAGACTTAGACGATGCCCTGATGGATCGAATCGTCTGCGGGGTCCGGGACATCCATCTGCAACGGCGTCTCCTAGCCAAGCCAGACCTCACGCTACAGAAAGCCATTGAGGAGGCTGTGGCCTCAGAAGCTGCTGAACGCTCCGCCCAGGAGATCCGCAAGTCCAGCAGCCCGCGTCTTGCTAGGGGGCCAGTTCCGGTGCATCATGAAGAGGCCAGCAGTGATGAGGCATCCTCCAGTGAAGACAATGACGTGCACCAGACAAAGCGGGAGCGCCGGAAGCTCCAACAGAAGTCCAAGGGCCAACCGGAATGTGCTGGCTGCGGAGGCGACCATTCCCGTGCCAAGTGTCGATTCAGAGACGCCATCTATAGGAGGTGTTCCAGAAGGGGCCACATCGCTAAGGTCTGCCGATCGGCTCCGTCTGACACCCCCCCTTCATCGACTCGCAAGTTCAAGTCTTCACTCCAGTCTGCCAAGGAAAGTTGTTTCGCTCTCACCAACTGCCGCTGCCCGTCTGGAACCACGATTGGCCAAACCGACTCGTCTACGCGACGCAAGCTGAACGTCACGGTGCTCATTGAAGGAGCTCCATGTGACATGGAGATCGACACCGGGTCTGCCCTGTCCGTCGTGTCATGGAGCACCATCAAAAGACTGGTACCCAGAGTATCCAAAAGGCAACTCGACTCTCACCGCATACACTTGAGAGACTACCAGGGAAACGACATTCCCGTGGTAGGCGTTGGCCGGTTCCGGATCGCCTTCAAGGATTTTTCGGGCCTGCTCCGGTTGGTGGTGGTCGAAGGTCAGCGGCCAAGCCTCCTAGGGCTAGACTGGTTTGATGCCCTCGGCCTGGAAGTCACCGGCATCAACTGCATCTCTAACGCAGAGACTGAGGGTCTGGTCAAAGACTTTGCCGAGGTTTTTGACGGCACCTTGGGACAATATACTGGTACGCCCATCTCCTTTAGCCTTGATCCACAAGTCGCCCCCATCAAGCTTAAGCCACGCCGGGTTCCCTTTGCTCTCAAGGCTAAGGTGGACGAACAACTGGACAAACTGATCGCCCAAGGAGTTTTGGAGCCCGTTGACCACGCAAAGTGGGAAACCCCCATCGTCACGCCTGTCAAGCCAGATGGGTCGGTGAGAATCTGCGCTGACTACAAGTGCACAATCAACAAGGCACTTCAGCAGCACGCTTATCCGGTTCCTGTTGTCCAACACCTGCTGCATTCCCTGGGTGAGGGTAAGGTCTTCGCTAAGCTGGACCTTGCCCAAGCCTATCAACAACTGCCAGTCGATGATGCCACTGCTGAAGCCCAGACGATCGTCACCCACCGGGGGGCATTCCGTTGCCGCCGGTTGCAGTTCGGGGTGAGTGTGGCTCCTGGCATCTTCCAAAGCCTTATGGAGCGTCTCCTGCAAGGCCTTCCGGGCGTGGTACCATATTTTGATGACGTCTTGGTGTCTGCAGAATCACACCAGCAGCTGTTCGAGCGCCTCCGTGCCGTGCTGACCAGGTTCCAGGAGGCCGGGCTCAAGGTAAAGAGGGAGAAGTGCCTGATTGCCGTTCCACAAGTAGAGTTCCTGGGCTATCTTATCGATGCCTCCGGCCTTCATCCAACCACATCCAAGGTCCGCGCTATCCAGCAGGCCCCCACCCCGAAGGACAAAACGGAGTTGCAGGCATTCCTGGGGCTGCTGTCTGGTGGCCTAATATGGACGATGCCATCACTGCCTGGGTGTCCGCCTGTCAGGCGTGCCAAGAGTCGAGGCCTGCACCACCGGCAGCTAAGGGACACACCTGGGAGACGCCAAAGACACCCTGGTCGAGGGTGCACATCGATCTGGCTGGCCCCTTTCACGGCCGGACCTTTATGGTAGTGGTGGACGCCTATTCCAAATGGCTGGAGGTCGCCCTGATGCCCTCCACCACTACCGAAGCTGTCATCCGGGTGCTGCGAGGCCTGTTTGCAACGCATGGGTGTCCTGATGTCCTTGTCTCTGACAACGGACCGCAGTTCACGTCAGGCACGTTTGAGCGGTATCTTTTGGGACTGGGCATCCGCCATGCCCTAACGGCACCTTTTCATCCATCCAGCAACGGGCAAGCGGAAAGAATGGTGCGCTCGACAAAAGAGGCACTGGCGCGCCTGGACCGGGGAGACTGGCATGAGCGGGTCGCCGAATACTTGTTCGTGCAGCACATCACTCCTCATGCGGCCACAGGGAGGAGTCCTGCTGAACTGCTTATGGGCCGCCGCCTCAGGTCACCGCTCGACCGGCTACACCCAGACTTTGCCGTGGCTGAACCCCCAGGCTGTGCCAACGCACCACGGTCATTTGTCCCAGGAAACCAGGTCTTTGCCCGGAACTATGTGGGGGACATTCCTTGGGTGCCAGCCACAGTAGTGGGAGTCACTGGACCTCGCTCGTACCAGGTGGCACTCGAAGACGGACGTTTGTGGCGACGGCACATAGACCAGCTTAGGCGCAGGGTTGGCGACTTAGACACTACCGAGGTGCCCCCAACTGCGTTTGCGGCTCCAGAAGAGACACGTACAGATGGCGAGGCCCCACTTACACCTCCCTCGCAAACTGCCAGCGTGGAGCCGAACCAAGCCGTCTCAGAACAGACTCAGACCACTCCACTTGCGGAGGCTCCACCCACAGCAGCGGATCCAGGGGAGTTGGTTCCAACGCCACCTAGGGTCGCACCACAGCCTCAGCGAGAACTGTGTGGCCCTCCGGACTTGGCTACCAGTCCCCGGCGGTCTGGCAGAGTTTCCAAGCGCCCAACTCATTTAAAGGACTACGTTGTTGGACAGGTATCACTGTTGGTCTAAGTATGGGAAATGTAACCGATATGCTTTTGTGCCTAATTGAACCATTACGCGTAGTGCTGTATATAAGGAAACCATTACGATTGTAACTAACGCCTTATCTCGGTGGGGAGGGGTGTTATGTAGTGTAGTTTCACCCTGGGCCAACAGGGGGATACTGTATATAGTTTTCACTCAGGTCTGTAGATAGTTTTCACTCAGGTCCGCGGCAGTTAGTTTAGGCGGGAACTCTGAGCTGTTGTGGTTACAATGTTGACAGCCGGCTGCCTATAAATACAGGCCGGCTGAGCTGTTCACAGTCAGTTCTATTCCAGCTTGTCTTAATAAAGAGCTACTTGAAGAAATCGCTGTGCCGGCTGCTATGTCAACCCACTACTTAATAGATACCTCTTCCTCTCAAACATGCTAGTTTGGGCAGGGCCAAAGGCAAAAGTGGGCAGATTAACAGATTTGAGTCTTACCTTTGTATGGTAAAATGTGTTCAAGACATAGGAAAGTCAGAGGTTTCTATACACACACAAATGCCACTCCATCCTACATTGTGGCAAGGAAGAGGCATTGTCACAGTTAAACACTTAAGGAGGGGAAGGAGTATGGTCGTTGATGGGTGTGGCCTGGAGACACGTTGTGGTCTAGTTCAAAGGGCCAGAAAAAGAGGTCTTGCGGGCCACATTTGCTCCCCAGGCCTGAGGTTCCCCACTCCTGTTGTAGAGAAAATGCTCTCAAAGGAAGGCCTTTGGCTTTTCGCTCTGCGGATGTGAGCCAATCAAGGCCTAAATTAAGACCCTACTCTACAGTTACTGCAACTCTTAGGTGCTTTGTTGAGCTGTTAGCTGTAGAGTAGGGTCTTAATTTAGGCCTTGATTGGCTCACATTCGCAGAGTTAAAAGAAATCCAAAAATTAACCTCTTCTGGTCAGAGGCAAAGAAATTCTGGACTCAAAATTTATCTGAAAAGAACTAGGTGCAGTAGTTAGAATTAGCTACACATGTACCCAACTGAGCTGGGAATGAAGTACTAGAGTCCTTAGAGCGCAAGTGAGGGGAAGCATATTTTTGAGTGCTCACCTCTCTCTAAAGCAGCAATGGGGGAAATGTAGCCAGTTGTTGTTGGGGCTCCAAATCCCATCAGTGCCACATAGCATGGTCAACAGAAAGGGATGATGGAAGTTACAGTCCAGCAATGTCTGTTGGGCCCAGGGTTCCCTATCCCTTCTCTAAAAGTGGGGGAAAGGAAACACCCACCTGCAAGTGAAAAACTGCTAAAATCAGGAGTTGATTTTAATGGAGGTGAGCATTCAAATGCAGCATTTTCCACTTGTAGCCTGAAGTTGTACAGTCCATTCTACTGCACATTTTCTTCAGTGTGCAGACTAAAACATATTAGGGACTGTATACTGGCAAGTTTTAGTATGCTCCCCCTTTCTATATCCTGCACTTCTTCACCCATTTGAAATATTTTGAACTGAAAGGTCTGTGGAATTCTTTTCACCCCACAGACTGTAGGCTCCAGTGCAAAGGGTCAGAAAAGCCCAAAAGACCATTCTCAATACTATCTTGCCTGCATACACAGAACTGATATGGCTGCAGATTTGGCTGTTGTGAACTGCCAGCCAACAAAACAATAACAAAACAGGATTCACTCTTTTAATTTTTTCTTGATGCTTCCAAACCTCTGAATCCTATTCCAAAATGTTTTAAAAATAGCACTGTGAAGGAACCGTATATTAAAATCAGTCTGGTTGAATGAGAATTTTAATTTGGGTGGGTGGAAGAAACAATGATAAATCTCTACTCAGCTATTCCTCTGCAGCATGAGGAAGGCAAAGGATATTGAGGCTCTGCATAAGGAGCAGAGTATCCTACTCAGTGTTATTATTTACACCCATATAGTTTCCATGATTACATGCAAAAGAAGGCTTCCAGGTCTGCATATGATAGTCTGTGCAGCAAAGAAAATAATGAGTACCGATGCAATCAGATAAGGATTCTTTAAAACTAAAATGGAATGAGGTGGCAAATTACAATTTAAGACAGACAGATTTGTAAGAGTATGTTCCAAGCTGAAGAACGAAGGATGGTAATCATATTCACTCAATAAAAGGAGGCTGATTCGGGGGATTGAGCGGGGGGTGGGGGTGGAGGTGTAGGAGTTTGCTAGATGGAAAGCAAATCTGTTGTCTAGACCAATAAACATCTGTCAAGAAGAACACAGGCAGGAGGACAGAACTGCTGTTGGGTTTCAATATAAATCCAAAGGGGTGGCATTACCATAAAGGTAGCATACATGTATATATACAGGATTGTGGCTCTTGAAGTGGACAAACAATCTTAAGATGATGTTCAGTAAAGAGCAATGAGATTTTTAAAAAACAATGTCTGGACTGGGATTTTTTCCCATAAGGAAAATTTATTTCAGAACAAGGCTCAAATATAGATATTAAGCTTAACCACACTTGCCTTTTGCCCCACTCTTTCCAAGTGTAGGGTGTGTTTTTTTACCCTGAGCTTTCCCTGTGAAAACCCGCTCTTTAAAGCTGAATTGGAGCAAACGTCAGTTCAGGTTTTCTGCAGATTGACATTTGCTCCAATTGAGGTTCAAAGTGTGTGGTTTTTGTAGGGAAAGCTCCAGACAAAAAGAAGCCACCTCGGATGCAAAGCTTTAAAGCACCTGGAAAGAGCACAGGAAAGGTAAATCTGGATAAGTCCTAAGTTGCAAATAAAACAAGTCCATTAAAACAGTTGCAAAATAAAACAGTTCTGACAATCAGCTTGCTAGACCAAAACAGGCACCAAGTGAACCGTTAGGGACTTCCCCTGCATGTGAAGATAGGCTCTGGTGGATTGAGCGGATGAGATCTAGTGTGGGTCCAATGGTCAAGATGGCGGTTACTGCATGTGCTGTAGTGAAAAGTGTGAGGCAGATGGGCTTGTCAACCTGAGAAGGTAGCCCAGCTAGGAGAATGAAAACTCTGCTGCCTTATGAGAAAGGCTTCAGGACTAAACCCCCAGGAAAAAAAATTGTACCTGCTGCTTTGTGGGACATCTCCAGGAAAAGAAAAGGGTAACGAGTAAACCCTACACAAATCCAGAGTGGAGTTCCTAAACTGGTTGGATGGAGTCTTGTATGCCTCCTTCCAGCAACTCCTGCAGCCAAGCTGGTGCCAAATGTATTGCTCTGCTTTCCTTTCAGCCACATCAGCAAGGCTGAGAAGAGGGTCTTATCATCTGGGGCCCTCCATACCCTAGGGTTGCCATAAGTCCAGAATTTCCTAGACATAACCGGAATACTGCAGTCAGAAGCAGTGTCCAGGTGGACCTCCATACACACTGCCCAGGCTTGCATCCTGGAGAGGTCACTTCAGGGCTGCAAACACAGCAGGGGTTACAAGTTACCGGTTGCTGCAGCCACAGCAGGCGCTGTGATTCTCCAGTGGTTTTGCTTCACTCCTGGAGGCACACTCCATTGTCTCTCGAGGCAGACAGAGGCCAACAATGCCCTGGGAATTTACAGTGGGTAAGTAAGAGTGGATAAGTAATCTTAGAAAGGAATATCCCCGAGGAGAGACTGTCTTTGGAGAAATGTGTGCCAGCAGGTTAAAAGATTCTCCTCTCTATGTACTATAACATGGTGCTGAAAAAAGAAATTAAGGGAGGAGACACCCACCCAACAGTTTTTTATTATATTGTACAACTGGAGTACTTATTCAAGTCTCCAGATTTTGCAATCAACAAAAGAAAACATATGTTTAGTTGTTTTAAAATCACCAGATGATCTGATACAATTCATTCATCTAACTAATGCATAGTTATGGAATCTGGTTCCTAAGAACATCTTTGAAGATTGAAGAACTGAACAGAGTTTAAATCTAAGTTCAATATGGTTGTCACAAAAATTACTGAAACATATCACTTTAAATATTTATTTATGTTTGAGCTGCATAAAATGAGTAATTCACTCCTTACAGGCCAGAGGATTTACCATAGTGTAGATTACAATTTGACCTTTCTACTGCCAGAAGCACGGGATTGTCAGATTAAGGAAGGTTAAATTTAAGTGCAAAAAGATAAGTTTGAAAACAAAATGAGCTTTACTTGGCTGTGTGCTGCCAACCTGTATTCTTGAATGAGATCACAGTGTAACTGGCTCTTAATCCTGATGACTGCAGCAGCCCAGTACGGTGAAAACCTAAACAATGGATCCAGTCTTTCTAGCCAGAACTGGAGTAAATAATCTCCAACACTGCTTAGTGCCTTGTTAAGTGCTATAATAAGTTACAGGGTTGCTGTGAATGACACAGAAAACTAATTGCCACAGAATGGGATGTATGGCTTGTTAGCATTCACTGTATAAACATTGTCTGGCAAACTGTATCATTCTCTCTCCCCTTCCCATTTTAATAATTTGGTATGAGCAGATGACACAAGGTTCTCATCATGCAACCTTAATATGATCTCAGGGAAGCTCTTCTACATGGAATAATTCATTACGTTATGTGTAGCTCAGGGGCTGTGTCAGGGGTTCCCTACCCCCCTTCCTAGTATGTAGCAACCTTTAATGAATGGCACCTGATCAATAATGCAGAATCTGACATCTGAGAATAAATAAAAAGGCCTTCCCTGTGAGTTCTGCCTGTAGAAAATGTCAGAATCATTTATCACAGATCCAGATTGATGCCCTGCAGCTGCTGTCCACAAAGACTCTAAAATCTAACTTTGCTGAGTACCACAAATGTGTTTTTGTGTCGCACATAATTAGCTTTCCTCCATGACAAAAACGCAAGAGAAAGTCTGATTGAGAACGCGTGTGATGGTGATTATCAGGGCTTTATTAGAAGGACATTCTGCCATAATGGCACTTTGTTTCCAGGCTGCTTCTTACACAGAGTTACTTTATCTTGATTTCCAGGTGTGCTTTAAAGCAATCCTCTTTGTAACTCTATACAGTCTGAGCTGTTTAATCCAAATCAGTTTGCAAACTGCCTTTACATTGGGATTTTAAAGCCATAGATTAACAAGTCAATTGAGTGAACAGCACAAGCCAAACAAATGGCAAATAATACTTTGGCTCTCCTGACGTCCAGGCATACAGCTGAAGAATGCAGGCTCAACAAGGTCTTAATTGCCTCAAAGAAAGCTACACTTTCACATCAAGCAGAATGGCAGAAACTAATTGTCTTTTAAAGCCATGCACTTCAATCCCAGCAGAAAGTAGAAGAGGGATTTGAGATAGCAAAGAATCATCTCTACCACTGATGCAAACTAGCTGAAGAGTACAGGGGGGCTGGTCCATCAGGGCAAATGGGGCCCTGCAATATCAGCCAACTTCCACCCACCAGACTACTTACTGAAAACCAGTCCAGGGGGCGGACCTGCCTGTCAGCTTCCTCCTCCTCAGTCTCAGTGTTGTCCTTTTAGAATTCAGACGGGGGTGGTGCTGTGGTCTAAACCACAGAGCCTAGGGCTTGCCAGTCAGAAGGTCGGCAGTTCGAATCCCCGTGGCGGGGTGAGCTCCTGTTGTTCGGTCCCTGCTCCTGCCAACCTAGCAGTTTGAAAGCACGTCAAGTGCAAGCATATAAATAGGTACCGCTCTGGTGGGAAGGTAAATAGCATTTCCGTGTGCTGCACTGGTTTGCCAGAAGCATCTTAAGTCATGAGGGCCACATGACCCGAAAGCTGTCTGTGGATAAACGCCGGCTCCCTCGGCCTATAGAGCGAGATGAGCGCCACAACCCCAGAGTCGTCCATGACTGGACCTAAAGGTCAAGGGTACCTTTACCTTTAAGGTGGGAACAAAACTGGAATCAGTTGGCTCCGCTGGTCATTGGTTCTGGCTCCACCTACTGTTGACCTCCACCTACTGTTGACCTCTGCCTTCCACACCACCAGTCCTAATGGTCACCAGCCACCACTGGAAGAATAGCATGGGAGGATCCTGGGAAGTTTGTGATTCAGTGATAATCAAAGCAAAGAGATGTATTTTTTGAGGGGGAAGAGATTTTTCAGCAATCATGATGTCCTTTATCAGCAGTAATTATGCAATTATTGTGCAGCCAGTTGCCTTCACATGTGCCTTGTACTTGAGGCAGAAGATCCTTATTGTTAATTGCTTAGGTGCTGTATAAATAACACCCCTATGATAATTCCATTTTTATTAAGTTTTGTCAACTTTTTAATTATTTGCCTGACCCTAGTTCCTTGTAACAGTTGAGTTGCATGAGTTTAGTGGGTAATAATGTTAAATCTCCATGTCATGAAAAGTTCCACAGAATTATTTCACCCGATCAAGCTGCTGTTGAAGGCACTAGGGCAGCTCAGGTTGACTTTATTTTGGTCAGTTGGCAACCCTGTTTCTTTTACTTAAATTATGCATCACAGTAAGAAAAAAGTGGGGGCTGTACAGATTAAGTTTACATAACATTATTGTACATAACATTTCCAGTAACATTGAGCTTTCAGTACTTCTCTTTTCCTTGGCATTGATCATTATTCTCTGTTTGAAGAGGCACAAACTCATTATATCAAGGAAGAGCGCAGACCTGAAAGCATTAACATTAGATACAATATGAGAGGCTCTCGTTTTAGACAATTCATAATGCAGTACTTAAATGCAAATCACTTTTTTCCCTACAGACTGTAATAATTCTTCAGAAATGTTCTGGTATATGATTCAGATTTTAGAAGGTTGTGGTTCTTTTGTTACCACTCCCTGGTATGTACAGTAAGGCAAATGGATTTAATAGTTCTCTTGGAGAATATACATCCACAGGCTAAAGCTTCTTCTGAAATTTATGTGTAATTGCAACCGACCAGACGGACTTAGCCAAGGGGAAGAAAGTGTGATTTATGTAAAAGCAACTTCCCGTTATGAAAAACTTGGAATCTCTCCTACTAGCTCATCTGGGATTTAGATTTCTGTTTAATTTACATCTGATACATGAAATCTCAAGGCTGTCTGTTCAGATTTCAGCTGCTAGGGTTATACAATGGTTACTGCTACAACCTCAACATACTATATTTCAGGGAAAATTTTGTCATTGCTACATTTGGCATTGAACTCCCCCCTCTCCCAACACTGTGTTATTCATCACCAATTCAGGTTGGTTCCATCCTACACAGTGAGCGTAATTTAAGAAATATATAATTTTCTAAACATTACACCTGACTTTCAGGTGTAATCAGAAACTTAAACTTTGAATGGGGACATGTCCACATTTGAGCATTATTTAACTGTTAATCTACTTTTTCCCCTACACAAAGTAGACCAGAGTAGTCCACACCAGCACATATTTAAATTTGTACAGGAAAAGCAGCTTTGGTCTTTCCTGTTTATACCAGTAAGAGGTCCCTTTTGTGTTTGTCTCCACTTTATAATTTGTTGATTCCATTATGCTGATTAACTATTGACAGGACATGAACAAAGATAGCTGTGGTTTTTTTGGGGGGGACCTTTAAAAAAAAAACCTGCCCAGGAAGTGTGCAAAAGTGCACATTCACGTGATTGTAATACTTCTGGTTTTGTGCAAATCTGAGGGATCAAACATACACACATACGCATATGCACACCTCCATTCAACAGCACTCCAGAAATAGTTACTGGCAGGGCTAGAAAAAGAACTGAAAGCAATTGCTAATTTTCAACACACACACATTTCAGATTGCTTGCGATATCTGGTCTAGAAAGTTAGATGTGCTTACGTGCCTGTTAGATCTTGCTTTACGTGCCTGGCAAATAAAAATAAAAATAAATGGAAAGTGAGTGGGCATGGGGGGGACTTTGGCAATCCCTCCCACCATTGAACCCAATGTGTTTTGGGCATACATGATGTCTGGAATGTAACCACCACATAAGTTGTGGTCTTCCTGTAGTTAAAAGCATGACTGGAAAGACATACAAGGACTGATGAAATAGCATGCATAGAAAAGGGAACAGCAGAAAATAATTATTAATCCACCCACACAAAACTCCAGAACAAATAATTTGCAACCCATGTGGTGGAGTTTGAGACCTAATTCCTCCCAGTCCCTCTATTCAGTAACCCTAAATTTATGGACAAAAAGCATTGAGATCCATTTCTTGATTTAGACCAGCCATCCCCAACCTTCGGCCCTCCAGATGTTTTGGACTACAATTCCCATCATCCCTGACCACTGGTCCTGTTAGCTAGGGATCATGGGAGTTGTAGGCCAAAACATCTGGAGGGCCGCAGGTTGGGGGTGCCCGATTTAGACCACCGTCTTCCCGTCTCTTCCATTCACAAAGATGCCCAGTGTTTACAGGTTGACTTGCCAGTTTTTAGAACTTCAGTACAGAACTGTATGTTACAAAGAAGATGGAGCCACCGTGATGGGTGGCAGCCCCTTGTTGCATTTCCTGTGACCCTTCTAACATCCAGTTCAATTTACCCCATGTCATTACAGTTCACTGTAGCAGGGATGGTGAAACCCAAATCATAATGGCATCAAGGCATGGAGAAAACTCAACTACATGTTACAAAGATTGGAGGGAGAAATTGTCACAGAGCAGCTGTTTCCTCCATATCCATTGCAATGTATAGCTGCAAGTCTGGAAATCTATATAAACTTGTTAAGCCACACAAGAAATAAACAGGATTTTCAGGTCAGATAGTGGGTCTCCCATGCCCTTCATTGTGCTTTGCTATTCCCTGTGAACAGAACAGCCAAATATGTGCAAATGTGCATTTTATGATAACCAATGAATTTAGCATTTCTTGGTACAAAGTATATACAGTTGTACATATGGGTGCAAATCAAGACTACTAGATGGAGAACCTACCAGAGAGCTATTGCATTTTCCCTTCTATCTAATTTTCATTGTCATACAGATGTAAAATACACAATATGTTCTTTCCTAACTTTCTCTGTAACAGCTGGCAATGGAAGCATTTGGCTTAGGCTGTAAAGTTGCTTGACTTTTTGCCATTGATAAATCCCCCACTTTACTTCACTGAAAGCAGAAATAAATGCAGGGCACTTTTAAAGCCTCGTGTGCGTTGTGCTATACCTACTCTTTTGCTGGTCTAAAATTACTCCATGTCAAACATTACACTATACACACATATACATATCACACACAGAGAGACACACATTCTCAACCTGTACATATAAGCCCCTTTGAGCAGCATTCTGGAATTTGTTAACTCTGAAATAGCGAAAACATTGTCAATGAGAATCAGGTCTTCCAGGGCAAGAGGGAAAGAATAATCATTCCCATCTGAGAGCGCAGACTTTTTAATATGATCCCTTAAAGAAATATAAAGACAAACTGTTTACTGAATGTTTCTAGCATAACATGAGTTTTGCCGCCAACTGACAAGTAAATGTATCCAGTGAATTCCATTGCGGTGACCTTTTGAAAAAACAGAACTCCATTTTATTTTATTAGTGCTCTTTCTGTTTTATTAACCAAACTTTATGAAGTCTGTGCCATTCAAAATGCTAATCTAATTATGCAGACTTTTACGGTTTGGGGGTGGGGTTGTATGGGTTTGAGAGCAAGGGAGGGCATTCATAAACTCATAAAATGCAGGAGCTGCACACAAACGCTCTCAAGAGGGCGCAAAGAATTTCAGTGCCACCATTTTGCTGTAGTTTACACACAGAGAGATCCATGCACAGGACACAACAAAGCCCACCCAAGGCGTGTGTGAAGGTTATAGTGTCCATGTCAGCACAGGAACACTGGTAGCCAGGAGGAGCAACAACGTACACACTCTTCACTGACAAGTTGCATTGCCCAATCAGAGACTCAAAGGAAAGAGGCTTTCATCACAAATGAGACAGGGGCCTCCTTACCTTGGGACTGTGCACTGGCTGGAGGATATAGGAAGCCTCTAGGCATTCAAATGACCCTTCCTACTGCCTCCCAGTTCCCAACATGCAGCTTAATATGCTGGTGATACCAAAGGTTGCATTCAGCTAAGCTTCATCCAAAGTTGTTGTTGTTTAGTCGTGTCCGACTCTTCGTGACCCCATGGACCAGAGCACGCCAGGCACTCCTGTCTTCCACTGCCTCCCGCAGTTTGGTCAAACTCATGCTAGTAGCTTCGAGAACACTGTCCAACCATCTCATCCTCTGTCGTCCCCTTCTTCTTGTGCCCTCCATCTTTCCCAACATCAGGGTCTTTTCCAGGGAGTCTTCTCTTCTCATGAGGTGGCCAAAGTATTGGAGTCTCAGCTTCACGATCTGTCCTTCCAGTGAGCACTCAGGGCTGATTTCCTTAAGAATGGAGAGGTTTGATCTTCTTGCAGTCCATGGGACTCTCAAGAGTCTCCAGCACCGTAATTCAAAAGCATCAATTCTTCGGCGACCAGCCTTCTTTATGGTCCAGCTCTCACTTCCATACATCACTACTGGGAAAACCATAGCTTTAACTATACGGACCTTTGTTGGCAAGGTGATTGTCATCCAGAGTAGGCGCAATGAAATTAATGGCCCTACCCCGCCATGCTCATTAATTTCAGTGGGTCTACTCTGAATAAAATTTAATTGAAAGCTACCGCAAGTGAGGACCCTAACCCTAACCCTCCCATACAATATTAATATATCACATATCCTACTCAATAACATTTTTAGAGTTTCATTTAGGAACAGTGGTGAGTATTCATCTCAGGGATGCTCAAATTATAGCTAGCAGAATCAAGGCCAATTCAAGTCATAATTCAGCATGCTCCCCTTGTCACCCCTGAAAACCCTGCAAGAAATAGGTAGCAGATGACAAGTCTCTCGTCTAGCAGGAATCTTGTAGTCTAACCCAGAGAAAGTGCCAACACCTGGCATCCTTGGGCAGCTGCCAGGGCCACATAACCCCTCCACCCTCAACTGTGCAGGGTCAACATTTAAATTTCATACAGTGTGTGATACTTAAATGGCAGGTTCAACAGCCACCTATCACAGCTCCGAATGCTGCTAGTGCCTGTTAATGTCCTCTACTGCCCTCCAGGAAAGCCCTATGGGGTCTACCAATGGACTCCCTCAGACCTAGAACCAGCCACGCTCAAGCCCCATTATTCCAAGCAGGAAAAGATACTAAAAGGTGAACACCCCTACCCCCAGTCTCCACCAGGGCTTTATGTCATCTGGAAACAAATAAGCAATCTGCCAATAAATTCAGATATACACTGCTGTTCATATTTGGTGTAGAGGATAGACTTCTTGGATATGGTGGAAGTCAAGTAGCTCTGTGATTGAAGTAGGGCAAAAGGTTTGTCAGGTGCATCTTATTGTATGTACCTGAAACTTTCAAAAATGTGATTTATCTGATAGGAATGAATTTGATGGTTTCCAAAGCAGGGGCGGAGCTATCTGCCCCGGCACCCGGAGCGACGCAGGGGCAGGCCTAGCTGCCCACACGGTGAGCGTCCCTAGCCACCCACTGCCCACACAGAGAGCGGGGGGGCACTAGCCACCCATGCAGCAAGCATCCCTAGCCGCCTGCCGCCTGCACGGCGAGCGTTGCGGGGCGCCACTAGCCGCCCGCGGCATCATTGTCCGTAGTGGCCCTCTGCCCTCACAGTGAGCGTCTGGGGGTGCCATCCACTCAGTGAGTGTATGACACCCGGTGTGGAGTGCACCCCCCCACTTCCTCTGCCAGTGTTCCAAAGCACTTAGAAGTGCACACCTAGGTTTCATAACAGGGAACCTTTCTTGGACTTTCGAAGTGGATAATTCATTGATTTTAAACTTCACTTAGCAATGGATACTATTTGTGGAAAAGGTGGTTTTACAAAGCTTACCAATATACAGTAGGAAGAACAGAAACCATAACATATTAAGTAAAGAACTTTCTTTATGAAAGGACTTTTGATACATTAATTATCCTGTGCTTGGTTGATTTGCACATTTGGCCAATATTATTTTCGCAGTCACCTTTATTTAAGGCAATTATAACAGCTTCTCATTTCATGAAAGCAAACCTAGCATCATCACTTTCTGAAAAACAGGAATCTTCCCTAAGATTATAAATAGACTAGGAATTGTTGCAGTTTCTCTCTGCTGTAAAACCTTTTAAGCAAGTGACTTACAGCACATTCCTATACATGCCACCTCAGAGTCCAATAGAGTTCCCAGGCAGAACTGCAGCGTTAGTTACATAGCAAATGGAATTTGAAAATCTGAGCATAATGCTGTTGATCCCTAATGTTCAGCAATAAGCAGCTAATCACCTTTATTACAGTTTACGAAACTTCTAACCAGACAAGTAAACCAGTCAAACAATCCGATTTGGGGGAGAAATAGAATGCAACTCAATTTGTGATATATGCACACTATTGCTTATGCTACACCTGCACATCCCAGAGTAACTATCTGATACTGTGTGTGTGTTTGTTTCCTACTGCTCATAGCAGTGGCTAAACATTTTGCATTTTTTCTATCACCTGCCTATCTATATCAGACACCAACAAAGACACATAGAACATTGAAGACTGATCATCTAGAATAATAAATACCAATAGAAATATGTCATCTATAGTGCATGTTTTAAAGAAGAACATGCAATTTTTCATATGTTTATTACGCTTATACACTTCCTTTAGTTCCAATGAGCTTAAGCCAGCATAAACAGCACCCTCACCCCATTTTATCTTCCAAACAACCCAATGAGGCAGGTTCAAGTAGAGAGACAGAGGCCAATGCCCCTGATCATGCAGTGAGCTTCACGATTGACTGGTGATTTGAATAATGTTTCTCAAATGTCACCTTCTATATTTCTTTCAGCAGCAAGTACAGTTGTCAACTGACCACTGCACAGTTCTGTGGAATTAAGTTTTTGTTGTTGCCCCAGAGCTTTCAACTCATATCACAAATCATTTCCAGAAATGGAAGTAGGCATTCCCACCAATCAAGCAATGTACGGTCACTACTATTGCTCCGGCACACGTACAAAGCTCTCTCATCTATAATAGCATACCCATTCATCTCAATGGAGGAAGCATATTTGCATGTTTATTTTGTTTGTTTGTTTGCGTACATAATTTCTTCCATTGAAATGAATAAGCAGATCTTTTTTTCCAAGTGATTCTCCCACACTCCTAGCTATTTTCCACTCTGTCAAACCAAAAGAATAGAGAATGGGCAGCTCTTTCTTTTGGCTTTAGGCTTGAGCCTGCTCAGTGCATGCCCTCCAATGAACTGTTTAATGTCATGAAATGTGATTCTCCATCCTAAAATGCCCATATTTAACTCCTGGCCTTTTTCTACTTGGCACACTATTTGGACAAAGAAAACGTTGTATATTTTACCAACTAACCATCAATTTAATGAAGACAAATACTGGTCTTCAGGCTAGGTGAGTCCACCCCCCCCTTCTACTCTGAATGAGAGCCTTGTTGAACACTCTGTTGATACAAGGCTGAGAAGTGTATTATACCATAAGGGACCAGTTTACATACAGCAGCATACCCTGCCTTTTTATTATTAAGGCAATCCATCATTCAGCATATACACCATGTTTAAAAAATAGATGGATCATGCTGATATGTTTTGATTAGGCATGAAATTCATAAAGTTCATTTGTGAAAAGAGATACTGACAACTTCATAGGGGGAAAACGAATTAGTAACATTTCAGAAGAATTGTAAGGCAGAAAAAGAGTACATAGGTGAGAAAAACATGGAGCAGACACGGCTGAATGAAAAGCAGGGAAGAGAGAAACATAATTCCAGGGTACAGATAATGCACACATATGCTTGCGTCAAAGTGCAAAACATAATAAAAGAACAGCATCTCAAAAATATGCCTGGAAAGTCCTCATTATATCAATATGCACCTGGGCCAATGGAATCTGTCCCACCTGTGCATCAACAGACTTGATCACGGAGGCTGCTTTAGTTCTAATCATAAGATGTTTTGCTTGAATACAAAGATGCAATGCATCTAACACCATTTTTTTTTCTTTGTCAGGTAGAAGTGGGGCAGAGGGGCATAGAGTTTGCTGTTAAAGGAAGGCGTGGGGAACCTGTGGCTAGACAAAAGCTCTCATCATCCCTGACAAATGGGAGTGCCACAGGTTCTGCATTTCTGTATTAAGGTTAAGATTTCTATTACGTGTAATGTAACAATACATTAGTTACATGTAATTCATAATTTCTTACGATGCTTTCATTGAAAATACCCCTAATTCATCAATACATAAAGCAGTGAAATAAATATGATGGGGGCTACAATGCTTAAACTATACAAAGTTTATCATGAAATATTAGCGTTCTTCCATGCTCCAAACTGTAGCACACAACTGGGAGAGACCCTTGGCCAAAAAACCACAAAGTACATAATCAAACTAAAAACAACAGCAAATTGCCACACTAACCCCTTGGATAGAGATTGAGGGTTGTAGCAACTAAGATTTCTCCAAGTAGACCCATTGAAATTGATATTCTTAAGTTAGTCTTGTCTATTATTTGCAATGGGTATACTTTGAGCAGGACTAGCATTGGCTGCAACTGAGATAAAAATAACTACAGTGGTGCCTCGCAAGACGAAATTAATTCGTTCCGCGAGTTTTTCCGTCTAGCGAATTTTTCGTCTTGTGAATCACGAATTCCCACAGGAATGCATTGAAAATCAATTAATGCGTTCCTATGGTCAAAAAAAGTCCAAACAAAGCCAAACCTGGTACAACAAGAGTTTATTAAGTGCTCTTTAAAGTCACACATACTGTAAAGAGCATTTCAAAAATTGAAGGAACAATAATTTAAGTTTCTAAACATGACAGAAAAACATTTAAAAATCAACAAAGTGTACAGTACATTTTCTAAGACTCTGGGGGACAACTTGAAGAAGGTTCCTCTTCCACTCTTTGCTTCTTGCTGAGGAACCTGTCCATGGTCTGCTGCTTCATCCGCCTTTTCAGCACCTCCCTGAAAGGCGACATGACCCTCGTATCAAAAGTGTTCACAAGGTCATGTGCCACGTGCTTGTCAGGGTGGTGCCGCTGTGCAAAAGCCTGCACATCCTTCCACTTCAGGCAAATGTCCCTCAGTTCTTTGGAGGACAGCCGTTCCTCAGTTGCTTCCTCCTCTTCCAGCGAGGCCTGCTCCTGCGCAGCCTCTGCCTGCAGTTCGACCAGCTCCTGGGTGGTCAGCTCATGGTCGTGCTCCTCCACCAGCTCGCTGGTGTCCTCCTCTGTGACCTCCAGGCCCATGGTCCTCCCCAAGGCAACAATGTCCTGCACCACTGTTGACTCTGGTGCATCAGAGTCACTTGGTGCCACACAGTCCGGCCACAGGCTGCGCCAAGCGCAATTCAAATTTCTCTGGCTGATCCCGTTCCAGGCCGTGGTGATCATCTTCAAGCAGGTGATGATGTCGAAGTGGTCCTTCCAGAATTCCTGCAGGGTGATGGTGGTGCAATCAGCCACCTCAAAGCATCGCCTGAAAAGCTCCTTGGTGTAGAGTTTTTTGAAATTGGCGATGAGCTGCTGATCCATCGGCTGGAGCAGTGGCGTGGTGTTAGGCGGCAGGAACATGATGCTGATGAAGCTGAACTCCTCCAACAAGTCCTCCTCAAGGCCTTTAGGATGAGCAGGAGCATTGTCCATCAGAAGCAAAGCCTTCAGCGGCAGGTCGTTGTCCAGCAGGTACTGTTTGACAGCAGGGCCAAAAGCACGATTGACTCAGTCCACAAACAGCACACGTGTGACCCAAGCCTTACTGTTGGATCGCCACATGACACTCAGCCGCTCCTTGTTGACCTTGTGTTTCTTGAAGGCCCGTGGGTTCTCCGAGTGGTACACCGGCAGGGGCTTGATCTTCAGGTCGCCGCTTGCGTTGGCACAGAAGAGCAGGGTCAGACGGTCCTTCATGGGCTTGTGGCCAGGCAACTTGGCCTCCTCCTGTGTGATGAAAGTCCTTTTGGGCATCCTCTTCCAAAACAGCCCGGTCTCATCGCAGTTGAAGACCTGCTGTGGAACGTAGCCCACCGTCTTCACAACCTACAGGAACTATGCTGCAAAGTCTTCAGCCGCAGAAACATCAGAACTGGCAGCCTCTCCATGCCAGAAAAAAACACACAAGCTTCCAGATTCTTGCAAACCCCTCCCCAACTGTTCCCCCAGCCACCCACCACACAGAAATTCAAATCCAGATTTTTTTAAAAAAAAAACAGCAGAGTGGCCCAATGGTCACAGAACATCATAAAAATGCAGAAAAAAACACACAAGCTCCCAGATTCTTGCAAACCCCTCCCCAACTGTTCCCCCAGCCACCCAGCACACAGAAATTCAAACCCAGAATATTTTTTGAAAAAAACAGCAGAGTGCCCCAATTGTCACAAAAAATCATAAAAATGCAGAAAAAAACACACAAGCTTCCAGATTCTTGCAAACCCCTCCCCAACACCAAGTTCTTGAATTCCAAACACCCCAACCCAAAATCCAAAACCCCCCAAAAAAGTTTTAAAAGCTTAACTTACCAAATGGCTGCAAAAGAAGTTTTGGAAAAGCTTCAGAAATCACCAAAGTCTTCAAAAACCTCAAAAAAGGCTACTATGTACACTGCGTTCTATGAGTTGCTCCTCGAAGTCAAGTTGCAACTGTATTAACGGTGTTAAGAAAAAGGAAACAAACTTGCAAGACGTTTTCGTCTTGCGAAGCAAGCCCATAGGGAAATTTGCCTTGCGAAGCAACTCAAAAACGGAAAACCCTTTCGTCTAGCGAGTTTTCCGTCTTGCGAGGCATTCATCTTGCGGGGCACCACTCTAGCAGGGAACCTCCACACACCCTGCATGTCTGTAGCAACTGTTGGAAATGTTGGAAGAATTATTGTGCTTCCATCAATTACATTAAATAGATATGCATTTTCAAGACACGCACCCACTATTCTCTAACACAAATAATAAGCAAATGTTGCTTAGGAAAAGATAAAGTTCTCTTTCTGTTATGAAGACATCATCCCCCTAATGCACACAAAATCCGATTGGAAACTCAGCACGGCTGTACAAAAGAATGTTGCTTACCAGAAGCAACAGAAGCCTCTATATTCCAGCTTTGTGGTTCTCTTGTATTAAGGGCTTGGCATCATGTAGAAAGAGAGGCCTGCAGGACTGGGCCTTGTAAGCAATTTGCTACACTTGTCATCCCTGGAGTATAAAAGCCTTTTCTGGAGGATATTGTTCTAGCAAAATTACCCACTGCAAAAGGCCAGCAGCAGTCTCATCTTGTCTCAATCAAGGCTGGACAAAGAGGAAAGCCCAGCACGTGTATCTGTCATTTGTACGATTAGCCTTTTTGACTGCAGACACTAGTTTTCAGAAGTACCTAATTTCTCATCGGAAGATGCTTCCCCCCCACCCAATCTGTCAAAGGCACAGAAGTGTGTGCTGCTTAAAGGAGAATGCAAAAAATGCCTTTCCAGAGCACCAGCACCAACACAATGACAATCAAATTAACATTCACATCTATATCACGTTTCTGAGATGTTATGTTGCCAAACGTGAAATTAGAAATAGAATATAAGGGACAGGCAATGGTGGGTGAAAGCAGTAGAAAGCAGTAAATAAAATATCAGTCTCCATTTGCTACTTAGTTTTTCCCTGTGCTGCTTAGCAAATGTACCAATTAATAAATATTATAAAAAACAAAGGCTGTAATAATAAAAGATGCTTACAAGGAAGTATGCCCCATTAAACACAATCACATTTACATCTGAGTAAACACGCCTAGATTTCCACTAAAGGAGAATCAGTCCTCCAAAGAAATCACCCATGGCCAAAGACTACTATGACTACAGACCACAACTACAA
This sequence comes from Podarcis bocagei, assembly GCF_964188305.1. NCBI lineage: Eukaryota > Metazoa > Chordata > Lepidosauria > Squamata > Lacertidae > Podarcis > Podarcis bocagei. Next base: position 66,579,945 of record NC_138127.1, on the reverse strand, counting down.
TCTGTAAGGATCACACTATGTTCCTTGAAAATTGAATTATATGGTGAGTTCTGGTGGCAATTGCACCAGGCAACTGAGTACATGTGGACAGCATCTTAAAAAAAAAAACCCCAGAGGCACAGGGGACAGACGTCAGACAGTCCACACTTCAGCCCTATCCCCTTCCTGGCACCGGCGCAATGTGCAACCGCATGCTGATGCAGCTTGCCAGGCCTCCTCATTCCCTGCTCAGCTGCAGCAGCTGTTTGGTGCACAGCAAGGGCAGGATTACAAATCTTCTGCTGCCATCGTATTCAACTGCTATTTAGCAAAAGGGTATCTGCTGCATCTGGCTTTAAGGATGAAATAAAATGTGGCCAGCAAACACAGGCAAGTAACAGAATTATCAGAAGATTACCTTTTTACAATAACTCTAGATAGTAGATTTGGGTTTGTTTTTTCCCTAAGGTAACATAGCCAGGACGGAGCTGTAAATTCTTAGTTTTTGTGAGCCTTAATCTCTGTTTAAAAAACTGCATCAGTATGCATTATTATTATTATTATTATTATTATTATTATTATTATTATTATTATTATCATCATCATCATCATCATCATCATCATCATTATTAGCATCTCAGGGTGGTTCACAGGATAAAATCAGAAAATAAAACCACAAAGTACATAATCAAAATAAAAACAACAACAACCCAATAACCCCCCCCCAAAAAACAACATATTTTAAAAAGGGAAACGATGTCAATCAAATCAAGGCCTGGTTAAAGAGGAACGTTTCTGCCTGGTGCCTAAAGGTGTATAATGAAGGTGCCTGGCAAGCCTCCCTGGGGAGAGCGTTCCACAGATGGAGAGCCACTGCAGAGAAGGCCCATTCATGTGTTGCTACCCTCCAGACCTCTCATGAAAGAAAAAGCTGTGTTTCTTTCCACCGATTGTGGTGACACAATCTAAATATATTCAATAAACCCAAGGATTCATTGAAAAAAAGGAAGTTACCTTTGTGCAATTAAGTTACATTTTGTACCTCTTTTTTAAAACTTCTAAAAAAAAATATCATAAAATTAAAAATTCAAATCAGAATTTGAATGCTCCTTGCCATTTTTAAATTGCTCCAATCAGAGAAAAACCAACAGAATTTCCTATTATATTATTGACTTGAATGGGGAAGCTCCTTTAACAGTTTGTGTCAGAAAACGAACCTCTTAGCTTAAACCAGGCCTGTATGGTGGAAAGGCTCCCCTTTGGTGCCGGGCACTAAGCTCCTAGGCACACAGCAAACAGAAGAAAGGCCAGCATGGGGCCGGCCTGCCTGGCCTCCCACTAGCCTGTCCATTCCCAAAAGCAAGGGCTGATGGACTGGCAGGCTTGGCTCACCCACCCACCCACTTGCTTGCTTGCTTACTTACTCTGAGGCCACTTCAGCTCCTGGCAACCAGCTCCCCCCTGGCCAGCCCCCAAGGCAGCATTCACCTGGGGAGCCTGTAGCCAGGGCTGCTGCAACAAACTGCTGTGCAAGCCTTGGGAGGCAGAGGCACAAGGGGGCATCAGAGGAGAGAGGGAAGAAAGGAAGCGGAATAAGACACTGTTGCTCACGGCACCCCTGACCATCATTCAAGGCACCCCAGGGTGCCATGGCACACTGGTTGAAAAACCCTGCATTAGAGACATAAATCAAGTGGGCACTTCATTGGCCTAGGAACTGCATAGACGAAAGACTAATTGTATGCAATGCTTACAACATGATGAACAATTAAATACTAGAAGTGGGTAATAGTCATCAGCACCACAATGCACAGGGAAGGGGGGGTTAGGCCTTCCTTACCCAAGTGCAATCTCAGGACAAAACAAATAAAAAATGCTGTCATGATGTGGCAATAAATAATATGGTTGCTCATCACATTGTTAGCTGTATGTGTATGTTGTAAGGCCCAAAGAAGCTGGTGGAGAATAAGGTTGCAATGCAGCCCTGGTGTCACACCCCCTTCCAGGAAAATCCTATCCTTTCCAACACAGAGAAAATCCCCACACATAGTTCAGCTGTTCACGCTTGGAGAAGGATTTAAGCTATTAAATTTATCTCCCTTTTTCTTTTTTGCAATGTCTTCTATTGCTCGGCAGACAAAATTAGTATTTGCTTCCTCCACCCATTTAACCTACTGAGTGTCTGATATAGACCTTGAGGCTTTAAAACGGTTCGTACAAAGAGTATTTCTGTAGCACTGGGATGATCACAATGTATTATTTTGCAAAGTAAATTATGCCTTTAAAGGAACAAGGGGAAAGCTCTTTCGGCTGCTGAGCACGCTAGAGGGAAACTATGGCTGACAGACTAATTCTGAACCCCTATACCTGCAGCCTCACAAACGGAGGAGGCGCTTGCTCAGTCTATATGCCAATTCTTTTCGTTTCATCTTTAGCTGCATTTTTGTATTAAACATTGAAACCAATCAACTTCTCTCTAAGAAAGTCAGTGTAACTCAGGGCTGCATACAGATAGGGAGGTAAGTAAAGTGCTTCCAATTTCCAATTTCCTGAGGAGTCGCTCTGTCACTCTGTTCCAGCAGAGTCTTCTGTCTACTTAAAAGATGAATAGGATGTCACTTCTTTTTGAATAAGCAGAGCTTTCGTTTTCATATGGGTCTAAGCTCATAGGCTACCCCACTGCAGAAATCTATGATCAATGCTTTGATATTGATATGCAACAGAAGGGCAAAGACCAGCTGCACTGGCCTGAGCAGAACTCCCTTCATGTGGTTTGCCTTTATTGTACATGAACTTGTTTTTTAATGTTGTATTGTACTGAATCCTTTTATTATACATCCGTGCTTCTCAAACTCTCTGATGGGGTGGATGAGCAATTCCTGTCCCCTTAATGTGCCAGAGACTGGTCCCATATTTGGTCCCTGAAGTGCCCAACCCAACCTGGGCTGGGGTGGAGTCACTGTAGACCAGCAGCCAATGGCTCAAGGGCCGGAGCAGGTCTGTGGACCACCATTTTGAGTAGTACTGTTGTGCATTATGTTGGTCTTATTTTAATCAGAGGCAGCATATATATATATATATGTGTGTGTGTGTGTGATATATATATGTGTGTGTGATATATATATATATGTGATTATATATATATCTAAGTGGTACTCAGAATATCACTCAAGTAATCACTCAAGATATCCCTCAAGTAATTAATGAACAAAAGAAGAAAAGGCACATTAACCTAGGAACTTCCTCTCTGCCCAGAACGTTGGAGGCTATACACCACACCCCCTCAACAGTATTTATAGGAACTCAAACACTGAGATCCTGCTCTGTTCTAGTAACAAGAAGCCGAAAGCACCAGCCTGAAGATGACGAGTGAGACCTCGTCGAAACGTCGCCTAGACACCCCAAATCTTACACGGGAAGACACCCGAAGACACCAAAACCTACATATATATATATATATATATATATATATATATATATATATATATATATATATATATATATGCTTTCGTAGATTTTCACGGGTACAGGAATGTAGGTTTTGGTGTCTTCGGGTGTCTTCCCGTGTAAGAGTTGGGGTGTCTAGGCGACGTTTCGACGAGGTCTCACTCGTCATCTTCAGGCTGGTGCTTTCGGCTTCTTGTTACTGGAACAGAGCAGGATCTCAGTGTTTGAGTTCCTATAAATACTGTTGAGGGGGTGTGGTGTATAGCCTCCAACGTTCTGGGCAGAGAGGAAGTTCCTAGGTTAATGTGCCTTTTTTTCTTTTGTTCATTAATTACTTGAGGGATATCTTGAGTGATTACTTGAGTGATATTCTGAGTACCACTTAGGAGGGTCATTAGGTGTGGATTAGTTGCTAAAGCTTTCGTGTCTTGACCTCTTGACCTTGTAAAGAGTTTTTCTGAGAAGATGGCTGTACTGCACTTAGTTGTGCTCTGGCTTGGCTTCGTGTATAGGGGCGAGCTGTGGTTTTGTGCCCTGTGCCAGCCAGATCTGTGTAGGGATTGCAGGGGGGTGCAGCATCCGGAGGTGCCACTATGGTTTGGCTACTGGATGGTGTCTGTAATTTATCTGTGGAGAGGGTCTGGGTTTGGGTCTGGTGTGGTTGATTGGAGATGGCGTTCTGTGTGCCTCTGGTTCTGGTGTCGGTTTTTGTGGGGAGGGCTAATTTCCAGATGTCTGGCAGGCGGGACGTGTCGTCACGCTTGTTCATGTTGTGAGGGTGTTTCTCTATCTCGATGGCTTCCATGATTATTCTCTTGTGGTGATGTTCCATGTTAAAGAGCAATTTGGAATCTGCAAAATTAATTTCGTGTCCTGTTTCTTTCATGTGTTGGTAAAGAGAGGAAGTTTTTTCTTCTTTTTTGACGGCATTCTTGTGTTCTGCGATACGTGCATTTATTCGTCTGTTTGTTTGTCCAATGTACGTGGCTGGGCAGACTTTGCAGGGTATTTCATAGACCCCTTGGTTTTCTAACTGGATTTTATCTTTTGGGTTTCTGAGGATATTGGCTATTTTTTGGTTGGTGCAAAAGGCTGTTTTGATATAAACACAATAAACACAATATCAAACATAAACACAATATCAAAACAGCCTTTTGCACCAACCAAAAAATAGCCAATATCCTCAGAAACCCAAAAGATAAAATCCAGTTAGAAAACCAAGGGGTCTATGAAATACCCTGCAAAGTCTGCCCAGCCACGTACATTGGACAAACAAACAGACGAATAAATGCACGTATCGCAGAACACAAGAATGCCGTCAAAAAAGAAGAAAAAACTTCCTCTCTTTACCAACACATGAAAGAAACAGGACACGAAATTAATTTTGCAGATTCCAAATTGCTCTTTAACATGGAACATCACCACAAGAGAATAATCATGGAAGCCATCGAGATAGAGAAACACCCTCACAACATGAACAAGCGTGACGACACGTCCCGCCTGCCAGACATCTGGAAATTAGCCCTCCCCACAAAAACCGACACCAGAACCAGAGGCACACAGAACGCCATCTCCAATCAACCACACCAGACCCAAACCCAGACCCTCTCCACAGATAAATTACAGACACCATCCAGTAGCCAAACCATAGTGGCACCTCCGGATGCTGCACCCCCCTGCAATCCCTACACAGATCTGGCTGGCACAGGGCACAAAACCACAGCTCGCCCCTATACATGAAGCCAAGCCAGAGCACAACTAAGTGCAGTACAGCCATCTTCTCAGAAAAACTCTTTACAAGGTCAAGAGGTCAAGACACGAAAGCTTTAGCAACTAATCCACACCTAATGACCCTCCTAAGTGGTACTCAGAATATCACTCAAGTAATCACTCAAGATATCCCTCAAGTAATTAATGAACAAAAGAAGAAAAGGCACATTAACCTAGGAACTTCCTCTCTGCCCAGAACGTTGGAGGCTATACACCACACCCCCTCAACAGTATTTATAGGAACTCAAACACTGAGATCCTGCTCTGTTCTAGTAACAAGAAGCCGAAAGCACCAGCCTGAAGATGACGAGTGAGACCTCGTCGAAACGTCGCCTAGACACCCCAACTCTTACACGGGAAGACACCCGAAGACACCAAAACCTATATATATATATATATATATATATATATATATATATATATATATATATATATATGATATATATATATATATATATATATATGTATGTATGTATATGTAAAGGGACCCCTGATCATTAGGTCCAGTCGCAAACGACTCTGGGGTTGTGGCGCTCATCTCACTTTATTGGCCGAGGGAGCCAGCATACAGCTTCCGGGTCACGTGGCCGTTTACGTTCCCGCCGAAGCAGTTTTGCATTTTGACATGCTTTTGAACTGCTAGGTTGGTATCATGTTGGTCTTATTTTAATCAGAGGCAGCATGTATATATAAAATCACACATAAAGGAACTTGTGAGTGTTTGGGATGTTGTATCCTATTTATATTGTTATTTAAGGGTATTGTGGGATTCTCTGAAGTTGATCACATCAGAACACAATAAAGCAATGTGGTGAAAAGTTAGGGGATGAACCATGAATGCTCTCTTCCACCCTCCTGGTCCAATATACCTGCTTGCAACTACACAAAGGAGAGAGATACTGGGTAATGGGTGGCTCCTTAGTCTACAGACAAAATGAAGTGCGCAATGAAGTGCAAGGCTGCTAGGATTGGGGTGGTCAAGCTATGATAATGCCTTGCCTAGATAGAAAGGTTGTGTGTGTGTGTGTGTGTAGAAGCCTCTGACCTTGCTCCATTCACATTTGGCATCTTGTGCCAACCAGCATTGGCGTGTAGTCCCCAGAAAGTTGTTCAGGGTGGAATGAAGCCCTCCAGCTGAAAAAGATTATCCACCTCTGACCTAGAGGATGAGACTATGGAGAGCTGGTTAAACCAAACGTGCCTACCTAATACTGCAGATACTTAATCCTAAACCTAAACAAATATATTTGTTATCCAAAAGGAAATACCAGTAAGTAATGTTTAGAGAAAATTCCTTCCAGTAGCACCTTAAAGACCAACTAAGTTAGTTCTTGGTATGAGCTTTCGTGTGCATGCACACTTCTTCAGATACACAGTGTGCATGCACACGAAAGCTCATACCAAGAACTAACTTAGTTGGTCTTTAAGGTGCTACTGGAAGGAATTTTTTTATTTTGACTATGGCAGACCAACACGGCTACCTATCTGTAATGCTTAGAGAGAAATTCTTTACCAAATGTAAAGAACTGAGTAAGGGAAGTGGAACATATTTTTTTTCCTCCTACACTAATTGTCCTGTCCTGTTTCATTGAAAGCAATCTCAGTTCCCCTGAGTCTCAAACCTGCTGTTTATCTTCCCTATCTAGTTATTTTTAATTTGTACTTCTATTATTATCACTGCATTATTAATATGCCACGATAAGCTGGGAAATAGCTTGGTGGAGTTCAATTTCAGCAATGCCTCGCACCGCATAATAGTCGTCATGATAAATTGTTCCCTGCAATCTGAAAAGATTCACGATACCCACTGCACACTGAGTATGAGTCTCCTGGGGAGCTCAGCTTCCTCGTTTGGGTTGCTGCTCAACTTTCCCAAAAGGAGTGTGGGCCTCCTTATGTTTATCACATCTGCACATGCTGTTATCAATCAGTGTGCATGCCTCCACCTTCTGTGTGGCCAGACAAGCACACACATCCCTAGTGCCGCTGTCAGATCTAGTGCCAACACATAGTTCAGCACGCTCCTAAGAGATGACAGTAATTTAAAGGCAAAACCCAATGTTTAAATTATTTGCATGCGTGGCAAAAGCTTTTGGAGAAGGGCAAATGCCAGAGAGCGGGATTAAGGTTTGCAGGCTGACTTAGCCAACGACAGAATTTTATTCTTAATCTTTTGTACCTGGGCTAAAGCCATCTAGGCACAGAGCCGGAAAACACAGCTTCACACTATTTTAATAGGCATGTTGCATTTTCCTGTGGGAGAAACCAGGACAGAATTTACAAGTCTGTGCTGGGCCATCTCTACATATTTGGAATATTGCTGTCTGGTAATGGAAACAAGTATACATATATTGCCTACATCAGCCTGGATATATCATGGAGAAGGCATTAAACTTTTTAAAACAATGTACATGCATCATTCAGCTGATTACAATATTTGTTTTCATATTTAAAAACTAACTAAAAAAGATGTACTGACAATAATATTTATGAGGTTCCTAACTTACACTTTGTTCTTGCTTACACATATCCTGATATTTAATCATCAGCATTATATAAACTAATTGAATGTGTTAACTAGCACTTGGCAAGAGGTGTTAACATTTAGTGTGTCTAACTGCTGAAGAGATGTCAGTTGACAACAGAAAAAGTAAACACAGGGGTGTCCTTTAGGAAGATCATTTTAACATGTTGTGGGTGGGCTGAGAAAGGATGAAGAGAGAGGCAAGGAGTTAATATTTTAGAAGAAGCCAGTTAGAACAAACTTTTCTGTGAACTTTAAAAGGTATTCTGCTTATTTAAATATAACCCCACACCTTCTGAAAAGCTATATCCAAGGGTCAATGTAGAAATAAATGGCAACATTTCCCCAGAATGGAAAGTCCCCAAGGGAAATCAATTCAGAATGCTACAATATAGTCAATTAAAGTCCCCAGAGGATTTGATGAACTACAATTTAATACAACAGTAAAGCAGCTTCACAAAATCCTCACACACCAAGTGGCTTCTACTGAATAATTACAACATACAGTACTACAAAAAAAACACACACACAACTTTAGCTATATATTTATTTATATCCTGAAAAAAAAGTTCATCTAGCTCCTTCTTATAGTTATTGTACTTGCAAGGCTACTTTGTAAATAATCATTACCACTAACGGAAACCACAGCAAAAAACAAATATCTAAATAACAGGTCTGGGAATTACCCAAAATGCTTTTCACCCAGGAGAAAGCCACAAACTCTTCGAAAGGTGTCCTGCGTCACATATTATTTATACCCACCACTAGTGAGTTCTACATGAAAGCCATGATTTTGAAAAAAAATAGTTGGACTCCACAACTATTGTGGTAATAGTGTGATGAGATCACCAATCAGCAAAATGGGATCAAAAGATGAGGAAGAGCACATGAAGAGTACAAGAGTACAGAAGAGTACAGGAGTGTGGGCAAGTGAGTGAACAAATAGTTGGCGGCTAATTTATTTGATTTTTATACCACTTCTTCACCCAGTTTTTAAAGCAGTAAATAGTAAACCCATCTCAACAACACTAGAATCAATTTTTTTTAAAAAAAAATATAAAACCACAAATAAAAACAACAAACCTAGTAGGAAATAAAACAAGGAAGGGAATATTTAAAACCAAATTTCCAGATGTATCCACATGTCAGGATATGAAAAGGAAGGTAATTACAGGAAGGCAATTTTTACAGGTTCCCTCCTCTTCTGGGAGTTACTGTAGCCGTTTTTTGCACACGCTTCCTCAGAATATAAATTCTCTCTTTGCATGCACTAAGGAACCACTTTCCCAGAGTATATCTTACCCAATGGCTACCTTACTGGGATGCAACCATCAGGAGGAAAGCCTCGCATCACTGGCATTACACATTGTAATAGCAGAAGTCATCTACATACCTGAGCCATCTGGAGTTGCACTGTCAAAAGCTGGCCGTGTGCATTTGAAGGAGACCTATATCTAGCCATCTCAAGCATGCTGGCACAAACCCCTCTCAGTCAAATTAAAAGTAAAGTGCCACACTTCCTCCCTAGTATTTAGGTATATCTCCAGATCTTCTTCAATGCACCACCAGCCATACATTTAGTCAGGATGTCTTTAAGGAAGTGCAAAGCCGAGTGACCTTGTGGCTGAATCAATAGACTCTGTTGGATCATTAGTCTCTGTTATTACAGCACTGCTACAGTGAAGCTTCCAACAGTTTTACCATCCTGCCACTTTCCACAGGGCAAAGCTCATGGGCACACGCAGAGAGGAATCAAATAACAAAAGGAAAGTTCTGAGGTCTTGGGGAGGAGAAAGGCTGCAGATGCATATTCAAGCCTTTATTTAAACACTTACTATACATACTGTACATGCTTGTCTATTTTGCAAGATCCCAGGTGTGGAGGAAACCAAGTTTAAAATCTATACCCACCATCATACTAGAATGACCTTTTCACTTTAAGTCTATTTGATCATGACTTTCCTAATTTGTAATAACCTTCTCCACAGGGATTTAGATCTCAGCAAATAATTAGAACTGTGTTCAAAATGCAGCTCCAAAAGCTGCACAGCAAATGAGAACTGATTAAGTAGGCCTAGGCTAGTGCAAAGAAAAAAGCAGATATATTATGAAACATAGAATGTAGAAATTGTGATCTAAGAAAGAGAAAAATAATAGTGTTGTGTGGTTTATTTAAAAATAATAATAGCTATAGATAAGTGCTGGAATATGTAACAACATTCCAAAGGTTTTAATTTAAGGTAGCAGTTTGCTATGTTCGACTCCATTGTAGTCTGTACTCTTCCACTATTTAAAGAGAAAATCTGGAACTTTAAAACAAGGGTGAGCTTGGGGCTTTGCAGGCAATCTTCTGGAGAATGCGTGCCAGCAATAGGCTAGGTGAGAGGCAAAAGTGGCCACAGCAATAGATGTGTTTTTGGTTTTTTTAACATGAAAAAACATGTTAAATTCTTATTCTAAATCATTTTTTTCATTGTTTTTGAAATTATAACTTGGCCTCAAACTGGGGCTTTTCTGCCATACCCCCACACACATACACAACTCCTGGTGCAGCCAGGTAGAAACACAACCTAGCCCACACTATTAGGGTGGACATTGACAGAGGCTTTTATTTAGAAAGAAAAAGTTTACGTTGAAAGTTTGGAGAAACTAACGAGGAAGGTAAAGTCAGAGATTAAATCATGTTCATGTCTCTTTTCCTTTATTTAGAAGAAATAAAGTTGTGTGTGTGTGTGTTTTTAAAAAAGTGTGTAGGGAAAGGTATTAAACATTTTCCTGAAAGTGCACACTGAACTTAGCCAACAAAGGCCTCAGTCAGATCCATCAAACCTGTTTCCTGACGAATATCTCTGTTACGGGGCCATTCTGACTTGAGGGCTAAAGGCCACCTGGCTTTCATTCCAAGTGGAACTAACTGTTTAATTTATAGAACAATCGGTTTGACTACAATGATGAACGCACATGTCTTCTTAAAATGCCTCATGGGGTATTCCTTCTTTTCCTACATCAGTAACCATGGTAACTCTGAGGAGAAACAGTTTTTGTTCTTCCTCTCAGAAATTGTTTCCAAGGGATAATGGTTGAACCTCTCATTTGTCCTACAGCAATTAACTTTTGACTTACTATGTGTCCCAACGCTGAAGCTTCAGAAGGAAAGATAGCTCTCCCTCTTGCTTCCTTTTTAAGGTTCTCAAGATGAATATTAGCAGCACATGTTTCAGAAGCTGGACATAGGTTTCAGAAAAGCTTAATACACTGTGAAAGATATTTGTGGCCAAAAAGAATAAAAAAACTCCCAGATCCACAAATCCTTCTGCTAGAGCCTAATCTCCCCCACAACAACCAAAAATCTGGAAAAGTGAACTAACATCTCCCTGAAAGTAATGCTTCTGAACCAAAAATTGAAATAAGAGAACATTCTGTGATTCCCTGCCAGTTCCTGGCCTTTCCTCTCTCCTGTAGTAGATGGATGGTGAATTCTCTCTGCAAGTATGCACACCATTAAAATAATATAAACACAGCATCTAGTGTTATCTAAAATGGTGTTGAAATGTTTTTTTTCAATATAGACAAGAATTCAAAATCAGCTCTAATTTCTGCACTTTCTGATAGAATAGCTTTCTTCACATCCAAAATCCAAACTGTACATTCTGTCACCCAGTCACATACAGAACAGGCCAAATAATAGTATAGTGACTGAAATGCAGAAGAGATGTGAATGAAAAAGCACAAGCTTTTTGTTATGGAAGAGGGGGTACTTGATGATAAAAGAAAATTTAATTCTGTGGGAATCCCTTACAAACATCTGGCTACAAGCCTGCAACAGTGGCCTGCAGATACAAATTGAAACACCTCTGGACAAGATGAGTGTGCAGAGATGAGTGTCATTGTGTGAGATGGCAAACCAATTTGCACTACACAGCTCATTGCAGCATACACCTCTTACTTTAATTGGATTTGGTTGGGAATTGATCCAGAAGAGAGAGAAGGGTCAGAGAAGACCCATGACATGCAATTTTCTTCTCTTGTTGCTCCTCATTAAGATTTTGAGTCCCAGCTGCAGCAATGCCTTTGACACTGGTGGAACGTCATTAAAAAGCAACAGAGGGATGGCATTAGAAGGCAGAGGAAGTGAAATTAAGGTAAAATAACAGTAAACCAATACTGCTTTGGGATCCCAACCAAATTTCAATATACTTTGTGAAGAGATAGTCACAGCATGGAAGATGTTACCCAGTGGCAACGTGTGAGTCAATACATACTTTTCTATTGTGTCTCCCTCTTTTGAAATAAAAAGAACCTTTAGTGTCTCTGAAAACTTGGATGATAGCCAAATCTTTATTTGTATTGCAAATATATATCAAGCAGGTAGGGCTAGCTGTGTCAACAATTAACCACCAATTAAAACAGAAAGTTGTTACATTAATGTAGTTTGGTACTTACCATCTGTTAATTATTCTGAAACAGTCTACCCAATATCGTCATCCCCTAGATACACACTACATTCTCTTAAATCCAGATCATCCTGCAGTATATATTTTATATATGCCGTATATATTTTATATATGCAGTATATATTTTAGTTGTTTAGCTATGTGTTTTATGGCCATTTCTTATGATACATATATTTACTCATATATAACAATGCTTTTAGAGATATAGACATACAAAGTCAGCATGCTGTTCTTTCTGTAATGATGGAATGGCTGGACAGAACCACATACATGTTAGGAAATGCAAGTACAAACCCAAAGGATTTTTTGTGGGGAGAAGGGCACTGCAGCTGCTCTCACCATTGACAAGAGAAGCTTGCCTCTCCATCAGTGTGAGCAGCTAATGACAGAAAGTTCCAAAGACAAATTCATTTGCTTTCACAGTTCTTTAGATTGAAAACACATTTAACACACTTAAGGTTTTTAAGGTATCGTGGAGTTGTCCATAGTTCATGCATCTCATCCTCGGAATTACTAAATTGTGTGGAGCATTTTCTGCCCTCTCCATTTCAAGAAATGAAAATAGGGAAATATAAAGTTAGATTTCACCTTTACACTATTGTCAACCAAAGATTAGTCTCTTGATACTTCTCCCTGACCAGGGGTAGGCAACCTAAGGCCCATGGGCCAGATGCGGCCCAATCGCCTTCTCAATCTAGCCTGCGGATGGTCTGGGAATCAGCGTGGTTTTACATGAATAGAATGTGTGCTTTTATTTAAAATGCATATCTGGGTTATTTGTGGGGCATAGGAATTCGTTCATCCCCCCCCAAAAAAAAATATAGTCCGGCCCACCACATGGTCTGAGGGGCGGTGGACCGGCCCACGGCTGAGAAAGCTCGCTGGCCCCTGTCCTTGACTATACAAAGGAAAAGAAAGACTGGGAAAAGGCATTCTCAGTCGCTGCTCCCTACCTCTAGAAACTTTCCTCAGGATTTCTACCTAAAGCATCTGAACATCTTTCAAATGTAACATATAAAGGCTCTTGAGTGGCATGCTAGGTAGGAAGAGTTTGTTTATATTTTGGTAGACACACTTTGTATTTTTCAGATGTACATCAGGGAGGAAATCAACCTTCTGTCTCTTAATGGAGCAGTTCCTCTTTCTTCCTAGTTCTATTTACTGGTTATCCCTTTCTCCAGCACAGCCAGCATCTGAGCCATCTATTGCCATCCTAAACAGCTACTAGTCCTGATATACTCACCCTATCAGCCTTGCACAAAGACCTATTTTTATTCTAACTTAGAACAAGTTGCAGAAACATCACTGATAGAAAGCAAGGAATGCAGGATGGCATCATAACCCTGTAGAAGTTTTCAAAGAGCTTGACTACTCAGACATCAATAGACACAGGCTAGACCAGCTCAGATAAAGAGATTACGTTTACCTTTTTCTGTTCCAAGAGGAAATTAAATTACCAACTTACACTCATACTTTGAATTATGATTAGCTGAAAATACAGGTTAGTTTACAGACTATCTAGTATATTATTAATTCAAATTCATATACTAAGCAATTGAATTAAAGTATTTTGGAATGTATTAAATTAGATTTGTCTGTAAAAGTGCATGGTGTCCCAGTACACATGAAGAAATGTGCCAAAACACCCTCTCTAGAGCTGCTTCTCACTTTATGCAGCAGGCTTGTTTGCCTGAGGCTATATCACTGTTATCTGGCATTTTCTGTAGTAAGCATACCAAATGTAAATAGCAGTGCTCATATATTATCAGCATACATGTTACAGGGAAACCATTGTTAAAGTTATAAGTTTAACGTACATAAAATGCTGTGTTTGAATACACTGTATGTAAAATGCTGTAATGGCAAGTTTGCCTTAGGCAAAAAGGTTCCACTCTGGCAAAAGCGTCAGAGAATGCTGGTATTTTTTCCATTAGAATGAGATAAGCTACCTGATGACTCATCTCTGGAAACATGGAAACACCAGCTGCAGAGCTGTCGCAGCAGGAAGCTGAAACTTGAGAGGCGAGTGCTTGTTGGAGATGACTAGTAGCCGCAGCCACAGCGGTTGCAGAGAAATTCTGCAATGATGAACAAGCTTAGGATCTCCCTCTGGGACCAGAGAGAGGAAAGTTTACTGAACTACATAAATAACTGAGTGTCGTTGCTTATTTGCAATGTGTTGCTTTGTTATTTTGTAACACCTATCTTATTGTAACTAGTACCTAAGACTGTTCCACAGTAAAGCTCTGAAGTGCATTCTTGCAGTAGAAATAATTCATTTCTACACAAGGGCCAGATTAAGGACTCCACTGAACAACTCTAACAATCAGTATAACCTTTTAATATACCCTTAATGGCTTGGGACAGGTTTACTTAAGGAATCACCTTCATACATGCCTATTCAATCCCTGCAGTTTTTGGAGTTTGCACTTTTACAAGTGCCACACAATTCCACATTTGTAAGAAGTTGTTCATTTCCTGTCTCTTGACATTAGACAGGTGTGTAACTATATTATTCTAAATGCTAACTGAACACTTTACTGTTTCAGCAAGCCTATTCAAACACACAATTTAATTTGTTTTAAAGTGTTATTGACATATATTTGTTTTTAATGATAATGCTTCTATGTATATTTCCTTTTAACTGGTTTATGGACTTTAGCCATGTTTGTACATAAATTGATCTGTACACTGTCTGGAAAACTGATCAATCGAACTATAAATTTTCTAAACAAATATATAAATCAAAGGCCCCCAGTTTTGTGTGTATGGACACTGTACACAAACATGAACATTTTCTCTTCATAATTTTAGGCTACAACCCTATGAACGCATACTTGGGAGTAAGTTCCACTGAGACTTATTTGCAGTGCTTTTTTTCTAAAAATATGTTTAGGGATACTCTCATTTTGACTCAAGAAAATCACCATTTTATAGTTCGTATCAGGAAAAATAAATACAGTAAATGGACAAAAGTACAAAATTCACAAAATGTTTAGGGGTATGCATACCCCTGCGTCCTCCCAGAAAAAGCACTGCTTATTTGTAAGCAGTTGAACGTGGTATGCACTGTAAATGTTTGTTACAATCAGTGTTTTTTGTTTTTTGTTTTTTTAAGTATATATTGATAAAAGTGTCCTGGGTGTGATCACAAAATGGCTGCCATAGGCAGGAAAAGAAGAAGTAGCGCTGGAACCCCATACCAGCAATGACTGTCAGAGAAAGAAGCTCTGGTTACAATAAACATTGGTGTAGCTGCAACAAATATGCTTGCACATATGCTTTCTCCCATTACAAGAAAAATAAACTAGATGTTGGCTGTGGGTTAATCCTTACCTTCCCCAGTCCTGGAGTGTCTTTTACTTTGTTGACTGCCCTCAGCAAACATGGTGGAGCAGGTGGAGGGGAAGTCTGTAGAATGGTGCTGAATTTGGTAGCAAATAGGTGAGATTCAGAAACAGAAGACGCAGAAGGCCGGTGTTTCTTTTTTTTGGATGACAAGTTCAACTTCTGAGCAGCTCTGGAGAGGAAAGAAATCCAAAGAGAAATCAATATTTTACCAAATAGTTACATAAAAGGAGAGACTTTGAAGATTTCTGGGGGTTCAGACTTTTGGTAGGGCAATGTCTCACTTTGCCCGTAAGAGGAGCTTCCTCTGTTGTCTTGAATGGAAGTGGGAATAATCCAAATAGATTTCTTTGTATAAACCAGCAAATAGTTAAGCAAGGTCCATGTTACATACAATCCTCTTTTTCCATACAGTTCTTCTGTTTAGAACACAAGTCATGTTGTAGTCTATCAGCAAATTAACAAGGTTCACAAAGAGCTATTTGTGTTAAACAATTCAGTTTCATAAATTCACTTTTGGCTCACAAAGAACTGTTTGTCGTTCCTAAGTCTTTGGGTGCAGTGTGATTACCTGTGGAGCATTTTGGTGTAAGCAGCCAATCATAATTATGTTAATACTCATTATTAAATGCCCAAGTGAAATTAACAAACATATAAGAAGCCTAGCACTAGCTATTTTAAACTTCCAACACCTCATAAAAAATCCAGCCTACTTCCTGACATGTGGGACCCAAACACCTTGGTGCTATTTGCAAAGCCGTTGGAGAATCATACAAACTAGCAATTTGGTAAGTTAAATAAATTATACTTTGGTTTTGATACTGAGAGCTAAGGTTTGCCACACTTTCTATTTAAAAAAGAGACATTTTCTGCAGTCCAACTGTAAACATATTAAGCTGCAATTTTTACATACAATGTGCGGCATTTGATAATGAACTTATCATTGAAAAAATATTAAATATCCCCCAGAATTTCTTGTCCCCATACTCACACTTTCTATAGTGATATTATTATCTGGACATCCCAAATGAAGTCAGCTTTATATTAAACATTTTCACATAGCGCACTTCCTATTATAACACCACACTGATAATTAATGGTTGTCTTACAATATCATTAACCACTAATTACAGAATATACATCAATTGAGACTCTTGCTAAACTATTCAAAAAGTGTTATGTTAGTCAAAATAAATTATAAAAACTCTATAGAAAATTAATCACAAAATAGTAAATGAGTACCCTGATAATTTCACCTGTATACATTTTACCCTATGAGCTGCAATCATTTTTGTATATTAAAGCAATCTTAACCCCCAAAGTTGATGGATGAATGGGAAGATTAGGATGGCACACAGTCCCCCCCTCATCACATTCCAGTGGAGAAAAGTTGTAACCAGCGGAAAGCCCTGAAACAAGGCCTTGAGGGCTATGGCAGTGCCCTTGGATTCTTCAAAGAGCCCAGTCCTCGGACCTCTCACCAGCCTGAATTCTGTGTGTCAGAAATAAAAGAAACCACCACCACCACCTGGTTGGCTGGCTGGCATGAAGCCCTTCTCATACAAGAAGAAGGGCTGACATGAGTTAGCATACTACAATTCTATGTTCCATGAAAAACATACACGAAGAAGCTGTTCAAATTACTTCAAGTGTAACTAAATGATGCAAAATAAGGTCAGCCGGTTGGCAAAACTCACAACACAGAAACCATACCTTCAAACATTTCTCCGATGAAAATAGGGACATCCCATTCCATAATGATAAGTTTACTATCACACATCTATCCAACATATATAAAAACATAATAAAACATTAGACATTTTTTGAAACTTCCCTACACAGGATTGCCTTCAAACAGCTCAGGGGTCGGATAACTCCATACCCTCCAGCATTTCTCCAATGAAAATAGGGACATCCTACCATATGCTGCCAGTAAGTGCAGGTCCTCCAAGTGTCCCTATTATCCAGGGACGTCCCGGATTTACAGATGCCATCCTGGTTTCTGATTTGATCCCAGAATGTCCTGCTTTTCCTTAGGATGTCCCTATTTTCATTTTCCAGCATATTCAACATATTCACAGAAGTTGGACTAGAAGAAGGATAAGAGAAAAGCTTGCATTGCGCCTGGCAGCTGCCTGCACCTATTTTCCCCATCTTTGTCCAACCTGCCTTCATATAGAGACTAGGTAGTTTGACAAAGGGACGCGGGTGGCGATGTGCGTTAAACCACAGAGCCTAGGACTTGCCGATCAGAAGGTCCGTGGTTCGAATCCCCACGACGGGGTGAGATCCCATTGTTTGGTCCCAGCTCCTGCCAACCTAGCAGTTCGAAAGCACATCAAAGTGCAAGTAGATAAATAGGTACCGCTCCGGTGGGAAGGTAAATGGTGTTTCCATGCACTGCTCTGGTTCGCCAGAAGCTGCTTAGTCATGCTGGCCACATGACCCGGAAGCTGTATTCCAGCTCCCTCAGCCAATAAAGTGAGATGAGCGCCACAACCCCAGAGTCGGCCATGACTGGACCTAATGGTCAGGGGTCCCTTTACCTTTACCTTTAGTTTGACAAAGGACACAACAGAAGTTTGGCACTTTGCTTATCTGACTCTGTGTGTTCCAAGTGAATCCCTAATCCTTGACTACCACCTTCCATTGTTTGTCTTTTATCTAAACATTATTTCAGTTGTCCATTTTTCAATGCACTGCTCTCTGATTTCCTATTTTGACCTAAATTTAGTTACTTAAAGGGAGGGAAAGGCAGAGTTCAGTAAAATGAAACACAGGTCCCCATACGAATTTGAAGCCCTTTCTTTATATCATATTCGTTTGTCAATTACTTTCCAGGAATGACAGCAGTTCTGTTTACCCCAGTCAAATTCTAGTATTAACACATATTCATACCTACATTCAAGGCCAATATACTACTATTGTAATATACTCAATAAGCTGTTTGATCCATCCCTTCTCTCCTGTTACTTCAGTCGAACACTCTAGCCCTATGTTGCTTAGCTTCCTTAACTAGTGATTTAATCTTCCTAAAGCATTTATTGAACCAAAAGGTCCATAGCTGACATTTTTCCTTAGTGAAAAAGAAACATTGTTGGAAGATAACTGGCCTTTTCAAAACTATAGAATGATATGCCTTTTTGACAGTGCTAACCTTTGGGATGGCATTAAAACAGAAGAACCTGGATTCATATTGGCCAATAATTGGAAAATTAATGTAAAATGTATGTCCTACATTTCTCTCTCTCTGAAGTAAGAAACCAAGAAAGGGAGGTAGCAAAATGACAGCTACACACTTCCCACTTTTGGCAAAAAGGTCCAGAAAGATGTCACTCTCCAATTTCAGATGTATCAAAGTAGAAGATTTCTACAAACTGGTTGATATTTATATCTCTATAGTATTTATTAAAACCTGCCATTTGCTTTGTATACAGTCGACAACCATTTTGCTTGTGGGTTCCTGGCCCCTGAGCATGTCAGCGGAGCATGTAAAAACACACCCCAGCACATTAAGCCCTGCCCCACCCCAACTCCATCCCTGTTCTGGCCTTTTAATAAGGCATTTAGTGAGGTTTTTGGGTCACTTCCAGGTTCAGTGTTGTATCTTGTGCAGCTCTACACAGAAATAAGCCCTGTTGAGTTCAATGAAGTTTACTCTCTAGTAAGTAAATTTAGGGTGGCCGTCTAAGCAAACAAGGAAAGGGAAGCTTCAGGATTCTATGTATTGTGTTACCCCTAGTTATGAATCATGAATGACTAGAAAATCTTCAGATGAAAATCACCTCAGACTCTAAATTTCTTCAAGCCCTGAATTGCTTGCATTTAATGATTCCAAAACAGACTTGAGCATATCTGGATATAATTTTAGTTTCTGCATACATCATGGTGCGTCTGTGAGGATCTATAAATATGTCTCCTAAAAGCCCAGTAAACACTTGACGCTTGTTGTTCTTCTTTTTTTAATGCATGTATTCAATTTCATAGCAACAATAAAGCTATCCAAGCTGTGCCTTTCCGAGCTATTTCTATTTTACGTCTTGGGTGGTTTAACTCATTCGCCTTTTGGCCTCCAACAGTACCTGCTAACCTAAGTCGGCTGGAGGCACTGAAATTGCTCAGCAATTCATCGCCATGCTTGTTACATAATTAATACACCAAACCAAGGCCAAATTCATAGTCCTGTTATAGAGCCTTATGACCCCCTCTCAAAAACGTTGAGGCTGCTTTGCAAAACAAGCATATACTGAAATCAGTGGGGTTGTTCCTCTAATTTGAGACACAAATGGCAGACTTGCTGTGAATCTATTGATTTGGAGCATCATTCACGTGCACCATTTTAATGGAAAATTGTAGGATTTGTTTTTAGAGTCCTAAATAAAATCAAGAAACTACTTGCATCCTTGCTTTTAAACATAAGGCAAACAGGGACCTGAAAATACCATTCAAGTTATACAAGAAATGCTTGGATGTAAAAAGTAATATATATATAATAATATAAACATATAAATGAAATGAAATATACCCAGAAGGTATCAGGATTGATAAAGCACATGTTGGCCAGTTTCCTTGTTTAAGAGTGCCCATATTCAATGGTACACTTTCTACCTTGCATTTGACTTTCCATGCAAGTGTTTTTCATGTAGTGGAGAGTGGAATTAAGGACATTAAATGGGATAGTAACCATATTGTTGTATTTGTCCATGGAGTTTTCTTGGCGGGGATACTGGAGTGGCTTGACAGTTCCTGCTCCAGGTGGATCACATTTGGTCAAAACTCTCCACTAAGACCTGTCCATCTTGGGTGGCCCTGCACGACATAGCTCATAGCTTCTCTGAGTTATTCAAGCCCCTTCGCCATGGCAAGGCAGTGATCCACGAAGGGCTCCAATACTTTGGCTACCTCATGAGAAGAGAAGACTCCCTGGAAAAGACCCTGATGTTGGGAAAGATGGAGGGCACAGGGAGAAGGGGACGACAGAGGACGAGATGGTTGGACAGTGTTCTCGAAGCTACCAGCATGAGTTTGACCAAACTGCGGGAGGCAGTAGAAGACAGGAGTCCCTGGCGTGCTCTGGTCCATGGGGTCATGAAGAGTCGGACACGACTAAACGACTAAACAACAACAACAACCATATTGTTTCCATATTGCATCTGCATGGTAACGTACATAACCTTCATAAGCTCTTCTATAAAGTTATTGACTCTCAATTATTCATATTGCCAGTATGAACAGCTATAATTTGGAGCAACATTTGTGTGTGGCTGAAGAGGCATGAAGTATAGAGAAAACAGAGGAGGCTGTAGAGAGTTTTAGAGATGGTTGGAGAGAGGTGCCAGAGAGAGTTGCGGAGGAGGTAGGAGAGTCACCGGAGGTTGGAGGGATTTGCTGAGGTTTTACAGGGTGTTCTGGCTTTACACAATGTTGTTTATACGCACGATAGCCAGGCACTTAACCCCATGTAAGATGAGATCTACCGGTACTATACTAGATCTGTGTTCTTCCTTGGTTGAGGATGATGAGAGTTGTAGTCCGACAACATGTGGGGATCCAAGGCTGAAGAACCCTGTATTAAGCTGTAATATACTAGCCTAGGGAAATGTCCATTCATATGACTAACTTGAAGCTTCTGGATTTGTGTAAAAAGAGAACTTACTATATATAGTTTGAGGAAACCCTTGTGTTTTAGTTGTGCCTATTCATTTGGATTCCTTTCAGGGAAGCGTAGACCACTCACTGCCAGAGGTGGACGACAGGATTCCCCCTCACTGTAGCAGTGCCTCCAAGTGCACAATGGTAACCATTCATTTTTATGGTAGAAAGTAGCCTATCAAAACTTCTTCCTACCCCTAGAATTCCTAGATTTTGAGAATAAAGCCTATTCCTATTTACATAGTTCTATCTGGGTCCCACGCCTTGCAATTCAACATGATGGAAAGCAGCTTTCATATTATAGATGAGCCTCTTATGAAACATTGACAGTCTTATCCATAAGATTTTCCACCAGCACAGGTCTCACCTACTAGCTTGTATTTGAAAAATGCTTTTGAGATCAAACAGCTTGATGAAATAGGTTTTGAAAGCAAAACATCTATCAGTCATACCCTGCTTGAATCAAGCAATACTATTACTTTTCAGTAAAATAAAACCAGATAGTTATGGTTAATACAGCATGAGATGTGGCAATGCACTTATTTAAGTAACAAATCAAAAGTAATTAAATAAATTAAATTTATGTTGAAAAATACTGATTTCTTCGTAAAATACTCCCCTGTCATTCGGGGTGGGGGGTGGGGATTCAGCAAAGTGCTATATTCCATTACCTCTGAAATTAATAAACACTGTTAGCACTCTACATTAAGAGACATTTTCAACAGTTTTGGGCTGTCAAAAAAATTATGATATTTAAAATTAAAGGTGGAAATTCTGTCTATTCTTCCATGATTTCAGATTATGGACACTCTGCATCAGAACACAGAATTACTTTTAAAATGCATTCTCTAGAATAACAACTATGATTATGTCAGTATTTAAAACACAGAGATACGGAAAGTGTCATATTAAGTGAACTACTGACAATGGGTTGCAGTGTCCACATTTATGATTAGTCTTATTGGTCCTCAATAAAAAGCCAGAAATGAAATAATAAAAAAGAAACCCCCTCATGAAGCCCGTGTTTTCAAGTCATCCAATTTGTGACTTCATGAAGTATTTAACTTCTGGAAGACTTGCTCTCTGCCTTGCAGGCATTTTCCCACTGGTCTCACTCTGACTGACTCCAGCTACAAAAGCAGAGTCTGCTGAACAAAATATTGTGCTGGAATGTTATGACGGGGGAAGTTGTTTCTGTTGTTGCTGTTAATTTTTGGTATCTTTATTTTGGATCTCATGATTTATGTGGAAATTGCTCAATTTGGTTATGTACTTTTTGATGTTTTGCTTATTATTTTGTTATGTTTGCAGTTATGTAATTTTTTTATATGCTGCAAGCGACCTTGAGCATGCAGCATATAAAAAATTACATAACTGCAAACATAACAAAATAATAAGCAAAACATCAGAAAGTACCTTGAGCATAGGGACGCAGGTGGCGCTGTGGGTTAAACCACAGAGCCTAGGACTTGCAGATCAGAAGGTCGGCTGTTCGAATCCCCAGGATGGGGTGAGCTCCTGTTACTCGGTCCCTGCTCCTGCCAATCTAGCAGTTCAAAAGCACGTCAAAGTGCAAGTAGATAAATAGGTACCACTCTGGCGGGAAGGTAAATGGTGTTTCCGTGCGCTGCTCTGGTTCACCAGAAGTGGTTTAGTCATGCTGGCCACATGACCCGGAAGCTGTACGCCGGCTCCCTCGGCCAATAAAGCGAGATGAGTGCAGCAACCCCAGAGTCGGCCACGACTGGACCTAATGGTCAGGGGTTCCTTTCCCTTTACCTTACCTTGAGCATGGTTTTAACTTTGAAAAGGCGGCATACAAATAAAATGATTTATTGATTGATTGCGCTTTTCCACTACCTCCCATGAGAAAGCTTGGCCACACACATGGAAGATTTTGCTTTATCCCTCTAACCTAACTCATGATCTCTGAAACAAAAAAAAAGAGAACAATCAGACCCAACGCTACATTCTTATATTTTAATGTTCTTGTTGAAAGAAAAACTACATGGAACTGGAATGAGGCACAGTAGATATATATCTCTGCGTTTTAGCCAATCAAATTTGTGAGAGCCACTTTATTTTGAAAGAGGCTTTCATTAATTTACACACATTAAAAATGCACTTAAGACCACCACTGCAAGCCAGACTTCTGCGTTGAATTACAATTTAAAACTCTGTCCAATTTTTTTAGCAGCTTAATATAGTTATATCTTACAGACCCCACACTATGCAGTTACTAGTATTTCTTAATAACAATGTGTTGCAATTACTGTATTTTATAAAACATTTAAAACAAGGGATGGGGAACTTTTGGCTTTCCAGGTGCTCCAACTCCCATCAGCCCCAGGCAGAATGGTCAACGGGCAGGGATGATATGAGCCGCAGTCCAGCAAAGCCTGGGTGGCCTCATGCTCTCTCTTCTGGTTTACACTGACCCTATTCAGATTGTTGTCACATTCTTTTCAAGCAGAATAAAATATTCCTGTGCCTTTCATTTGCCCTTAAAATAACTGGTGCTGAATGTCCATCACCAGGTCCCGGTTTCAGAGGCAGCGTGATTCTGAATACCAGCTAAATACCACTTCTACAGGCATCTGGCTGGTCACTGAGAGAAACAGGACGCAGGAGTAGAGAGACCTTTGGTCTAATATCAGAAGAGCTTTTCTTATATTCTTAAAAGGCGGAATATTTAATACTGAGGTCACCGAGAATTGGGCTCTTGAGCCTACACAAGAATTAGTTCAAATAATGTCTGGACAATTCAAGGGACTGTTAAAGATGCAACATAAAGTCATCCATTTTTCTCGACCTAATCCTAGTCTAATTTCTCTCCCCATAACAGGTACACCCAAAATCTTAATCTTAAGGGACTAAAGCGGAAAGGGAAAGTCAGGGAGACACAAAGATTATAACTTCCCAGTAGCTCACTACTGTTTCCCCTTAAATTAATTCCTGGTCAAACGATTCCTCCTTCCCTTTCTCCAACACAAGTGAAGGTTGTCCAACACAGTCCAAATAAGGACATTTTCACCAGTCACCTCATTATTTTGAAGTAAACTGTGATGTAAAATGTCCTTATTTGAATTAAAACGTGACTGTTTTCGACAACCTTCACCATTACTTACTTAAATGTATTTTGAATTTGATAGCAGTATAATCACTGTTTCCAATCAGTTCAAGGACACCATTTTGAATTAAATATAGATTTGCCTTCCCTCTGCTTGGTTCCATGATCAACTGTTTAAACAATAAGGGCAGGGGTCTCTAATGTGGTACCCACAGACCCCAAAGCACCACAGACACTTTCTTGGCACCCCTGTGCCACCTGCCACTCCCATCTTTTTAAATCTATGTTTTTGCTTGTTTGGGTGGGTTTTGGTTCTGGGTTTTTATGTTGTGGTGTTGTGTTTTTCCTGTTTTGGAGTATGTGAGCATTTCTCTGAGCATCATCAGTTTTCCTTGCTGTAAAGTGGGTGTTGTGCTAGTGCCCATGTTTTCTAAGTTTATCAAACATAGCACTGGGTCTTCAAAATCTGGAGACCACTAGTTTAGTGTATTTAGGAATATTACCTCTTTTCCTTCTTAAACGTGCCACATACTAAATTACTGGGGGGGGGGAGATTATGAGTCTGTAATGCATTGATGTTGTTAGCTTTTAGTGCTATCATTTAAATAAACCCTTTCTCTCACTCTTCTATTTTCAATCAAGTGAAATGAAAAATGACATGAAATTAAATACGCTGTGCTCAAAAGAGTAATTCATTGCTTGAAAGCAGTAAATTGTATGGAGGTGTGAAAGATACCAACAGGCAGAATTTGCATAGCTTTTTATAATTTGAAACTCTTCCCTCATTACCTTTCGGTCTTTTAGTAAAAAGCTAATTAATTTCAATTATGGGGGATACTACCCATTGATTTGATGCCTGCTGGATAATTAAGCAAAATTTTGACATTTAGTTTTGTTTCCGAAGGAACAGCTGTTTGGTTTATAAATTGAAATAAAGCTATTTGTAATGGGAGAGAAGGTCTTACAAGTAAATGTCTAATTAAAAGAGAGGAGCACCATTATGTAGACACAAATGAAGCTCTGCCTTCATGCTAGCAATCACAGATGTAATCAGAGGCAACATCGATACTGTGTGGACATCATCTTCCCAGCTTTCAAACATCTTGGGCCCCAAATATCTGGAAAACTGCCTCCTTCCCTGCAGTCCCTCCTTGGGCCCTCTTGGTAGTTCCACTGCCGTCAAAGGTTTTGGGGGGGGGGGCAACCCAGGAAAACCCCTCAGCTGTGGAATTGTTGAAGGTCACCTCTTAACCCTAGCTTTTGACACAATAAATATACATGTTTAGGACCCATCCCAGTCCTGTGATTGTAAATTGTTTTATCAGCTTTTAATTTTGTATTTTAGTATTGCTCTAATCTACCCTGGGACCATTTGCTGAAGTGTGGGTGAGAAATCAAATAAACAATAATAAATACTGTACTGAGAACAAGAAAACAAGAAATCCCAGAACTGCACACCAGTACGTATAGGCCCTTGAAGGAAATATCCCAAAAGTGCATGCCTGGAGGAATGGACTCGTGAGACTCCTCGTGATCTATGGCCTTAGCTTGCCCAAAAGTTTCTATGGAACTTCTGGAAATTTCTCCTGGGGTTTTGTTTTTGTTTCTCAGCTGGGACACAACAAGTCTGTGTCACCGTGCCTTCTCTCCACTAAGGCCAGTCTCAAACACTCTGGCATGTTGGTGAAATAATATTGTTTCCACACAATATTTATGCTTGCCCAACAACCAAGATTGCAAGCACTGAAGGAAACTTGATGATCTAACAAGTCCTGCTAACCTTCCACTTCTTTACATTTATCCAGGGAAATTAATATTTGGAGGTTGTATTTTTTGCTGGATATTCTCGTATGTTCCACTTCATCTGGTGTAGAAATGATCGAGAATGTGTGGAGAAAAGGGGGACAATGAAAGCATAAGCAACCGAGCGTGTCAAGAGGAGCCAAGCAAAATTAAATAACTCTTCTTATTTATCTTTTTTTTAAAAACACCCTTAGATCAAAATGAAAGCTTCATCCTATCTGCATGGTATTGATCAGTCTGAGACTTATCTTGCTGGCTGCTTTTATCAGTTCAGAGCTTCTGGAACCTGAACAGCACCACATGCGAAACTCTTTAGAGGAAACTGCAGCTTTTTTTCTTTCCCTATCCTCTCACCTTGACTCTACCATTTTACCGTTTGGCACTTTTGCTGATTTCAATCAGTGCTTTTCTGAAAGACACTTTGAAAATAGCAACGTATCTAAACTCCTGCTCGCTAAGAAAAATTGCTCCGCAGACTCTCTCAGAAACAGTGCCCTTGGCAGCTAATCATTTTACTTTTAATAGCAAATGTAATAGGCTTCCTGGAAGTTTAATAGGAAGCATTAGGGGCCATTTATAGATGGCACAGAACAGATCTGAAGAGATAGCAGCCTATCTCTTAAGTTATTGTGGTCGGTCTCCCTATTTCTCACTTGTCTGTTTATATTTTCTGTAATAGAACGCAAACACTAAGCAGATTTATTCAAATGTTACCTGTAAAATGAATAATAATAAATTATCAGGCTGGGGGCTGTAAGGAATCAAAGAATTGAAAACCAGTGCTAATGCACCAGATGAACATAATAATAATGACTGGATGTGCTCATACGTCCAGCTACCTTAGCTGATGAAGAAGGAAATTATATTGTTTTGGCATTATTTATTTGTAGGAAGTTAGAGGGGCAGGGTGTAACTCTTGTTGTTTTGTTGTTGTTGTTGTTGTTGTTGTTGAATAGGACGTCAGACCATTTGCTCTTACATGGCCTACATGGAGATACCAGACTGAAATGTATTGATCCAACATTCTGCTCCTTATTCAGAACCACTAAAGATGTATAAAAGTAAATGGCATTGGAACTTTCTGATAACATAAGTTGACCACAAGATCAGCCTTTTGCTAGGTTTCATGCCTTTGCCATGACACGGAGATCTAGCTCTGATTATGCTTAATTTTATTCAATAATGAGAGGAGTCATGCCAGTAAATCTAGCCAAGATCACATGAAAACTGATACCATATGCGCTCCCTTGCACAAACAAACCTTTTACTGGAAAAGTAAACCCTACCAGGCACTGGTCACCTGTTCCTCGGTCTTATGACCAGGGTATTGAACTATTGTGTTAACTCTGGACTGAACTTTTGTAAAGCCAGATTCTGTGTTTTCTTTTCTATTTTTTCCTTAGTGAGGGTTTGAACATGGACCCCCTCAACCACGTAGACAAATAGACGTTTAAGTGTCTTGCCTAATTTAATAAAGCCATGAAGGCCAGGTTCTTGTCTCAGTAGCAATGTGTGCTACAAAGGGGATCTTTACAATAAATGGACTCGAGTGATTGTAATGAGATGTTCACTGGACACAGCATGCCTAGCTCTGTCATGGCCCCGGACCTGATATTCTAAGGAAAAGCAGAATTAGATAAGCATGTACTAAACAGTGTTTTCCCCCCAAGCCAAACTGAAATGCCAGCTGAAACTACAGTATAGGCAAACTGTATTGCATTTCACTCTGCCAATACCCAGATATTTTAAGTGTGCAAAAGGGGGGGTCAGTGAGAGCCCAAGCTATTTTAAGTCATGTTGTGAAGCTGGAACCCAGCCAAGTTATTTCAAAAGTGTAAGTGCAGACTCAAAGATTGCCCTATGAAACTAGTATGCCTGGCCATTTGGAGAACATTATTTTTAATTAGTCTCTAATTATACTGGGTGCAGTAATCTTTTGCATGATAAATTTAGCAGCAGTGGCAACAACATAAATACATCAGCGAGAAAGAGAGACAAGAGAATGAAAGAAAGTCCACATTGGGGGGGGGGTCTGAATAAGGGAGAAGAGCAGTGGCGGCATGGTTAGTTGGATGCACCAAAATGTGATGTAGGGGAAAGTACTTATACACTGCCAAAACAGATCCTAAAACATCATGATCTGCCCCCTAAGGATGCTGTAAATTTTACGTTGTAAAACAACTTCTCATATTAATTAGTGTTAGTCCAATATTTTCATCAATGATCTGAATGTTGCAGTTGACGAAATAGTGAGAGGAGTGGCAAACAATCTAGAGCAGTCTTCTTCAGCCTTGGATTGCCTGATGTTGTTGAACCACAACCCCATCATTTCTGTCCTTTGGCTAGACTTGCTGGGGCTGATAGGAGTTGAAGCCCAACAACATCTGGGGATCTAAGGTTGAAGAAGGCTTCTCTGGATGATAGGCTAAATATTTAAATGACATCAATACAGTCCTAGAAAACTGAGCAGAAAGAAAGAACATCAAACATGTGGAAATGTAAATTGTTATACATTGGGAAGAACTATTTGTCTAGATTCACATTTTGATTTTTTTTTTTTTAGTGAAAAAGCAGACTGAAAA
Source organism: Podarcis bocagei (assembly GCF_964188305.1). Taxonomy (NCBI): domain Eukaryota; kingdom Metazoa; phylum Chordata; class Lepidosauria; order Squamata; family Lacertidae; genus Podarcis; species Podarcis bocagei. The sequence goes on along the minus strand of NC_138127.1, from coordinate 66,551,316 downwards.
TCACCAACCTTGTCCAATTCTGGGCACTGATTTAGCAAGGACATACCCCTCATTAGAGATGGGGGAAGATTATTTTAACGAAGAACTACCTAATTCACATTTCTCAAACCAATATGTGAATCACAACAAAGGGTTTCTTCAAAATTCACACTTATTGAATTTTGTGGTGCAGTTCTCCAGACAGACCATGTTTATAAAAATGCATGTATTCGAGGAAAGTGTACATAAAATAAATATATTGGTGAAAATAACTTTTTAAAAAATGCAGTATTGTCATCATATTGGGTTAAATAGCTCACAGAAATATGTACATTAGTCAAAACTGCATACAAAAATGTGTTTACCGGGGGGGGGGGTCAAACTAAAATGCTGATTAATTTTAATGAGATTTTTTTTGGGGGGGTGTCACAAATTGCCGCAGAAATGTGAGGAACTGGATTTACAATTGGAAAAATGAGAAACTGAGAGTACTGGAATTGACAGTTTGGTCCATCCCTACCCCTCACAAAAGCTACAATGATGACAGTTTAGCATGAGGATCATATGAGGACAGGATAAAGGAACTGGGAGTGTTTAACCTGGAGAAGAGCTGTACAACCTGTGACCCACCAAGAAGAAAGTGCCACATAAATAATGGCCTACCATGGGCTTCAGAAACTTCTGCTTCCTAACTATGACTTGAAAAATATGTTTGGGATAAGGAGCTTTCCCTCACCATCACGGCCAACCCTGTGAAGAATGCCTCACACTAGAAATTGCTTCATGCCATTTAAGCACAAACACAGTTGCACCTCTTCCCCCTCAAGTCTGGCACAGGACATTCTAGCTGGCAAAAAAAAAAAAAGGGAGGGCCCCTCTTCCTTCTGTACAGGCAAAGAACATGTGTGCTGCTCTTGGTTTCAAGATTAAATTATGAGATTCTCTTCCCCTGCCAAGCCACTAAGAGTCCTAGACCTTGGCCATAGCTCAGTGGTAGAGTATCTCCTTTCTATGCCTGAAACCCTGCAGTACCACTGCCAGTCAGTGTTGACAGTGCTTAAGCTAAATGAACCAATGGCTTGGCTTCCTATGTTCCTAGACTATGGCCGTTGAAAACTCTGGGGTCCTTGATTCGGGTATTTTTTGTTCACCTTGTGACTCAAAACATGAAAAGAGTCATATTTTCCCTACTTCAGATTTGCACAGAATAATCACCTCCAACCATCTAGCACTGAATACTGGTCCTGAGGGAATCCTGTAGCAGACTGCATAATGGCTGCTTCTGGGTGTATGAAGTTATTCCCAAGCGAAGAAGAGCAAATGCAAGTTGACTGCAATCAGGGCCATGCTTGAAAGAAAGGTTTAGTATAAAAGTGTACAGAGACACCCAAAACCTTCTTCCCTCTGAACAGGTTAGTGTCAATATGCGTTGTGTCAATAATCTCAGTTATATGACACAATAACCTGGATCTAGCCAGGTCTTTTGCTAGGAAAAAGAGGAAACCCTTTTACTTTATGCTGTTGTACCACAGCCATACAGCAAACATAAAACAGAAACCTGTCTCAGTGTTTGAAGGTGCCTGCTTATCTAGCAGAACCGAGACATTCTCTGCAAAAGTGTCATATGTCAGTTGAAGAGGAAACTATTAAAAATTAGCTACATCAGATAAACAACAATAATTTTATCATTTACAATAAATCTGAGTGTTACATCTGGCTGCTTTTGATCCATCCAAGCATATTGCAGATTCTGTACTAAAAAGATAAGGAACAGTATAGATTCAAGCTTGTCACTTGCATGCATTATTCAGCCATCCATTCAATAACAAGGCTGCACAGTTTTAGCACTCCTAACATGCCAGTGTCAAGCAAAGAGCAAAGCCAAGAACATTTTAATCATATCTGTAAAAAGGTATATACTGAGAGATGTTGGCGGAGCTAAAAGGAGGAACCAAACCCTTTGATTCACTGACTGAGTAAACAAAATCATATACACTTACATGGGTCTCCAGTCCATCATCTGCACTTTTACATTATAACCTGAATAAAAAAATGTGCAATCCTTTTCTTCAGTCCAGTTAAAATGAAGGCTTGCTCAAATGTTGCTCGCAGATCCTCAGTCATGTTGCCAGGAAGTGCAACAGTATGACAAGTAAAGGAAGAAAAAAACATTAAAATCCACAGGGGGTGGAGTATTCCAAGGAGGAACCCAGGAATCCTGAGTGCTAGGGAATTCTAGTCCTCCTAGGCTGCCTCAAGTCTCAAGATACTGCCTCAGGCTTTTAACCAACTGTTACTTCTTATTTCATACAGCACCTTATCCATCACCAAATTTCCGCATCTATTGCAGATCCCGTTAACATGTTGCAACCTGATCTCTCTGCAGTTGAAGAAAAACAGCACCAGTCTCTCTCTTCTCTGTGATCAGAGAAGTGTGTGTGACTGAGAGAGAAAGAATGCATGTGCATGCCTGTGTATAAGTGTGTACAGAGGGGGGGAATTAAGATTGGCTGTGTGTGTGTGTGTGTGTGTGTGTATACACGCGCACAAGAGAGAGGCAAAAAGGAAGAAACACCTTGCTAGATCTCCCATTACCATACAAGAGCCTAGGAGTTCTCTTGCAAAGCAATTGCTGGGGGGGGGGGGAGGAGCAAACCATCCAACTGCATAGTCAGATGAGGCTGCCTTATACAGAGTCAGGTTATTTGTCCATCCAGATCAGCATCGTCTGCACTGATGGGCAGCTGTGCTTTAGAGTTTCAGACAAGATCTTCCAAAACCCCACCTGGAGACATCTGGGAATGAATCTTGAGTGCTGGATGAAAACATTTGGCCAGTGACTTTCACAGGATTTGGAAGGAATGCCAAGGATTAGATTAATCTTTTGAAATTGGGTAAATTCTATGACTTTGGAGATGGAGCTGATCTGCAAATACAAGGTGGTCAAGGTTCCCCTACTTTCTTTCTTTGCTCTTGCACCTCTTGGAATGATGCTATATCAGGATGGAGAAGATGCTGCTCCCAGTTGCACAGCACTTTCTCCCCAAGATTGCCCCTGGGAAGCAGGCTATGTAAACTCCAGCAAGAGCAAGGGGAAAGGCAGTGCTTGCACTGCTGCAAGTCGGGTGCTCGTCTGTGATGGGGGACCACCAAGGGAAACCTGCCCAGACTTCAGCAAAATCTGGAGCTGGTCGGATTAGAGAGAGGCATAAACATTCCTGATCTTCCTGGCTTTGGGGGACTGAGCCTCTTTGTTTTGGTTGCAGCTGGTGTTTTCATTTATTATTTTAATGCCTTGTTTGTTTATTTGTTTTAAATTGACATCTATTTTGTCAAGAAAACCATCCCAGAAACCGCTGCTGAAAGGTGGTCCTAAAATCTGACAAGTAAATAAATAAGCATGCTGTTGGAAGCCAGAAGTGTAGAATCTAAGGGGCCTAGCAGTGCTAATAGGTAGACTTGATACTGGATAAAAGAGTCTGGGGTTTTCACTAACCCTCCAGAGTAGTTTTCTTTGTAGGTCACAAGGTGGGAAAGGGGGAAGTTGTTCTGAGCAAGTAGAAGCTAAGGAGTTCTGGGTCTGTCAGTGCTTGGATGGGAGGCCACCTGGTAACCATCTGTATTGCACCTTCAGTTGCATGATGGAAGAAAGATGGGACGTCAATGAACTAAACAAAGCATTAACTATATGGTAGCTAAACATAAAGGGACGTGGGTGGCGCTGTGGTCTAAACCACAGAGCCTAGGGCTTGCCGATCAAAAGGTCAGCGGTTCAAATCCCCGCGACGGGATGAGCTCCCATTGCTCAGTCCCTGCTCCTGCCCACCTAGCAGTTTGAAAGCACATCAAAGTGCAAGTAGATAAATAGGTACCACTCCGGCGGGAAGGTAGACGGCATTTCCGTGTGCTGCTCTGGTTCGCCAGAAGCAGCTTAGTCATGCTGGCCACATGACCCAGAAAAACTGTCTGCGGACAAACACCGGCTCCCTCGGCCAGTAAAGTGAGATGAGTGCCGCAACCCCAGAGTCATTTGCAACTGGACTTAACTGTCAGGAGTCCTTTACTTTTAGATAAACATAACTGAAAGGTATGAAGAGAGAAACAAATGAGAGTGCCTGGCATCTCTTGGTCACCAACACGCTGTTGAATGGGAGCATGGTAAGATGGGGAAAAGGAAATATGTGGCAGCAGTGGGCAGACCTGCTTGACAATGTAAACTCATTTGAGATGCAATTAGTAGGCTTCATAAGACTTCCCTACGTGGCTGCTCTCCCACTCGCCACCCGCCACCACCATCCTCACATCCCAGTTGCACTTTAACCATTTATGACACAGCAACTCAGGATAATTTGGGGGGAAATAGAGCTCATTTGCAGTGCTTGAGTTATAGCAGAAAGGTAGTGGTTCCTCCCCCCCACCCCGAACTCTGGGAGAAAAACAAGACAAGATACCCCTGTAAGACAGGATGGTTTCTGCAAGTGTAGTATGCGAATCAGTCTGTGGTTAACACTCTATTCCTTGGACACACCCTGAGCTGCTTCTAAAGGAATCTACCAGATGAAATAGTGAAAATGTGCACATTCTTTACAGGGTGATTGTCTGTGGTCAGAGGGGATGACACTTAGGCAGACTTTTAAAATAGAACATTACAGGGTATAGCTTTACAGTTTTAACAGAGCTGGATACTCATTCAGCTGTTGCTCAAGAAATCTGAGATATTACTGTACAATAGAAGCTTAGCGTGCTTTTTTGTTGTTCTGCTGTCAATCTAACATGTTTTTCCAAAAAGGAAATTGAAAAAGCAACACTCACAAAAGAATTGGAACATGTAATCACTCTCTGTGTGCGCATTATTTATTTCGAGTATTTTTTTTTAATTTAAAAAATAGTTTGCCTGAGAAAATGTAAAATAAAAAAGACAAAACTGCAACTCATTTCTTCCTCACCCTTCTTGGGGTCCACACTATCCCTTCACCAAGGAGATCAGCCGTGGCAGAGACTAGAGACGCTCCACCTAGTACACACTTATTTTTGGAGTAGACAGAGTCTCACCCTAACAGAGAGGCATGTTGCATTTCACGTACCAATTTTAAAAGGACTTCCAAAAATATTTAGTCGCAATGTAGCTAACTCTTCAAGGAAAGCCTCAGGACAGTATCAGCTACAAGAATATTTAGTTCAGAGGAGTCTGCTGCCTCTCAAATAATAGCAAGTTGCAAGGCTCGAGACAATGATGCAATGCCTAAGGATAAACCCAGTACTTCACCAGGCCCAAATTTAACTGCCAGTTCAACAGATCTTTTCTGTATTGTAAGAAATACTCAAGGGGCAGACTGCATCAAAAATTAGTCTAGGAGGACAAGTCAACAAGTGTGCAAACAAATTGATTTTATATTGCAAAGGCCATTAAGTCTATAAATACACAATTCTATGATTCTATGTTGAGATTTCTGTATAGCAGGGGGTTGAACTCAATGACCCTCAGAGGGCCCTTCCAACCCTACAATTCTGTGCTTCAATGTTATAATATTTAAATAAATTATGTACACTTTTTGAGTGTCTTCTCAAAAATGCTTCAGATCTTTGGAATTAAACTATTGCATCTCCAATTGCTAGTACTTAAGTTTTGCATTGATGAAAACATTATTTATTTCAATACTATGCAGATTAGGAGGAAGGGATGATAGAAGGGAAACTGTTCTCCGGATGTCCCCAAAGAAGAAGCTATGGGAAAGTTGGATGGGAAGAAAAATGTCAGTTAGGGTCTGCTAAATAGTGGTCCGTAGAAGAAAAGACCTGTTTTGCTGACTTCCACATAAAGCAACTAAATTAATTGGGAGCGGGGGGGAACATGATACAACACAACATGCATAGTCAGAGTCCTGGCTTATCATGGCTCAAGACAGAGGCAGCAAAGGAAAGCTGTATGAGGGAGAACTCAGGTAGGAACACAGAATCATGTCAAAACTTAATTCACTATTGAACACAAAGATGCACACTGGGACTGTCATGACTTTCTTGCACCAGATGATTTATATGCTGAGGCTGCTGATATCTATTACATTCATCCCCATGACAGTCCACTGTCACAGAACATTTTCAGTTCAAACTCCACTGTAAAAGGAACACTGCTTGTGGAAAAAGCTGCTTTAGTTAGACATCCTTTATTGTAATCATTTTTTATTTTATTTTTTGCACTCTGGAAATCTTTCATGAAAAAATAAGAATTGACATCTAAAAAGTGGTGAGATACATTGATTCCTCTTAATAAGCCTTTCCCTAAATATTTTCTGAATCAGAATCCAAGGAGAATGACAGAACATAGTCAATGAATGTGTGCTGTTAATCATCAGCGCTTCTCCAGCGGTACTGGCTAAGTTGTAATCTAAACTGCTTCATGAAGTTATCACAGAATACTATGGGACAGGAACAGAGGAGGTCCTCTACTAATTTTGACCAGCCACCTTTTTGGTTAGTCAGCCCCCTGCAGTCCCTGATGCTAAGTCCCATGCTGTTCTGAAGGGTCCCTTTAAAAAGTTGAACTAGAATTTCAACATCACTGCTCACAAAATATATGCATTCTGCACTGCTGCTACTGCTTTTATGGCTTTTCCAAAGCAAGCCTTTTTCTGTAAGCAAAGCCAGCCACCTTCCTCCCATGGCCAATAAAAATGCACTCTGCAACCTTCACTTGAGCACTGTGTCAAGTGAGAAAGCCTTCACATTGCATTAAAATACTTATATTTTCCCCCTCTTGGTTTTATAAAGCAGAGATTTTTAGAATCAGACTGAGCAGGGTATTGTGGTATTAGAGAAAGCAAAGCAGAGCTCTAGCTGCAACAAACACTTTACATCTCATTTTATTTTTACATCTGATCCTTCTTTTTCCCCTCCCAATGCCTGCCCCGCATTTACTTACTTACTTACTTACTTACTTACTTACTTACTTACTTAAATTTATTTTGTTGAATTTGTATACCATCCTTTATCCAAACACCACAGGGCAGTGCACAACATAAAAATACAAAATGAGAACACAAAATACATAATAAAAACAAGAAGGAAAACAAACCAATAACCCCCAAACCAGTAACCCTCCTCTCACAAACACATTCAAAGGGACATGGTCAGCCAAAGACCTGATTAAAGAGAAAAGTTTTGCTTGGCACCTAAAGATATGTAATGAAGGCAGCAGGCAAGCCTTCCTGGGGAGAGCATCCCAGAAATAGGGAGCCACCACAGAAAATACCTTTTCTTGTGTTGCCACCTTCCAGACCTCTCGTGGAGCAGGAAATGAAGAAGCACCTCAGATGATTATCACAAGGTCTGAGCTGCTTCATATGCAGAGAGGTGGTCCTTAAAGTATAGTGGTCATGGGGCATTTAAGGCTTTATAGGTCAAAACCAGCACTTTGAATTGGGCCTGGAAACTAACTGGCAGCCAGAGCAGTCAGGCCAAGACTGGTGTTATATGCTCAAACATGTAATATGCCCTGGTGAGCAACCTGGTTGCCAAATTGTGCAGTAACTCTGAACTATGTTCAGAGACAGCCCTACATATAATGCATTGCAGAAATCTAACCTAGAGGTTACCAGAGCATAGACAACAGTAGTTAGGCTGTCCCTACCCAGACAGGGGCACAGTTGGGCCACCAGCCAAAGCTGATGGAAGGTCAAAGGTTCTGGATCAGTTGCTTTCCCTTGAGGCTCACGTGGCCAAAGCTGTGCCACTGATCCAGAAGCACTCTCCAGTTGTGCACCTGCATTTCAGAGGAAGTGTAACCTCTCAGCCATCTGGTCTAGGGAACCGCCCACTAACAGGGCCTCAGTCTTATCTGGACTGAGCTTGAGTTTGTGGGCACTCATCCAGTCTGAGGCAAGAAAACAGTCCAGCACATCCATTGCCGCACCTGCAGATATAAAGCAGAGGTAGAGCTGTGTGTCAACAGCATACTGCTGACCATGTACTCCAAAATTCCACTCAGCAGTTTTGTGTATCTGTTAGAAAGCACAGGGGATAAAATGAACCCTGAGGAACCCCACATTGAAGGCTCCATGGGTCAAAGAACAATCCCCAAGCATCACCCTCTGGAAATGACCATCTAAGTTGGACCGGAACCATCACAAAGCGGTGTCACCCACCCCTAACTTGGACAACAGAGTTGTTACACATGATCATATTTAGTCACCCTTTTACTGTTTCTATAGAGAACAAGTAAAAGCTAACAAAGAAAATTTAGTATGCCCTCATATAAAACTTACCTTTTACTTCCCGCTTTCTGTAGTCTATCACTTGACATTTCAAAGAATGCCAAGGCAGATTTGAAAGGAAAGAGAAGAACATTCCACTTTTCTTTTAAGCTATAATCTAATGTCAATTGTTTTAGTATTTGCCTGGCATGACTCATGAGCTTCAGTAAACATGTGTAAACTCCAGTCTCATGACTTACAACAAATATCAGTCTCACTGAGTTCAATCGGTCTCACTGGCAAATAAGTGTGCATAAAACTGTGTTGCAAACCAGTATAAGTGGGGACAAAACTGCAGCCCATGTGCTGCACTATGTAACTAGTCACAATCAATGTATTTAACTGTTTAATATTTGGCAGCAAACATAAATACACACACATATATACCCTGGCATGCAGAATTTATTTTTAGAAAATACGTCATTCTTCCAAGTCACAGTTATTCATTCATTCATTCTACACCCTTGCTTACAAAAAAGCAACACAATCTCACTAGACAATTTAAGTTTTCTAATCAACTCACAGATAAAAGTAGTACCCCCAACTGTGTATAGTAAACAATGCACTGTGTCACATAGCTTAAAATTACATAAACTGGGGAAGTATCTTACATCTACAGCAATTTGTTCAACTGCACACAAAGTAATTAACTGAACTCTGATGGAGGGTAGGAAGGGGATCAGGATGCCTGTATGAGTTCACCAATAACGGAATATATAATATGTTGGCTTTACTAATCCATGTTTATCCCCACACTGGATAGCAGCCAAATTTCTTACAGCCCAGCCCAATCCTCAGACCAGTTAAAACCAAAATATTTGTACTGAAGCCAATTTAGCCCTGCTAAGGTTAATGAACGAGATCAGCTTAAATCCTAGTAACCAGGTAGTACGCTGCGCTGCCCACAACGGATAGTTAGGGCTACATAAGATACAACACAGTCCTGAGAGAAACCAGAACATTTCTGACCAATTATTGGCAAAAATAATGAAAAATGCTGCCAACACGTTCAAAGTCAAGGCATCCAGTATGCCAACAGCTATTAAACCAGATGCCATTAATGCTGCTTACCTCAAAATTATTTCTCATCCCATTATGTGACCTATGCTGGGTTAGGAATTTAGTTCAGGGAGCAGTAGCATTTCCACAGAACATGTAGGAGGCATGTATCCAAAAGGGGGAGGTAAATCATCTGGGGGGAAATGATATCACTTAGAGTTTCATGTTGATTTAAGACCAAAATTATTAACACTTCAAGATTTAAGCTGAACAAAGGCAGGGGAGGAATCCTCTTCTTGCATCTCTAAAGGGGCAGAGAAAGGAACTCTCATCACTGACTAAGAGAAAGTGCAAAGACCTCGGGAAAGATTTTTGCTGTAGTCTTTTCTAACAGTTAGGAGTCATTTAAATTAATCTATATAGAAAACCATATGAAAATATAAAGGATACGGGATTGACAACAAAGGCCAAAAGCAGCTTTTAACGTCATCAAACTTTTGTTTTCAAAATAATATTTGATCTAATCTACAGTAACATTTTTAAAAGGGGGAAACAATGTCATCAGCCAATCAACACAAATCAGTAACGTTAGGAATGGAACTGGTAACTATTTAGATATCATACTGAACAGCAAGGAAGTTTACTATAAGGAAGTTTTCCTATGTTTAAATCATGCCACTGAACTTCAGTAAAATATGAATTCCCTGCAGATGCTATAGCAGTGAACACAGATCTGCCATAGATAAAAGTTGTACTAAAATTTCAATAAAAATTCCTTGGGCAATTCCGTTCTAGCATCCTGCACATTAATGGCTTTAATTAGATATGCTTTTCGTAAGCCACCCAACCCACAATTCTCTCCCATTCATATCATAAACATTTCAATTTGCTTCCCGCCTTCCCGCCACCATCACCCCCGCCTGTCACTTAGCTCCATTTCAGTAAGTTATCTGATGCAAAGCTACTGGACTAAATCAACAGCTGGGGGGGTGAAATTGCAAATGGGTTCATTATCAAAACTAACATAACCAGAAGCATCTGCAAGCTTGAGTTTATACAGCAGGATAAGATCCTTGCTGGAGCTTAGGGGACACTCCTTTAATCATGTACAAACTTCAGCTGATAAATTAATATTTGCCTCTGCCACACTCATGCAGGCTGTTCAATTCAGGACATTTTAAGCAGTTTATCATGAAGTTGGGAATGCTCTAGTAGACCAGTCTAAATTGGAATAGCCAGAACAGAATGATAGGAATGGTTTGTTTCCTTTCTTCCAACTCACCAGTATTATAACCCACCAGCCATCCTAATAGAAATGGGTCAATTTGGAGTTACTTCCTAATGACATATGCAGTCCTGGCTACAGTTATGCGCACAACTTAGCAGCTACAAACTGTTTGTGTTCTTGATAATCCTCTATGCCAGCCTTCCCCAACTTTGTAGTGCAGTAAGTACAGCTCGTATTATCCCTGGCCATTAGCCATTTTGACTGGGGCTTGTGGGAGTTAAGAGTCCAAAAGAATCAAGAGAGTGTAAGACTGAAAAAGAGTGCTTTACATAGAAAAGAATTTGCATTTCCAAAAGGGGATGCCTGCTGGAAAGAAGGTAATGAAAGTGGAGAATTTGAAAATGATGGTTTTCTTTTTTCTTTTTCTTTTTCTGTTTTTGTCTTTTTTCTTTGTAATTCTGTCTTTTTTCTTTGTAATTTAAAAAAAATTCTTTTTTCAATAAATATCATTATAAAAAACAAAAAAAAAAGGGGATGCCTGCAAGGTCCAAATATTTATTTATTTTATAAAAGTTTGTGGTTACCACCCTCTCATAAAATATCAGGGTAGTGTTTCTTTAGGCATATTTCTAGACTGGGCATATGGTTTAGAACTGTTATAAACTAGCCATTCAGAACCAAGCCCTCTCCTCATGTCATCCCGATAATAAAGATTAGGGAAGGAAATAAGCAAGATCAGTTAAAAATTAAAATGGGGCAACCCCCCCCCCTTTGCTGGCTGGATACAGTTTGCAGGCTTTTATGCAAGGTAGTAGCTTATAACTAATTATTTCACCGCTTATTGCAAAGTTCTGCTTGAGAAGTGCCAGCCATGGCTTTTCCCTTCCTTTCCCTTTCCAGTGGTTGCTCCAGATAAACAGGTTTTAGTTATGGTTCACAACCCCTGTTTTCTGCATGCTCTTTGTGATCAATTTCATTTCCAATGATGGTTTTTGACACTCTGGTGGAGGAAGAGATAATCTTCTCCTCAACTTCTAATTAAGCATGCAGAGCTGACAATGATAACCTACACATCCCTGACTGTCTTATCGCTTTGGAAGCTCTTGAGGTTTCCAATTCAATTTCCAGCTCCTCTGATCACACAAGAGCAATTAGGGTGGAAATGCAAACACTGCAGCAAAGTGCGCTTCCTTAGTTTTGCTGCAGTACCAGAATTCAGCCACAGATGGCAGCAGTCAAATCTTTATGGGGCTGGAGGGAGGGACACATATAAAGCTACCCTCCCACAATGGTGATATAAATACAGACTGCATCTAAGTCACAACATTAAAAATTTCTTAGGAACAAAACATTAAAAGTTCTGAAGAACTTCAGCCTTTTACAGGGTTTCCACCAGGTTCAGCTGAGACAAAAATGCATTGATAAAGGAGGGAAAATAAAAAATTCCTCGAGTTTGTGCTGAGTGGGATTACTAATTCCAGCATTAAGACTCTCCCCACCATCTTTCCTTTGGACAATCTTTGTGTAGGAATTGCCTTCTTATTGACTTGCAAGTGATCCATGCTAGAATACTTCGTTGGCATTTACACAACTGCAGTTTATGTTATCGGAAAGAACAACCACACACAAAAAAATGCATTATCCATTTAGAGTGCTTGCTGGCTTTTCCAAAACCTACTGAAGCAGATATACAAAGAAAAATTGCAAAAACAGGGACAAATAAAACTGCTTTATATGCACTGTGGGTTTTCAAGTCAGCTTAGATTGTTTCACTTCTACAGTTCACAAAATATAGATGTGATTTTAACATCTCTGCATTCAAGAGCAAACACCTGAACAAGGAATAGAGAAATGGAAGCAAATGAGAAATGTGGAGCTATTCTAACTTATTACTCCTAAAAGAGAAAGAAGGAGAGAGAATGAAGACAAAATACTGCTAATGTGTTTTAGTCTCAGGTATGTTAAAGGATATTGCAGACTATAGTGATTCAAAGTGACAAACATTGAACCTAAAAAGAAAAGTGTATCTGAATACCAACATAGCAAAGGTTCCCCTGACTTATGAGTATACATTGAGAATACCTTTGAAAAGGGAAAACAAACAATGAATTGCCAAGGCTGAATCTTAGTACTGTACAGTGGTACCTCGGGTTACAGACGCTTCAGGTTACAGACTCCGCTAACCCAGAAATAGTACCTCGGATTAAGAACTTTGCTTCAGGATGAGAACAGAAACTGTGCTCCGGCGGCGCGGCAGCAGCAGGAGGCCCAATTAGCTAAAGTGGTACTTCAGGTTAAGAACTGTTTCAGGTTAAGAACAGACCTCCGGAACGAATTAAGTACTTAACCCGAGGTACCACTGTAGTTTGCTGCATTGCTTCCTCTCCTCATTTCTGCTACAGTGGTACCTCAGGTTACAAACACCTTGGGTTACAAACACTTTGGGTTACAAACTCCGCTAACCCAGAAGTAGTACCTCGGGTTAAGAACTTTGCCCTAGGATGAGAACAGAAATCATGCAGCGTCAGTGGGAGGCCCCATTAGCAAAAGCACGCCTCAGGTTAAGAACGGACCTCCAGAACGAATTATGTTCGTACCCCGAGGTAACATTGTACTTCCTGATTAAAGTCAGTGGCGGCTGGTCTATTACAGCAACCAGGGCTTAGCTCTACCAAGTGGAACTCCAAGCAATTTTTAGAAAAGGTTCTCTCAAAAATCTCGAAGCCACACTCTTTCCAGTCCCACACATATTCTTCCACAATCCATTTGAGCATTTCTGTCAGTCTCCCATTCTCTGGCCAATCTGTTCTCTGCACCACTCAGCCAATCTCAGTCCAAAAGTATCACTATGGCTAGGATGTCCCAACAGAGCCTTAGTACCACTGGAGGAAGGCTACATATGCTGGCAAGAGGACCAGAAATGGGCTGGAGGCTGGAGATCAAAGAACTACCTTAGAATGGGCAGGCACACCAGTAGAATAAGCACGGAGGACAGAAATCAAGGAAAGTGACAGGTGGGATCATACTACTGCTTATTATTTATTCTATGCATGCTCATTTCACAATTCCTTGTGAAGTCAATGTAGCTTACGTTCAGCAGTTTTAATCTGCAAAGTTATATTAACTCACACGCATCGTTGGCCAAAGATAACATAGACATCAGTCTTCAGCACAGCACAGAAAAACAATTCTGGCAGTGGGCGGGAAGGAAAATAACAAGAGCATGCTCCCGGTGTGCATCGTACTGAAGCAGAACAGCATGGCTTTCTGCTTCTGTCTTTCCCCAGAAGAATGTATGACCTGCTTGCTATTTGAAATGTGACTGTGTCTGTTATTTATTTGTTTGTCTCAGATATTTACCGTATTTTTCGCCCTATAGGACGTACCGGCCCATAGGACACACCTAGTTTTTTGGGGGGGATAAAGGGGAAAAAATTATTCCCCCCCCCCCAGGCTGGGGAAGCTTGGGCTTTGGCAGCTTTGGCATCGCTCTGGGAGCTTGTGGGGCTGGGGGCGGGGAAAGCGGGAAAGCGGAGCTTCCCCCCCCCAGCCCCCAGAACGGGACCCAGAGCCATGTGGAAGCTGCGTGCAGCTTTGGCATCGCTCTGGGAGCTTGCGGGGCTGGAGAAGGGGAAAGCCGGAGGGAGCCTTCTAGCCAAGTCGGGGGAGAGCGGGAAAGGCACGCTGCGCCTCCCGCTGTCCCCCGAGTTTGCAGGGCTGGCGACAGGGAGGAGCAGGCTTCTCCCCCCCGCCAGCCTTCTAGCCAAGTCGGGGGACAGCGGGAAAGGCGCGCTGCGCCTCCCGCTGTCCCCCGAGTTTGTGGGGCTGGCGACGGGGAGGAGCAGGCTTCTCCCCCCCACCAGCCTTCTAGCCAAGTCAGGGGACAGTGGGAAAGGCGCGCTGCGCCTCCCGCTGTCCCCCGAGTTTGCGGGGCTGGCGACGGGGAGGAGCAGGCTTCTTCCCCCCCCAGCCTTCTAGCCAAGTCGGGGGACAGCGGGAAAGGCGCGCTGCGCCTCCCGCTGTCCCCCGAGTTATGCGGGGCTGGCAACGGGGCTCTCCTGAAGCCTGGAGAGCAAGAGGGGTCGGTGTGCACCGACCCCTCTCGCTCTCCAGGCTTCAGCGAAAGCCTGCATTCGCCCCATAGGACGCACACACATTTCCCCTTCATTTTTGGAGGGGGAAAAGTGCGTACTATAGGGCGAAAAATGCGGTATACCCCACACTTTCTACGTCCTTACAGGGCAGCTTGCAAAATGAATTAAGTGCAGGATTATAAGAAGCAGCTTCAAAAACTCGAGCAATAATACAGCAGCACAGCAAACAAGGAGGAGGAGAAGGAGTCAAATCAAACTAAAAATAGGCAACAGCTGGGATTTTAAAACCTGAGAATCTTTAAAGATGCGTTGACTGGCACTACAATAAAAAGGCAGGTATCAGTCAAGCCTGCTTGGTCAGAGTGTTCCACAGAAGAGAAGCCACCACCAAAAAGACTCTCGCTCCTTTTGGCGTGGGAGGAAATAATCTCCCTTCCCTCTCTCCATTTCCTGCAGCTGGCCACTGGATTGCCACCACATCAGCCCCCAATGGGAAAGGAGAGGAGGATAAACCTGTAAATTTATATTGTCCCCAAATTAAATCAATCTTTTTCCTTATTTTTTGGGAGGGGGAAGCTGACAGAAGCCAGGAGGAGCTCATGTATAATTTTTTCCCTCTGTTTCAAAGGATTTTAAAATAGTTGGGCTTTTTTTAAAAAAAAAAAATGTGTTATCAACAGATAATGACAAGCACATATAGGCTAGCCTGTTCAATTTTCCACATCTTTAATGGCTACAAATGAGTTGTGTTGTACAGATGTTAAGAAAATGACTGCAATCCCTCCCCCCCCCCATATCTACACCTCAACCAGGAGCCCAAATTAATACACTGAATATCCCCAATTAGCCCCACCGTGGAAACTGTGTATACATGAAGATTAGCAGCCTGCCCACCCCCCTGCAGACATTCAGGGTGGTATTCAACTAGGTTTTACTCAGAATAGACTCACTGAAATGAACAGACCTAACTTCCTCATGTACATTAATACCAGTGGATCTATTCTGAGCAAAGCATAGCTGAAAACCACCCTATGCTCTGTATAATATGTGGATACCAGGTGGTGGGTCTAGGTGGTACAGCCTGCTCCCTGGTGCTCATGTTTGGATTCAACTAACGAATCAAGTTGGATGAACAGGCTTATTGTGTTCTACCCTACAAAACTATCTGTGGCCTCCGAGAATGTGGAGGTGGTATTAGGGGGTCTTTCTTTCAGATCTATTGTGTCTCAGATTACATGGACACTTCACTAGATAGGGAAGCTGAAGAATTCCGTTAGCATTTTTAAGCAAACTGATCAGATTTCCACTTCTTGGACTAATATGTAGATTTTTGCATGTATTTGATCCCTTGAAAACTGAGTCCCAAAGACAGTTGGGTGGTGCCTTGTATATGCCTCCTTCCAGCAACTCCTGTAACCAAACATATTGCCCTTCTTTCCTTTGGACCACATCAGTAAGGCTGAGAGGGGGGTCTGGTGGTCTGGGCAGCTCATGACCTCCATACACACTGCTCAGGTTTGTACCCCAGGGAGGTCACTTGGGTGCTGCTGATGCAGCAGTTTGACTTCACCCCCCTGGAGGCACACTCCATTGTCTCTTGGGACAGATGGATGGCAACAACAACATTAGAATATTTTCCTTCCTATATTTCTTTTGAAACAATCCAAGTATCACATACATACTGCACTTCTGTAACATCACATGTCACTTGATGTGGCCACAGTGTGAAGTCCATAATGTGACAATACTATGTGTCAATATTAATTGCAGCTTACGCTATTAATGCAAGGAGCTCATATTTTAGGTTTGATTCTGCTAACGTATACAGGAAGTACCAGATTATGGCAAGAAGCAATAGTGTCTCATTCGCTCTGTTCAGCTGCTTATTTGTCATACAAATACACATAAAAACTATTTCATTTAAGGCAACAACCATGTGGAGAATCACAGCAAATTTTGGGTGCACTGAAAAGTGAGACAAAGAAAACATGCATGTGGTAAATCATGTGGTCCTGCCACACGACAGACTGTAAGTAATGCCATAAGCAAAATCATGCCATAAGGGTGTGATTTAAGGGCATATGGTGGCAACCACCCTGCTGCAGCTAATCAGACCCAATCAGACCCAGTTCTGCCTGGATGGGAGATTTTCTTGAAAGTGGCATGTTGATTTTGTTAGATAAATAAAAAACAGAGATCCATAGCTCACTGTGACCCATTTAATTACTGACGGGAAGATAAAAAACTAAGCTCAACACTCTATAATATTCTGCTGTCACAACAGGTACCATTTGTAAATCCATCCCATACACTGGGGTGGAATCCAATGGGAGAGCTAATCAAATTCATCTTTTCCTGGAAACACAATGAGAAAACAAGCTTTGAATCTGTCTAGCCTGAAAGTTATAGGCTTATTTCAATTAACAGATGAACAAGATGGGGGCATGGGAGAGGAATTATTCTAGAACTACTGATGTAACACATATTGCAGCTACACCTAGCAGACCACTTATTCACCACCTTCAGCTATCTTGTTAAATCATTTTAAACAACCAGTTAAAGTTCCTATTTAGAATTTCTTGTCTTACAAGTATTTTCCTTTATTGCCAGTTTTTAAAAACGAGACCATGTTACTTGCATATATCCAGCTGCTATGGATTTCTGGCATAGAGAGGATGCACTGTGCATTGGACCGGCGTGAATGCGAACCTCCAGAAAGCCATTCTGCATTCAAGGCAAAAAGCTTGAGCTTTTGTAATTCTTTTTTAACATTCCAGAATAGTTTTCAAACACTGTCGTATCTCTTTTACAGGAAAACATGTGGCTTTATATATCAATCATGTTATTTAAAAAAAATCATTTCTTGCATATGGAAATAAATAAATTCCTTCTAAGACATCAGTTCTCACAGGTCAAATTCCAAGATGAAGTAATCCATAAAAGTGCCAATGAAAATTCATATACCTTTATGGAACTACCGGCATGTCTTTTCATTCAGGATGCAACTGTGACCTACTCTGGGCAGCTAGCCGAGAATCTTTTTTCATCCTAACCTAAGCTCGAAGATCTTCTGCTATTTATCAGGACCTTGTGTCAGCAGTGGCGCCTGTGGAAGCTACACAAGAGTACAATCTTAAACTTAATATTTCAAAAGAGGCATCACATTGAGTTGAATAGGGCTTAAAGGTAAAGGGACCCCTGACCATTAGGTCCAGTCGTGACTGACTCTGGGGTTGCGGCGCTCATCTCGCTTTATTGGCCGAGGGAGCCGGCGTACAGCTTCCAGGTCATGTGGCCAGCATGACTAAGCCACTTCTGGCGAACCAGAGCAGCGCATGGAAACGCCGTTTACCTTCCCGCCAGAGCGGTACCTTGCACTTTGACGTGCTTTCGAACTGCTAGGTTGGCAGGAGCAGGGACTGAGCAACGGGAGCTCACCCCATTGTGGGGATTCGAACTGCCGACCTTCTGATTGGCAAGTCCTAGGCTCTGTGATTTAACCCACAGCGCCACCCGCGAACCTATGAATAGGGCTTACTCACAGGTAAAGGGGCATGGGCTTGCTGTCCCAGTCACATGCCTGCTGGCTATCAAGACTTCTCAAAGTGTATCAGTCCCACAGGCATGAAAGCGGGGCTAAAAATTGGGGGGTAGATCCCCTCCCCCATTTTTCACTTTTTTGTTGGGCCTACACATCTCTGATCAGTTTAGTATCTGTGGGGCAGGGAACTCATAGTAGGATACTGGCACATAGCCTACTCTCCCCCTCCACCGCCAGAAAAAAGCTTGGCCTGAGCGTCAGTATTGGATATATTTTTTCTGGTTTTACATGTCAAATGCTGCAAGTCAAAGGTTACAGATTAATGAAAAGGAGATTCAAGTATTTTCACTGTGGAAAAAAAGCTAAGGCATTTGTTTGTTTGGTTTTTTAAAAAACAACAAAAGGCACAATGAAAGAGGTGTATAAAATTATGCATGTATGGTGAAAGTGGAGAGAAAATTATCTTATAGTATTAGAACTCAGGATCACTCAATGAATTTAATGGGAAGGAGACTCAGGATGGACAAAAGAAGGTACTTTGATGGCAGATCATTAACATACGGAATTTATTGCCACAGGATGCGACTAGGTATGAGGGTGGGGCAGAGGAAAATTCTATTCAGTTTGCTTTAAAGGCAAACTTATGTAATTAGCACTTTCTGGAACACTCTTAGACAAATATATGGAGGATAAGGCAATCCATGGCTACTACTCATGATGGCTGCATGTGTCACTTTTTGGATGTGAAACAGCATTCCAGAATACCAACTAACAAACAGTGGGAGAAGGCTATTGTACATTTCATACCCTATTTTTATTCCCTGAAAGCATCTGACTGACCATTGTTGGAAATAGGATCCTAGATCAGATTAGATTAGATTAACTTTTTGTTCTGATCCAACAGGGATCTTCTTCTTCTTCTTTGAGTCTTATATTCTGAACACCAGAAACAACGACTATATACATAGTGAAGATGGCAACATAAATATTTATAAATGTGTTCTAAGCTATGGATCAGTCTTTACCTTCAGTCTAAGCAAGGTTACCAAATTTTAGACGATTAATTGCACACTTCTCTTTGTTCATTATGGAGACACAATTAAACCCCAAAGACTTCAGAAGTTATTTTTCTTTCTGCACTGGAAAGCACAGTTCCAGGTTTACCACACTTGGTGATATATAATCAAAGCAGCTAATTCATGTTCCAGCAGGCTTCTCCAAATATCTATGTGAAAGAAAAGCATTCAGTTTTCAACCAGACTCCCAGAAACATGTTCATCTGTGGACTTGGAATTCTACTTATTCCTAGCAGCTTAATGACATGGCAAAAATAAATTTATTATATTGTTTTGCACTACCATGTTAATCTACTATTAATAGTTAACCTTCTATTAATATTTTTCACATTATAGGAATGACTTGTGGTGGCCTTTACTTCAGAGAATGCAGCCCAGGACTTGAAAAATTGGGTTGTAAATCATACTGTGATCTTGGGATGAAGGATGGTATATAAATTTAATAGATAAAAAAGATAAAAATAATTTAGAGAATTATAACATGCTTTGAGGTAATGTGTATTCATTTGCACCCTGGTGCACCCTGGTACCTTTTCCAGGCAACCACAATGTCTTCCCATTCATTTCAGTGGGGGGAGTCAATTCCCAAGTGCATTCTTTTACAAATTCAGATTGTCCCCTCCATTTAAATCAACAGCGATCACCTGTTAGGGACGTGGCTGAATTGAACACCTGCGAAGAGCCAGACTCTGGAGATGAAGGAATGTCAGTACAGAGGGAGACAGAGTCCGACTCTGGAGATGAGCAGGAGTGGGTTAGCCTGGCCCCCCTTCATCAAGAGTTCCCAGACTCGGAAAGCCAGAGGGAGGGGAGGAGATAGATGGCATTGAGGGAGTTGCTATGCAACCAGGAGAAAGGCAACATTTACAGGCTTCTTCTTTTGATAGCGGGGTAGGGAGTTAACCCACCTTCTCCCCAAACTAGAAGAGCTGAAAGACTTAAAATGCAATGGAAGTACAGGAGAGGAAGGACTGGACTCTGGCACCCTTTGTGCTGTGAAAGGGGCAGACACTCAGAGTGACCAACACGTAGCAATGGCAGCAGGCTCGGAGCCACTCTCTGGATGTAAATTGTAAATAAACATACATAAAACTGCCAGAGACTCATTAATTCTTATGAGAGATTGCTTGCCTGTCTGAGATCATTACATCACCACAAACGCAAGAGAATTTGGCACAACTGACCACAGCCAAATCTTATTTGTAGTAGCTCTCCCTAAAGGAAGCCTGTTTGTTGCCAACTTTTTCATTGCAAATATAGTTGCCCTGCCCTAGTCACTTGGGCAGCACCAATTACTGAGCAATATAATATATTATCTGTTTTGAATATGTTATGTAATATTATTATTATATTTTCTACTTGCTTGTAAATTGCTTCAGAATTATTATTTTTTAGTGATAAGCAATGTTAAAATTAAATAAACCTAACCTAAAGCACACATGTAAATGGGATTTACAGTCAATGAGATTTAATCCTGGGTAAGTGCATATAGGACTGCAGCCTTAATCACTTTATAAAGGCACATACTTCATAAAGAGAACATAAATTGTGCCCCAGTGATGACAATCCATGATAAAAAGCATTAAAAAAATATTATTGTCTTTTCTTTCCATTCAGCCTGATACACTCCAACCCTTTTAAGTACTCTTGTACTCTGAACACCTTCTAAAATGGCGGCACAAGGTCACTGTTTATTGCATTTCAATTACCACAGAACAAATAAAATGCCAACTTAATTAGAGCACTGCCTTTTATCTTTCAAAAAGAATCAGGCAGACAGAAAATTGTGTTCATTCTGGAATTCATTCATTGGCAATAAGCTTCTTTCAAGTGATACTTGTTACAGGCAATGCCTGACATACACCTGTAAACGTCAATATGAGAATTCTGAAAACTTGTACATAGATAATTACCTAGCAAATAATCAACACCACAATCCCCTCTGCTTTATGGGCTATTTACTAATGCAAATATGTTTAGGCAGTTTGAGCTGATGGTTTGGGCCTAATCACAAAATCTCTTAGCGCATCAAACACATCTACAGAGACTAGAGTTCCTGGAAACTGAACGAAATGAGAAGAAAAATTTAAAAGAAGTAAATCAATGTTGTTCCCTTACTGGAAAGGCAATGTTGGAGGAGATCTTTTTACTGCAAGTTGACTAGTTACCATGGCCACTAGGTGAGGGATGTTTACTTGAAGCAAATAAAAGGACAATGAAAGAGTCTTTAATGTTCTTAGCCCCTTGCCTCTACACACACAAAGACACACACTTGCAGTACATTTGTTGGGAAAGGTGACAGTATGCCAACCACATAATCAGAAATGAGTTGTGAATGAAGACAGGAAAAGAGCCCAATTACACATGACGTTTTAATGAGCGGGGATGGGGTAGAGATCCCCTGATACAAATCTGCCTCCCCCCACAAGCTGCTATTAGCAACAGAGTGGAAAACATACAGGCATAACAAGGTTGTGGCTAACAGCAACTCCTGCTGGTGTAGTTTGTTTGTTTATATTAGAGATTTCTTCATTTACAAAAATGCGTGCATTGTCTCTTTTTTCAAGTGTTTTCTACAGATCAGTTTCGTTTGTTGTGAGACATTAGTGTTGCATGCAGTGTTAGGTTAGGAAGGAAAGAGAGGGAAAGGAGGAGGGTGGGTGGTGAGTGGGGTGGGGTCAGGTGGCAATGCTTCTATTTTACTTAGTGTATGTGTGGGGGTTTGTGTCAGCATCACTTGTGTGGGTTCTCTTACTATTCACTTGTATTTCCTTGGTGGTGAGAGAGGTTGGGGGTGGCTTAGGGTGTGGTTGGTTGCCTTTGGTTGGCTGTAGTGAGACTCGTGTGTGTGTGTGTGTGTGTGTGTGTGTGTGTGTCAGGGTATCAGGTTAGCCAGATTGATTCGTAGGCTGTCAGCAGATTCTTCTTGTTGTCTTGTTGGGCTGTGAAAGGGGAACCATATCAGGTTGAAGGAGTCTTCTTCTATTTGCCCCCATGTCAGTTTCAGTTTATTGGTTAGATAGGCTGTTTCCCATATTATTTGATACCATTGGTCCATGCTTACTCTTGACAGGTCTCTCCAGTGTCTGGCTATTGTGGATTTTGGGACATTCCCATCATATATGGAGGTATGTGCTTGTGGAGGTGCATCCTTTGCAGCATTTTGGTGAGGTTCCTGGGCATATTTCCGTGGTGTTAGGTAACACCTGTAAGTGAATTTCAGAGTAAGTTCTTTTCTTTTCGCTAATATAGATTTAAAGGGAGATTTAGACCACATTCTGGTCCATTGGTGGCGGGGTTATTTATGTCAGAGAACTGTGGCTGATCTTCCTTGTTCTATTACATGGGTTCCTTCCTTTGGGTTCCAAACCAAATTAGTTAGCTTAAATGAGATCACTCCTTAAGAGTCAGTGGTCAGTTTGCATGTCATGGCAAACCATTTAACCACTTAAGGATCAGGATTGCTTGGCTTCTCCCCACCAGCATACCCTCCAACACGTTGAGGCAAAAAACCAGGATGCCCGTGAGATCACAGCCCTGAAAAAGTGCTTTTTGGGGCAAGATTGAGGTGCTCAAATGTGTGCTGTGCTCTTGTGCGAAAAAATGGGTTGTACGGCAACAGTTGAGGGGGTATATGGGAAACACACCATGATTCTTGTATTAGTATTATACTCCCCACTACGGATCATGGATGGTTTCACACAAACAAACCAGAGTCAGTATGCCAAAAACAATGGCTACAGATTTGTTGGCTGCTCTGTGGTTTATTTCCCTTGAACAATATGGCAAAGATAGGTGTGTTCACAGCAAACTGTTAGCTACGGTTCATTGTATCATGTAAATGGTGTCCTTGAAGTGTTTAAACCAGTTCCATGACTGGAAATTTTTCACATGCATAGTGGAAAATGCTATTGGAAAAATGAGAAATAAAGAAAAACCAAAACTGACAAATTTAGCCATCCCTAGATAATACATAGAAACCAATACTACTTAAGCCCTTGAAAGCTATTTACTTCAATGAGACTTATAGACTACTATCCTATACATTTTTATCTGGGAGCTCACTGGGATTTACTTCTGAGTAAACATGCATATGATTGCACTGTAAAAAAACTTATTTTTGTGTTGCACCCCTGATATTGGAAGATATCAAGTTGCCAGTTCCTCACAGTCTTTCCAATTGTGTATAAAGTTCACTCAGGAAAAACCCTGTGCACAGTTGTGGTGTATAAAGAATACACCATGAAGCACAGTAGATTGATTTCCTCTCCACACCGCATCATAATCCCGTCACAGACTACCATCAGCACAAATACCTCTTGATAACTATAATTAGCTTTCTCCTCCTCCTCCTTTGGTTGGGTCAATTGAAGTTTAATTAAAAGTATCTGCAGAAAGAAGCAGAGTTAATGCTGTTCACTATCGCTTATTCAGGGCAACCTACACTCAAATAGCTGCTCAATGGCTCATAGCACTTTTCAAAATTCATAATAAAAAGCAGTGCCAATGTATGTTATAATGAGAATGTGCAGATAATGAGTAAGTGTGCTTCCAGTACAATTATCTCAGCTGCTCGGTCTTGCATTCAGCTAGTGGTCAGGTATTTGAGGTCCAAAGAGATAGGTTTCAGGTCAAAGGTTTAAGTAAACATACATCACCTGAACGGGCAGGGGGACAGAATGAAATCATATTATAGGCTAATCAGGATATTAATGTTGATGACGGTAGTCTGAATATTTGTTTCTTTCAGTAGATCAATACCCTGCCACTCCCCCAAGTGATTAATCTGTTAAGGAATTTCCAGGTGTCTCCTGTAAACACTCTGTGCATTGTAGATTATTTTGGATCTTGTTCTAAGCTACGGTAAGTTTCACACTAGGTTCACTTGAAAACTGACTGTGCCTTTTGGGTCTCACTGGAAAATTGAGAGTATGCAGTAGGCACCAGAATCACAACATTAGTAAGAACTTCATGTATTTGCTTTTATCCTGCCTTTTCCATAAACTATTTAAAGGAATTAAAGATCTTAAGCGTATTGTAATAACATAAAGCAATAAATTAAAATGAACATCAAAAGAAGCAGGCATGCAAAACTACAAATTTTCCTGTATTAAAATGTTTGGCTGCATAAAACTGCTTTTGCTTGGTGCTTCCAGACAAAGGTTTAATACGCAAATGGGTCATTGAGGTACCACAAATAAATTCTGGCAACAGGGTTTAGGGTGGTGTGCTGTTTTAAACAGTGGTCCCCCCCCCCCCAAAAGAGGGAATTGGCATTTTGATGACAATAGCACTCTGTAGGCACTCATGTAAGCTTGTATGAGAAGCACTGATCCCACTGTAAACACCTGATTAGAAGCACCCTAGAGCTCATAAGAGCTTTTTTGTACCAGGCACATGTTCTGGGGGAGGACATTCAAGAACAGAGCAGGTCCAACCCTTGGTCAACACCCTCCTAACTTGGGGTACCCAAAGAGGGCCTCCTCACAAAATCTCAAGAGACTCCCCAGGTTTCCAGTTCCTTGCTCCACATCCAAATGGAGTACAAGAAACTAAAAAATATTGAATATGGTGGTGGAATGTATAAATTTGGTACCGATCGAACAGTTTCCCAACAAATCTTTGAAAAAAGTTTCATTGCTTTAATTTCTCTACCATGGAGAACAATGGAGGGGCTGGATTAAGTAGGCTAAAAGAACTAAAAAGCCCTAAACGGCCTTGGTCCTGTATACCTGAAGGAGCGTCTCCACCCCCATTGTTCAGCCCTGACACTGAGGTCCAGTGCCAAGGGCCTTCTGGCAGTTCCCTCCCTGCGGGAAGTGAGGTTACAGGGAACCAGGCAGAGGGCCTTTTCGGTAGTGGCGCCTGCCCTGTGGAATGCCGTCCCATCAGATGTCAAGGAAAAAACTAACCATTCTACTTTTAAAAGGCATCTGTTTAGGGAAGCTTTTGATGTTTAATGCTATGTTGTTTTTTGGTGTTCAATTGGGAGCCACCCAGAGTGGCTAGGGAAACTCAGCCAGATGGGCAGGGGTAATAATAATAATAATAACAACAACAACAACAACAACAACAACAACAACAACAACAACAACAACAACAACAATAATAACTGTTCATGTGTCAAAAGCTGGTCAAGCGGCAGTGTTGTAGAAAGTGCAGCTCATAAACAGTCCCTCTTTTCCACAACTGAGGAAATAGCATCCGCTCACCATCATATGCTGAGTATTGCTAAAACATCCAATATATTTTCTGTCCATTGAGAACCGATACATACAACTGCACTTTATAAGACAGAGCTGCCAAAACAAGATGAACATATTTGCTTTGCATAGCACAGTTATGTGCTATACATTTAGTCAATACATGTGCTCTAATCCCAGCATCCTACAGAGATCAATCCTAAATGGTTCTCAAGGGAACTTGAATATTAAGTTTCAGCCTGGGAAAGGATCTTCCTCTCTAGTTCTCTTATGTGCAAGAAAGAAAGAAATCAACATTTCTTGGAGATTGTATGTGGAAACACTTAACAGTTGCTAGCTTGGAAAATAAGCTAGAAGTTCTATTATTTATTTACAGGAAAATTATCCTGGTCCCTCCTTCTATTGTTTATGTAATCTATTGCAAAATACATGATACAAGAAAATTAATGACTGATGTAGTAAGCCTCAAAGAATCATGCAACTCATTTTTAAATGGTTGTTTCTCAAATAGCAGCTCCCACCTGCTGCACCATTGTTCAAAAAGCAGCTGCTGGTGCGGCCTGAGGGGAGGGGGCACAATTGTTCAAAGGATAAAAATGGGCACTAGATGTAAACAAACATTGAGAAGCCTGTAAGTATATTGCTCCAAAAGATTTAACCCAACCACAAAGCATGCATAATGGGACAGGATGTCATCCTGAAATATAAAAAATCCACTACAGTGTTACAGCCCATGTTACAAGTGACCACAACCATCTTCATTATCAGGGAATGTGAAACTATGCCAAAACAAAGGAATGTCTAGGTCAGAGACAAGCTTATGTGGAACCAACTTTGGGGAGGAAAGGGCGTGTCTGGGCTAATGTACAGGGTAATATCCAATTGAACTTTGTGCTGGCTAGAGTCATTTACATTAATGGCCCTAACTTAGTAATGTTCATTCATTTCAGGGGGTCTACTCTGAGTAAATTTAGCTAAATACCACCCATATTGATTGAAGAAGTCCAAGTTAGGATATTTCCGTTCCTCCTAAAAAAGGGAGCAGGCTGTTGTGTGTCACAAGCCTGCGTACTTCCTGCTCACAGGAAGTTTCTGTTTTGTATATAGCTTTTGTTTTCGGTCTGTTGCCTCGACACGAAGGCAGGCAGTCATGTTTTTCCTTTGTTCTGACCAACGCTGAATAAAGTTGTAAATATGCTCTTCTGGGTGCATCTTCTGTTGCGAAGTCTGCTGCAAGGGCGTGCATGAGTCCTGGAATGAGTCTGAGGCTTGTGTCGCTAATTGACTGATGCTGTTTCTACGGGAGATCAATGGATCGTCCTCAGGCGACGTAGAGGCATGATGGCCTTTATCTCCCTGGCAGTATCCCAACAGTCCATACAGTGGTACCTCGGGTTACATACGCTTCAGGTTACAGACTCCGCTAACCCAAAAATATTACCTTGGGTTAAGAACTTTGCTTCAGGATGAGAACAGAAATTGTGCTCCAGTGGCGCAGCAGCAGTGGGAGGCCCCATTAGCTAAAGTGGTGCTTCAGGTTAAGAAGAGTTTCAGGTTAAGAACGGACCTCCAGAACGAATTAAGTACTTAACCCAAGGTATCACTGTATTTGAGACTGGGTTTAGGTCTTTTTCTTTGCTCCGAAACACATAATTGCCATCTTCTTGGCTTGCTAATCCATGCAGGAAATCAGACTTCTGGATATTCATTCTACTGCAACTTAAAATATAATCAATGTCATTTGCAATACTAATTTGATCCCCTTGCTGTTAAGAACAGGCTTTCAGATAGTACTGATATATCAAAGGTGGCAGAGCTTTATATCCGTTGGGGTTTAGCAAAGGGGGAAAGAAATCCAATCTTCTGGCAATCAAAATAGAAAACCTGAAGTCCCACATAGGGCTAACCTCAATGCTTTGTGCCAGGGACCTATATTTGATAGCTCCCTTTAATTCCAGCACAGGGATATAAAGGAATCTGGAGGACTGAAATCCTGGAAGTTTTTCAACATCTGTGTACTAACTGAGCAGGCATTATCATAGTGCTGCAAGGAACCTTGATCTCCCGAACCTCTCATTGATTTATTAAAGTTAAATCTGATTTCTTTGGACTGGGATCTGACAATCCTTTTTGAGGAAAAGTAATCAAGAAGGAGGAAGAGAGCAATGCTGTTGGCCAAGTATAGAACAATCCAAGCAACTTGTTGTAAACAGCTGGAGTGCAATTCCTAAACTGAAGACTATGTATCTGTTACAATGCCATTCCTCAGAGGCTGGTAAACACTGATTGGCCTGCTCTGCCTTCACTTCCCAGTGTGGTGTAGTGGTTAAGAGCGGTAGTCTCATAATCTGGGGAACCGGGTTCGCGTCTCCGCTCCTCCACATGCTGCTGCTGGGTGACCTTGGGCCAGTCACACTTCTCTGAAGTCTCTCAGCCCCACTCACCTCAGAGTGTTTCTTGTGGGGGAGGAAGGGAAAGGAGAATGTTAGCCACTTTGAGACTCCTTCGGGTAGTGATAAAGCGGGATATCAAATCCAAACTCTTCTTCTTCTTCTTCCCCTGTACATGCCACCAGCAAAACATAGGCTGGATGTGGGTGAGGCTGGACGGATCCAGTTACACAAACAACATATTGCAATTGTGCAGGCAAGTTTCTAGATCAGATCTGGCGCCAGCATAGAAAGAAGAATAGAAAAGAAACTCAAATGATTTGGCAGCATGCAGTGATTTTCAGACTTCAGTGTCATCTTTGTGTTTCTCCAGCCATGCAGTGTGCACATAATTGGCTGTTTGCAAACAAAGGCACAAAAAGGAAACGTTCAATGTAAGCCACAATTAGCCTTTGCCGTTGAGGCTTGTGAGCTCACTGGCTTGTATTTGTGCTGAACAACATGACACATGACCCCTTGGTGGAGGGCAGGGGAGAACAAGGACGAAGTCAAGTGAACATTGAGGGGCATTCCACAAAAATCAAAAGCAAAATAGAGGACTGGTACATGGGCTAAATAAATCTCAGTCATGAAATCAAGATGGAGATACTACTAGCTCCCCAACACTCACATGTCAAGCTAAATTAACTCTTCACTTCCGATTGAAATCTAATGAGCTGTCTAATAAATGGAATACTGAACAAAAAGGCTGAAACTGCTGTTATCAGAGAAGTGAACATTAGAAATCAGCTCACCCAGACAAGGATTGTGCCAGTTACAGATAGGTAGCCGTGTTGTCTGCCATAGTCAAAATAAAAAAAATCCTTCCAGTAGCACCTTAAAGACCAACTAAGTTAGTTCTTGGTATGAGCTTTTGTGTGCATGCACACTGTGTATCTGAAGAAGTGTGCATGCACACGAAAGCTCATACCAAGAACTAACTTAGTTGGTCTTTAAGGTGCTACTGGAAGGAAGGATTGTGCCAGTTTAAGATTGGCAACCAAGATAGGATAGTTTGATTTAGAGTCCAGCTCTTGAAGGTTGAAATGTCTGCTGACCATGACAATGGTTCTACATCATCACTAGTATTGCAACTGTAAGTACACTTTGCAAAAAGAAAGTCCCACTGAATGGAGTAGAAATTACTTCTATGTAGACATACTGAACAACAGGTTGAAAGACAATTACAGATTGTGCCATTCCACAGCCTTCCTCCACCTGAAAATTCATTAGTTTCCCCTATTCTAAAGGGTCCAGGAAGGAAAATTCAGTTTCAGATCTAATGCTTGTAAGCATCACTTGTCGTATTTCAGGTTATTTGAATGTGGAGCTTGCTCTGATTCAACGCCACTGCTATTTATTTATTTAAGAAAATTGTATTTTATGAAGTCTACAATATTCTGCATCCATGGACTATTTGTCAACCTGTCTTCCTCTTAAGCCATCATTACTAATACTGAGCATCTCTTATGTTCTGTTTTAGCAGGTTTCTCTGTGTCTACATGGCCTTAGTACCCATTATCTCAGTGGGCAACTTACTGAAATATGTTTGTTGCTTTTACTGATGTACTCACAGAGGTTGCTAGATGGCAAGATGCTGTGCTGTATGTGATCCAGTGGTGATGGAAACATAACACATCAAATGCTAAGGGCAGCTGCTTTCTGGGATCATATCAGATTCTCAACTGCAGCCACAAAACAAACAGAATAACTGAGGTTATTTTCTCCAGCCTCCACCTTTCCCACCAAAACCAGGGCATCTGCATAGCTACAAAGCTTAGAAAAGTTCCCATTAGTGCCAACAGAAAATTCCCCCCTAAGTCTCATACTTATATGTGTGGAGGGGTGATTTGAAGTGGGGAGTAGGCTGTGACTGAGGACAAGAGGGAGAGTTCTCCACTGGCTCTGCACTAGAGATCCTGAGCACTCTCACAGCTGTAATTTAAGAGACAAAGAAGGCTGCACCTCACACATGAAATGTAATGTGTGTTTTGAACCTGGCGGGCAAAGTTATCCAGGTTTGCAGCAGAATTTTTTCCTAGTTCTCTTGCATTGGAGAGATTGAACTCAATAGTTTATGAATTCAATGCCTGTTTTCTCCCACTGTCCTTTAGGCTCTCCCCAAGAGCTTCTACAATTGTGTTAAAAGTGCTACTCCCAAACAGAAATCAGGCAATTGCTACTATTTTCCCCGTCCACTCAGTCTGCATTCTCAACATGAAGAATTAATTGTGTGTCAATGGTTCTAGTACTGAAAACTTTTCCATTCCATCTTATTCCTGCTTGATCTTATGTAAAACATGTGAAGAAAGCCTGGTCCCTGAAAAATCACATATATAATTGAAGAAGGGCTTTATGAATTTACCGCAATATTTAAATGTCTGCTTTTTGACAAAACATACTATAGCATCACAGCACTACAAGATCTTTACATGTTTATAAGTGTTATAACAAATACAAAGAGGCAAAGGGAAAAAGCTAGATTCTGCTGTAAATTAAGAGAGGAATTGTTTCCATGAACATCTGGGATGAATGTAAGCAACCTCCTCACTGCTTAAACAAAGAGCTGGCACAAGGAGAAAGGAAGAGATCTGTTTTCATTTAGAACATTGTTCCTTCCTTGGAGTTGAGGTATTATATTAAATAATACAATTTTCTGTGTGTAGATGGGGATTGTAGTATAGAAGTTTTTTAAAAGAAATCTTTATACATTGGATTTTAGAGGTACATCAATCTAAGAGATGAATCCATTCCAGAATATCTACTTTCTCCTAAACTATTAAGTCAGATGTTTGTGACATCTTCAAATCTTCCATCTTAGAACCCCAAGGCACAAAACAGGGTAAATTGATCTCTGGAATCATGGCAGAATTGTGACTTCTCATTTCCAACTAAAATAGAATTAAAATAATTTTGTGCTCTGATCTGTATAAGATACAAAACAGAGAGATATAGTATGACTTCAGTGAAGAGGCTTATGCTTGAAATTTGGATCTCTTCTATCAGCCCTCTTGCAGGATCAGGCTATAGATCTGGTCTGCATGTTTTTGTTCCAGATCAGAAAAGCACTTCTCTTATCTTACTCATGAACAATATCACTAGGAAGCACACGTGAAATTAACACTTCTGTGTTCCCAAGTTCTGATTGTCCCATGAGCAATCTTGGAACAAATAAATCACCATACATTGTGATCAACACACAAGGTAGAGTTGCTTACAAGTTTGCAGCCCAACCAGCACTGCATGGAAGCTATTCCTATGAACTGGCACCTTCAGATAGGAGCTTTACACAGAAACTGATACGACTTTTACAAGCATGATATACTTTTTTAAGCCATTATGACTGCTGTGGGGATAGCTCCCATGTTCATACATGTTCAGTGTCTCCATTAAACCCAGGCCTGAATGCTGCAAGGATCCATCAGTGTTATGTTTGATTTGGCCGCTTGAATAATATGAAGGCTGCAAGAGGTACATTTTTGGACACAATTCTCACTAATCTCATGTGTTAAGATGAATTAAATATAAATGATCAAATACAAATACCATCAAAAAATTGAAAAACTTAAGGATTAAAAGCAAACACATTTAACAACATTACTTACTTACTTACTTACTTACTTACTTACTTACTTATCACTGATAACAAACTAGGAAACGCACAAAAGAAAAACTGACTGCATTTACGAACCAAAAAGCAACAATGGCCATAGTGAAAGACAGAATTAAAATGCCTAAAATGAGACAAGGGCAAAACAAAACAAGGAAATAATTAGAATAATCCAACAGAGATGAAAATCAAGGCACAAACTGGCAGCGCAGTGTCAACTAAAAGAAAGGAGGCATCTAAAGATTAAGAAGCTGAAAGAAACAGACCTCAGCAATGGAAGAAATTAGGAGATGAAACAGAAAGGGAAGAATCAAAAAGCAAACCAAATGTCTAGCACAAGAAGATGAGGAAAGAAGGAAGTCCAGTAACAAGCAATGAAATGAGTGAGGGAGAGGCAGAGTGGAACAGGACGCAGGAGGGAAAAAATATAAAATACTATTTTTAACTAAGTTAAATTTAATTTGAGAAAATGAGTTAGATTAACTTGAACATTATATGCCAAAAAACCAGGGTGGAATGGAATACCCTTTCCTCAAGCATTTTAGAAGCCTTTCAAAATGAGCTTTATATATAAGCAGATCACTAATCCAACTGTTTAACTATTATGTGAAACAGCAACTGTTCTCAGCCTATCTGAAAATCTGATACTTTCTGCCCTAGACACCTCTCAAACAAACTAGACTTAGACCACATGGAATGGCTTAATCCTATTGACTCAGGTGGGGTCATCTTATCAGTTAGCTCTTCTCACAGGTGAACAAAGCAAATTTTAGTGGAGGCCTTTGCCCCCAGATTCCCATCATTTATGTTGACTGAGCTTTGTCAATTCTGTTTTCGCCTATCCTCAAACAAACAAACACATGTGTGTGAAGTCTTGCATTGCAGCTATATAAACTAGCAATTTGGTGTTTCCCTTATAGCAGTAAGGTTACTCTGGAGCTGACAGCATGCTTTGCAGATGATAACCTAGACTGATAGATGCTCATAGTTTATTGCCTGCTAGAAAAAAAGTTGTTGAAAAACATATGCACAAAAGCATTTTGGGGCACTCACTGCAGTACACTCCACACCAAGTGGCTCTTAGCGTGCTAGCCAAGATAAATATCTACTAGCCAAGACAAATATCTAACTGCTGCCCATGCCTCAACTCTTCCTCTCCACATCAAGTTGCTTATTTGTCACATTTATATCCTATATTTCCTCATAGGGCATCATAAATAGGGTTAGTTTTCCCCCCCCTACCCTTGGTGGGGAAGATTAAGCAGCATATAAGTTACTTGGCACCAGTAGTGGCTCAAATGGGGGACAGATTTTCAAAACTAATCTTCTGACACCAGTATTGCTGCTGCTCACACGGATCTAGGGTGGGTGTGGACGGTGGCTATGAGATTTGGGGCTGCACAGCAACACCAGCAAGGGTGCCAGATTGGCTCTGCTAGCATGCCAGAGCAGCCACTACCTCATTAATGCTCCATCCCCAACTAGGTTATGTTAGGAGGACAACTCTGTGGTTGTGCCCAATTGCATTCAGGAGATAGTTTGATGCATCTGATGAAGTGGACTGCAGTAGACTGTGCTGTAACAAATTTTTTAGTCTTAAAGGTGCCACAAGACTGCCATTTTTTACTCTGTCCAGCCACTTCTGAGCTTCGTTTATATGGGAAATTTATTACAGCTTCATAATTTCCAAAGCTCTTGTTCTACATGGTATGACTGTATACGGATATCTTCTTGTCCTGTGGAAGGTGGGGTTGTAATCATGCCACTGGTCCTGCTATCTTTCATATATTAGCCCACACCCATTCATATATTTCTCTGAATGTGTGCCCAGTCACTACTGCCCATTCAGAGTACCATTCAGTCAAGTTGTTTCTACGCATGTAGCCATGATGTGCATCTTCTAATGTGGAAGGCTGAGGAAGTAGAAGGTGCAGGGCCTGGAATCACCACTGTGATTCCTCAAACATCCCCTCCCACTATCCAGTATAAGCAACTCTACCACTGTTCCCCCATCCTCTCCTCTTTCTCCTGCCCCCCCCCGCTTGCTATAAAAAAAAAATGCTGCTGCTAATTTGATGGTGATGGCGGCAGTCTTTCTGTCTCCGACTCCTCTCTGCCTTACATGGAGGAATGACAGTCACTTTGAAGAGCCCCGCCAGGGTCCCATGGGTGGCAGCAGTACCTGAATGGGTGAGCCAACTGGCAAGATCAGTGAGCCGGAGTTCAAGGCTGCTAATCTGCCACCCGCTACATCTGACACCTAAGGCAAATTTGCCCGATGGAAGCACCAGCCGTCACTTAA
Organism: Podarcis bocagei; assembly: GCF_964188305.1. NCBI lineage: Eukaryota > Metazoa > Chordata > Lepidosauria > Squamata > Lacertidae > Podarcis > Podarcis bocagei. Next base: position 66,517,606 of record NC_138127.1, on the reverse strand, counting down.
ATGTTTGTATAGGATTTTTGTCTTTCTCTTTTGTATTTCCAGTCAGTTCATTTTCACTGATTATGAAGATGAACAGTCAATAACATCAGTCTCTTGTCTCACTGAAATTTTATTGTTCCAGGAAGCAATGCCTTCTGGAGAACTATTTGACTGGATTTAGAGTCCAGTGATTTCCTTTACAAAATGAGCATCACAAGTCAATAGATACAAAGACTTATTATCCCATAAACTGTGGTATGTTGCAAATCCAGCTATGTATTCAAACAGCATGGCCATTTTACCATTCCCTCAGCATACTGTGGTCTTGTTATAAAGCAAAACCATACTGGATAGACATATACCCTTGAGCCAAACTGAAAGCAACTAGACATATGTTAAATTTCTCCAAGTTACACAGAGGTTCCTTTACAGTTTCAAGTGGCCATCAGTGTTTATGTTTACCCACTAATTGCAGGGGGAAGGTTGTCTGAATGAATTGCTGTCTTAAGAAAACACTAGTTCTTTTAGCAGTCTTGTAACAGTACTCAGCCGACATGGCAGATCTTGGCTGGAATTTAGAAAAAGAAAGAAAGACTCTACAGCTGTGCTTTAACAACTGTCTTATTCAGTAATTTTCAAAATGGGAAAGGCATTATCAGATGAAAGAATTACAATTAAGATTTTACAGGTGTAAACTGTAAGGTTTAGTACTTTTTACATTTGACCCACATTAGCTTTTGAATCTGTGACTGCCTAGTGGTGGACAAAACGGCGACAACTCCAGCTGTCTTTATCAATGCAGATACACAAAAGCATCAATATATTTTATATGGTCAACATAATAATAATAATAATAAATTTTTATTTATATCCCGCCCTCCCCAGCCGAAGCCGGGCTCAGGGCGGCTTATCAGCATATAAAACCATCTATGTATCATTTGCTTAATTTTTAGTATGCAAATATCAATGTGGTCAGAGGTGATTTGTATAATTAACTGAGCCATGACTGTGCAAAGAATCAGATAAATGCTCTTAATTTTCATTTTTACAATCCTGAGAGGTAACATTTAACACCTAAGCTCCATGATTAGCAGGTGATTCGGGAGTCTTCAATTTTGCAGACAAGCATCTTCTATAGATGTATTTGTCGAATTGGGGAAATAGACTAGAATGGTGTTTATTGCATTACCCTATCAACCATACCAGCAGACTTGGGGAAATAATAATTAAAAAAAACCCTCTCTAGTCACTTTAAAATTTGTCCTATATAATCCAGAACTTGATGTTATTAGGACTAGTATGCCTAGCTTGACAAAACAAGGTTATTTATTCTACTCTCATACAAGTAGATCCTACTGATAATTGTGAAAAATTGAAATATGACATGGATACAGTCATAACAATTCCACCTATTATGTCTGCTGAAAACAGCACAGCCAGAAATGCAGAAATTGCTCCCAGCTGCTAGGCTGTGTTATCTCTTCCTGCATAGTCTAGTTTCTCCATGCAGATACTGGAACATGCATGGCTGAGGATAGGCTGTGGCCACTCATGTACAAGAGAAAGTGACCATGTGGTAGAGTTTCAGTGCTTAATAAAAAACAGACTCATGTGAAATCGCCTGAAAACTTTTCAACATTCCTTTTAAATTTATTATCCTCCAGGAGCCTCTCGTGAACAAGCACCCTCTTGTGTAGCATCCATTCATTTCAGCAGGTTGGCGACATTGGTAGGAAGGAATCACTTGGCTGGTATACTCAGCAATATACGCAGAACATAAGTTCCTAGGGCATTGTACTCACCCTCCTGTCCACTTTGCAACTGAGAATCATCAGGCCAGGTGGGGCAACTAGAGCAAAATCATGAACCGCAGCCACTCCAGCATCTTTCAAAAGCAGGAGTGGCATATTTTAATGCCCACACCCCAATAACATGTGAATTGATTGGTTGAAAGAATTCTGCTCTTGGTGGCTGGCAAATTGTTCGTGAGAAGCTAATTTTATTTCTGAGTATTATTCTAGATAAGTTGTTGTCACAATAATATCAAGGTTCTGCTTAAGCCCAGAGATGCTTATCAGTTAAAGTAGGTGGGGCTGACCTGTTTTTCTGTATTCCTTCAGAATACAGAAGGGCCACACGTTGGTTGTGGGCGAGTTGTGCCACATGCCAGTTGTGGGTGAGGCCAAAGCCAGCAGTAGTGGGACGGACAGAGCCAAAAGTGGGCATGGCCACCTCATTTTCCTTCTCTTTCTGCTAACTTCTCTTTGTTTTTGACATCCCTCACTTCTCTGCTTCTATACCTAGCAGGCTGCCATGGAAAAACAGATCATTCTTGCCAGAGATATTGTAGAAGGCTTATGGAAGTTTGCCCAGGGCTGCATAATATTAGGCCAAGGGTTGCCTACCCCAGACTTAAAGGGAGGGAGCTGGACTAGGGGATGCATTGTGCCCTAAACATATTGAGGTATGCAGTGCTTTTTTCTGGGGGAATGCAGGGGTACGCATACCCCTAAACATTTTGTGAATCTAAGTTTGGCCTCATTGAGGAGCAGTAGTTCGATATGAGTAGGAAAATGAGAGTACCCCTAAACAATTTTTTTAAGGAAAAAAAGCACTGAAGGTATGTTTTCAAGTATTCAATTCCAGGAAATCAATGGAACTACTCCAGTGTAAGCACTTAGCAGAATGAGTACAATGGCTTGGCAGTCATTTCAATAATTTTAGGCTGAATACAAAGGGATAAGATTCAATATTCATTAAGTTCAGAAATTTCCCTGCATGTTGTCCAACATTATGTCTCACATGCAAAATGCAAAATCTAAGCTTAAAAACGTGTAAACAATTTCAAGTTGCTTGTTGCCAATGCGCATTGTCTCTGCTTGCCCTGAAGGATCAGAAGGCTTATTTGCATGACTTGGCTCACGCCTAAGTAAATATTGAAGCTAAAGCACTAACCAACACTTATGAAGCATTTTTCTTTTTTTAGTTAACATTACTTGATGGTGGGTTAACTGCAGTTATTGAGAGGTTTGATTCAATCTAGTCAAGAAAATTAGGAGACAATAGCTGTTTATTTCTCTATCCTTTCTCCAATAAAAGGATGAATTCCACAAAAGGCTTTAATGTACAACATAAGTCTCTAATTTTGTGTAATACAGTTTCCCTTTTTAAAAACTGCTGAATGCCCAATGCTATAATTAAAATTAAAGCCATGTTCAACTGCTAGAGGGTCAGTTAAAAAAAATCAAACCTACCATTTTTACTCTGAAAAGCCTGAAAACAGACATATTTTAGACTGACAAAAGGCACTCTGTCTGCTAGCTCTGAAATGGGCTTTAGAAATAACAGAGGAAGTGTTATACAGGAGTTGTTAATTTTCTCCCCCACACATTCCAATGGATTCCCCCCCCCCCATCTTATTATGTCATATATTGCAAATTTAAATGTAATTCATTAAGAGAGAAAGAAAGTGAGGGTGGTCCAAAAATTACCCCTATTTCTTAATGCAAGTTTGACAAGTCATCCCACAATTTTGCCATTGGATGTAGTTTTTTCAATGGAATACTGTTAGAATTTGCATTCTTTGGACAGCAAGAAACCAAAAGATTCGCCTAAGCCTTATTTAGCTAAACCATCTTGTCCCTCCTACTGTTCAATGTGCACATTCAGCCTCTTAGCAAAATACTGATAGATTTATTTATTTACGTATTTCTATGCCGCCATATCATAAAATATCATGGCGGTGTGCAGCTATAAAACATAAAACACAATTTAAAACAATAAAAATATACAATTAAAGTGCCCAGTTAATCAATGTTAACATCTGTGTATGCCTTGTTAGCAAAAAAAGGCCTTCAAGAGACATTTGAAAGTCAAAAGGATGCCTGCCAACTCTCTGCTGGAAGAGTGTTCCACAGTATGGGACTGGTGGTACTAAATGCCCAACTTCTAGTGGAGCCCAGTTCAGCCTCCGTAACATGGGGAATAAATAGTATAGTATCTTCATTGTATAGACTCATCTCTTACCCCAGCCTCCCTCATTTTAACTAACCCAAGACCAGCCAGCTCTGTACTTGACTAGCATCCATATAACCCTCAGTTGTAAACGTCTGTGTGCTTCAGTGTTTGTTTGTTTGTTTTTTGTTTGTTTGTTTGTTTGATGATTCACTGTCTTTCAGATTCTTTGAAAGAGAATCTCAAGTCTCCTCACCAGATGCCAGAACGGTATGTTCAACAATGAATGGCAGCCCCGCATCTCCTCCCGTCTCCTTGGAAATGATTAGTAGATGTGACATCATTTCCTGCCCTGCAAACATCTTCCAGTTGGGTGGTATTCAACTGAGTGGACCCACTGACATTGTTGGATCTAACTTAAGTCATGTTCAGTGCTTTTTTCAGGGGGTACTCAAGGATAAGCAGTACCGGCACCCCTTTTTTGTTGTTAACACTACTCTGAGCATAACGTCATTGACTACCACCATGAAGTATAGCAGGGCAAAGGCACTGGCAAATCTGGGCTGAGGATACTCATGCCATGAGTCTTTGGCATAAAGTTCCTGGCCAGGTGCTTCATGCAGCCAGTGGTCAGTTGTGCAGCAGCTGCAAGGTGGGCGGGCTGTATCCTGAAGGGCTATGGAGTCAGGTACAAGTGAGCATCAGCACTGCTGATCAGATGTTTGGTGGCTGCAGGTAGAGAGACAGTTGTACGGATACACCTCAAGCACCTGAATAGCGGTCAAGAATTATTTCCTTTCTTTCCTAGCAGCCTTATTGGGGGGAGGATGAGAGAGGCCAGCTGTGATGGCAGCTCCCCCCACCAGACACTGCCAACACAGCTGGCCTCTTTCCTCCTACCAACCCTCATCCCACCCCAGTAAAGCTGCATCTCCTCACTGCAGGGGCTGTTAATGTGCTTAGCCTGCTGCCAGCACATTCGCATGTGAGCTAGTCTACTGTTTGGTCCCATTGGTGCTGGAGAGACACCATCACACTCCTACAGATCAATGTGACTTTTCAAGTTCTAGAAAAACTCATAAACAAACACAAGTGTTGTTTTTTTATCTCTCACTATCATTTTAAATGGGTGCAGGGTAATGGAAAGAAGCAAAATTGCATGTTGCTCTAGATCCAGCAAATCATGCAAGAAGAATTACCGACGAAAGAAGAATGGAGGATGAAATTGATGGACTATGCAGAACTGGATAAATTAACAGGAAGGATTCAAAACCTGCGGCACCAGAGATTCTTAGAAGACTGGAGTAAATATACGAACTATTGGAAAAGTAATTGTAATGAACAGATTACATTGGTAGGATTGCAAGAAGTTTTGTAAGGATGTTTATTTGAAATATTGCAAGAAAGACTGTGAGGAGAATTATTAGTTAATGATAATTAAGAGTAATAGAGAAATTTAAAAATACAGAATAAGTGATAAAGAACGGAAAATCATAATAGGTGTTGACGGAAGTCTAAAAATATTGTATAAGATCAGAAGTTATGTTATATGATTGTTGGAAATGTATGTTAAAAAAACTAATAAAAATGTATATTAAAAAATCCAACAAATCATTCCACTTAAAACTTCGTCATGGAGCAATGAACATATCAGCCAATCCTTTTATCAGTCTTTGAAGTGTTAGCCTTAGACCTGGATGCCCACAGTCCCTGGCACATCAGAGCTGCAGAGAACAAGCAAACTTTCCATCTTACCTGGCAAAAAAGGAAGCTGCCACTGAGGTGCCTGTTGATGTGTCACTGGCAACACAGGTGCTTTGGGAAGCAGGTAAGCTGTACAAGGAGGGTTTATCGGCATTGTAGCGGTTCAGCGCAGCTTCAGTCAATCCCTCTCGGCCAGTCTCGGTCATCAACTGGGAAATCTGAAGGAGGAAAAAGGTACAGGCTCATTGGGTGCTATTTCACCTGACCACTACATATTTTGGAAGGCAGTATCGCATTCAGCACACTTCTGTGACCTTTTAAATGCATTTACTGGCTCTGCAATCCAGTTCTGTGGCACTTTGTCTAAGACTTTACCTCATTTCCATTAAAAGTAATGAGATAAAATCACCCCCTGACATTGTAAGTTTCCTTTATGGCTCTGGAGTTCCTTCTGTTTGGAGGAGAAAGTGTAAACCATTATCCTTGCTTCATTTGAACACAGTGGGGAACTCGGAGGCATTAGTCAAAGCCTACTTATTAAAGGAAATCTGTAAAAAACATTCGCCAGTGTGGCAACGTAGCCGTGCATAATGCAAGTCAAAATGGGTGTTTGAGAACTAGACGTACCAAGCATCTCCATGTATTCCAAGCATTTAAGAGATGTGACTCTGACTCAAGCAAGATGTTAATGTGTATTTTTCATATTACTGCCTGCAATTTTTACGGGATAAAAAAAATCAAAAGTAATTGAATCTAAAAAAACCAACCCATACAGTCCTGTAAAATGCTAATTAACATAAATCTTTCTCATACATGTCAAATGGCATTGTCAGCATCTGTCCCATTTGCACCTCTTTCTCCCCAGCACAGCCCCCAATTTCCCCCCTCAAAACCAAAATTGCCTGCAATTTCTATTTATGCTGTGTAAAAAGTGACTGGCTCTTCATACCAGAATGCAAGGTTAAAAAAAATTAAAAGCACTTCCCGTACTTGGCCAGGTCTATGGTAGCATTTATTTCCTGGTTGGTTTGTTATGTAGTTGTGCACCAGATGCTTAATAGACAATATATTTTCTTACAAGGCCAGGTGTTACCCATTTGATGAACCTCATGCGCCTGTTTAGTAAAAGGTTTGGCATCCTCTCACTGATTCAGGCAATCTGACATCCTGAATATCTTAAACCTGACAGGTGACCAGAGCCCTGGCAAAGCAGGCTAGTATATAAGAAGTATATTCTCATCTATATGCCAAAATACTTTCTGTTTCTTATCAGGTCCACTTTTTTTGGGGGGGGGGAAGGCACTCTTATTATCAGCACCCTCCTTTTTCAGCTACTACTATGACCTACTTGTACCTTCATCCTACACTTACTTAGTTACTTATTATTTATTGAAGTGATATACCACCCATCATCCAATGATCACAAGGTGGTTTACAGTACAGGTAGCCCCCCCGTTTATGTGCATTCAATATGTGCAGAACCGTGTATACATGTATTGCACTGCATACCTGGAAGTGACCTGGAAACGTCATAAAGAGGTCACTGAAATGTCACTAAAAGGGCAGAACCGGAGTGGGGAAGGGGTGTTTCAGGCTTTTGCAATGGGTTTCAATTATAAGTGATTTCACCAATGTGCACAGTGCCTCGGAATGTAACCCCCCATATATGGGGGGGGGGGCTGCCTGTATATATTTACATAGAAAACAGTTGCCTTGCTTTCCGTGGATTGCATTTCCAAGTAAATCTGCTTTGAACCTCAAACTAACTGTACACTGAACACGCATTTCTGTCCTGATTCCCAGTACTTTTGTGTTGTTGTTGTTTTAGACCAGTGGTGTAGTGGTCCAGGCTCATGGGGTTTCAAAGACCTATTACTATTGCTGCAGCAATCAGTCCACAGTGGGAACTACAGTGGTACCTCAGGTTACATACGCTTCAGGTTACAGACTCCCCTAACCCAGAAATAGTACTTCGGGTTAAGAACTTTGCTTCAGGATGAGAACAGAAATTGGGCTCCAGCAGCACGGCAGCAGCAGGAGGCCCCATTAGCTAAAGTGGTGCTTCAGGTTAAGAAGAGTTTCAGGTTAAGTACGGACCTCCGGAACGAATTAAGTACTTAACCTGAGGTACCACTGTACTAAACAGAATGAAAAAATATTTCCTCCTCTGAGGATGGGAAAGAGGTTACTAGGACTGATTGGCCATGGTACTTATCCTGCATTCTTCCTCTCATCTAATTCAACTGAGGTCACCGTTAAAAAATGAATCTGTTCACACAAAAGATCAAGAACTGACATATCTTCCCATTGAACAATGGAACAGATAAGTCAAGCTGCAAACAAGCTGACTTATCACTATTGCAAGCTGAAGTGCCGCATGACATACTCTCAACAGCAAATCCCACAGATGAGCTAAGCAATATTACTCAGCTTTTATTGGAATTCCACAAAGAAGGATTAAAATTAGGAACTATTTAGCCACAAGTGTGGACTTTGCTATTTGGCCTTGTGCAGCACACAGAAACAAGCTTTATCCACAGTGAGACAGATGCATGTCAGGTTGACTTAAGTGACATTTCTGGATGCCACAGGAAATAAGGGGTGTGTGTGTGTGTGTGTGTGTGTGTGTGTGTGTGTGTGTGTGCTTAATATGAGTAAACAGAGAACCAGGCACTGGATTGTAAATTTTCCCCAGAAGGAATAGTCCATAATTTCTGCAAATTAGCTTGAAAACATTATATACTTCAGTCTAAACCAAAAGAAAAATATGCCCATATTCTCCTCTCACTCTGTGGAAAATAGAATAGCAAAATACACACGCACAGACTTTTCATAAAAGAGTTGCTCAGTCTTCTGATATCGTTCTGAAAGCATGCTGCAGTTCAAAAAGGAAATCAGACAAATAGTTTCTCTATTCCCTCACCTATGTGTTCTGCCAGCAAGCTCATTCTTTGCGTGCAAAGATTTAGAATAGGTTAATGGGATAAGTTTTGAGTGGGGCCTTTGTTAATGTATTGGCAGCACATCACTGCCTAGATCAGCAACAATAGACAAAACATAACAGAATGCAATTCTTTCATGCTGTATAATAATAATAACAAACACTTCTAAGTGCATGTGGACAACACATATGTTCTTCCCAAATTCACATTCCTTGTTCTGTCTTGTGTGAAGTATAAAAACCACACACCCTTTCTCCACCTATTGCCTTCCAGCTTGACAATAGCAGTCATTGAACATTGGTTTCTTTTAAGATCCTGTGGGATGACTGGGTACAGTGAATTTTTTTGACGCAGGCAGACACTGCTAAACAGATCTACCAAAAATAAATAAATAGTCGCTGGGGTTTTTATAATATAATTTGATGACAGGTATCATTAGTAAGCAGCAATGTATTAACAACAGGTCACAACCACAGTGGCAAAATAAGTAATATGTGAAACAAGAAATCTCAATGCTTTTTTGAAAATAACTTTGCATTATTTGTTCCCAGCATTTGGCTCAACTTGACCCCCGTCATATCCTACCTCTCTTGACATAAAATAGGTGCCTCTGTCCCTCATCTGAAGCAGTTTGACCTTGCAGTAACAGAGGCTTCGAACAGTCACCATCACAGCACCCCCAAGTGGCTACATTTAGGTACTTGGTACTTTGGAAAGCTTTCTTGGGATATACAGTGGTGCCCCGCAAGACGAATGCATCGCAAGACAGAAAACCCGCTAGACGAAAGGGTTTTCAGTTTTTGAGCTGCTTCGAAAGACGATTTTCCCTATGGGCTTGCTTTGCAAGACGAAAACGTCTTGCGAGTGTTCCGATTTTTTTTCGCTTTCCCCCCCTTTTTCTAAGCCGCTAAGCCGCCAATAGCCTTTTAGCCGCTAATCCGCTAAGCCTTTAATAGCCGCTAAGCCTTTAATAGCCGCTAAACCGCTAATAGCGCTAATCCGCTAATAGGGTTGCTTCGCAAGACAAAAAAACCGCTAGACGAAGAGACTCGCGGAACGGATTAATTTCGTCTTGCGAGGCACCACTGTACCACGCAGTCATGTTTTTGAGAATTTTCTCTACAACAGTGAGGTCTAGAAACTTTATTTGAAATAATTAAAGCTGCTATTTATGGGGTTATAGCTAACAACTTGAACATAATCTTTTCCCCATTTAGGGCAATTGGTTGTTCCATTATTCTATTTATATTCCACCTTTCCTCCAAGGAGTTCAGGACAGCAAACATAGTTCTATCCCTCCCCACCTTATCTTCATAACAAAGTGAGAGGTGGTGACCAGTCTAAGGTCACCCAGTGAGCTTCAGGGCTGAGTAGGGATTTGAATCCTGGTCTTCCAACAGTGTAAACACTATACCATACTGGCTCTCTAAGTAATGGTACAGTGCTTTTTCCTTGTGTTCAGAGCACTTAATATGCAGTAAACCTTACAATCATCCTATAAGGTAGGCCAGTATTATCAGCATACTACTGGTGGAGACTGACAGTAGTTTGCCTAAGGTAAGCGAGATAGTTCATGGCTTAGCTATATTTGAAATAGAATCTTTAAGCTTATTATTATTATTTATGTTTTTATTGTGGCCAGTCTGCCAATGGAGCCCAGGGCAATAAAAATATATATAAATAAACAATAAAAACAAAACAAAACGTATTTTAAACATTTAAAAACAATTTAAACCCATCTAAAACCATTTCAAAACCTATATTGTCAGCTATCTTTCAACATGTATGAGTTAATGCAACATTCAGAAGCACAATTATCTTCTTTGTTAATTTTAAAAATATAATTTAAAGTAATTATGTTGTGGCTCTTCCAGCTAGAAATGCTGGTCCCCCACCTTATAACTTTAAGATGGTGGTGAAGGATACATTAGCTGTCCCGGATTGCAACCATTTCCATCTCTAAAAACGAGTTAGCTGATTTTGCAAAAAGAAAACAAAATACCAAAAAGCCTGTTATGACAAATTGTTTGCGTTTTTTTTAATCCTAGTATTAGGATCACATTTAATTGCTGAGCACTACAGTACATGCCTCCTATTTCATAATGGATGGAAAGTTCATTTCCATGGATGAAAAACATTTGGGATGTAATGGTCAGTCTGATCAGTTTCAGCAGCTCATCAACGAATAGAAGCGATAAGGAAATTGTTCTATCATTGTGTATAACTCAACAGGAGCCTGTACTGAAAATTCTCAGATGCAACTGATAGTGTATTCAGAAACAGATGCCTTCCCAGCCACTAAAAGATATTAATTGTTTTCCAAGAAAGTGATAATAGAAAACTCTCACACAAATGAACATCTAACTTAATTGACCAAGCCCTACTATCTTCCAGAATAAACTAGTAGCTTCATCAAATATTAAAATCTAGGGGGAAATATCTTAATGTGTTTTTTAAAAACACACACACACACACACACACACACTTCCAATGGAAGACATACAGTACTGAAATGCATCTCAACAGTGAGGCTATGCTGTCAGCAGCTAAATCCAAGGCTAATGTTGGTATAATGTACTTGCAATTCTATGCACACGCCGTAGCAAAGAAAAGAGCAAAGAAGTAGCAATAGAGACAAGAGATAATGTGGCAATGCCAGCAGCCACTCGCATGGTATCCCTGGCAACTCTACTACCACACACCAATTGCAATGTTTTGCACCAATGATGTCTAGCCACAAACTGGGAAGCACCAACGGCAGAAACAGCATAAGAACATCACCCCACGCAGTGCTCTGGTGGAGGGAGCAACTTTGCAGCCTGAGGGCCACATTCTCCCATGGGCAACCTTCTGGGGTGGGTGTCACTTACAAGTGGTGGATGTGGAAGAGGAATGTGTGGCTAAGAACATGGTACTGTCCAAAGAAGACAAGCAAGAAGTATGTTCACACTTCGAGGATGAATTCTGTTGATGTAAAATCAGTGGAGGGGAGCCTGTGAGGGGTGTGGCCTAGTAAACCTGGCCTGGGCAGAGTCCTACAGGTCAGATGGAAAGGGCTGGAAGATCTTGATTGGCACCTGTGCCTGAGGTTCTCCACCCTAAAGAAAAAGAAGAGGAGGAGTTTGGATTTGATATCCCGCTTCATCACTACCCGAAGGAGTCTCAAAGCGGCTAACAATCTCCTTTCCGTTCCTCCCCCACAACAAACACTCTGTGAGGTGAGTGGGGCTGAGAGACTTCAGAGAAGTGAGACTAGCCCAAGGTCACCCAGCAGCTGCATGTGGAGGAGCGGAGACGCGAACCCGGTTCCCCAGATTACGAGTCTACTGCTCTTAACCACTACACCACACTGGCTTTAAAGTACACATACATTCTTTTCACACACACACACATACAAAATATTAGTGAGCTCTCAGGGAGAAACCACAGCAATGCTACTGACAGAGGCATCCCATGGCCCAGCAGTCAAGAGATACGCATGGAGACGACAGTGGTTTCTTAGAAGAAGTGTTTTTGAGTCCTGCTGGGATGTCAATGACCACATGCACATAGCTAATGATAGTGAATGCAATGCACATATATTGGCGTCAAACGGAGGGGAACAAGCCAACTTTTTGCAAGGGAAAGGGAAGGTGTCCACATGGATAAGGAAGAATGAAAGATGCAATGGGATACAGGAGATGCTGGTCTGAGTCCCACCAGAAGAGATGTGAATGTGGTCTCTAGGAGCAAATGCATACCTTTGATGGTGGTGGGGAATCCTTACAGGAACAAGAATTTTGAATAGAAAGGGTAGGGATGGGAAGAACAAACACATAGCCATAAGACCAGATAGAAAAAAGATCCACAAAGGGGCTTTTGTGTCTCTTAGAGCCATGCCCCTGTTACACCCTCTTTTTCCTTCCCTTTCTCCTCACAGACCCAGCCATATGGAAGAGGACTAAAGAGGATTCACACGGAGCCACAGGTCAGTACAAATTTAGGAAATGAGAGATCTTAGGTTTGATCCCTGGCATAGAAAATTGTTGGGGAAGGCGCACACCCACACACCTGACAGTATAGTCAATCCGTGTGACTGCAACATGAAATCAGTAACCTCCCTCAGAACTGAGTGTGATGAGCTGTATGCCTGAGTGACTCTGTCCATGTGATGGGAAGCAAAGGAGAGAAGAAGAACTTTGTTGCAAAATTTAAAGCGAACCAGCCGAATCCGTTGGTCTCAGATTTACATGCAAATTGGAATGCTGCTATCATTCTGATTACACCCTTCTTTGAATTTTGTGGTGTAGTTTCGGTTTTTAAAAATGCACACTTTAGGGAGAAATAGGCTGAAAAGTATCGTTCTCTCCTCGGCATAGCAGGTTGATTTCAAATGTTATGTTGCCCACCTAGCGACTGAAACTATCACCTCACACCTGCGTATTTGACATAAAGCCACCTCAGGAAAGCATTTCAGATTATTGCCTTTCATCAGCTCAAGCAGATGCCCTCAAATGGGAGCCAAGTTGAACTATCCTAGGAAATTACTTGTTTCTCCTCACTATGAGTTTTGACATGAAGCTACTATTTTCAATATGAGAATTAAACCTCACTTTTCACAGAAGTTTTGGACTAAACCAATGTTTTTGGAAAACTGAGTTGTAAGATCAGTTATTAAACCCATATTTTTGTTAACGTTTTTGCTGTTTTGTAACTGTTTTTAGCTCTTATATGTTGTACATCATCTTGTCCCATGTGGAAGGCAATTAAAAAACAACAACAGCAACATGTGTGAGCTCCCCTTATTCTCCATTCAATCCAGAGATTGCATACCTCTGCATGGAGATATGCCAGTCCTAGCTTCATACAAGCACATGAAGTGCAAGTGAGGTGCCCACCCTCCTACTTTCCCTTCCAGAAGGCTGTGTAATGTCACAGGGGATGCGAAAGCCTGAAAACAATATAGTTTTCTCTTGGAAATTATATCACGCCTAGGTCTGGCTAGTACATCTTGCAAAATCCATGTGCACCACTTGGAATAAAGATGAGCAAATAAATGATAATAGTTTCTTTTGAACCTCCCATTCTTCAAAATAATTCAGTAAGAAAAACCTTTTCTCTCCACTTACTTTGCACCCCACTCCAGAAATAACTAAATCTTTAATGCACACAGGTTTCTTCTAATGGTTAGCTACCTCACAGAAGACAAGCAGAATTTGATCAATGTAAGCGGGTGGATTAAACACTCGTGATTTATTCGTTCCCACCATCTTCAGACTGTTACTCACATGGCCATAAAAGTATTTCAACTTCTCCTGTAGCTAGGGATGGAGGGGAAATTCAATTCAGTGCAAATTAAAGGAGAACCTATCATATTTGCTTTTTCAGAAACAATATGCAAACCAAAACACAGCTATCATTTGAAATACACACGTGTCTGAATTTTGCAATGCAGTTCTCCAACCAATGTTTTCACAAATGAATATATTAGGGGGGAGTGTGCACAAAAACAAATATACATTGGCAAAAGTAACATACAAAAATGCATTCTGTTAGGGAAAGCAGAATTTGCAATTTGCAGAATTTGGCATTTGCAAAAAAATGCTGTATTAGTCAAAACTGCATTTAAAATATTCACTGAAATTTTCATGCTGCAATTGGCTGCAAAATGTGGAGAACCAGAATGATCATTCCATCCTTACCTGTCACACAAGTATTTTCCATTTGCAATTGGTTTGGTGAGTTGTACAACCCACAGAGGAACAACCCAGACTAATGGTCCAGGTTATTAATGTGAAGGTGCAAGCGGTCCTATAGGGGAGCAGGAATGCAGGGGACACAAAGCTGTGGTCCTTCTTCTCACATATGTGTACATTTTATTAAATTGGAGAACTGCATCCCAAAAATTCAGAGAAGTGCAAATTTCCTAGAATAGCTGTGTTTCAGTTCACATATTTGCTTGAGAAGTGTAAATTAGGTAGGCTCACTTAAAAATCAACCAGATTCCCCCTTTCCCTAGTCTATCTAGATAGATTGTGTGAAAAAGCCTCCAGTTGTTATCATTTTGAGGCTGCTTTCCTGGGCTCAGACTCCCCCCCCCCCCCCGCCTTCCCTCACAAGCAGAGGTTCAAATTGGACAGGAATTGGATGAATTATTTTCTAACACCTTTTGAAAGAAGAGCACTGTGGGGCTTCAGCAGCATGCCTTAATAATAAAATAGTTCTGACTCTGCAGAGTTTTAACCTAGACTCTATAAACAAATTGCTTTTCATCAGTTCTATAAATGCAATTTCTTCATTCTCACAATTACCTATTTAAGATGTATAGCTATAGAAATTACATTTTTGTAAAGAAACTATGATTTCCTAACACATATGCACTCTAAACGCTCTGAATAGGGCTAGCATCTACACTTGAGGGAAGAATCAGGTTTGTACCTGATGGCTATGTTCTGGCCTCCTATTCATTGATCTGCTGTGTGAAGAGAGTTACACATTTACACACCGTATACAGGTTGGCTCTGTATACAGTGGTACCTCTGGTTATATACTTAATTCGTTCCGGAGGTCCGTTCTTAACCTGAAACTGTTCTTAACCTGAAGCACCACTTTAGCTAATGGGGCCTCCCACTGCCGCCGCGTCGCTGACACACGATTTCTGTTCTCATCCTGAAGCAAAGTTCTTAACCCGAGGTACTATTTCTGGGTTAGCGGAGTCTGTAACCTGAAGCGTATGTAACCTGAATAATAATAATAATAATAATAATAATAATAATAATAATAATAATAATAATAATTTATTTGTACCCCACCCATCTGGCTGGGTTTCCCCAGCCACTCTGGGCGGCTTCCACAAAGACCAACCTGAAGCGTATGTAACCCGAGGTACCACTGTACAGGGCCCTTTATTTTGCACCAAGTTAATCAACATGTAGGGGTCAAATACAAGGCTTGCTACTGCATATCAAATCCCTCTCCACAGCTCGTTCTGTCCCTGCTCAGAATATCTGATGTAGCCAACAGCTTTGTGTCTGCCAGATCAATAAGGATTCCATACTTTCAAACCCACTGATTAAATTTTTTGCCTTTGTTGTCTCGGTGACTTTCTTGTGCTTTTATTAAAAGTCTATTGGATTTTCGGAAGAATAGTAAGTAAGCAAAATGTCAGTACACAAATAGTACCAGTGACACCTTCTTTAAGTAAGCATATCCCATGAACCCTTAATCCCTTGTCCCTCTGCTCCAGAATTCAATAAAATAAATAACAAGAATTTAAAGCAGAAATAACTTTCCCTGGAAGAGATGAACAATACAGACGTGTGAGTTTTTTCTAATCAGGACACCATATGCTCTGTAATGGTGATGATGATCATGCCAAGAGCTGAAATGATGCAGAATGTGCATGAGTTGCAATGCTCAAACCATGAACAAAATGTAATTCTTTTAGAGTTGTACACAGTTGCTTTTAAACCGTCTTGATGAGGGGTTCCTATTTGTTTGATCCTCTGATGAAGGTAGCTAACCTGTGGCCCTCCGGATGTTGTCAGCTGCCATCAGCCCTAGCCAGTCAGAGGTGATGGGAGTTGTAGTTCATCAATCTCTGGAGGGCCAAAGGTAAGCCACCACTGCTCTCTAACATTTCTCAGTTGTCCTCATTATGCAGTCAGCAACACTAGACCTGCTATCTATCATGGGGGTGCTAAGAGGGCAAACATATGATCATTACTGTTTGCCGAATAGAATGATAGATATTGGAAAGTGGAAAGCTTCTTCAGACCTAATAGGTGGGCATGGACAATCTTAGTCTAAATCAAGGGTGTGAATCAGTATGAGTCTCTCCACAATTGTAGAGCTGCTCTCCCCTAGAGATGTAAAGCTGTTTCACACATTACATGTCAGTAAACCCACTGACTACACTCAGCTGACAACTTCAGTTATCCCTTGTTCCTCAACAACTGTACCTGTATGATACACATATTTGCAAACATTAGCTTACTGCATTTATGCTTTCTATTTTTAGATGTACACTTCTACGGTTTAATTAGACACCCCCAAAAGTTGATTGCTATTATCATATCCCTAACATTACCATAGCTTGACAAACTTTCCAAAGCTTTTATTTTTTATTTTTTACTTAGTAATCAAGGCTGGATATGGAGAAAATATTTGTCACTGTTTTAATATTGCTCTGTTTTATTGGTTGTTTTTTTTAGTTATTCAGTTGTTTGTTATTTTGAGCTTCCAGAAAAGCAAGTCAGTGCAATTTTTACATGCATTGTATATTTAAAAAATAAATTCATGATTAACTGTTTTAAATGCCCTCTAATGGACCTTCATTTGGGGATATGGCAGATTTGAAAAGCAAACCATTAAATAAGATATACTTACAGCTTACAGCTTCTCTATCACCTCCACCACCACCCTTCTCTTTAGAGGCAGAAATTCTGAACCACCACTGATGCTGTTCAATATGAAATGCCTTCAGAACAGTCACACTGACTTGCACAACTTTTGTCTAAAGTATTTTAATATATAATTAGGTATTTCACTTATCTGCACGCAAGCTGTCAGCTAGTAGCGTCAGGGCATTGTAAGAAGTTGAGATCTTACTGTAACTGCTGCCACATCACAAGAAGCAATCTGTAAGCCATTGACCTTTCGCTTCCCTGCTGACAGGAATGGCACCAGGAGCTACCCAAGTGTGTCAATGTGTAGCCTCTTCTTAAATGGCACGACTGAGCCAGGGAACAGCTTCCTTCTAATCTCCAGTAAGATGGTAAGCAATATAAAGAACTAGCGTCTCTTCATACAGGCAACATTTTAAACTGCATCATTAGTCTTTATTTAAAAGATATATGACAAACTTCTGCCACAGCAAGAGTGGCAGGAAGAAAATTGCTCTTCTCTGGGTTCAAAACAGCCTTGTGAAAAGACAGCAGCTTAATGCAGAAAACAGTGAAGGTCTATTCCCTAATTTTTTTTTCTGTATTAACTCCAATGAGCAGAAAAGAGCTTCCTCTTCACCTTTCCCAGAGCTGGATATTCATCATATCTTACACACAAAAATGAAGTCATTAGGCACATATTGCTTTCCTGAGGAAAACTGCCAAGTTTCAGGTACATGCTCAGTTTTAATTAGTACTTTTGGCTGCAATCCTAAAAGCACTTACAAGGGAGTAAGCCCCATTAGAAATCATTGGATTTACTTCTGAGTAAACATGCACAGGATTGTTATTCCACACGTGTTCCCTCTCCCTCCACCAGATGTTGCTCTGCAGGTCAGCAAACTTAGTTTTCCCTTCTACTAACATTTCTAATGCCAAAGGCACTTAGTTAATATCTCAAATCCACTTAAACCTCAGGGTACTTTTGTTATGTTTCCCCTCATTAAGACCAACGGACAGGATAATTCCCCTCCCGGCCAAAAAATGATGTCTACAAGCAATATATTCCTGAAAGTGCAGATAAAAGAAACGTGAACAATTGGGGGTGTCAGAATCTCAGTTATACATATATTGTGTCTTTACGTACCATATGACTCAGAATCATAGAATCATAGAATCATAGAGTTGGAAGAGACCACAAGGGCCATCGAGTCCAACCCCCTGCCAAGCAGGAAACACCATCAGAGCACTCCTGACATATGGTTGTCAAGCCTCTGCTTAAAGACCTCCAAAGGGGAGACTCCACCACACTCCTTGGCAGCAAATTCCACTGTCGAACAGCTCTTACTGTCAGGAAGTTCTTCCTAATGTTTAGGTGGAATCTTCCTTCTTGTAGTTTGGCTCCATTGCTCCGTGTCCGCTTCTCTGGAGCAGCAGAAAACAACCTTTCTCCCTCCTCTATGTGACATCCTTTTATATATTTGAACATGGCTATCATATCACCCCTTAACCTCCTCTTCTCCAGGCTAAACATGCCCAGCTCCCTTAGCCGTTCCTCATAAGGCATCATTTCCAGGCCTTTGACCATTTTGGTTGCCCTCCTCTGGACACGTTCCAGTTTGTCAGTGTCCTTCTTGAACTGTGGTGCCCAGAACTGGACACAGTACTCCAGGTGAGGTCTGACCAGAGCAGAATACAGTGGCACTATTACGTCCCTTGATCTAGATGCTATACTCCTATTGATGAGGCCCAGAATTGCATTGGCTTTTTTAGCTGCCGCCTCACACTGTTGGCTCATGTCAAGTTTGTGGTCAACCAAGACTCCTAGATCCTTTTCACATGTACTGCTCTCAAGCCAGGTGTCACCCATCTTGTATTTGTGCCTCTCATTTTTTTTGCCCAAGTGCAATACTTTACATTTCTCCCTGTTAAAATTCATCTTGTTTGTTTTGGCCCAGTTCTCTAATCTGCCAAGGTCGTTTTGAAGTGTGATCCTGTCCTCTGGGGTGTTAGCCACCCCTCCCAGTTTGGTGTCATCTGCAAATTTGATCAGGATGCCCTCGAGTCCATCATCCAAGTCGTTGATAAAGATGTTGAATAAGACCAGGCCCAAGACAGAACCCTGTGGCACCCCACTAGTCACTCTTCTCCAGGATGAAGAGGAACCATTGATGAGCACCCTTTGGGTTCGGTCAGTCAGCCAGTTACAAATCCACTGAGTGGTAGCATAGTCAAGACCGCATTTTACCAGCTTCTTTACAAGAATATCATGGGGCACCTTGTCAAATGCCTTACTGAAATCAAGGTAGGCTATATCCACTGAGTTCCCTTCATCTACCAGGCTTGTAATTCTGTCAAAAAACGAGATCAGGTTAGTCTGACATGACTTATTTTTCAGAAATCCATGCTGACTATTGGTGATCACAGCATTCCTTTCTAGGTGCTCACAGACTGTTTGCTTAATGATCTGCTCCAGAATCTTCCCTGGTATTGATGTCAGACTGACTGGGCGGTAATTATTTGGGTCCTCTCTTTTCCCCTTTTTGAAAATAGGGACAACATTTGCCCTCCTCCAGTCTGCCGGGACTTCGCCTGTTCTCCAGGAATTCTCAAAGATGACTGCCAGTGGTTCTGAGATCACATTTGCCAGTTCTTTTAATACTCTTGGATGCAGTTCATCCGGCCCTGGAGACTTGAATACATCTAAACTAGCCAAGTATTCTTGTACTATCTCCTTAGTTATTCTGGGCTGTGTTTCCTCTGCTGAATCATTTGCTCCAAATTCTTCAGGTTGGGCATTGTTTTCTTTATCGGAGAAGACTGAGGCAAAGAAGGCATTGAGGAGTTCAGCCCTTTCTGTGTCCCCTGTTTGCATTTCACCATCTTCTCCTCTGAGTGACCCCACTGTTTCTTTGTTCTTCCTTTTGCTACGAACATACCCATAAAAGCCTTTTTTGTTGCTTTTAACCTCTCTAGCAAGCCTGAGTTCATTCTGTGCTTTAGCTTTTCTGACTTTGTGTCTACACGTGCTGGCTATTTGTTTGAATTCCTCTTTGGTGGTTTCCCCCCTTTTCCATTTTTTGTACACATCCTTTTTTAATCTTAACTCAGTTAAAAGTTCTTTAGATAGCCACCCTGGCTTCTTTAGGCACCTTCCATGTTTCCGTCTCATTGGTATTGCCTGACGTTGTGCTTTTACTATCTCCCTCTTAACAAACTCCCAGCCATCATGAACTCCCTTTCCTTTTAGTATTACTGTCCATGGGATCTTACTGTTCCCTAAGTTTTATGAAGTCGGCTTTCTTAAAGTCAAGAAATTGAGTCCTAGTATGCTTGGCTGCTCCTTTCCGCTGTATAGTAAACTTCAGAAGAGCATGATCACTCGCGCCTAATGATCCTTCCACTTCTACCCCACTAACCAGCTCATCAACATTGGTTAGGACCAGATCTAAAATGGCTGTTCCTCTTGTTGCTTCTCCCACTTTCTGGACAATGAAGTTGTCTGCAAGGCCAGTGAGGAATCTGTTTGACCTTATGCTCTTGGCTGAGTTTGACATCCAACAAATATCTGGGTAATTGAAGTCCCCCATTACTACTATCTCCCTTCCTTTTGCATGCTTGGCCATCTGTTCCAGGAAGGCATCATCTATGTCCTCCGTTTGGCTTGGGGATCTATAGTAAACTCCCACAATGAGGTCTCTGTTATTCTTCTCTCCCTTAATTTTGACCCAAATGCTCTCACTTTGGCTTTGAGGTTCTAAATCTTGGATCTCTTCACAGGTATACACATCCCTGACATATAACGCCACTCCTCCTCCTTTCTTGTCTGGTCTGTTTCTCCGAAATAGATTGTATCCCCCCATTATTACATTCCAATCGTGGGACTTATCCCACCAGGTTTCAGTGATGCCTATTATGTCATATTTAGTTTGCTGTACCAAGAGCTCAAGCTCATCTTGTTTATTTCCCATGCTTTGCGCATTAGTGTACAGACATTGAAGTCCATTAATCATTCCCCCATGTCTCTTATTTAAGGATTTTTTCCTCCCACCACTAGGTCTGCGTGCTGTTTGCTCCATTTGGTCTATGACATTTGGATGATCATCTTCATCAATTGATAGACTCCTACCTTCAGGAGCACTGTCTCCCTCCCCCACATTAGTCAGTTTAAAGCCCTCCTGATGAGGTTTCTGAGATTTTTGGCAAAAACATTTCTCCCAACCGTTGTGAGGTGCAGCCCATCGCTTGCCAGAAGTCCATCTTCAAGAAACTGCAGTCCGTGATCTAAGAATCCAAACCGTTCCTGTTTACACCATTTGCGAAGCCAGCTGTTCACTTCCACTATTTTTCCCTCTCTCCCTGGGCCACGTCGTTCAACTGGGAGGACAGATGAGATGACAATTTGTGCATTTAATTGCTTCAATTTCCTGCCCAGAGCCTCGTAGTCTCTTTTGATCTTCTGGAGGCTATTGCTTGCAGTGTCATTGGTTCCCACATGAACCAAGAGGAAGGGGTATTTGTCAGTGGGTTTTATGATTCCTTGCAGTCGTTCAGTTACATCTTGGATCTTAGCCCCGGGGAGACAGCACACTTCCCGAGACATCTTGTCAGGCCCACAGATCACTGCTTCTGTTCCCCTCAGTAGGGAATCCCCTATCACCACTACACGCCTCATCTTAGGTTTGGTCGGGGTTCTTCCATGAGATGTCCGTTCAAAGGTCGCCTGCACATTCCCTGAGGACTGACTTTGCTGCTCGTCTTCATATACCTGATCGACTGAAATGAGGGAGAGATCCTCAAATGGAGTCTGCTCTTCGTCTTCCATGCTAGGGGAGAGGACCTCAAAGCGATTGTGTATTTCTAAACAATCAGAACGAACCCTGGGCCTCCTACTTCTTTGAGTCACGTTTCTCCATATATCTGGCTCCTGTGTTGATGAACTAGCCTCCTTCTCAGGGGAGTCCCCTGTCTCCTCCTTGGTGGAGACGGTGTGCTCTGTTGCTTCCAAGAAGAGCTCCAGATCTCTAGTTCTTTGGAGCGTAGCTACACGTTCCTCCAGTTGCTGGACTTTGTCTTTTAAGAGGGCAATCAACATGCAATTGCTGCAGGTAAAGCTGCCTGCAACCTTTGGCAAGATGGCAAACATTGCGCAGGAACCGCAGGCGACTGCAGCTGTTCCCTCCCCCTCCATCTTGAGAACGTTGTTGGGGTGGCTACAGCGGTCCTCCATCATAAAAAGCGTGCAGACAGGACAAATAACTCCCCCCACAAAAAAACCTAGGTCTCCCCCAACAAACGTTTGAGACTAGCGCCCCTAAATCTAAAAGATGGATCAAACTGCGCGCGCCGCTAGGCGCGCGCCGCTGCCCTGCTACCTCTGATAAGCTCCTCCCACAGCTAATCACCTTCCTCAACAGAAACCCTGCCCCCTCTGACCTTTGCACAGGGAGAACAGCTAATCAGCCACAAAGAAACACACACACACAAGAAAACCCTTTTTGCTCCTTCTTCAACTGCTGCCCTGCTACCTCTGATAAGCTCCTCCCACAGCTAATCACCTTCCTCAACAGAAACCCTGCCCCCTCTGACCTTTGCACAGGGAGAACAGCTAATCAGCCACAAAGAAACACACACACACACACACACACACACACACAAGAAAACCCTTTTTGCTCCTTCTTCGACTGCTGCCCTGCTACAGGACTTCTTTTCTCTTTTTATATAGTGGAGGAGATCACTATTACCATTGGGGCTTCTGTGGAGCAAACCTCCGGACAGTGAACCCCAAGAAAGCAGAAGGAGTGGGATACCCAATATGCCCCAAATGGAGGCACTCTGAATCTCAATGTCCTACAATCACCACTGAGTCATCTAGAATGGAGATGACACTGAGCCTGAAGAAAAGCTCAATCCCAATGGCACAAAGCTCACTTGGCAGCACAAGGAATCCCATAGAATCATAGAGTCATCTAGTCCAACCCCATGTATGAGTCCTACTTATTACAAGGAATTATAACCCTAAGTATAGTCAGGATTAGAACCCCACGATTATACCTGAGTGGGGAAGTCAGGGTGTGCATTTACATCCTTATTTGCTGCCTGGAAAACTGATGCAATAACCTCCATATACCCGCTCCTAGTCTAGCTACTTTCTGGACAGCTTGTATACTGTTCAACACTAGGCCTACTGGCTGCTGACATTGTTGGACAGCTCCAATGTGATGCCTGAAAGGCCAGAATGGGACACAATATCTTCAATCTGGCCCACAGCTTTCACAAATTTCCCAGAAACCAAACCTTTATGTGTCTCATAGGGGGCAGATAATTTCATGATCTAACTGGTAACTGTCACTGCTTGCAGCAGTAGAAGGTTTTCAACACTGTGATACATCACCAGCTAAACATCGTGATATACTGATATATCATGATGGATGGATGAAGTATGTAGCTGTGTAGAGGCATTGTCTGGCTTCATGGTTTTTCCTGTGTTGTGGTTTTTGCACAGCACACACACACATCATGATTCGTGCTATATTACCAGGTTAAACATTATGAAACCGATATCACAATATGGACTTCAAACCGGTTTGGGGCGATATATCAATATATCGCTCAGCTGTATTTATGGCCTTGCTCCAGAGCGTTCCCTCTTACTTCAGATTCAAGAAAGTACTTACACATCTGGGTCAACCAATCTGAACTGACAACCAGCACCAGCATTAGAAGTAGCCACCAAACATTTTATCTGCATGTTCCTTCCATCCCAATTTGCAACACAGATGTTAGACTTGAGACAGACTATGACATTACAGTTCACAATGAGCCACAAGTAGAGGCAGTTTCTTAGATATGTTGTGTCGAGGCTCCTGAGTTATTATGGGCTGGGCTCAGAAGGCAGCAGCACTGACTGAGGTTCAGCAGGAACAAAAAACAGGCACCTCTAATTCCAGTAAATAATTTGTCTATACACACATCCAGGAAAATTGTAATAGCACTGTGGCAACCAAACACTAGATTAGCTGAAACTGATACTGCCTTTAATTTAAATGGAGAACATGGTCTTACTGCACTGTACGCAAGCTTTCCTGTTTATATCTGCACAGACCATCATAATCTATCTTCACTAAAACATCTAAATGCCAGACATGTTGCATTCCTGCTTTCTCCCTTAGGGCACTGGGCCTGCTGGGAACATTAAGGAGACTGACTCGATTCTCTCAACTGGAATTTATTGTTCACTGATTAAGAGACTCAAAGCAAAGGAGTCCTCGATAGCCAGCACAAGAAGAAGATGCAAAAAGGGGAAATGTTTAAGTGATTTACAGTTCAATACTCAAAGCACTCCAGCAGGAGCCAACATTGCACCGACTTTAGGTGAAATTGAGATGCTTTAGCAATCCAGTTCTGAACATTTGTTGCTGGCACACATCCACCTGCAGTGCCAGCATAATGTCATGTTTTGTGATGTTGCCCTGGGGCACATCAGTCAGTATACCACTTCAGTAGCAGCAATCAGAAGCAGGCAGGGGGAACAATCCTAGAGCTGGCTAGTTCGGTTTCTCCTTTGAAAAAGCAAATTAAGTATTTTGGATAATTTCACCCCTAGCCCAAGATTCTTCTAAGTGTCTACAGATGTAAAACTCCAAAGTTAAATGCGTATGAAAAACTAATTTAGGAGCACACTTGCAAGGAGGTATTTGTAGTAAGTCGCATATATTTCCAAATCAAGAAAAGGGCAAAGAAACCCAGACTGCAAAATTAACTCACCAGTCCTAGGAAGGTGCTTTTCCTTTCAGACTGCCATAGTGGTAGTTCACATGGGCTTGGGTGCTGTAGAAAAGTGACTCTGAGATATTCACCACTATTATTACAAGGAATTAATTTATTAATCACCTTCTCAATCTCAATGCAATTTATACGTAAAACCATTGAAAATACAAAAACAACCAATACATTTCAAAAAAGGCTAAAACCCTAACAAGTTGACACTTGTGGTAAAGACCCATTTGTCCAGCTGTCAGAACAAAAATGTATTCAACTGTTTCTGGGAAGTGTAGAGAGCGATAGGAATGCTATTCCACAGAAGAGGGGCAGCCACACTAAAACTCCTGCTCCGAGCTACTGCAGAGAAAGCTTCTGAGATCTTTGGAACTTGCAAGAGAGACTCTCCCTGCAGACTGCCGAGAAGAAGATAAGGGATAAGGCTCTCTCTCAAGTATCTTGGTCCCTAGCTGTATTGGGACTTAGTACCAACACCTTGAACTTGGCCCAGTAGCAAACTGGCATCCACTGCAAAACCTGCAAACAAGGTGCTTTACGTTGGTGGTAGTTTGCCCCCACAAGCAACCTAGCTGCCACGTTCTGCGCCAGCTGCAGCCTCTGGAACAACCCCATGGGTAGCCCTACATAGAGGAACTGCAGTAATCTAACCATGAGAATATAACCCATTCAGTTCTGTGAGAATATCCAAAAGGCAATTTCCACAGGGTTATGTTTTGCTGCTATTCTTAAACTTAAGTCACTGGGATTCAGCAATGCAGAGCAGGGGCCACATTGAGCTCTTCCATCCACAATGGCCCACCGTCTACCACTGAAATGAACCAAGCTCGCTCCATGTGCATCTGAGCATGCACACAGATCTTGGGATGTCCCTCACTCCCTGGGCATGATTCTGCTTCCCTGTCGCTATTTATATATTTAAAACATACATGTTAATCGCTTACACACAAGTAACATCATCGACCATTACACTTCATGCATTTTGTTTCATAAATATTTTCCGTTCCTACTTATAATTTGGTTATGGGGTGTATGCAATTTCCAGTCACTGGAGTGCTGCAAGTCACTGTATAAACTAAATCTGGAGGGTGGTAATTTGCATTTATGTCTGTTCCTAAGAAAAGCAGTGTTTGAAAGCTGTTCTTAGAATCTTGTCATACCCATGTATTTCTCCTGAACTGATACGCTTATATATTTCCATGAACAAACAAGAAGATTAAATTAATTGGCCAACTGGGAATATGGAACAGATTTACAATAGATGTAATTAAAAACATTCCAGCACAATCTAGATTTGATGGCAAAGAAACGTGTTATCAGAGGCAATGACTAAATTCTACTAATCGGATCTAATTCGTATTAATTGCAGAAGTGGCACTGTCTTCAACTTTAGTTCATTCCTGCAACAATTTAATTTAAGTGTTTACTTGCACAGTAAATTTCTTGATGAGCATGAAAGCTAGTTCAGTGTAAATTGTATATTGTGGGCTATATTCTCATTGTAGGAATGCAGATTGCATTAGAAATACCTGTTTTTTGTTGAGGGTACAGTCGTACCTTGGATCCTGAGCGCCCTGGAACTCGGACAGTTTGGTTCCTGAACGCCGCAAACCCGGAAGTGATTGTTCTGGTTTGCAAACATTCTTTTGGAACCCAAACGTCTGATGGGGCTTCCGCAACTTCTGATTGGCTGCAGGAGCTTCCTGCAGCCAATCAGAAGCAGTGATTTGGTTTCCAAACATTTTGGAAGTCGAACGGACTTCCGGAATGGATTCTGTTTGACTTCCAAGGTACTTCAACTAGCAAATTCAGAACAGCAAAATAACATGTGGACAATCAGGAAACATCCTCCTTGGTCTGGATAAGAATAGGGACATCCAAAAACCTCAGGAACATATAGTGAAAGGCACACACATTGACAAAATACATATTAGTTGGCCACAAATGGTGAAACAAAATCGGAAAGGTCACCATCACTTAAATTTGTCAAGTGTGTTTATTCTAGCCAAGGGCAAACACATTCAGAATGTATCCCATGTGAAGCATTGGACATGAGTATGAGATGAAAAAGTACCATATATGGGAACATTATTCATTTTTATTTACTTATCTTTTATGGGGATTTATACCTTACTCTTCAAACAGATTCCAAGAGTGGCTTACCACCACCACCAACAACAACAACAACAGAAGTACCAAATAAATTAAAAGGCATACAAAGAGCATACCAAATGCAGCAAATCTAAAGAAAGCTGCAAATCTAAACTCTACAAACAGACCCAATTAAAAGGCCTGGTAAAATCAAAAGTTACCAGGTAGCCTAGATGACACCAGAGCAGGTGGCAGGCAAGCCTCCATAGGGAGGGCATTCTATAGTCAAAAATCAGCCAGAACATAGAAGGGTAATGGCTGAGTTTGTGAAACCAGAGGTACATATCTGTTTGTATCATTGGGCAAATGAATGTACCTTCGTTTGAGTCAACACATGAATTGAGACAGAAATACACAGCACTATAGGAGTAAGCTCGTCCTCTTTAAATAAACAGAAACTCTTCTTCGGGCTATAAAAGCTATGGACACATTCCACATTAGCTGGTATTAATAGTGGGTAGTATTAAGGTCATAGGTTTTTGTTTCTCTGCTGAGAGTTTTATTCATCGCTAAATCCACCACTTCACCAAGCCCTTTTTTTCACGCTCTCCTTTCTCTGGTACCCTAATTACTATCCACTATCTGGCCAGTGTCTCCTACTGCTGACTTTTCTTTCCAGTACAAACTTGATACAGATGAGCTGGTTTCTGCCAATGTTTAAAGCAGCCTCCGAAGTGCAATACAATTCTCGGGAGATAATCAAGAGCTTCAGTTAAGCCTCAGCCGCTAACATTGCTTCAAGGCATTTAGGATTATTATTACCCAGGGTGTAGGCAGCTGTGGTAACTGACAAGGTCACCAGGTAAGACAGCAGGTAACGAAGGCCCTTTCCCCACCTTGGAAAAAAAATCACAGAGACCTTCTTTATATGAGAACAACAACTTAATCTCCTGGTTTAACATCTAATCCCACCCCAAAATCATCATTGGATTAAGCAAATAAACTGCAGCCCTTTCAAATGTTCATCAGTGACATTCAGAGGAAGAAGTCTGGATATGGAAAGCTGCATTTTAAGCTGTAGGCTTTTAGCTGGCCATGCTGCTCAGCCAAGGCAAATAGCGTTGTTGGTCTGAACGGCTTCCTAGGTCCAGAAATATCTGAATGAAAATCCTCTTGATTTATCAGAAAACTGAAACAGATCTTAATCCAGCACTTCCAATCTATTAATTTCAGCTTAATATATTTTATCTCACTTTTCAAACTCACATCAGTTTAAAACACACACACACAGAGACTTGGGTTTATAGACAAACAAGCAAAAAAGCCAAGCTGGAAAAATGGAGAAGAGGATACAGAAAAGTGAGGAGGGAGAACAATTTGACAATGCCGGAATGAGGTGGGGAGATGTCAGTAGGAAGTGGCATCCTGCTGTGGCGAGGCTGATTTTCCCTTGGGGTTATTATTGCCTGCACAGCGGCAGCTGCTTTGCTGGTGGAGGTGCCAGAGTATTCTTCCCCTTTGCTTCCATAACCCAATAGCAATGAGTGGTTAGAGCAGAATCCTTTCCAAAAGGGAGCAAAAGCAAACTCATGCAGTTGCTTCTTCTCTGGTTAATGACTAGGGTCAAACAGATATGAGAGAAGGAGCCATGTTACACATTCATCCCATTCACATATAAAGCCTACTACTATTCGTGGGAAGAGGTTCATGGATAAGGACAGCTGCATCTTACCTTTATATAGTAATGTAATAATTTATTATTTATACCCCGCCCATCTGGCTGGGTTTCCCCAGCCACTCTGGGCAGCTTTCAACAGAATATTAAAATACAATCATCTATTAAACATTAAAAGCTTCCCTAAACAGGGCTGCCTTACCTTGCCTCCTTATCTCACCAAAATGCACAAGTCTAGGGGGCGCATAGGGAATTTAAAAGGTGACTGGTATCACTTCTTAAATATCATAATTCTATTTTGTGCCTGCAGTTTTTCTGAAATTTGAATCTGGCAAATATGCTGCAGCACAGTCTTGGTTAAGATACACTACTGTAGGCACACTACCAATAATATTTTCATGACACGCTCTGAATAGGACCAAACAGAACAAATTCATTCCATCGCCTACTACAGCAGATTCTGAAATATGTTTATGCAGTTTTCTATAGCGTTATCTGGATGCCCATAATATAGGGAAAGTGCTTTCTTTGAACTCTATGACCTGCATTCAAGTTTTATTTTAAATAAGGTTTTTTTTGGGGGGGGCGTGGTTGCCATGACTGAAGACATTGGTTTGGCATTAGATTAAGTCTATCTAGCACATTAGGTAAAGGTAAAGGACCCCTGGACGGTTAAGTCCAGTCAAAGGCGACTATGGGGTTGTGGCGCTCATCTCGCTTTCAGGCCAAGGGAGCTGGCATTTGTGCACAGACAGCTTTCCAGGTCATGTGGCCAGCATGACTAAACCGCTTCTGGTGCAACGGAACACTATGATGGAAGCCAGAGCACACAGAAACACCACATTATTGTACTGGGAGTCACCTAGCCAAGTTTGTTTAAACCTCCATAGTTTCTCAGATGTCAGGGCCACCTCAGGAAAGAAAAAGATCCCGTCCCCTCAGCAAAAATAAATAAATCTATTTACAGAGCCTGAATGGACTGGCAGCTAAATCATACTTCAACACTAGAGACAAGGCAATGTCATGGTACACGAGGGCAGGAGGCTTCCTAGAGAGTCCACAAAACCCTGTCTTCCAACATCTCACTGGCATTTTCCAGGAGCAGCTGCCTGAGCTGTCTGTCTCACTCTCCCCAATGAAAGGGCTATCGCTGCAAGAGGTTTACAGGTGTTGGAGTAAAGGGCCTTCCAATAGCACCATCCTCATATTATTCATACTACCTGGTCAGTCCAACATGGAAATCAGCTAAAGCACTGGTACCATCTTTGGGGGGTCCTGGGCACCTAGGCATCCACAAAATTTCTACTGTGGGTGTCTGGCCGTCACATCATGCGCACACTGCTCAGCCTCACCTGCCACCAGCTGCCTTACCTTTGCTGGCTCTCTGGCACCACAGTGGTGACTGGGCCAGGGCCTCCACCTCCGCTGCAGGTCCTCTGTTTGGGCCTGTCGCAGACGTGCTTCCAGGGTGCACCTGCAGCTGTGGTGGGCCTCAGTGGAGGCCTCGTAGCAGAGGTCTTGGCCTAGTAGCTGTGGCAGGGGTGGGGTGGCAGAGTACCATATCCATATCTGCCCCCGTTGTGTCCACAGCTGCCGAGACCCCATGGCAGAGGCCCTGGCCCAGCCGCAGTGGCGGCAAAGAGCAGTGGCAGTGGAAGCTGGAGACTGAGTTGCACACGCGTGCCGCTGGGCACCCACAGTCTGGGGCCCATGTTGGCACCTCTGAGCTGAAGCATTAGCAGATTTCTGTACTAGGACAAATGAGTAAGGTTTCCAAATGATAAAGGTTTGGGTGTTTTCTTGCCTAGTCTTATCAAGTCTAGTCTAGTAATTCATTATTTATCTTGTGCTGCCTCATATACTCAGGTACTAAAATATGAATTTACTTAATCAAAAGCAAGGTGGTTATTTTTCCCTTTAATTTGTCAACCGTCCAACACTTACCTTTTGTGTGTGTGTGTGTGTGTGTGTGTGTGTGTGTGTGTGTGTGTGTGCATATATTATAGAAGTCATAAATATTTGTTACCTCTGGCTATCTGGCAGAGAAATTCTGTCTGCTACAGTTCAGTCTCTTCATATATTAATTTTGAATATTAAGCATTCAGAATGCAGTATGCGCAAAAGAACAGGATAAGCTGTTCAATATAAAACATTTACATGAATACTAGAGCTTTAATTTGCCAGAACATATTCAGAAATCCAGTATTTCCTGCATTAGAAAAGGTCACTCTTTTGATTATTATTTTCCTTTCAAATGTAGATCACCTAGTATTCTTTTAAAATATTTATTAAATGTGCAGGCTTATCTACATGAGGAGACTTGAATGATTAAAACAGAGGTTTCTTCTTCTTTTCTCTCTTCCTGTCTCTCTCTCTCTCCCTTTCTCTTTATGAATCAAGGTTACAGATGTTCAGCCGAGAACTCCTAGTGACCTTAAGCATGACCGGCAGTCTAACACTTTCAAAGGTGACAGGTCATTAGCCTCTGTTCTTGAATCTTTGAACTCTTCTGGGGATAACCAGCTACGTGAGATGGCTGTGAAAGGTGATGCACCATCTCATTCTGTCTTATAGCAGATAGTTGCATTTAATGTCGTTCCATTATCCTGGAGTGATTCTTCATCACCTCTGGCCATGTGTAACCTCTATATGCTCTTTGGGAAAATACAATCAGTGCGGGTATAAAGTTTAGAAGTAGCTGGTCAAATGGCATTCTTCATTCATGTCATTCATACCTTCCATAAAGTCAGTTTATGGCAGAAACCCTGAACTAGACCTACTCAGACTAAAGGATGTTTCACACATTACATTATTGTATATTGCCCAATACAAAATGATGGTCAGTGCTGAAGATAAGGGGTCTATAAGTGGTCTGATGATTGTTTATGAAGAGGTATAAACAAATTATGTAAGAAATTATATTTTGATAAAATCAAAGATAGCTTCTTAATGAGGCTGCCACTGAAGAGACTACAAACCTGCCTTCTAAAAGGATGGAAATAAATAATATAGCACTGAGGTTATAAAGAGTCGCTTGCCCATGGCTACCGAATAAGTTTGTGGCAAAGGCAAAATGTGAGCCAGAGACTTCATAGATCACTCACTATGCTACATATTAGCTCGCTATAGGGATTCTGTATTTTAGTTATAGTTGGGAGCCACCTTTGAGGCCTTTATTGTTGAATGACAAGATAAAAAGTGTTAATAAATGAATAAGCACAGATGTCTATCAACTTTATATTTAAATCAAGAGAGATATTCAGGACACAACCTACTAAGGACATTCTTTTGGACAGCTCTCATTCAACAGAGCTTCTGTCCATGCTAAACACAGGTGTGATCCCAGGTAATTACTTTCCCCAAAAAGTGTCTGCTGCTGAAACACCATCACCCTCTCCAGCACTTCACTCAAGAAAGGGGTGTTCGAGACTGAGCAGTAGTAGTCAAACTATAACATCCCCTTAGTTAAACTAAAATAAATAAAACCACAGTGGTATTTTAATTTTTGCATTTATTCAGATATTCCTAAATGTATAATAAAAAGCAAAATAATTTGGATTGTTCTTATTAACCACTTTCTTCTGTTAAAAGACTAACACATTAATTATGCCATAAGCTTTTGTGGACAGGGGTCTACTTCATCAGATAAGTGAAGCTGAAAGGAAGCTGAAACTGAGCACAACAAATGCAATGCGGGGAAATCAATGCTCGAATGTTATTTTAAGTGGAAGTTGGCAGGTCTTCACATTTGCCTGCATGGTCAGAGCACCTCAGGTATTCTTGCTCTCTTTCTTTACTCAGTAAGTTGGGTCATTCTGGAAACACTTTGTGTGTGTATCCCTAAACAATATGTCCTTGTCTCAAGAGGAAAACAAAGATGAGGGGGGAAATACCTCAATTACTGAGGGCCCAATTATCTCCCTTTTCATTCTGAGAGACTTGAATTAAATAATTTAATTTAATTATGAGGGAAAAGTTAACCAAAAGTTCTGTAACCACTTATGAAGTGAACTGTACTGCATATATCCAGAGTTGTAGCAATGGGACTGCTTCAAACTTCTTGTGGTAAATTCTTTAAAAAATGAATTTCTCTTTACAGGATGATGTGGTGGCCACTTTCCATCAGGAGAGCTACACGGCTTCGCTAAATTTTAAGAGTTGCTTGCCCTTGGCAACAGCTTTCCCTGGCCCAAATTATTCTAGATAGTCTCACAGGAAGGAGACGGTTTCATATTATAGAACAAACTAGACTGGATAAAGTCAAGAATCCAAATCCTTACTAATTGTGATCTCATGTCATGCACTTATATTAAAGGATTATCTCACTTTTTTTTTAAGAGCTCACAGATTGCTTCTTCCCATCACAGCAGAGTCATGGGGCTCTCATACTCACAGGATAAGCCTCCTTAGCTCTTTTCAGTTGCTGGGATACTCTTTTCCTCTCACTTCCCTTGTTTGGTCTGGTATAGTGAAGGGAAAACGAATGATTTCAGGGTCATGAAGCCATGCATAAAAATGTCATGTGAGATCAAATCACTCCAGAGTGATTGTAAAAAAATAAAATAATACAATTAGTATGGAATCCAACTTCCCCTCATAGTATAAAGAAAGAAAAAAGGACACAACCGGACTATTAGTTTGAAAGTCAGATATAATTAGCCAATTACTGTAATACACAAGCTCAATTGATGACTTCATGGTAAGAAGGTCAGTTGATGACTTATGACCCCACCAAAGCTATTCATTACTTATTTTATGTTTTATTTTAAAAAAAGACTAGCAGTCTGCCAAGAGGGATTCCCCCCCCCAAACAATAAGTGAATGTAAGAAAGTCAGACTAGGATCTATGTTTTATTATTATTTTCCTTTTTGTCAATCTGTGGAAAAATTAACCAACGAGGAAATCATATTCTTTGACTAAAAGCTGGTTCGCACATGCATTACCACCACTGCTTAGTGACCTGATGGCTGACAGCTGACAAGTAGGGCCAGAAACCTTTTTCAAAAACCCATAATTTCTGCCTGTGGACAGAACAGGATTCACATTCGTGAAGAACACTTTCTTGCAAACCTCTGTACTTTCCTTAAAAACCTCTTCCTTGAGACTGGCAAACCTTTGTGGATGGTATGGCATAGGGTGTGGAGACTGAAAGTGGAAGGAGGAAGCGGCAGAAATTCCACCACCCCGCCCCCAATTTATTTGATTGGAGAAGCTATGTATTTATTTACTTATTAATATCCCTCACTTCCTCTTAAAGGAGCCCAGGGCAGCAAAGCAACAAGTGATAAAATAATGAAAATGTCTGAAAAACATCTGAAAAACAATTCCAATACAGATGCAGACTGGGAAAGATATCAACTTAAGGGACTTGTTGAAATAAGCAGGTCTTCAGTAGTTGCTGAAACAGCAAGAGATAGTGCCCATCTAATACTAAAGGGCATCCTAAAAGCCTGATTCCTACATTGTGTGGAAAGCACCACCAGATAAGATGGTACCTGCAAGAGGGTCTCACCTTCAGAGCACAGTAAACATTTGAGTATATAGGGGGCAAGATGATCTTTCAGGTGTCCTGGTCCCATACAGTAGAGGGTTTTAGACACCAAAACCAGTACCTTGAACTTATGCTGGTAGCTATTTGGCAGCCAGTGCAGTTGTTACAACAGTGGGGCAATGTGTTAGCAATCTCCTGCCCTACTGTGCAGTCAAGCTACTGCATTTTGCGCCAGCTGCAGCTTCTGAACCTCACGGGCACCATCACACTGAAGTAGCCTGGAGGTTACCAGCACATGGGTGACGGTGGTCGGACTGTCCAGGTTCACAGCAGATGTTATTTAAACCATTATAGCTAATTTTAATATATGATTTACAAGAAAAACAAAATTAAACTCTAACTACTTAAAACTATATTTTGGTCAGTGCCTCTATAAATGGTTGCCGGGGGTGGGGACACAACACACACACTCCTTACTTGCTTCATAAATATGAACAATTTCTTAAGAAGAACAGCAGTCGCTAAAGAGCCAGGGGGGAAAGATGATGAAATGGTTTATGAAATTCTGGCAATCAACAGAAGAATGTAGCTATATATTACTATTTTTAACTTCCAGTCATCTTAAGTTACAAAGCGATTTAAAATCATATGCCGTTTACACTCCTAGAAGCCCCGGGAGGAAACCACTGTGAGGATTTCCGCTTCACCACAATCTTCAGCATAGGCTGCAGGAGCATGTGAGTGGACTGTCTGAAGGGCAGCAAAACCAAGCAAGTCCCTTGTGGGGGTAAGGCAAAAACCACTCAGTGCCACACTCTTCTGATCATTCCTCAGTGCAAGCATTTCTGCTTGCCAGATAGAAAGACCTTCCCTCTCATCCTGCCCCACCCTCCCTGTCCTCTCTGTCTAGAATATTTGGTGTGAGGCACAGGGAGCACAGAGGAGAAGAGGAGGGAGCCCCATTGCACCAGTCAAAAACCTTGTGCTGGTTCTGCAAGCACAGAGGGTTAATGGAATCCAGCCCAGGGGATCTTGTTACTTCCCTGCCATGCTAAGTGTTGAATTACCAATTGTGCATTGGTCCTCAAATAAATGTTGGAGCCAAGACCCAGTGTCCATCTCTTTCTTGTGGACTGCAAATACCCAAATGTGCCCTTCACAACTGATGCAACAGTACATGTGTATTTTGTGCTTGGGTGTCTGTACCTAAATATACATGCAAGAAGCTGCCATCAGTTTTTGTTTTATTCCTTTTTTATAATCCTACCTCTGCAAGCTGTATTTGAAGTACAACAATGGCCCCAGTAGGCTGTTACGATAAATCTACCTTGCTTCACAAACACATAGCAAGTCCTGGAAGTTTCTGCATGCACTGAGTATATTTGATGATTCCTTTGCTGATGTTCCTCCTACTTGTTTGCAAAAAGAAACAGGGGAGGGGGGAACTGGGCGTGTGGGTTTAGCAACACATCCTTACACTCCAGGGATCTAGGGCTGTAAAGAGATTTTTTCCACTGACTTCAATAAGCCTTTGTTTTCCTGGAAACGGTGCATTAAAAACTGGGAGTTACCGTTTAAGTATGTTAGAAAGAGCAACAATATGTGTACTTCATTAAAGGAATATTAAAGAGACAATATAAAGGATCCTTGTTTTTCTAGCACGAACGGTTGTCAGTAAATTCAGTGACAAATACATAAAAGTGAATAAAGTTTTTAATTTATATGTACTGCATCCTGAAACTGCAAATTCTTTTAGCATCTTTGTCTTCTTGATCATATTTGATTACAATTATTTCCAAGTTACAGATAAATAACTAAAGCTGAAAAATAGTGACACCCCTGTCACAGGTGCGACTAGAAAGTGTATAGATGTGCCTGCATATCACATTTGTCTTCTACATAACTGAGGACCCTGCATGAAGCAGGCGTCCCGACTGTGAGTACGCTGATAGACACGTAGAGCAGGAGAAATCAAAATGGTGTCCCAAGACTTTTTGACTATCATAGAATTATAGAGTTTGAAGGGACCCTAACGATCATCTTGTCCAACTCCCTATATGCAGCTGTCCCATATGGGGATTGAACCTGCAACCTGATGCTATCATCAACACACTCTTACTAAGAAAACATCAGACCCAGCTGGCATGGCCAATGGGTCAGAGGTGAATGAAACTGTAGTCTAACAACTTTCAGCTAATGATCAAGGTTTGGTGCTGGAGGAGACTCTTGAGAGTCCCATGGACTGCAAGAAGATCAAACCTCTCCATTCTGAAGGAAATCAGCCCTGAGTGCTCACTGGAAGGACAGATCCTGAAGCTGAGGCTCCAATACTTTGGCCACCTCATGAGAAGAGAAGACTCCCTGGAAAAGACTCTGATGTTGGTAAAGATGGAGGGCACAAGGAGAAGGGGACGACAGAGGACGAGATGGTTGGGTAGTGTTTGCGAAGCTACCAGCATGAGTTTGGCCAAACTGCGGGAGGCAGTGGAAGACAGAAGTGCCTGGCGTGCTCTGGTACATGGGGTCACGAAGAGTCGGACACGACTAAGCGACTAAACAACAACAACAGTCCAACAACTGCAGACCATGGTGGGACAGCTGTGCAATATGTAATAATAATAATAATTTATTATTTCTACCCCACCCATGTGGCTGGGTTTACCCAGCTAATCCTTTCCTCTTCACACATACTGCCCTACACGGTGCCAAATGGCTGGACCAGAATTTTATCACCTGCTAACTAATACAGATGAAGCTGCTGCTAATGGCACATCCACAGGGGCCACTTCAAAAATAGGCAGCTGGGAACTATTTACCATGAACTTGAACTACACCCTTTGCATCTTGCTGACAAGAAGTGTCCTTCTCAATATGCAAGCCTGCCTCCAAGTTCAGCATCCCATTATGATGCCAAGGTTTCCTCTTATCTGAGAGGCAGAGAATCAGAAGGAAAAATAAGATCAGACTTCAAAGCAGTCAACCATTTCTGGCAGGCTGTCTAGACTATCTAACTGAAAGCTAATTTACAAAGGGGAGATGCCCACGTCGGGGAGCCATTAAGTCTAGCCAGGGCTACAGCTCTTGTTCCTGGGCATCAGCCTGACAAACGATGATGCAAAGGGCAATGAACCCACTCCTGGAACTGCAATGCTCTTTATCCAATGAGATTATTTTTTATTCCTGGTCCCGTTAGCTCAGCATTTCTCAGATGTAGCCTGTAGCATGATTTTGTATAGCAAATGTATTTTGTGGTTTTATACTGTAAATTGCCCTGTGATCTTTGGATGCAGGGTGGCATAATAGTAGTAGTAACAGTAACAACAACAACAACAACAACAACAACAACAACAACAACAACAACAACAACAACAACAACGGTACAAAAGCCTCAGGTTAGGCTTAGTGATGTTATGTTAAATGCACATTAGCATTCTTTTTTGTGGGGGAAGCTAATTCTGAGAGGGGGGTTAATTAGGACGGTCAGCCATGATCTCCACAAAAATCCCTGCCACCACAGCAATTATCATTAGGGGGAAAGCTCCTGTTGTTGACTGTGGCCAGGGCGGGGATAGTTAAGGTTCCCCAGTGTTACGCTATGGAAGTTGAAAGTTACCCAGACACACTGTTACCATTTGAACGGAGAAAAAGTGAACAAAAAATGATTACATGTGCATAGGATCAACACCTTTGGGGGCCGCTTAGTTCCTAAGATGCTTTTAACAGCTTCATGGCATGCTGAAATTTCACAACTACAGCTTTCCACGGCAGGGATGTTACATTTCTTCCTGTCAAAGAGTTCTGCCCGAGGGAAGGGGGTAAGCATACCACCAGGCAAGCCTGCAAACCTATCCATATTTACCTGGCACTTTGTACCACTGAACACCTTTAGGGTGAGGCTGTTTAACTATTACATTACAGTGGTGCCTCACAAGACGAAATTAATCCGTTCCGCGAGTCTCTTCGTCTAGCGGTTTTTTCGTCTTGCGAAGCAACCCTATTAGCGGCTTAGCGGATTAGCGCTATTAGCGGTTTAGCGGCTATTAAAGGTTTAGCGGCTATTAAAGGCTTAGCGGCTTAGTGGCTAAAAGGCTATTAGCGGCTTAGCGGCTTAGAAAAAGGGGGGAAGGGGGGGAAATCGCAAGACTCGCAAGACTTTTTCGTTTTGCGAAGCAAGCCCATAGGGAAATTCGTCTTGCGAAGCGCATCGAAAAATGGAAAACCCTTTTGTCTAGCGGGTTTTTCGTCTTGCGAGGCATTCGTCTTGCGGGGCACCACTGTATATTAATACATCTACTTTATAGCTTCAGCAATTTCATTCCCTTCCCAACATAATAGATCCTATAATTATACCATACTCTCCAAAAGATACATAACGAACATATCTAGACACTAATTAATGGATTCTGCAGATATTTTGAACAGTGTGACCCATCTTTTTTTTTTAACGCCAATAAGACATCAGCAGTTCACGAATCTTCTCACAATAAAATTGCCCACGTATCTCATGCAGTATTATACTTCATTATCAACCATGCAAATGCAAGGGTATTCATCTTGGAAACCCCTACTCTGATTATTATTTACACGAGCCTTTTTCTACAATCATGTTCCTCCAATTTGCATCACCATAATTATTACAACCAGGATTTCTCTTCATTATTACTACTGCTACAAACGGGATTTCTAATACGGAAGAATGCCTCTGAACTTTCGACTTCTATACTATTATTAATGAGTCTCAACAGTCCATGTTTATTAACCTTCCAGCCATAAAGCAATACCCTGTTCTGGCTTTTTCAGGACAAGTAGGCCTGTTGAAGCACATGGTCCTTTGGCATGATTTGCAGTGTTAATTTTCTGAACCACAGGATGGTTATCAGAGATAAAGGCTGTAGAAATACGGCTGTATGTTATGAGAGATTGGGGAGGAGGGGCTGACTTCCTGTTTTTACAAATGAGGTAAATTACGGCTTGTTCAATAATATGATTGTGTTGATACAACTTCTTAATATGTATTACTCAAATTCACAAAGTATTCTAGAGATCTTATTGGGGGGGTGTCCTTTCTAACGCTACTTACTTGATAGGGATACAGAGTAACGCCATTTGTTCTCGACAAGGACCAGGTGCCGTCTAGGTACTGATGAGCCTGGATAGCCACAGAATTCAGGATGTTACCATTGCTGGGGCTGGTGGCCATCTGTACACTGACCTTTGCCTGATGTCCCAAGGAACCATTTTTCTTCTCTATCCCATTAACGATCCCTATGTTGTTCTGTTTCCCGCTGAGTTTGTTAGGCAGAAAGCCAGCATAATTGGATGTAGCATAAGGAGCAGACATGTAGGCCCAGTCCCTGGGCTGCAGGCTGCCCATATGTCGCGAGCCCACCAAGGTGGGGATGTTGGGGAGAGGAGGAGGGGAGCCGGGAGAAGCATCGCAATGTTCAGTGTTGGCAGCCTGTTCGAGGGTCAGCACCATCTGAATCGCTTCCTGCTTCAGCTGGTTCAAGTGAGTGGCACACACGTCGCACCGGTTGTCTCTTTCGTTCCATGCCTTCCGGGTGGTGTTGGGCACCTGCAGCTTGTCGTGAATCGCAGAAGAGAAAGCCGGGTCCTAACAATAAGAGAGAATGAGGGGAGAAGTAGACAATTAAAATTGGATGATAGGGAAAAAATTAAATCCAAATTCTACCACTGGTTGTTATTAATTCATTTTATTAACAAGTGAAAAAGAATTAGGATATAAAAATCCACATGCTTCTGCTGGATCTTAATTAGCAGTCGTATTTTTGAATACCACTGAGACGTTCATTTGGGAGTTGACTCATGAAGATCTTTCCCATTTGCATTTTCAAACTGCGCTAAAATTACCCATAAGATTACTTCAACTTCACACACAAAAAAAGAAATTATTTATTCTGAGCAGGGATTGGGAACTGGAGGTCCTCCAGATGTTATTGGGCTTCAGTTCATATCATCCCTAACAATTGGTCAAGTTGGCTAGCTTCCAACAACAACTGGAGAGGTACTTTGTTCATTAGTTGTGTCCACTGATCAAACCAAGCATACAATGCTGCCCATTAAGAGTCTTTTAATATTGAATTTCATAATATAGTGCAAACTTAATGGGCTTCTTCAAAAAGAAGGGTAGTACATCAATCAATCAATCAATTTATCAATAAAATTATCCATTATTTACCTTTTTAAGAAATCCATTTTCTACCACCAAAATAATCAAGTACAGTGATACCTCTGGTTACAGACACTTCAGGTTACAGACTCCGCTAACCCAGAAATAGTACCTTGGGTTAAGAACTTTGCTTCAGGATGAGAACAGAAATTGAGAGGCAGCAGCACGGCAGCAACAGGAGGCCCCAGTAGCTAAAGTGGTACCTCAGGTTAAGAAAAGTTTCAGGTTAAGAACGGACCTCCAGAACGAATTAAGTTCTTAACCCGTGGTACCACTGTATTGCTGGTAATACTAGATAATCAAGACTGCCCTTGGATAGGGCAGTCTAGCCAGACTAGCCAAAAAACAAACAAAAAACTGGCTTCCATCTCATGGCCCATTTTTCTTTTTGGAAGCTATGTGAGTGACCATCCTAAAGGAGACCCAAATCTTAGCTTTCAAAATATCTAGTCCACCACCTGCTCTACAGTAGGATTTTGCATACATGAAACCTTGTGTACTTCACACAATGAACCCCATCACACAGGGTCCTGCACACACAATTAACTCTAAGGTAAAGGTAAAGGGACCCCTGACCATTAGGTCCAGTCGTGACCGACTCTGGGGGTGCGTCGCTCATCTCGCTTTATTGGCCGAGGGAGCCAGCGTACAGCTTCCGGGTCATGTGGCCAACATGACTAAACTACTTCTGGCAAACCAGAGGAGCGCATGGAAACACCGTTTACCTTCCCACCGGAGCGGTACCTATTTATCTACTTCCACTTTGACGTGCTTTCAAACTGCTAGGTTGGCAGGAGCAGGGACTGAGCAACAGGAGCTCACCCTGTCACGGGGATTCGAACCGCCAACCTTCTGATCGGCAAGCCCTAGGCTCTGTGGTTTAACCCACAGCGCCACCCCAGATGAATATGTGATAAACGGAGCAGGAATGCAAGAAATACCAGTACAAGTACAAATCAAGACATGATATAGTGAGACAAAGGCTGCATTCTGACATCATGCTTACCCATAGTTTAGTATGATAACAATTAGACTAGGTGAACCTTGGGCTTACATGCTTCTTCCCACCCCGTCCCTTCTCCATCTTGTCAGTGAGGAGAGCAGAAGCTTAGGTTTCTGGAGTCAGTAAACCACAGTTTAGCATT
Source organism: Podarcis bocagei (assembly GCF_964188305.1). NCBI lineage: Eukaryota > Metazoa > Chordata > Lepidosauria > Squamata > Lacertidae > Podarcis > Podarcis bocagei. The sequence continues at coordinate 66,476,292 of NC_138127.1, read as the reverse complement.
ACACCAAAACCCTAAACTGTGATGTGAAAGGATTCTGACAAATGCTTGCATTCTCTGCTTGACTCAGCAGCTAAGCTGACAAAACAGTTGAGGGTTGAAAGCTAAAGTGTTTGCAGTATCTAAGAGCATTCTCTCTGGGTCTCAGAAGAAGATGGAGGGGGTGGGCAGGAGCAACTGAGGAAAAGTGCAGACAAGAGGTCAAAGATGGTTTAGAGACGAAGGAGAGAGAGATCTACAACACGAGGAGATGGAATTTGGGCTGCCTCAGCAGAGAACTCTGTGCATATAAAACAAAACAGAGTGGAGTCCTATTATGAAAGTGGGAAATGGAACGTTTTGAGTATGTTCTCCACCATGAAGAGCTATGAGTACAAAAGACCTGCTGAGGTTCTGAAGACTCCTAGACCCAGAGGCAGTGATGGAGCTAGTATGTGGCTCATCTTAATGATGGTTTATTGAAAGAAGTCAGCTTCACTAAACATAGTTTGAAATTGGCTTGTTTGAAACAAACCATAGCTAAGTGCTGGCTGGGGCTGATGGGTGTTTTAGCCCAAAAAATGCAGAAGGCACCAGGTTAGGGAAGGCTGCTATTGCATTTCCATGAAAGCTAAGTATCTCTACACCATCTCAAGAAGAGCTTATGCCTTTTGGCTGTTGCTTTAAGACACTTAAGAAAATGTTTCTCTTTTAAGAATATCAACTTGTTTGTTGAATGAGATCACAACCAATCCAGTGCAGTATTGTGTTTTCAACAGCAACCAGACAGATGCTTCTGGAAACTTCTGAATAACAGTGGTGGTCACTTCCTGTAGTTCTCCCAGGAAACCTCTATATTTTTGATGAATATGATTTTCTTAGAGGAAAGAAAAGACAGGACCCTGAACCAACAGCCAAAGCAAACAGATTCCACAATGCTAATGTTTGTTTGCTGGGAGGAAAATGTGCAGCAGGTCTTAGGAAGGAGGGGGAAAGGAGGATTCACTGTTGGGAGGCTGTATTAATTACACTACATCTTTATTATATGCTAAACCATTTTTATTTTCACTGTTTAAATACCATGAACAGCTACTCAGCATGCTGTGATTAATTGATTAATAAATCATGATACCTCTTTATGCAAAGTGGCTGAAGTGAAGTTCTGTCAACAGATGCCCAAGAGGGGCATCCCTAGGAAATGAAGCTCTGGTGGGGACTTAAATGCATCAAGTCACAGGCTACTTCAGGCTGGCTAATTCAGTTCAGAAAATGCCTCACAGCCTACTGTTCAACACCATAATGCATCACTTCAAAGAAATATCACAGTCCAACCTATGGGTAGCCTCCAATAAAACTATATATGTCAGGGCTGCCTCAGGTCTCAGCTCACAAAAGACCAACGCCAGGTTCTTCTTATATACAAGGATGTTTATTGCAGTTCATTATTGCTTCCACAACCGAGGCGCGCAGCCCCGCGTCTCTTAGCCTAGACGTTTTAAGTCCCCTCTGAATCGGTCCCGCCCCTACACCAGCTTAAGAGGCTTGTGCTAGTCCACCTCTTCCTGTCTTTCCTTTTCCGCAGGGTCTTTCTGCCCCCCTGGGTTCCTTCCCTCCTGCTCTCTCCTGAAGCGGATTCCTCAGATGCCTGTTCCCCCCTCCTTCGTGCTTTGGGGCCAGGCTCCTCCTCCGAGCTCTCTCCATTTCCGCGCGCCTCCACATTTGAACTTGGCGCGCGTTCGCTACCCCTGACCTTCCTCTTGACACTTACACTACTCCCTGTACTACTCTCCGCCTCTTCCGGCAGGACGTCCTGCCCCGATCTCCTTCCCCTGTCTCCTGCCTGCTCCGCTCCGTGTGTCACACTGGGAACTCCACTCTCTTCACTTCGTTCCTGCTGGGAAGCCGGCCCCGATCTCCCACTCCCACTCGGGGTTTCCCTGCTGCTTCCCTGCTCCTGGCAGGTCCCCCCTGTGACCCCCCTTGGCCTGATTAGGGGCGCCCCCTTCTGGGAATCCTCCGATTCACTTGAGAGACTCATGGAAGACCTCAAGTCATTGTCATCCTCTTCCTCACAGTCCTGGGATTCTTCCCCATCGCTCTCCGTCTCCCCCCTCACCTGTGCCTCTGTCCCTGAACCCCTGACAATATAGCACAGGTGAACAAGCTCATTCATGAACAGGCACAAGGATCTGAAACATCTGTATTGATTAAGAACTGATAATATACCCTGTAAAGGTAAAGGTAAAGGACCCCTAGACAGTTAAGTCCAGTCAAAGGCGACTATGGGGTGTGGCACTCATCTTGCTTCAGGCCGAGGGAGCCAGTGTTTGTCCACAGACAGCTTTCCAGGTCATGTGGCCAGCAGGACTAAACTGCTTCTGGCACAATGGGACGGAAATGCCAGTTACCTTCCCACCTCAGCAGTACCTATTTATCTACTTGCACTGCCTGAAAGAGAATATCCACTCCCATCATTCAGCCCAGATGTGGAGGTCCAGCTCTGAGGGCCTTCTGGTGGTTCCCTCACTGTGAGAAGTGAAGTTACAGGGAACCAGGAAGAGGGCCTTTTTGGTAGTGGCACCCAACCTGTGAAATGCCTTCTCAGCAGATGTCAAACAGATAAACAACTACGCTTTCTTATTATTATTACTACTACTACTTCAGAGTTACATACCTAATCTGTCCAGTAACACTGATAAGGAAATCACCAGATTCAGCATCTCGGGAATCAGCTCTTTCCTCACTAATGGAACTACATTCCTTAACATCCTTGGTACACAATACAAATGGGGGATATAAGGATTCCACCCTACCAATTCCAGTGTGCACCAGCCACTGCTGGTTCCCAATATAAATAAGAGGCACGTCATGTTTTCAGTCCATTCATACACGTGCTCAGAAAGACACAGAGGAGCTCTGAGCTTTTCTCCACAGCACCCCAAGGAGGTTGCTAGAATTGCAGTAAGACTAAGACCCTGCCTTCTGTATAATTTGTTTTCTACCTGCTTGATTGGTCAGGGCTGTCAACCCTCTGCCAGTTCTCCTGCTTCAGCTCCTGAATACAACAGGCCTGGTGTTGTTCTTTGAAACTTAACCACTCTCTGGCAAAGGGCTTCACTTGGGAGTAGGTACATCTTATATTCATCTCCAAACACGGTTCAGCATGAAAGATCCCAGACACTATTATAAATAAATCTTAGGAAAGGAAAGCTTTTTCTGAAGTATGCCCAGCATCTACGAACTGTAGCAGTTTCAGCAAGGGTTGCGCACTAGGAACCTTAGCTGTGTATCAACATTGAAACGAACTTCATTTTCTTCTCAGATGTCATCTAACAGTACATATCTTGGTAGATGACCTCCAAAGGGTACACAGAGCCTTACATTCTGCAACACCAAGCCAGGCAGGTGCATTACATCTAATGCACCCTGACAATGCAATTACAGTTGGCACCACCAGCAGTGGATAGCAGCTGCCCCAGATACAGTCAAGGAGCTCCACACACATTTCCAACGCAATATGTGCATATAGATCTTCTCAGTCCCTCATTTCACTAATCATGGGCTTAAGTTATGTAAGTCTGCTGTCACTCTTGAAAGATATAAAGATAAGCAGTGAAATCGTATGAAAAAACCACCCATCAGGAAGAGAACAGCAGGGAGAGTATAGGCCCAGCTTCACAAACGTATCTAAAGTGATCCTATGATCTGGATCACCAGTTGCCCAATAAATATACAGGCAACTCCCCATTTATGTGGGGATTACGTTCTGAGGCACTGTGTGTTTAAGTGAAATGGCATATATTGGGAACACCATTGAATAAACCTGCAAACACCACAATCACTCCTTCCAAACTTCCTTGCTCAAAGTCCAACTCTCCACAGGCCTCAAAGGTCAGTGCAAAAGCTCCTAGGACTGCACTTGCAAAGGCTCATGGGATTGCTAGATGCTGTTTTTGCACCATTTTTGCTGTTTTGCAGTGTTTGCAGGCTTATTCAATGGTGTTTTGCACTTTTTTTGTCCCCTTTTGGTGCCACTTCTGGGTTCACGGTGATTCGAGCATGTGCAGTTGTGCATGCCTTGAATGCACAGAAACGGGGAGTTTCCCGTACCCCCATTTGAAGTTTTCAAAATGTAATGAGTGATCTGCGTCTTGTTGAGGAAACAATAGTTCCCTTCATGAACATTACAAAACCAGCTTCAAGTTAGCCTTACCATTACTGATAAAAAACAGTTTCAAAGAAACAAAACTCAGGCTACAAATGAGATACGGTGAACATTAATCAGAATGGGATAGCATACAAGGGTCTCCTGGAAACATGGCTTCTGGGAGTGGACAGAAGTGGAAAAATTTGTGTATAAGAAAACTCAAACTTTATCCTTGGCAGAAATGTTAAGAGATCATGCCAGGAAAAGTTACTGAAACTGGAATGGGCATCATATATTACAGACGGTATGGAGGAAGTTAGATCACTATTATGTGCATCAAAGCTCCAGAAACAGATTGCCGGAATAGCATAACTGCTATGTTTTGGCATCAGTACACTTTCTGTATGAGTTCCAGGGGGCATGTTGGTGGGCTTAATGAGCAGCAAGTTATTAGTCCCACAGGTGTGTATAAACCAGCATAAGGACTTCAAGCTATGTACAGTTTGGGTTCCATAGCATACGCAACAGGAGGATGCTAAGTTATGCACACTATTTGAGCTTCTTAGGCTTTAAAACTCAGCAGGAAATGTAACAGAAATAGGTCTGCTTGTGAGACTTCATGTCGACTTGAAAAGTCCACGGCATTTTGGCATCCATTTCCAAAGTGCCAGCTGGGGAGAGGAGCTCAAAACCGAGATAATTATTCAAGGTTATAACCATATGCTTCTTTCAAACAAAAGGAGATTTGATTCAGTTTCAAACAAAAAGTTGAGAAGGAAGCTACTGAAAGTGAATTTAACCATTCAGTGCAACATAAGCTCAGAATCAGGGATATAAGCTAGAACCATAAGAAAAAGAAGGAATTCCAGAATGAATAGGAGTCGCAAAAACAATTGTACCGCAAATGTCTAAGTTAAAAAGGGTTAAGCAGGTGGTGAGCTATATATTGTCCATACAGCTAGGATATGTGAAACATGCCAGCCCTACTGCTGCCTTGTTCTTCTTTTCCTTACCCCATTTGCTTGTGTCATCCACCTGCTGTGTCTTATCACTGAATGAGACTGAAGCCCTTTTCCATTCATTTTGCCCAGCATACAGTAAAATGGAGAGCTGATCCTTGCCAGGGGTTTTAGGTCGGGTGGCCTCTTTTACAGTGACTAAAATTAAGAAATGCATCTATGAAAGCGAGGGATAAAACACACATGTATATAAAATCTGCATCTGATAATCTATAGATGCAAATTTAGAATTACTATAATTTAATAGAAACACAATGCATTTCAGTGGGGAAGAATGTGATCAAATGAACATTGCCAGCTCAGTTTGCCGTCCAGGTGTTAAACATTGATGGGCACTTAAAAGGCCCCTGAAATCCCTTCTTATGCTTCCTGACCTTTAAGCCAAACTCGAAACAGGCAGTCCTTCAAATACAGGGCTATCCCCTGATAACCCTCCAGAGAGAGGACCGACCTCTGTGACATAGTACTAATGGCCCCTGTAATTTTAGGCATTCTTTCAGTATGTAGAGTCTACATTGTAAACCATCCTACCTCTCCTTGCCACTCCAACTGCAGTATACTAACAATATGCTGGGCTGAACCACGGAGCAGTTCACCCAAGAGGTCTAAGCTGCAGCAATAGCCTCCCAGCAGCAGCACGGCTGTCACTCACCAAAAGTGGGAGGGGGAGAAGCAAAGGGGTGGTGAGGTCAGGGTTGCATGCTGGCACCAGCAGAGCCAATCTGCTGCTCCCACCGGTGCACCCAGACAGCCCTGACCTCACCACCTTGCCTCCACCTTGCTTCTCCCCTTCCTCCTAATGGCGTAGCACGGGGGGGGGCAGAAGGGTGGTGGCCCCAGGCACAAAATTCTGAGCAGGGCGCAACCAAGCAAAGTGACACCTGCCCGTGCCCTGCTCCTGGGCCAGCCGATGAGTTTGAGCTGGGCTCGCCCTTCCCTCCACACGCAGTGCCACCCCAGCTGCCCCATCCACCAAGGGCACAACACTTGACCCGCCCCAGGCACCAGCAACTCACACTATGCAACTGCTTCCCCCTTCAGGTGAGTTGCAGCCGTGCTGCTGCCAGGAGGATATTACTGCAGCTTAGACCCATTGGGCTTCCAACATACTGCTAGGAAGTTGCACAGAATAAGCAGTGGGAGTGGCAAGGAGAGTTAGGGTGCCCAAGCAGGGGCAACCAATGGGGTGTCCCCCAGAGGGAATGCAACTCTCATCAGCCCAAGACAGCGTGGCCAATAGTCAGGGTAGGCAAGAAGTTGTACTCCCAACATCTGGAGAGTACCACTTTGTCTCCTCCTGCCCTATAGATTCATATGCTCCTGGCAAATTGTCAAGCCATAATTTGCTGGACTATTGATCTTCAATGTAGTCACTGTCCTGGCTTTGCATTGTTGGCTTTTACTGATGGTTTATTCAATATGTTTCACTGCTTCCTGTATTTTATTTTATGTTTTAAGTGTTTTATAGTGGTGGTTTTTTTAAAATCTGATTTCTGCTTTGAAATCTTTGAATGGAAAAGTGGCCTAGAAAGACATATGTATGTAAATAAATAAGTAAATACAGTATGCTGGTGGGCAACTGAATAAGTGAAAAGTAAGACAATAGATGCTATATATTTTCAAGGATAGCTGAGCCATGGAAATTAACTCCCACTTGGAGTCATGCTGTGTAGGAGCTCATCTCCTTCAACAGAGAAGGTAGCAAGGACCTGTGTTAGGTGATCAATCAGTCATACCAAGCGTTGGGAAAGGTGGAAGAAGAACAGAGATCAAGGGCTTCACATCTTTGCCCTGACAGAAATGTAACTTCCAGACCTTCACTTGCAGCAGGGGGTAAGAAAACTAATTAAGAAACACTGATGGGAACTGATGCAGTTTCTTCGATAGAAGCCACAAGGGCCGTTTTCTTTTTGCCATTCTAAGGAATTTTGTTTTGTGCCTCTAGCTTGCTAGCACAGAAGCTACTTTGTTTAAGCAATGCCTTTGCCATATTTTCAGAGGACAGGGTAGAAAAATTCACAGCTTTATTTCTTGATTGTGGTGGTGGAAACCGTGTGTAATCTGAGTGCATGTACATTCCATACATCTGGGCCAACTTCCAGGTGATGTTGTTTCTTAACCTAAGGACACACACTCTTCTCTAAAACTAGGTTAACTGCCACGGAGACTTGCCACCTTTGCCAGTCTTTGGATCTGACTGCTGAAAAAACTGGTGCTCCCAACTGTGAAACTGACACCGTTTCTGTTGAAATAACAGAATGCTCGAATAAACTGAAATCTGTGGGAGTCCTGAGCAAACAGAGCCTGTGGTTTTAACGCGGTGAATACAAATGAGCAAAACTGCTACCAGCAACAGTTACAAATTACCTTTCTTCCCAAGCAAAAAGCTGGAAAGGTGACTAAATATTCTCAAATTTTGCAGTTCGGGTTTGCTTCACCCAACACAAAAAGCTACACTGATGTCATGATACCTTTTGTCTTACAGGGCACCACCAAACTCACACAAACAGGATCATTGCAGCTATCATATAATAAATATATTGCTTGCTTAAAATTTGTGTCATGTGCCAGCTATTCTCTTACATACAATTTCAGATCTGTTTTTGCTAGCGAGTGAAACCTCAGAACGGGGCTGAAGCCAATCACAGCTCCTCACAAGTGCCTCTTCATGATACATGTGTATTGAAAACATGCATTTTGTCACATTCAAACATTGCATTCTTAGATGTAAAAAAAGTAATATATGTGGAATGCCCAATAGACAGGGCCATTTTTTATCTAATTCAAGCAGTATCTATTAGGAAGAAAGTTTGCTTACCTTGAGCTTGTCACATAATCTGGTTATACAAATCCCCCCACCCCCATCTTGCAACAGGAAAGGGAAGAAAGTTCTGTTGTTTTTTTTAAATGGTCTGTTTTTTAAATGGTCTTCCCTTATCTGAGTTTCAAATACCATAAACTACTATCACATTTGCCTTGGATTCATCTCCAATTAATTCACTTTCACCTATTTTGCTGATTTATAACCCCACTCAGCCCCCAGATCAGAATAGGAGGTTGAGTTTGGTGTCATTAATAAACTGATGATACTACCCAGAATTCCATCTAGATGTTAAATAGCAAGGGTGATATAATTAAACTTTGTGGTACACCACAGGGTAATTGACATATTCTCATTATAGTTAGAATATTAAATGCAGTGCATTGAGGAGAAAATAAATTAGGTTTCTTGCTTGCTTAAGGCTTGTTCTAAGGATGTGACAACTGCACACATCTGGCCCCCAGGTGTTTGCATTATTGTTTCAAAAGTGAAATCTAACTGTAGCTAGATTTCTAACTGAGCTGGGGGGAAATAAAAGGTTGTCAAGGAAGAAGCATGGAGTACAGTCATAGAGTTTTATCTTATGCCCATATTCTGATATAGAGAGTCTGTGAGATTCACTGGATAGATTCACTGGATAGAAGACTGGATAGAGATACAGCCAACACCTCTTTAGGGAAGTTTTTAATGACTGATGTTTTAATGTATTTTGTTGGAAGCCACCCAGAGTGGCTGGGGAAACCCAGCCAGATGGGTAGGGTGTGTGTGTGTGTGTGTGTGTGTGTGTGTGTGTGTGTGTGTGTATGTATAAATAAATTACTACAACTACTACTACTGGAGCAGACTGCCACGCACACAATGGGACTACCCCCTCCTCTCCTCTCCTCTCCTCCTCCATTTATCATCAACATCTGTTCTCCACCCTCTGTAAAACATTCTGAGGGTGCACAAGGCGGTTACAAAAAGGAGAGGAGGGAGAAGTCCCACTGTGCAAGTGAAGATCTGTTGCACAAGCAGAACAGCAGTGTTGGGTATGGTCCTTACATGGAAGCCAAGACTTCCCAAATTCCCCTTGCTCATGAAAATCAGTGAGTGACCTTGGGCAAATAACTCTCTCTCTCAGCCCAACCTCTCAAGATCACCCAGAAAATAAAATTTTAGCTATCATGGATGTGGAGGCCCTTTAAACCTGTATATTCAATTAACATGGACTACAAGCTACCAGAAATATCATCCCTGGTGATACACACTGCACATCTAGTTACCAACCTCTGCCACTCTGTATTTACTCTCAATTACTTCAGCTTTGGAAAGATCAATGGCACTGTAATTGGTGTTTGCATAGTTCCATGTGCCAATGTTTTCATGTCTGACTTAGAACAATGTTCTCAGCTCTTGCCTCCAAAATCTCCCCTCTGCCTGAGATACATTATCATCTGAACCCATGAGCAGGAAGCACTTGAGAAATTCTACCAGGATCTCTAGACCAATCCACACAGCAGGTTCACTTCCTGGATACTATTGTGCAATAATGGACATATAAGCATTATTTTATGTCAGAAACATACTGATTGCGACACACATACTGACGTGCTTTGAGTTTCAATTGAGAACACTCCAAAAAAACAACCACTTTCTACAACCAAGCACTGCAATGCAAACACATTTGTTTGGACGGAGACTCAAGATGTGTGGATTTGACTACAATATCCACCCAGTGCAATGAATAACAGGTCAAGAGAGACAGGCTAGTACTCAAGAGTAATCTACTACGGAACAGATCTTGATGAGAAATTGACAAACACACTTTGTTGCCACCTAATAACTCCCCACTATCATCAGTGATCTACAACTCATCTTGAACAATGATACTTTCCTCTTACGGGCCTTGGGTGGTAGGCCAATCCTTGCTTACAGAGAGTCCCTAAATCAAAACAGTTATGTACCACCACCAACAGGCCATACAAGGACCAGATGCTGCAATGAACACAGATGCCAACTCTGCCCCATCTCTACAGAGCCAACACTGTTACAGGACGTAATAAACTCAGTCACAACATAAGAGATTCATTCACCTGTTCATCATCCAACGTGATAGATGTTACCATCTGTCAGCAATGCCCTTCTGTGTTCTACATAAGCCAAGACAGGCCATTCTCTAGGCAAAAGAATAAACGAATACAAATCTGACACCAGAAAGGGCAATGTTCAGAAGCCACTGAGAGAACAGTTCAATCTTGCAGGACACTCTCTGCTGCTAACCTTAAAAATAGCCATTCTTGAACAAAGAAGTCTCCAAGGGAGACTCCAGCACAAAGCAGCTGAAATACACCAAGAGGCAAATTTGAGGCCTGAATTCAGATAACAGGTTGTTCTTTTTTTAGCCTATTACAGGTGTTAATTAGCTCCCCAAACAGTAACTTTAATATAAAAAAACTAACCTCACAAAAATCTGACACCACAAAATTTCACACCAAGATCCTTTAATTAATTATCTGTCCTTTTTGAGGCTCGCCATAAACAAAAAGCTAAAGTTGTAAAATAAACATCTTTTTGTCAGGTGTGTTTTAGATCACAATGTAAAGTTCTATGACTTATTCTATTCAAATAATACAACAGTGACACAGCAGGCGGCTGTAACTTCTGGCATCTCATACCAATCTGGGCCGATGTTTGTTTTCTAAGAAAATGGAATAGTGTCATTGTTAACGACCAGCAGGTGTCAAAATGTGGAGGTGATAAAAAAAATGTAGGCAATAATGATGTCTTTCTCTGACAATGGCCTGAATCCATTATAGTCACATAGACACGACATTCCAGAAGGAAGAAATATTAGGAAATGATGGGCCCTTCGAAAAGTTACAACTGCATCTTTGGCATTAACACAACTGTCCCACTCTTCTTATACTATGGAGAAGCAGTTTGCTCCACAGGAGGCAGTGATGCCCACCAACTTGGATGCCTGTAAAAGAGGACTCAACATGGAGGATCAGGCTATCCACAGCTACTAGCCATGCCTGGTCAGGTTTAACGTCCACTGTCGGAGATATTATGCCTTTGAACAGCAGTTGCTGGGAATCACAGGTGGGCAGAGGACTGCTGCACTTTGATCCTGTTTGCATGCTTCTCCCAGACTTTTGACTGGCCACCTTGGGAACAGGATGCTGGACCAGTTTTGGGCCACTGGCCTAATTTAGAAGTCTCTTCTCATGTTCTTAGCTATAGCTGTTGGCCTATTACTTTTTTCTTTCCTTTTTTAATAATCCCACAGACCTTGTACAGACTAAAACATCTCACTGCTTTCTGCAAAGTTATTTCATGCTTTCCTACTGAGCATTCTTTTATGATAAATTCAGCCAGAACCCAACTTCCAAAGATAAACTCAAAAAAGAAAACCTGGTGGGAATTTTTAAGGCAATTGGAGCTTGAGAAGGCTACCACATAGAAATTCAGGAAAAGATTTCTACCCATGGAGAAGAAACAAGACTGAGAAGAACCCATAACTATAATCTAATGCCACTATCATAACTCCATCTAATACCAAACTAGTGCGGTCCAGCACCTATGTTTGGAAGAAACCTGGAAGCACCCAAAAACAAGGCAATGGTTTCTGCATACTAGGAGGACAAAGAAGTTTATTTGCAACTCAAAAGAAAGGGGCTTTTAACTATATATCCAAAACCAGCCAAAGTACGACCCTAGCTCAATGTCTCTGTGGATATGCAGGGTATGTTGACAGCTGGTTCACATAACATTTAGAGAGTCGGTTTTTAAAAAGAAAAAGAAAGAAAGAAAGAATAGATGGTGGTGAAGAGAATTAGTCTGCTTGAGCCAATTAAGTTAACACCTTATACTATGCTTGATGAAGGATTAGTGCCATAGCACTTTTCAGTAGAAACCATATTATTTTCATCTAATCACTTGGCTCCTTTTCATTTAGCATTCTAGTGCTACACTTGTATATATCTAATCAAGCATCTAACATTTTTCACGCTATCATTAACTCAATTTGTAATAGGAACTATAATTATAACTTTAATGATAGTGCTGGCCAAAGGAATTTAAATGTGAAATTATGTAATTCTCGTGTGTGTGTGTGTGTGTGTGTGTGTGCGCGCGCGCGCGCGCGCTGATATATTGCACTGCATTGCAGTATGCTGTAAATATTTTAAGGGGAAGTAATAAGAAATAACAATTCTGTAGTCTAGGACATTTAATACATTGGAATGGTTTGCATGTAACACCAAACTATGTTTTGGCCAGCAAAACAAGTCAAGTTCATCAACCATAGTTTAAGGTCCCGTCCCCCCCTCTTAAACTAGGGATAGCAAACATCATGCCCTCCAGATACTTTTGAATTCTATATTCTATCATCCCAGACCATTAGTCATGCCGGCTCACGCTGATGGGAGATGGAATACAACAACATCTGGAGGTTATCACATTGGCTAAAACATAGTTAACATGAACCACGGTTTGTCTGGGTTTCTACATAATGAGTAACAGCAGTTAGTTGAAAATGGAAACAAATGCTTCTGATCTCACCTCATAGCCATGCTAGAAGAGATGGGAAGGGAGAGCTCACAAGCCAAATTTCATGCCTGTACAGCCAAATATCTGATTGCAATAATTACATGGCAGCACACTTGGGCTTCAAGGAGTCAGAGCCTGTACCAGCTCCTTGACAAACGTACTTGTATAAAACACATATTGCAAAGATTTGTTTCACAGCTTACATGTATAAGTATATACACTGAACATCTTAGATGCATATATGGGTCCTGATGCATTGATTAAAAGAATCAGTGCAACTCAAAGAGGTGTTGTGATTGAACAAGAGTGCAAGTGAGATTTTAACATCTCTTGAAATATTTTACATTTCCTAATAGCAAGCCACATTGTTGGTGCTGGTTCAACAATGGCAAATCCAAGCACGCAAATAGCTGTGGCTGCCCCATTCTTCAAAAGCGGAACACAAGGGTGCGTCAATTGTTAGAACAGTAACTTAACATATGCCTAGCCATGTATTGTAGAGCTCTGTCAATGCCTTAAAAACTTGTAACCTGTTGGGATGCTGTACTGATTTATTTAGTAAAATGTTTAAACATAACAACTGTGGTGAGACTTCAAGTTCCAAGCCTGACAGTGGGAGCCAAGACATAGAGAGATCGACATTAAAGAATGGGGGGGGGGGGGATGATTCTGTATATCAGAGAACAGCAGACTTCAAGTTTGTAGGGTCTAGTTTATGTTCTACATAAATCCCAAGATCCACCAGTTAAGAGTCAGCTGCAATGGGCAATTAAGAACATGGTGCCTCTGAACAGCTGTTGAGTACTGAAATTTGTTTTGAGCTTCGTTCACAATCCTTGTAACCCAAAATGCATTTGTAACTACTTCAAACTTACTTCATTTCAACAGTGCTCTAATTAGGAGGGGAGTCCTGTTGTTAAACAACCGGGAATCAGAAACCTTTGCTGGTCTATTGCAATTCCCCCAGAGATCTATGAATAGATCCTGATCATCTTCTGCCCACCCACTGCTGTAGATGCCAGAAATAGATGCCCAGATTCCAGTAGTAATACTACTCAAAACAATGCTATATAAACATATAAGTTATTACATTATTGACACCCTGGTCTGCTAGTAAAAGCATTATGTGACAAACCTCATCAAGGAAAATCCATCTAATGTGCCTTCCAATGGCTTACCAGCGGACCAGATGCAATAGACCAGATGCACGCATCAGCATTGGTGACCACATGATTAAAGTGGTAGATGATTTTGTCTACCTGGGCTCTACCATAATCAGCAAGCTTTCCATTGATGCTGAGTTGGACAAGCGTATTGGAAAGGCAGCTACAGCAGTAGTTCGCCTCTCCAAAAGGGTATGGGAGACTGTGATGCTAATGGCTAAAGCACACTGCTTTATGGTGGTCAGATGTGGGCAACTTAAAAATGCCAGGAGAGACACCTTAATGCCTTCCATATGAGCTGCATCGGGAAGATTTGGGGCATAAAAAATGTCCTCTCCTAAGCTCACATTCCCAGCATGTCTGCACTCCTTTCTCAGTGATGTCTACGTTGGCTGGGTCATGTCCACAGAATGGAATATGGCAGGACCCTCAAGGATGTGCTCTGTGGGGAGCTGGCTTTCGGTACCATGCCTGTTGGCATACCAATTCTGCATTATGAGATGTCGGCAAACATGACCCGAAGGCTGGCAACCCTGATATGCGGGAATCCCTTGCAGATGATCAGACTTGGAGACAGACAGTCAGGTCTTGTGTCCACATCAGTGACCAGAGGAGGATTAACCTCTTGGAGGAGTGCAGAAAGAAGAAACACTATGGTACACCTGCATCAGGAGAACTGGACACCTTCATCTGCCCCAGCTGCAACAAAACATGTCTATCCCATATCGGTCTCTACAGTCACAGCAGTTGCTGTAACTCTCCAACATTTTCACCACCCCTGAAGGCGCACTCTTCCATGGTCTCCCGAGACAGACAAATGGCAGCCTAACCTGTACATTTAATCATGGTGGGCTAGAGGAAATTTCCTGTGCCTTGACAAGCTAGTGACTGGTACAGAAGCCATCTCTTCTGTTCCACCTGGTCACCACACTTTCCCCAGTCTTTAATGACCCTTTGCTACAGCACAGCAAGACCACCCTTTTACTTCTTTGCTGTGAAGTTTGTGCCATGATTAGGCCCTCTTTGCAGAATATCAGGGTTGTTCTTTCTTTCAAGAGAAAGTCTGAAAGAGATGCTTATGCACTCAAATGCCTCTCACAGCATTTGCCCCTGATAACTAGTGATGGCCAAAGTATCCAATCCATTTGCTGCCTCATAAAAATTATTCCTTAGCCTATTTGACTAATTCAGGGCATGAAGGCTCGTAAGTGGTAAGCCTGACAGGACTGAAAGAGCCCATTCAGAGCCGAGAGCCTTTACCACTTCCCTCCCACTCACACAAAACACATCACACACACCAGATCCTTAATGCAGAGCACAGGGGAGAGACCCAGAATGAGCTCCTGTTACAAAACAACACACTCTCACTGGCCCTGTACTGCTTATCTTCAAGTGTGGGCTGAAAACATACCGTCACTCCAGCCCCAGCTCGACTCTGATTAAGTCAACTGCTGACAAGTCTGAATGGAGGAATGGCTTCTTGACTTGTGTGGTCCAAGGAAGACTAAGATTACAAATCTCTTCCAAAATATTCCCCAAGTGCCCCCACTCCCTGCTCCTGACAATTGGGGAGGGGGGGGAGAACAAGAAGAAAAGCTTTCAGTATAGCTGGTAATCTTACCCACCTAGGCCTCAAATCAAAATACACTCCTACTTGGGTTACAGAGTCAGCTGGAAAGTTCTCTAATCAAGTAAGGGCAGGGGGAGGAAGAGGAGTAGGAACGGGGGCTCAGAGAATAGACTCCCAACTATTTGTAAAGATCAAAATCTCCCATCACAATTCAACATTACAGTGCTGGCTATGTAACCAAGAGTCAAGGATTAAACGGAGGGTGGTGGTCTGGCACCTGAAATAAAAGTGCTCTTCGTGCTCCGGGTAGCCTTGGGCACTGCTACATCCCCATTTATTTCTCATTGATTAGACCTGCAAACACTTTCTTTTCCCCCTGAGCTTCTCTGCAATTAATCTAGCATTCTGAGGAAAGCAGTCCTCTTTAAATTCAAGTGGCAGCAGGTTATCCTCAGCTGACTTCCCTTGACAGTACTCAAATCAAACTTGGCACCCAGCATCCTCACTCGCAAAATCCCCTGAAATGAAGATAGATTTTGTGGCTAAAAATAATCACAAGAGCCAGGTGTCTTGTGAGACCATAGATAGATAGATAGATAGATAGATAGATAGATAGATAGATCTGATCATGTGCAATCTTTGTGTCTTGGCCAAGAAAAATCACTTCTTATTATGTGTATATTGATGGTAGATGGACTCGCATCTGTATTTACGTGTGTAGGCTGGCTTGGGCTGTAAGCAATGGCAGAGGATATTCTCAGTTAATATATACACTACCAATTTAAACAGGCTTTATAGTCATTCTCAAGACACTTGAACATTTTAGTTCTATGATGTGGACCTTGACACTCTCACTATGCTCCAGAGATGCTTCCAGGTGGATGATGATTGTTGGATGGGGGCTATGAATAACATAGTGTACAACTAAATGTTAAGCTTTAGTGATTCTGGTCATTACCACAAGTTTTCTAGACCCTTTAGCTCTCCAACTCACCACCCTCTCTAAGCATTTTTCAATGACTCACAGTTATTACTGTTCCCGGAGAACCAACTGGCCAAATCTCAGGACTGCCGCTGGAAGCTGGGGAGTGGGGTTGCCATGTTTCCTTGGGAAGCTAACACCACAGCAATATTTTTACCAGATCACAATCTCAAAATTCATGGTTAGGGAAAGTAAATGATTTTGTATTCATTATCCGAAATTGAGGGCAAATAAAATTCTGAAATAAAAACACGCGTTTCTATGTAGCGTTGTAGAAGTGTGTGTATTTTAAACTACATATTGAAACCTCCAGGCTGTTGTTTTAAATTGTGGTTAAATGTGCACAGATGGAACATTCACGTTGCATCATTTCCTAGAGAGGGTCTGAAATTTTTATTTTTTTCTGTTATATTTTCATTCTAAGTTTTAATACTCCATTGTGGACTAAACTCCATTCTGAATGGTAATTGTGTTAGCAGCATATTCTGAATATTGTTTGCCTGCCAAGCAAAAGCTACAGGCCCTTCTAGCCTCTCAGATTTTTGGATTAGGTCCCCAAGAACTCCTCCCCTAGAGTATTACAGTCATCAACAGGAAATAGGCTGCAGGCAGCAGCAGGGGGAAGGGGGAAGCACAAGAGACAGGTGGCCAGATTTAACTAACCTGTTACATTAGTGGAACTCCTGCTACCACAAAGGAGTTTTCCCACCCTTCCCTTTGTGTGCCCCCATGCCCCCCAATCTGCTCTGAAGAGTCAATAGAAACCCCAGAACAGTACATGGGGAAGGCAGGAAGAGATGGTTCTGTCAGGCACACAGAAATACTTGCACATGTGGACTCTGCAATCTTCACGTGAGGCCCTTCTTTGTGTGCCTCCTCCGTGAGAGGTCTAGAGGGTGACAACACAAGAACGGGCCTTTTCTGCAGTGGCTCCCCAGTTATGGAATGCTCTCCCTAGGGAGACTCACCTGGCACCTTCACTACCAATCTTTAGGTGCCAGGCAAAAATGTTCAAAGAGAAAATTGTCTCTCTTCAACCAGACATTCGGCTAATATTCTACAGCTTTCTCAATGTGTTTGTGGAGTGGGGTTATTAATTTGCTTTCGTTTTATGTACAGTGGAACCTCGGGTTAAGTACTTAATTCATTCCGGAGGTCCGTTCTTAACCTGAAACTGTTAACCTAAAGCACCACTTTAGCTAATGGGGCCTCCTGCTGCCGCCGCGCCGCCGGAGCACGATTTCTGTTCTCATCCTGAAGCAAAGTTCTTAACCCGAGGTACTATTTCTGGGTTAGTGGAGTCTGTAACTTGAAGCGTATGTAACCTGAAACATATGTAACCCGAGGTACTACTATATTTTGCATTCTCATTTTGTATTTTTCTGTTGTGAACCACCCTGGTATCTTCAGATGAAGGGCAGTGTACAGATTTAATAAATAATAAAAATAATAGCACATGAGAGTGAGTGTGATATTCATCAGCACATAAGTCCATGCACCTGCAAAAGGATAACTCACACTAGCCATACTTCTGACCTAAATGCCTACTGGTTCCTTCAATCAAACAAATAATGATGCGGAAGTCCAGTTCAACTAGCCTTTCACATTCCTTTTCCAAAGTGCTTCTGGCTCATGGACTTACATTGGCAGAATTTGTGCAACTCCCAATGAAGAATAGATGAAGTCTGCTAAAAATAAGGCAATGCTGTCTCTCATATTTGTTGATGGAAAAAATATGTCTCAGTATTAAATTAAGGATTTCTGCAACTGATTAGGTTTATAAGCATACCCCAAGCCTAAACCTCAAGTTGTACTAATCTAAAGCACATTAACTATCCCCCCCCATTTTTTTTATTAAATTTCACCATAAACATGCAACGGTCTTTCAAACAGTATAAACATCCAACCACATTAGCCATCATCTGTAAAATGTGAGCCCCCAAATAACTAATCTTTCAGGAACTCTGAAAGGATCTGCTATTTTTGCCTCCAACCACAAACAGTTTACACTGAAGTCAGATGGCTAAAGTGAAAGTCTAGATGCTGTTAAAATGACCCCATTGTTTGAAAGACTTAGATCCAAACCTTAGATTTCGTTTTTAAAGACTGAATTTCCCTTTACGAAAATAGCATTAGGATTACATCCCTGCTTGTCTGCAATTTCCTTCAATAGCTTACTTAAGATTTCCCCATTGTTCTCCCATGGGGACAATTAACTTTCTTGCTTTTAATCAATCAAGTGATTCAGAAATTAAAATCAATCTGGCATTATCCCAGCACTGTTGACATTCTGGGTTTCAGATATATAGAAAATTATCTATGCTTCAAAAAGCAGACATAACAGTTTTAGGGTGCAATCCTATGGTAAGATCCACTGGGATGAGCAGCTCGGGGTGTAGTGGACCTCCAGTTTAGCTGCCTGATTCCCAGCTCAGCTAGGCTCAAATAGCATGAAGTCCCTAACCCTGGCTCAGTCAAAGATATGCCCAACTTGCTCATCCTGAGCTGAAGCTGGCTGAACGAAGGCTAAGGCTCCAAAAGTAGGTGTTCTGAGAGCATGGCAGTCGCAGGACTAGAGAGCGGGGGACTTAGGCTGGATTCTAAGCCCATTCAGCTCAAGTCACATGACCTGGCAACCCAGTATAGAATACTACTTTGAAGCCCTGTTTGCCAGGCTTAGGCAGAGCAGCAGTAGCCGCCCCACTGCAGAATGTGGGTTGGATCTGGTCTAACTTTTTGCTGGCTTTCCTCAATGCCAGCATCTTGTGCATAGGATTGCTCCCATCATTGGGGGGGGGGGCGTGTTAGTTCTAGATAAATTGGCTACAATTTGGAAGATTATTAAGATAGGTCTTTGTTGCTACCCATACTCTGAAATCACCTGACATCTAGCAGCATCAAACAAACAATGTCTTAGGTGAACCAGGGAAGGACCTATAATCATTTTTAGATTATTGTTGTTTGTTTGTTTGTTTGATTGATTGATTGATTCAAGTTATTACACGACCTTCACTAGAGGGTTCCAACAATTTAAAATTCAAAAGAATTAATTATATCATGATATATACTACTTATATGACAAAATGGATGGGAAACTATCACATTTATGTCACATACACAATTTGCCTAGGCCACACAAGGTGCAATTTGTCTAGAGTGAGACATCTGTGCTTCTGAAAGCCAATCTGCGAGACCCCATCACAACACTGCTAAGAGAGGCAGAAATATTGCCAGTTTCAGTAGTCGGCCTACACTTATATTTTTAGTTGTTGGTTTTTTCCATTTTGGCTTGGTAGAACTTTCCGGTCATTCTTCTTCCACAATCTGAATTGCAGGGAAGGCCAGGAGGGCCCAGCATTCAGTGTAATAGCAGCAGCATGAGACGAAGGAAAAATAACAGTGAATGTGCTCTGGACTGATGAAGGAAGTCGGAGCATATGGCCAAAGCACTCACATATTTGAAGTGTTTGTCTAAACATGGAAGCTTCATGCACTAGGCAGAAGATTAGAGTAACCAGGATTACCGCTCTCAAACTAAAGATTTGTACTTAAGAGAACATGTATTCTTTTTATATCTTGCTCTTTTCCCAAAGAGTTTAGTGCAGTGCTTTCAACTCACAACATGCCTAGGTGGTGAAATAGGCAGAGAGACAGTGACTTGGCCAAGGCGGCTTCTTGGGCTTCACAAATCACAGCAACTACACAGATTGAAAAATATTTGCATATTGAGATTGGGGATGCAAGGGGGCAGCAATTTCTAGAACCCCCTGCCTACAGACAGGTGCCTTCACTGTATTTTGGTGCCTGCCAAATACATTACCCAGATGTTTAGAAAGTTTGCATGAGTTTTAATCTTTTTTAGTCTATTGTATTTTGGTTCTACCTTTCTGTACGTTTTAAATTATGGTTGTAATTTTTTTTTTAGAGATAATTTTATTGGTTTTTTTGTAAACTGCTATGATATTCTTCCTACAATCAAGTTGCATATAATTTTTATTAAATAAATAAATAAATAAATAAATAAATGCCTTCTGCAAACTTCCTAAAGTAAAATTTTCTTAGAATCCAAGCCAATGAGATCCCATTTCTAGTTTTGCAACACTGGACAATGCAATCCAATACCCAAATCAAGTCAAGTTATGTCAGATATATCATTTTAAAAAGGGTGTGTCACACATGAGTCTAACTAACATGTTATTCAGGAACTAAACTACAGTACTTGCAAAAAGACTTCAGGAGTGTATCTATCATATGACTATGTGAGAGATAATAACACATATACCTGAACCTAATTACTAGTGTGTGTTCTAGATATCACTGCAAATCTGATCACAGAATGGATCAGAAGAAGATAATAATAATAATAATAATAATTTATTATTTATACCCCGCCCATCTGGCTGGGCCTCCCCAGCCACTCTGGGCGGCTTCCATAAAAACCAGAAATACAGTAAAATGTCACACGTTAAAAACTTCCCTGAACAGGGCTGCCTTAAGATGTCTCCTGAATGTCAGGTAGTTGTTTATCGCTTTGACATCTGCTGGAAGGGCGTTCCACAGGGCGGGCGCCACTACCGAGAAGGCCCTCTGCCTGGTTCCCTGTAGCTTTGCTTCTCGCAGTGAGGGAACCGCCAGAAGGCCCTCGGCGCTGGACCTCAGCGTCCGGGCAGACTGATGGGGGTGGAGACGCTCCTTCAGGTATACTGGACCGAGGCCGTTTAGGGCTTTAAAGGTCAGCACCAACACTTTGAATTGTGCTCGGAAACGTACTGGGAGCCAATGCAGGTCTTTCAAGACCGGTGTTATATGGTCTCGGCGGCCGCTCCCAGTCACCAGTCTAGCTGCCGCATTCTGGATTAGTTGTAGTTTCCGCGTCACCTTCAAAGGTAGCCCCACGTAGAGCGCATTGCAGTAGTCCAAGCGGGAGATAACCAGAGCATGCACCACTCTGGCGAGACAGTCCGCAGGCAGATAGGGTCTCAGCCTACGTACCAGATGGAGTTGGTAAACAGCTGCCCTGGACACAGATTTGACCTGTGCCTCCATGGACAGCTGTGAGTCCAAAATGACTCCCAGGCTGCGCACCTGGTCCTTCAGGGGCACAGTTACCCCATTCAGGACCAGGGAATCCTCCACACCTGCCCGCCTCCTGTCCCCCAAAAACAGTACTTCTGTCTTGTCAGGATTCAACCTCAATCTGTTAGCCGCCATCCATCCTCCAACCGCCTCCAGACACTCACACAGGACCTTCACCGCCTTCACTGGTTCTGATTTAAAAGAGAGGTAGAGCTGGGTGTCATCCGCATACTGATGAACACCCAGCCCAAACCTCCTGATGATCTCTCCCAGCGGCTTCATATAGATGTTAAAAAGCATGGGGGAGAGGACAGAACCCTGAGGCACCCCACAAGTGAGGGCCCAAGGGTCTGAACACTCATCCCCCACCACCACTTTCTGAATACGGCCCAGGAGGAAGGAGCGGAACCACTGTATAACAGTGCCCCCAGCTCCCAGCCCCTCAAGACGGTCCAGAAGGATGCTATGGTCGATGGTATCAAACGCCGCTGAGAGATCCAGCAGAACTAGGAAACAGCTCTCACCTTTGTCCCTAGCCCGCCGGAGATCATCAACCAGTGCGACCAAGGCAGTTTCAGTCCCATGATGAGGCCTGAATCCCGACTGGAAGGGATCCAAATGGTCCGCTTCTTCCAGGCGTGCCTGGAGTTGTTCAGCAACCACTCGCTCAATCACCTTGCCCAGGAATGGAAGATTTGAGACTGGGCGATAGTTGGCCATCGTGGCCGCATCTAAAGATGGTTTTTTAAGAAGCGGTTTAATAACCGCCTCTTTCAGCGGGTCTGGGAAGGCTCCCTCACGGAGGGAAGCATTCACCACCCCACGAAGCCCATCGCCCAGTCCTTCCCGGCTAGCTTTTATAAGCCAGGATGGGCAAGGATCCAGGAGACAGGTGGTTGGTTTCACTCGTCCAAGCAGCCTGTCCACATCCTCGGAGGTAACAGGTTGAAATTGATCCCACTCAACTTGACTAGACAGAACTCTAGCACTCTCCCGCCCCGGCCCTGCTCCCACGGTGGAGTCTACTTCTTCCCGAATCTGGGCGATTTTATCTGCAAAAAACTTTGCAAAATCATTGCAGGAGAACATGTGGCCCGTACTGGGCCCCGATGTTGCAGGTGGTTCCGCTAAATTGTGAACCACCTGAAAAAGTCTCCTGCTGCTGTTTTCTGCAGATGCAATAGAGGCGGTGAAGAAATTCTTCTTCGCCGTCGCTATCGCCACTTGGTAGGCTCGACGTTGAGCTCTAACCTGTGTCCGGTCAGATTCGGAATGAGTTATCCGCCACCGGCGCTCTAGCCGTCTCAACGATTGTTTCATTGCCCTCAGATCCGTGGAAAACCACGGGGCTGTCCGGGCTCCATGCAATCGGAGAGGGCGCTTCGGAGCCAAACAGTCAATAGCCCTGGTTAACTCCACATTCCAGCGGGCCACCAGGGAATCGGCTGAAAGGCCATCAACATGGGATAAAGCATCCCCTACCACTCTCTGGAAACCATTTGGATCCATTAAGTGGCGGGGGCGGACCATCCGAATTGGTCCCACCTCCCTGCAGAGGGGATGGGTCGCAGAGAAGTCCAGTTGCACCAGGAAGTGATCTGACCATGGCACTTCTTTCATTTCGCTTTTACTTAGTGTCAGATCACCAACATCCATAGAGGTAAACACCAGGTCCAAGGCATGTCCACGGCTATGGGTTGGGCCAGACTTATTCAGGGACAGCCCCATGGAGGCCATGCTTTCCACGAAGTCCCGAGCGGCCCCTTGTAAGGTCGTGTCGGCATGGATGTTAAAATCCCCTAGGACGACCAGGCTGGGTGTCTCCAGGAGAACATCCGCCACGACCTGAAGCAGCTCGGGCAGGGAATCCTTGGTGCAGCGGGGAGGTCGGTACACCAAAAGGAATCCTGTACTGCCCCTATTGCCCAACTTCCAGAACATGCACTCAGAAAACTGGGTCTTCCCAATAGGACGCCTGGTGCAAACTAATGACTTCCTAAAAATCACTGCAACCCCCCCTCCCCGCCCACGTGACCTGGGTTGCTGTGCGTAAGAGAAACCTGGTGGACAAGCAGCGGCAAGGACAGGCCCATCTGCTTCATCCAACCAAGTCTCTGTCACACATGCCAGGTCAAATCCTCCATCCATGATCAAGTCATGGATGGCAGTGGTCTTACGAATCATTGACCTGGCATTGCACAGCAGCACCTTCAGGTCACGTGGGTATCCCTTGCTGATTCTAGTATCCATCCGGACAGGACCAGACCCGGAGGCAGGGATAGTCCTCAGACAACGACTAAACCTGCCTCCTCTGTAATGACATGGTCTGGTCTTAGCGTAACTCCTCCTCCTACCCGTGATCACTGAGATCGGTTGTCCCAGTGCATCCCCCCCTGTGGAACATGCCCCAGCCATTTTGTGGGCTGGGGCCCACTCCCCGGCAGCCCTGAACCCTCCCCCTAAAAACAAAATAACACCTTAAACAAACAAACAAAACCAATAAAACAATACAAACAAAAAAAATGTAAAAATTACAAAAACATCAAAATAAAAAAAATAATAATTCCCCAAGCCCAACCAAACATCCATCCCACCCCCACCCCCCACATACAAAAAATCCAAAGAAAATTTTTAAAAACATTTTAAAAACACTCTGTGCCTCTCCGGCAGTAACAACTGTCCTAGTGAGGCCTGTCAGGCCCCGCCCCGTTCTGAAGAGAGCATTTACAGAGCTAAGAGGTGTTAAAACTCTTTCCCATAAGATGTAACTGTAGTCTGCAATTAGAGTCTAATATTGATATCAGCAGGTGTTTTCCACTTAAAACTAAAAGCCTTTATTTCAATCCATATAGTAATGGACTTTCCCCAGCACTCTGAAATAGCTCGCAATTGTAATAAAGGACCCTAACACTATCAAAAATTATGCTACACCTTCGTCACAATGCACAATGGCCTCCAAATAGTATGATTAAAGGTTAATTTCATGACCATTTCTGCCCAGATAAGCACAGGATATATTTCATATGGGTGGGAGTGTAAATGTTTCTGTGGAGAAAGACCTTTCACCTGATCACGCCGAATGTGTGTGTGCACGCTTTTTTTTAAAAAAAAAAATCTTTGTAGTGAGCTGGGAGAAACTGCAGACCACCAAGGGGGTTGTCTTGATTGGTTTGTCATATGCTGCCCAAGTAATGGAGCTATTACATACAATCAAATTCGCTCCAATTCAGAGTAGCTCACAGGAGAAAACACCCAATTTCCTTGAAACCTGAACATAAGGTAATGCAAAATCAAAACCTGAGAAGTGAAAGATGGAAGCCTTGTCCCAGGCGCTTTGTGTTTTATTTCAAAATAAAAGTACAATAAAACCAGAACAACATATAAGCCAACAGGTATATAGCATAAACATACAGAGGAGTATACTGAGAACACTTCAGAGAGAGAGAGAGAGAGAGAGAAGAGAGAGAGAAACAAAACAAAAGAAACTTCTCCTGTCTGGAATGAGAGCAGCAGCAGCAGAAACACATACAAATCTAATAAATAAGGCTTACATTTTCATCATTAAGACACACATATCAATAAACAGGGACACGGGTGGCGCTGTGGGTTAAACCACAGAGCCTAGGACTTGCCATTCAGAAGGCCGGCAGTTCGAATCCCTGCGACGGGGTGAGTTCCCGCTGCTCGGTCCCTGCTCCTGCCAACCTAGCAGTTTGAAAGCACGTCAAAGTGCAAGTAGATAAATAGGTACCGCTCCAGCAGAAAGGTAAACGGCGCTTCCGTGCGCTGCTCTGGTTCGCCAGAAGTGGCTTAGTCATGCTGGCCACATGACCCGGAAGCTGTACGCTGGCTCCCTCGGCCAATATAGCAAGATGTGCACCACAACCCCAGAGGCAGCCACGACTGGACCTAATGGTCAGGGGTCCCTTTACCTTTACCTACCTTGTTATTTTATATGAGCTGGCAGTATATAAATATTTTTTATAGATAAATACAGCCCTGTCTCACATACAGGATGTAAAGAATGCTGCATTCATGTGAACCTTTGTTTCCATTTTGAATTACCATCAAGGAAACACAACTGCTGCATTTTTCCCCCATCGCTAACACTTTTCTCATAAAGTACCGTATTTTTCGCTCTATAGGACGCACTTTTTCCTCTCCAAAAATTAAGGGGAAATGTGTGTGCGTCCTATGGAGTGAATGCAGGCTCCTTGGCTTCAGCGATAGCCACGCAAAGCCTCCAAAGCACAGAGGGAGCGCTCCCACTGCACTCCGGAGGCTTCGGGTTCCTTTTGCTGAAGCCAGGAGAGCTTCGGCAGAGAGGGAGAGCTGCGCAGCACCCCTTCAGCGAAGCGGGAGGAGAAATCGAAGGGGCTCCGTTTCTCCTGTCGCTTCGCTGAAGGGACGCTGAGCAGAGATGGGGAGAGTTATTTTTTTCTTGTTCTCCCCCTCTAAAACAATGCGCGTCCTATGGTCGGGTGCATCCTATAGAGCGAAAAATACGGTACATGTAGGGATGCCAGCAAGACTTTCTGGCATGCTATTTGTGCATCCACCTTCTGCCTCACTTGCAAAAGAGAATACAATTTGTGCCATATGCAAACCGGTATCTTCATTTGCCGGCACAGCTGAAGGGATCAGAAATTAACCTGAGGCCACACGAGTTATTTTTATGATACTTTATGCTTTCATTTTTATGATGTTGCATTTTTATTGTAACTTACTATCTTGCCTGTAAGTTAGTTTGGTAGGAGCCTGTTTGGCGGGAGTGCAATTATATCCATGTCTACTCTGAAGTAAATCCTACAGTGCTTAGGAAACAAAGTGTAGGGTTACAGCCTAAATAAATAAAAAACAGAGATTTCCTAATGCTTTAGTAGAAAATTCCTCAGATTCTGAGCTAGGTAGTATTTGGAACTGTGCCTCACTCTTGATCTAGGTAACAGTCCCCACATTTTCATAAAGGCACAGATTACAACAGGCAGTGGCTACTATTCCCCTCAAATACTTAATTTTCTATTGCATTTTTTCTTTAAGAAAAAGAAAAGTATAAAATCTAGAGAAATACACCTCCTTTCTCCTCCAGCCATTTTTTTTTATTAATACCTTTTCAAGGTCTTTGAAGAACTAATTAATCTAAAGCTGCACTTGTGGAAGAGAGTTAATAGAAATTTTAATACAAACATAAAACCATAACAAGATTTTATCTCACTTCCTTTGATATGTGAAACAAACAGTTACCCCAGGAGGCTTTGAGAAACAGTTATGGAAAACCACAGGTGATAAATTAACCACAGAATGGTTCCCCTTTTGCAATAGAAACACACTGAGATTTTAAAATAATTGAACAAAAGGGCTGTGAAGGTCAAGTCAGTTTGTTCTTGCTGTCTAAGATGCATGTGGAAACTGACGTGGAAAATCAGAATCACCTGCCCTGCAAAGAATATTATTTCATGTTTTCTATGTATTTCCCCCTTTATGTTAGCAAACAAGTGAATTTTAGAGTAGGCATATCTATGCTCCAAAGGAACTGTTCACACAATCTGTATGCGCATAACCTACGCAGGAAGTGTGTGAGATAGGGGAAGAAAATGGGATACAACCATCTATGCTCACTAGAAAAAATGCAACCTGATCCAACTGCAGAATTTGATGCACCTAAATCTGTACAGGACTGGACTGTTGGACCCATTTAAGGTAGGTATTGATTTTCTCTTTTTCTATTATATTGTATTGCAAAACCATATTCTTTGGTGCAGTAAACAACAACAACGCACACACAGGGATACACTGGATTATAATTATTTGAATTACAGGTCACATCTGAACAGAAAACCAAAGACATTTGCCTTTTACCATCTACCATTTCTAGATTTTGACAAAAACCAATTATTTGCTTAACTAAAACCAATTATTTGCTCAACTATCAGTAGTGATATATGGAAGTGAGAGCTGGACCCATAAAGACGGCTGGTCGCCGAAGAATTGATGCTTTTGAATTATGGTGCTGGAGGAGACTCTTGAGAGACCCCTGGACTGCAAGAAGATCAAACCTATCCATTCTTAAGGAAATCAGCCCTGAGTGCTCACTGGAAGGACAGGTCCTGAAGCTGAGACTCCAATATTTTGGCCACCTCATGAGAAGATAAAACTCCTTGGAAAAGACCCTGATGTTGGGAAAGGTTGAGGGCACAAGGAGAAGGGGATGACAGAGGACGAGATGGTTGGACAGTGTTCTCGAAGCTGCCAGCATGAGTTTGACCAAGCTGCGGGAGGCAGTGGAAGACAGGAGTGCCTGGCGTGCTCTGGTCCATGGGGTCACAAAGAGTCGGACACGACTAAACGACTAAACAACAACATATCTAACTATCCATTGAATATATACACACATACTTCAGAATTCATGGGTCAGTGATGGGATTGGGCCACAGTGAATCTTTACAATGCCATAATTCCTAGAGTAGGATCTATATTTTCTATTTGCTACCCTGATATTTTTCCGCACATGTAAATCAAACAAACCCAAACCAAAGCATGTAAGGGAAAAGATAAGGTGCTGCCAAGGGGAGCTTCCTTTTGAAGCCTTACAGCTGCACAGGTTTTGCCTAAAGTCAGCCCCCTCTGTCCTGCAGTCTCAATATGCCTGTAATTAAAGAAAAACTAGACACGTAGCAGCACAGTACAATTAAGTGTAATGTGTAGTTTAGCTATGAGAGGGCTTTCTAAAAGGATAGGCCAAAAAAAAACTTAACAGCAATCCTAGTCAGGACTACCTGAATTCAGATGAGTTTACTTCCAGAAAAATTGGGTTAGGATTGCAGCCAAAGTCTGGATAACAGAATGGAACTTCCACACATACAGGCAATATTTGTCAGAAATCCATAAACTGCGTACAAAGAATTTTTTTCATGCATGGCTAAGAGGCATTTCGTTGACCACCGTGAAAAGCAGAATCCTGGTCCTTTGTGTGATCTTGCAGTTCTTATTCTATCTGTTCAGTCCACGGGTAATCACGGTAGTGTGGTCATCAAAAACTATCTACAGTGGTACCTCGGGTTACAAACACTTCGGGTTACAGACTCTGCTAACCCGGAAGTAGTACCTCGGGTTAAGAACTTTACCTCATGATGAGAACAGAAATCGTGCACCAGCAGCATGGCGGCAGCGAGAGGCCCCATTAGCTAAAGTGGTACCTCAGATTAAGAACGGTTTCAGGTTAAGAACAGTCCTCTGGAACGAATTAAGTTCGTAACCAGAGGTACCACTGTATTATCCTGAAGTGTGTAATCGTCTTAGACCAAGTTCCCCGACCCCTTGAACAGCTGCCACCTAGTTTTTAATTTGTCCAAGTGTGCATGCTCATGTATATTTTTCTTCTTGTTGTTATCTTTGATGTTAAGCAATAGCTATTCATTCTAGGTGGACAAAAACGTCACCACAGATGGAAACTAAGGTCCAAAATTGCATCACGCATCAGTAGTTAAGTACTTTAGTGGCTACAGTAAACTTACTCCATATTTAAACTACTGTAGCTGATATAGCTGAGAGCAGAAGGATCCCATTGTTTGCAGTTAATGATTTCAGATCTTAAATGGTTACATCAATATTTCATTCCAGCTGATTAAAAACAGAGCTGGAGTAACTGTTAGTGCAACAAATTCCCCAGATAATAGTTACAGGCTATGAAAGAGCAACTGTGGAATAAAGTCCAGTTAAGATTCTGAAGCTACAATTCTGTAATTCAATTTTTTAAAATTACTACTGTAGTGATAAGCACTTATAGCTTCTATGAGCCAAGCTAGACGTTATGTTAAATGCATGATCAAATTTAATCTGCACGGATTAAAAAAAATATGTGATAGATAAAAGCCTACCTTTAACAGCAACTTATTGTTGCTTTGGCTAAATTCCCACTTAAGCATACAGAGGGTGGATAAGAACACAAAATGTTTTCTGCATCTGACAGCCCATTGCAAAATGAGAAGCATGTGAAACTCAACAGTGCAGTTTATGATGATGACATGGAGAGAGTCACAGACATAATCCCAGATATAGAAGTACATCAATGGGAGAGAGTCCCATTAAAAATATGGGCAAGGTAACATCACTGTACCATGTGAGATCCTCTTCAGAGGCCCCACTCTATGTGCCCCCATTAAGAGAAGTGAAATGGCTGGCTACCAGGGAGAGGAGCTTCTTAGTGTTAGCATCTTGGGTGTGACGTGCCCTAAGAACCTGTGTTGTTAGTGTTCTGAACCACTGTTATGTGACCCCTGTATGTGAGAGTTACCTGCTTTCATTGTTTTGTACACTGGATTTTTTTCTGCTACAAATTTCTATTTTGTGATGTTATGCTTTTAATTGTATTTTTTAATCATTTCGTGCTCACAGGCACCCAGAGAACAAATGTTATTGGGTGGCTTCATATATATATATATATATATATATATATATATATATATATATATATATATATATATATATATGCTTTCGTAGATTTTCACGGGTACAGGAATGTAGGTTTTGGTGTCTTCGGGTGTCTTCCCGTGTAAGAGTTGGGGTGTCTAGGCGACGTTTCGACGAGGTCTCACTCGTCATCTTCAGGCTGGTGCTTTCGGCTTCTTGTTACTAGAACAGAGCAGGATCTCAGTGTTTGAGTTCCTATAAATACTGTTGAGGGGGTGTGGTGTATAGCCTCCAACGTTCTGGGCAGAGAGGAAGTTCCTAGGTTAATGTGCCTTTTCTTCTTTTGTTCATTAATTACTTGAGGGATATCTTGAGTGATAGAAGACACCCGAAGACACCAAAACCTATATATATATATATATATATATATATATATATATATATATATATATATATATATATTGTAAATAAATTAAATAAAATATATATTTAAGTGCTATCTGCTTTTGCAGGCCTATATGGGGAGAGACTGAGACAGATGATGAGCCTGAGATGCAGTAAGACGCCCCCAACAAAGTTGAAAGAATACCGCAAACAAGATTTTCTGTGACTCTGGGGATAGGATTATAAAAGATTTTCTGAAGTCACAAGGCTGGAGCAGAAAGCCTTTCTAAATTGCATTTCTTGGATTTTATGTTATTATCTTCATGGCACAGTTATTACATATTAAAGCTAATGGCTCTCTTTTGCTAGTAACCTAATATGGAATGTGATTGATATCCCTATCAGTACTTTAGAGAACTCTTTGAATTTCATAAGCAGAACCGAAGGAAGCAGGAGCAGGTGAGCAGAATATCCTTATGTGTACAACACACTAAGCCTGGGGTTTTCACTGCAGCATATAAAAATATCCTGAAACCTTACAATACTGAAGCTTTCCAGGTTCTCCTGTTTGCAGGAAATCTGCCCCAAACACAGTTCATTTTTGTATCTAAATAGGGATCTATTTGTGAGTTATCTATAAAGTAATTTGCAAATACCCATCCCATTCTAACTGTACCACTCCCTTTTTTTTCTTTTTTCTTCCTTTCCTTTCCATTCCATTCCATTCCTTCATTTGTTCACTTGCCATCAGAATTAGTTTGCAAATCACTCAGGGTGGATCTCGCTTTTTTGTTGATGTTACCTTAAAGCAACACATAGATGATGCTCTAGAAAACAATAGCAGCAACTGTTATGTATTGAAGTTCTCACCCTGGGCCAGCAGGGGGATACTGTAGATAGTTATGCAAATAAAGGATCGAAAGTGACGTTCAGTGAT
Source organism: Podarcis bocagei (assembly GCF_964188305.1). Lineage (NCBI taxonomy): Eukaryota > Metazoa > Chordata > Lepidosauria > Squamata > Lacertidae > Podarcis > Podarcis bocagei. Next base: position 66,445,275 of record NC_138127.1, on the reverse strand, counting down.
TGGATGGATACTGTAGATAGTTATGCAAATAAAGGATCGAAAGTGACGTTCAGTAATTGGATGGATACTGTAGATAGTTATGCAAATGAAGGATCGAAAGTGACGTTCAGTGATTGGATAGTTTTAGAAAGTTGTTACAGTAACGTGGTACTGGAGCTCTATATAAGAAGACTGACGGAGCCCTTCAGTTCAGTTCTGTCCTGGCCTGTGAATAAACAAGAGCGGTTTGAAGAATAGCTGTGTCGTCTGATATGTTCACCCACAACTTAACAGCAACTGTACTAGCTATGTGGCCCCAAAGCTTTTAATTAATGATTGAGGCAGCCACGTGAAATAGTTCCATTAAATTCAGCAGGACCGTCTTGGTGTAAGTGCTCTATGGATCTTAGCCTTTGTATTGTTTGGAAATTTGCTACCCTACAGATCTTAATGCAAACCCGATCCCACTTCACAACCACCTGTTAATGAATCATCTTGATTAAAAGAAAGTCCAGTGTTTTGTTTTGTTTTGGGGAAAATATTGACTGTGTTCATTTCATGAATATTGAAACAGGGCAAAGGAGTGGTTGTAAACATGTTTTAAAGGGAATTTTTAAATGGCAAAGTGCTTCCTTAGGAAACAGCAAACCCAAGTTTTACTAGGAAAAAAGAAAGAAAGAAGATATATTCTGTATTACACACACACATACATGCATGCAACACAACCCATGCTGGGCCTCATAAAATACAGCCTGTAACCTTCCGTTCCCATAGCCAGAGCAATCCAGTGACAATAAACAGCATCTTACCAAACACAACCTCCATCAGTTAACGAACACAGAGAGCAAAACCCTGTCAGGCTATCTGGTTGTTGTCACACTGTTTTGCGGTGCAATGGTTTCGAGGGGAAACAGATAATTTGCAGACTGAATGTCTCCTGTACAATGGGTGTCTGACAGTGAAGGGAGATTTTCCACAGAGAAATTGCAGTGCATTGAAACAACCTGAGGGCTTGTCTAGACTTGGGAAATTTGCACTGATGGTGATGTCTGCATCAATTCAGAGGCACCATGTGCTCTTCAAGATGCTCCTGACAATGCGCTGTCCCTACAGGTACAAAAAGCTTACATACAGTGTAATGACATGATCATAATATCAAGTAATGGGGAGGATTTTGCTGTTCTAGAAAATGCTATTAACTCACGTCTGAGACAGGGCAGACCAACGAAGGCAGGTAAGGGCCAACCCGTGGCAGTACACCAGCTCCAGAGTGGGCCTGTTGTCAGAGGGGTCACAGAAAACAGGACAGCTTTGACTTCTCTCAATCTGCCCCCAACATGCCATGCACACACTTGCTTTTCCCCTCTGCCGCCATTGGAGCACTCATGGCAGAGCAAGGGAAGCTGCAGAGGTTCCCTTGGTCACAAAAAAGGCCTCTGGGGGTGAACCCATGGAAAGCCAGGTCCACAAAATCCTGTGCCCTCGGATATGTCCTCACATAGGGTTGCCATATTTCAAGAAGTGTAAATCCAGACACCAAAGTTACTGAGTTTTGCCCAGTGTTGTTGAGCTTTTTCTTGCAAAAACTCAAAAATAATTGAAGTTTTTGAGCTATTTTAAAAGAAAATTCACCAAAATCTAGAGTGCCAACATTGGTTGCCATACGTCTGGCTTTCCCCGGACATTTAAGCGATTTCAGCCTGGACACTGTTTATAACAGCCAAAACCCGGCTATATCCAGGAAATTCCAGACATATGGCAGCTCTACCTCACAAGCACCTAGGGATTGGGAAAAAATACCTGACTGGGGAGCATGGCATGCTTATGACATGCAGCCCCGGGCTGCTCAATAGCTGGGGCAAGTTAGCGTACTCAGCTCAGAGATCTTTATTTTTCAAATGTATTTCTCATGTACTTTGTTATGGTTGGTGGGTCTGATGGGTCTAGGAAAAATAAATCCCACAATTTTATGGAACAAAGAATAAGTGTGCTTCTCCATAAAGCTACACAAACACACACTTTTTAGAAGTCTTTCCACCCCCCTATACCAAAAGTAAATCAGTGCTTACTGTACTAAGGTTCCATTTATGCATGGAAGTTTTAATAGTATCTGTGAGTTTTCTAGTGTAAAGACGTATGCACCAAAATGAGTTGCTCCTAATCTTCTGCTGTGAGCTATAGCACAGTAAAATTACTTGGCAGAAAATAGGAAGAAACGAACACTGAATGATACCATATGATGGAAATGAAAGGACATGTTGATTGATGTGTGATACAGAAAAGGGGACTGATGACATGAAATGAACAATACAGACAAATTGTTCTCCTCAGATCTGTGATTGGCAGGGACTAAAAAATGCAATCTCTGTGGCAGTAAATTGTGAAATTACAACACTTTAATTCAGACTTTTTCCTCCCTTTGTCACTTCTTTTTTTGACAGAAATGTAAAGGTGCTGCTTTTTCTGTTTTGAGCTTGCCTCTCCATGTTACATTAAATTCAGCCGTTCTTTCTATGGAGTTGTCGCTGAGCTTCTGTTCTGAGGCTTCAAAGGAAGTTCTTACAGTTAATTCAGGCAGCCTGCCAAAACTATGCAGCTCTGAACAAAGTTTTAAATACTCCCACTTTGGAAGTACATGCACATTTTATTTTCTCAACTTAACTTTCCTAACATCATTGATTCTTAAGTGTGTATACAGTACTATAAAAGTTGGTGCAACCAGGTCCATTCATTAAAGCACTGGCCACCAAAATACCCCCAACCATTTAAAGGTCTGTACAAATCTGAGTTGCCAAGACATATAAGAGGTTTAGAAAAACTTTTTCTAGTTGACTAAGAACAAAGCAACAGTCCATATGCAGTGTGAATTTTATGCCATTTGCTTTAAAGGGAGCCCAGTGGCAAAGCTCAGCTGTGCATCAGATAATACTAGGAGGAATAACAATCCTCTACAGCGGTCTACAAAAGAAGCATGGATGCATGAGATCTTTTGAACATCAAGAAGGTAACATACCTAATAAACTGCCTCCTCCTCATGCCCTGGAATAATTCACTAGCAAGAATTCTTTATTCTGTATGTCAAGTTCAAGCAAACAAGGACCCCTGGAATGATATTTCCACAACTGCAGAAGACCTTTACTTCGCAGAGTTCCAAAATACATTCTACATTTCCAAAACTTTGGCCCTTCCTGATATTGGCTTAGGAGCTGTTGCAGAGCTGTCCTTACCACACAGCTAAGTAACATCCCCATATATAGGTCATGTGGTAGAGCTCACGTCATGGCTCCTTCCCATTAGGTGTGAAACTGTTGTGGGAAGGAATGACAGAATCCTACGACACCACCTCAGAGATTTTCTAAGCAATGTGGGAAGGAATGAGGCAGCAGCTTCCACACCAGCGCTAAAGATAACATAATGTTTGGCACACAAGACCAAAATCTGATGTTATGGGTTAGGTTGTAAGGAGGTTAAAGTATTTGATTACTTTATGGTGTCTAAAATAATGAGCTATGGCTTGTTCTGGGGCTTCCAAAACAGATTTGGGGAGAGAGGAATCATTTCCATATACCAACTGCTTTTTCTGGGTCTTGGCCATAGTGTCACTGTACAATGTTTATACCTTTGGCACACTGGTATTTTTTAGCCTATAACCTTTGATTACAACTCAGAAATGTCAGGAACTGAGGAAAGGATTGTGCCCTGTTCATATTATGAAATTTCCAACCCCTCTTCTGCAAAGCAGGACTGTCTTGACCTTCATCTGGTCTTGTGCATGAATTAGTATTAAGTATAATTCACTAATTCCTGCTGTGACCACAAACAGCCCACAGGTTGAAGATTATTTCATGTAGGGGCCATGTGTTCTCTGTCATAGAGGGAGACAGTGCTGTATTTGAAGGTGACCTCTAACTGAAGGACAGTTTGGTCCAAGTCAAGATTTAGGATAAAAAGCCATAAGAATAGAGAGCAGAGACTTTTAGCACCCTCTTCTGCAAATCAATCAAAGTTGCCACAAAACTAAGGTAAAAGCTAACACCCATATTTAAACCAACTGTGGATGACACTGAAAAAGTGGACTCAAGTCCACAATAGATTATTACACAATTTCTTAGTCTTTATGACGCTTTGCTGTTTTCACAGCAGACTAGCCCAACTGTCCCCTCTGGATATTCACCACAGGGGATGAACTTCACCAAGTTCTCTGTGGCTTTCCCTATCCTGAGATTTCTTGCATTTCTCTCTCTCTCTTAAATGGTATTTTAAAGATAAATGAATATTGGCAACATTCAGTTATTTTTCTCTAGAAATATCCCCAATAGCAATTCAACAAATATACTCTTATCATACATAGTTCTGTTTGTAGGTAACGTGAGCTGAGAATATCGAAGTGATAAATGATAAAAGAGATTTTGGAATGAGGAAAATTTATCTTTTTGACAGCTGAGTTAAGATAGAGGCTGCTAAAGTCTCCTCCAGTTGGATGTTAGTACTGCATTTTCTGAAATAGTGTTCAAGGTTAGATCTACTGAAAAATATACAACTGACTTACCTAAAGTTTCACACAAGAAATCTAGACAAAAGTAACAGCATTGCCCAGTTTGTGTGTGGGAGTGTGTAGGATAGAGAGAAAACTACAAACTGGTTTTAACACACATCTGTGTCGTGCAGACACCACATTGTATATATCATATTCCTAACTTTCATTAAAAAATTTCCAGTACATTATTATCTCACACATGCAGTGCTTTTTTCAGGGGGATGCAGGGATACACATACCCCTAAACATTTTGTGAATCTAAGTGTGGCCTCATTGAAAGGCAGTATTTCAATATGAGTAAGAAAATGAGAGTACCCTTAAACATTTTTTAAGAAAAAAGCACTGCACACATGATTATATTTGAATGTACTTCCAAAGATTTATTGTTTCTAACCACATAAAGTTATTCCAGATAAGGTTGGAAACAGATTCACAGAAATACTAGTTGATCATGGTCATGGCTCCATCGTGTTCTCCAGCCAAAGGAGAACTTAACAGGAGCTTAACTGGATTTCCTCTTGAATTTTCATTATCTTGCCTGTTTGGACATTTGTCTACCTAGGGTACACTGAGCAATTTAACACATTTTTCCACTGCTTACAACATGCACTGAAGCCTGAATTTGTGGAGAGTTGATATTGAAACATACCTACCATGTAATGTATCCCAGGTCTAAATCATGTACTTTATTTGAAATCACACAATAGATAGATAGACAATTGTACTGGTTCAAATATATGTTTTCCATTTCAATTCTCCTCTGATCATAAACATAGATGGAAATATCCATTATAGAAAGCCAAATATTTTAATATGACCCTGTGCAATGTTGTGAAACAATATTTTTAATTGAATGGCTGTTGTTCCCTTGTGGCTTACATTCAGAGGCAGTGATTCCTGGTCATAAATTCACTGTGCCGGCTTGTGCCTCTTGGGACTGGTGGTCCAGAAGACACAGAGGCCAATCAGAGGTGGAGTCTGAACCAATGACAGGCAAAGCCAACTAATTCTAGTGTTGCCTCCATCTTCCTCCCTGCTCAGTTCTACAGGGAGGCTAAGGAGGAGGAATCTGACACACACATAGCTAACCCCTGGGTGGGTTGTAAGAAAACAGGCAGGTGGGGGCTGGTGGAGTGCCAAATTGATGTCTTTCCAGCATTATAAAAAAGACAAGGCTAACCTGCAGTGGAAATGCAGGACTCCTTTTGTTTCTGTAATGTGTGAAAATGTCTTGCAGGATCTGTTGCACTTTTGTGAAACTTCTTCCCACTGGACATTGCTAAAATACAGGCATAAGCATTTCCTAGAAACTTCTTGTTTAGGCTATGGAGAATATGCTGCAGTAAGAGCATTGAGGAAGAGGTTTCTTTTGCACATAATTTACTGTTTCTAACATAGATGTGGGATGAGTGATTCTAATCACTGAATTTCATTAGCTATCAGAATAATAATGGGGGGATACAATCTATTTCAGAGAAACAGACCAGACAAGAAAGGAGGAGGAGTGGCGTTATATGTCAGGGATGTGTATACCTGTGAAGAGATCCAAGATTTAGAACCTCAAAGCCAATGTGAGAGCATTTGGGTCAAAATTAAGAGAGAGAAGAATAACAGAGACCTCATTGTGGGAGTTTACTATAGACCCCCAAGCCAAACGGAGGACATAGATGATGCCTTCCTGGAACAGATGGCCAAGCATGCAAAAGGAAGGGAGATAGTAGTAATGGGGGACTTCAATTACCCGGATATTTGTTGGACGTCAAACTCAGCCAAGAGCATAAGGTCAAACAGATTCCTCACTGGCCTTGCAGACAACTTCATTGTCCAGAAAGTGGGAGAAGCAACAAGAGGAACAGCCATTTTAGATCTGGTCCTAACCAATGTTGATGACCTGGTTAGTGGGGTAGAAGTGGAAGGATCATTAGGCGCGAGTGATCATGCTCTTCTGAAGTTTACTATACAGCGGAAAGGAGCAGCCAAGCATACTAGGACTCAATTTCTTGACTTTAAGAAAGCCGACTTCATAAAACTTAGGGAAGTGCTGGGTGAGATCCCATGGACAGCAATACTAAAAGGAAAGGGAGTTCATGATGGCTGGGAGTTTGTTAAGAGGGAGATAGTAAAAGCACAACGTCAGGCAATACCAATGAGACGGAAACATGGAAGGTGCCTAAAGAAGCCAGGGTGGCTATCTAAAGAACTTTTAACTGAATTAAGATTAAAAAAGGATGTGTACAAAAAATGGAAAAGGGGGGAAACCACCAAAGAGGAATTCAAACAAATAGCCAGCACGTGTAGACACAAAGTCAGAAAAGCTAAAGCACAGAATGAACTCAGGCTTGCTAGAGAGGTTAAAAGCAACAAAAAAGGCTTTTATGGGTATGTTCGTAGCAAAAGGAAGAACAAAGAAACAGTGGGGTCACTCAGAGGAGAAGATGGTGAAATGCAAACAGGGGACACAGAAAGGGCTGAACTCCTCAATGCCTTCTTTGCCTCAGTCTTCTCCGATAAAGAAAACAATGCCCGACCTGAAGAATTTGGAGCAAATGATTCAGCAAAGGAAACACAGCCCAGAATAACTAAGGAGACAGTACAAGAATATTTGGCTAGTTTAGATGTATTCAAGTCTCCAGGGCCAGATGAACTGCATCCAAGAGTATTAAAAGAACTGGCAGATGTGATCTCAGAACCACTGGCAGTCATCTTCGAGAAATCCTGGAGAACAGGCGAAGTCCCGGCAGACTGGAGGAGGGCAAATGTTGTCCCTATTTTCAAAAAGGGGAAAAGAGAGGACCCAAATAATTACCGCCCAGTCAGTCTGACATCAATAGCAGGGAAGATTCTGGAGCAGATCATTAAGCAAACAGTCTGTGAGCACCTAGAAAGGAATGCTGTGATCACCAATAGTCAGCATGGATTTCTGAAAAATAAGTCATGTCAGACTAACCTGATCTCATTTTTTGACAGAATTACAAGCCTGGTAGATGAAGGGAACTCAGTGGATATAGCCTACCTTGATTTCAGTAAGGCATTTGACAAGGTGCCCCATGATATTCTTGTAAAGAAGCTGGTAAAATGCGGTCTTGACTCTGCTACCACTCAGTGGATTTGTAACTGGCTGACTGACCGAACCCAAAGGGTGCTCATCAATGGTTCCTCTTCATCCTGGAGAAGAGTGACTAGTGGGGTGCCACAGGGTTCTGTCTTGGGCCCGGTCTTATTTAACATCTTTATCAACGACTTGGATGATGGACTCAAGGGCATCCTGATCAAATTTGCAGATGACACCAAACTGGGAGGGGTGGCTAACACCCCAGAGGACAGGATCACACTTCAAAACGACCTTGACAGATTAGAGAACTGGGCAAAAACAAACAAAATGAATTTTAACAGGGAGAAATGTAAAGTATTGCACTTGGGCAAAAAAAATGAGAGGCACAAATACAAGATGGGTGACACCTGGCTTGAGAGCAGTACATGTGAAAAGGATCTAGGAGTCTTGGTTGACCACAAACTTGACATGAGCCAACAGTGTGACGCGGCAGCTAAAAAAGCCAATGCAATTCTGGGCTGCATCAATAGGAGTATAGCATCTAGATCAAGGGAAGTAATAGTGCCACTGTATTCTGCTCTGGTCAGACCACACCTGGAGTACTGTGTCCAGTTCTGGGCACCACAATTCAAGAAGGACACTGACAAACTGGAACGTGTCCAGAGGAGGGCAACCAAAATGGTCAAAGGCCTGGAAACGATGCCTTATGAGGAACGGCTAAGGGAGCTGGGCATGTTTAGCCTGGAGAAGAGGAGGTTAAGGGGTGATATGATAGCCATGTTCAAATATATAAAAGGATGTCACATAGAGGAGGGAGAAAGGTTGTTTTCTGCTGCTCCAGAGAAGCGAACACGGAGCAATGGATCCAAACTACAAGAAAGAAGATTCCACCTAAACATTAGGAAGAACTTCCTGACAGTAAGAGCTGTTCGACAGTGGAATTTGCTGCCAAGGAGTGTGGTGGAGTCTCCTTCTTTGGAGGTCTTTAAGCAGAGGCTTGACAACCATATGTCAGGAGTGCTCTGATGGTGTTTCCTGCTTGGCAGGGGGTTGGACTCGATGGCCCTTGTGGTCTCTTCCAACTCTATGATTCTATGATTCTATGATTCTAATGGCTGCAAACAAGAAGAATGTTTATTAGCATCCAGCAGAAAAGCCAAAAGGTTCACCACAGATGTAATCACAAAACTGCATTAACCAAGGATTAGTTAACAATGAGGCCTGCTGTGGTTTAGAAGATGGCGATTGTTGCCACGGAATCTGGAAGACTAGCTCAGATTTTCCATGGTTTGTAGAGTTAGAGCTACCATGTGGTGTGTTCTTTAAGGTGCCATCACACTGAATATGTTCATTAAAAAGCCAGCTTTTTGAAGCCATGAGGTTACTTGAAGCATGCAGTAGAATACAACTTTTTTTTCGAGGAGGGGATATAGTGGGATTGGTTTGGGGGGTTTTTTTTGCAAAATGTTGCCGATAGCAAAAGTAAAGGAACACAATAATATGTCACATCAAAAAGTGCCCAACGTGAAGGAGTTGGAGTAAAGATTGACAGTAACTTTTGTATCCGGGCTCTTAATTATTTTAAATCAGAATCCTCCCTCCTTGTGTAAATGTTAGTATTGTTGAGTTTCGAAAACACAGACTGCTACTTATTGGCGGTGGTCCCATTTCTTGCCTGACATTTCAGTCAGAAACGCAGCAGAGCAGGTGGGGCTTGGGAGAAGGCCAGCTGCTAATCACTCTCCAAAACAAAATTTTCATTTAGGCGTTTTACGTTTTCCAGGCATTGACCTGCTCATTTTTCAGGCATTTCAGAGTGCGAGCACTTTGATCACATTCCAACCCAAACACGATTGTTTACATACAGTATGGCAGCGTACAATTTGTTAAACCTTGATCTGGATTTTGATTTTTTTTCAGACACTAGCTGCATACTTCACAAGCTGTGCAGTTTACACCTGAGGCTCTTCTGGCTCAGAAATGCTGGGTTTTCTTTTTCTTTCTTTCTTTCAGGTAAACATTCATTCCCATTCTCTTCAATAGAAGTCTTAGTAATAGCCTCTCCAGAGGTTAAGAAGTGCAGGGAGATGATTGGCACGAGTGACTTGTAAGAGGCATTTCCAATGCTGCAGATAAAGGGGAAAGCAGACTCACTGCCTGCTGTTTGTAAAGCTGTATTGAAACATCATTCCCCCCCCTTTAATGATATAGAATGTTCACTTAGCCCAGGTCTCAAGGGAAAGGCAATTGCTTCATATGAAAAGAGCTTAGGGAAAGCCAACACTTCTCCTGTTCTGTATGTTTGCATGTATCATAAGGCGACCCAAAACTTGTTATGTGCTGTAATTAACACTACAGTGCTTCAATGGTAGAAAACTCACCAGCATGGTCAAGATGAGTCCTTAGACCAGGATTACAGAAGAAAAGAAGCATTACTGGCAAAGTCGGACTTCGGCTTTAAGAGGCAATCAGTCTGTATGCCAGGTTTGGTTACTCCCACAGCAGAGGAGTGTATGGAGGAATAATACCCTGGGCTGCCTCCTTATTAGTGACTTATAGCACTAATATTAATTGGTTTCCCAAGATTCCTAACAAAATTTAAAAAAGAAAGTTGGGAAAAACATCCTTCTCAGTCGCTGACACTGCTATTAGTGGTGATGCTAAGAATGGTGGTGATCAGAAATGAGCTTTTCCACTTTTCTTTTTTAAATAGTGTTATACAGTGGTACCTCTGGTTAAGAACTTAATTCGTTCTGGAGGTCCATTCTTAAACTGAAACAGTTCTTAACCTGAGGTACCACTTTAACTAATGGGGCCTCCCGCTGCCGCCGCGCCACCGGAGCATGATTTCTGTTCTCATCCTGAAGCAAAGTTCTTAACCCGAGGTACTATTTCTGGGTTAGCGGAGTCTGTAACCTGAAGGGTATGTAACCTGAAGCATCTGTAACCCGAGGTACCACTGTAGTGTAATACATGTGTGGAGTGAGAGCCAATTACAGGTGGAGCCACCTGATTCTAGGTTTGCCCCCATCCTCCTAACCTGCTGAATTCTTTAACAGCAACTCAGATTAAGGAAGAGGAATCTGGCAGCCAGTGCCATCCCCCCTGGAAGGCAGGCAGATGACGGCTGGCTGACAGACTGAGGATGGTGGGGCATTCGCCCTAATGGACCACTCTCCACTGGATAGCGCTATAACATTCTTCCGTTTAATTGATATAGATATATCCCAAATAGGTTTTTAGCAGTCCTTAAAATATAATTAAAATGAATAAAGTGATAAAAGATCACAATGGAAAAGGGTTATAATGAATGTGTGCTGAGCTGTGGTAGATTCACCTCTTTGATACTTCCTTGTACATGTTGAACCCCCATTCCTTTAAAAAGATAGATGAGCAGTGCTAAAAGCATCTGTAATTGTGGAGATTGTGCTGATCATATAAAGAAGAAGAAAAGTGGGCTTTTCTATGGTCTGTGAAAAGACAGAACTACAGGCAAAATGCAGGATGACAGTATTGTATGGATGCTCTGAAAAATGTAAGTGAACAAAGCATGGAAATTACACACTAAATGCCTAATGTGGAAAAACTCTGCAAAAGAAGGCACTCAAAGTTCTCTGACCTGAGATTTAAGTCTGCACTCATTTCATGCCGCCACACAAAAGAGTGGCAGGCATAGTCCATGGTGATCATTATGGTTGTCATAGTAAGAAACCTACTATACTCCGCCACATTTGCCATTATTTGCTAACCTCATGGAAGTCACTGTGGACAGTGCCAAAAACGGTTCAGACTAAAGAGTACTGAAAGTGTTTAAAGACAGAAACGTTTCTGGCATCCATCCAAAATGATAAGCCGTGGCATTATTCAAATCAAAGCTTACCTATGTCATATTTTCGACATGTGTCTACTTACTCCTAGGAGTTTAGCTGCTAGTTTGTTGCTCATGTGTGACATGGGTTTAAAGGAATATACAAATAAAGGGAAATCAAAGCAGTCTATTAAAGAGTTTAAAGGAAGCGTTACTGAATAACATAATAATAGCACAGTATTTATATAGCTTAGGGAGGGGGAGACAGTGGATTGGGATCTACTAGTAGATCTCTGGGTTATTTACAGTGGATCAGCAACGGTTTCTTATTTCCATTTGTTTAACAACAACCACACACCTTTTCCCAGCTAGTTTTTGAAGAGAAAAAGAAAAAAGGAGATCCAACTAGCCTGGAGTCTCTCCGCACTAATAAAGCTCATTTCAAACGCTTAGAACACTTCAAGTGCATTATTTCAGTAGTCCTTACAAGAGTCCTGTATGGTAAGCTAGAATTTTTATTTTCTTGTTACAAATAGGGTGGCCCCTGATTCTACATTCAAAACGAAGAACTGCATCACATACACCAAAAAACAGGACATAAAAAGGTCCTAGATTTATATTATATTGGCATGTGCTAATTTATATGTATAGGTGCAAATTTAGAAATAGCTACTATAATTTGGATGGGACGCGGGTGGCACTGTGGGTTAAACCGATCAGAAGGTCGGCGGTTCGAATCCCTACAATGGGGTGAGCTCCCGTTGCTCGGTCCCTGCTCCTGCCAACCTAGCAGTTCGAAAGCATGGCAAAGTGCAAGTAGATACAGTGGTGCCTCGCAAGACGAAATTAATTCATTCCGCGAATTTTTTCGTCTAGCGAATTTTTCGTCTTGCGAAGCACGGTTTCCCATAGGAATGCATTGAAAATCAATTAGTGCATTCCTATGGTCAAAAAAAGTCCAAACAAAGCCAAATTTGGTACAACAAGAGTTTATTAAGTGCTCTTCAAAGTCACACATACTGTAAAGAGCATTTCAAAAATTCAAACCCAGAATTCTTTTAAAAAAACAGCAGAGTGGCCCAATGGTCACAGAAAATCATAAAAATGCAGAAAAAACCACAAGATTCCAGATTCTTGCAAACCCCTCCCCAACTGTTCCCCCAGCCACCCAGCACACAGAAATTCAAACCCAGAATTTTTTTAAAAAACAGCAGAATGGCCCAATGGTCACAGAAAATCATAAAAATGCAGGGAAAAAAACACAAGCTTCCAGATTCTTGCAAACCCCTTCCCAACACCAAGTCCTTGAATTCCAAACACCCCAACCCAAAATCCAAACCCCCCCAAAAAAAGTTTTAAAAGCTTAACTACCAAATGGCTGCAAAAGAAGTTTTGGAAAAGCTTCAAAAATCACCAAAGTCTTTAAAAACCTCAAAAAAGGCTACTATGTACACTGCGTTCTATGAGTGGCTCCTCGAAGTCAAGTCGCAACTGTATTACCGGTGTTAAGATACAAATGTATCCAAATGCTACTGATTTAGTGGCTGAGTAATTAGTTAAAAGGCAGAGATGAGTAATCAACTAAAAATGTTTTAATTGGTGGACAGCGTTGCACAAGAGATGCCCGTTTCCAGAAAGAAACACGTTTGCTTGTGAACATATGAAACATCCACCTCTGCTATCTACTGCTGGCTCAAATATAGAATTGCAACATGGCCTTAACATAATCTTTGCTTCAGATCGTTGTCTGTAAAATGACATAACTGTGCTTCCATACCTCACAGGGATATGGGGAAGGTGCATGGGGGGGGGGGAGATAAGAGTACACTAATGATTGCCAGATGCTCAGATGTTTCACTGATGAGGACCATGCAAGTACTCTGATCAAAGGAGGAGCCATTAAAAAAGGTCACTTTTGAGAGACTTTATTAACATCTTGGGTAGGCAATTAGTCCTCCTCTTAACTGGAACTTGTGCTTTGTTTTCTCGACCCCACCCCCTTCTCAACGTAATCTTGCCTGCTTGCACAGTATACAAATATTAATTTGTTATTTAAGTGGCCCCAGGAGAGAGCCTTCACAATAGCCCACTTCATTTAAAATTGGAAGAAAGGGCTTCTGTATGAATTTAACTTTTCAAGTGTTTTCTGAAAGCGTACACAAGTTTAATTTAGGACACACACAATCACACAAACATAGTCATTGGAAAGAAAGGCAACACAGACTTCATCTGTCTGGGCATAAGACACCAATTAAGACTGGCTAGGAGGCACACTGCTAGTTAGAAAACACACAGTGTTGTAACACAACATGCCTTTATTCTGCTATAAACACTTAAGCAGGCAGGTATCACAAGACACAGCAAAGAGGCTCCCCTGCTGAGCTGGCTAGTTACCATTCATCCCTACCAGCGAACCTGATGAATTAACCACTAAATAATTGTGTGCCTAACCCCACCCATCTCTTTTCTCTGGCAACCCCCTGTACCAAATGGCTGGAAGTGATCCAAGACAGATCTAATGAGGCAATGGCTCCAGAATCAAGGCTAAATCAGTTTGCACTCAGGATTAACTGTGTCCTTTTGTGAATGAATGGGGTGGGGTGGGGGATTCAACAGAGCAAGAGGTCCAGCTGACCTAGACCTCTCTCAGGTCAACCAGAAGGGAACAAGATCAGAATCACATTGTCTTCCGGTCAACCCAGAACTGACCTGGTCATCTGGGGCCATTTAAAACAGCATGCTGATGTGTTACAAGACCCCTGTCGGAACAGCTCCAGAATAAGCAACTAGTCAGGTTACAGCAAGGTCAACTGGACCTATGTGGGTCGCCTGCATGCTGAGATAAAAAGAAACACTCTGGGAACACCGGTTTTAATTATTTGGCATTTTGTACCAAAAGCCATGCGTTTTAAAAAATCAGATTCATCTAAACCAGAAGTTAAAAAACCAAACTTATTTATGGATACAGTGTTGTATACTATTTGGAACCAAAACAACAAGCTGAGGCTCAGCAGAACATAACCGAGTACATATACATTTTCTATTTGCTATCTTCATCATTAATGCTGCCCAGCCTTTTGGCCTACTGCAATTCTTAATAAGACACACTGGTGAGAGTTTTGTTAACTGGAATGACAGTGAAACAGTTCTCATTTTATGTTAGCACTTCTGTTGCTTGAACCTTACTTTCAAATCCTGTAAATCAATGTTTCTCATCCTAGAACTGGAGGGTTCCTTGCCAGCCATCTGGTCCAAACTCTGCAAGAAGCTGGAGCATTTTCAACAGACGGCTGTCCAGTCTGATTGTCGACCTCCAGTGAGGTAGAGTCCTACACATACTAAAGAGGAAATACCACTGAACTCAGGGCAAGACATTTCTTAGGAAATGTGCTTAGGGTTACACCACAAAGGTCTCCCCATACTGAGTAACTGGAACATAAAAAGACAGGTGAGAATCAGCCTGAGTGCACAGTGTTGTGCCATGCTACTCGAGGGGGGGGGGGAATCATAGCCCATAGATTCAAAATGGGTGTAACCACTTAGGGAACGAGATCTTTAGGTTATAACAGAAGGCTCACTGAAAACAGCTGCTCAGCATGCCACTACAGTGAAAAAAAATCAATTTTAGTGTTAGACATGATCAGGAATGGGAATGAGAAGGAAACAGCAAGTGCCATAACCTATTAGATATACCAATGATGGTGCATGCACTTTTGTGGTACAATGCACAATTCTGATTGCAACGTCTTTTTAAAAATAACATTTTTAAGTTGGAGAAGAGATACAGTATTATTCCTAGGAATAAAGAATTAAGAAGCCTGCTTTTATTTTTGTATTTTGTAAAGGCAACTAGGGATGCAGGTGGCACTGTGGGTTAAATCATAGAGCCTAGGACTTGCCGATCAGAAGGTCGGCGGTTCGAATCCCCACAATGGGGTGAGCTCCCATTGCTGTGTCCCAGCTCCTGCCAACCTAGCAGTTCGAAAGCATGCCAGTGCAAGTAGATAAATAGGTACCGCTCTGGCGGGAAGGTAAATGGCGTTTCCGTGCGCTGCTCTGGTTCGCCAGAAGCGGCTTAGTCATGCTGGCCACATGACCCGGAAGCTGTACACTGGCTCCCTCAGCCAGTAAAGTGAGATGAGCGCCGCAACCCCAGAGTCGGCCATGACTGGACCTAATGATCAGGGGTCCCTTTACCTTTACCTAAAGGCAACTAAGGGAGAACACGATAGAGGTTTGTAACATTTTTAAATGTATGTCAGTATATGCCACCCTTTCCTCAAGTAGGTCATGGTAGTGTAAATGTTCTTCCTACTCATTTTCATCCACACAACCCTGTGAGCTTGGTTCAGCTAGGAGACTGACTAGTCTAAAAACTAGTGAGCGTCATGGCTCAGTGCAGATATCAACCCAGTCTCCTTTAACTCATTCGAATATTCTAATCACTACATTATGAAATGTGAAAAGAGAATGAATAGTGGGAAGATTACTGATTGATGGTCTAAACTACTTGGGTTTGCTGATCAGAAGGTTGGCAGTTCGAATCCCCGCAATGGGGTGAACTCCCACTGCTCTGTCCCAGCTTCTGCCAACCTAGCAGTTTGAAAGCACATCAGTGAAAGTAGATAAATAGGTACTGCTACAGCGGGAAGGTAAACGGCATTTCCATGTGCTCTGGCACTCGTCACGGTGTCCCATTGCATCAAAAGGTCTAGTCATGCTGGCCACATGACCCAGAAAGCTGTCTGTAGACAAACACCAGCTCCCTTGGTCTGAAAAGCGAGATGAGCGCTGCACCCCATAGTCACCTTTGACTGGACTTAACCGTCCAGGGGTACTTTACCCTTTTACTTTTTTTACAGATCTTCTTTATATGAATAATGAATGAATGATTCGATATATTTGTAACCTAGCAATAATTTATTGCTCTAGGATATTATTATGGCTAATTGCACAGTTGGCTATAAACTCTACTTAGAGAGAGTTCTATCCAACAGGCCATGTTTGAATCAGAGCGCTGAATGAGAGGAAGGCAATTGTGATGTTCTTACTCTTCATATTGCCTTCCCTCTATACCCGCTTCATCAGTCATATCCCTTTTAGCAGTTATGTCTCCAGGTGCACGTCCAGGAATGTTTCGTTTAACTGCTCCTCACTAGGTCCTTATGCAATACATCATTAAAAATCAGGTAGCTTCCAACTAGGACTGTTGTGTCCAACTCCACATAATCACATGTGCTCAAATACAACGTTCATGAAACACAGTTACAAATCACTCACTCAGTTTACCATAGCCAAGGTTTTAAACATGGTCTTTATCTTGAAGCGTACTGTTTCCCTCGACTGGCACAGAACCAATGCCTTTTCATTGGAACAAAATGGTTTTGTACATAAGTGAAGTATGCATGTCTGTGTGTGTTCACATGGCTCACATACACCAACTCTCTCAGGCAACTATCAAAGGACAATATATCATAGAAACCTCTTTGGAAAATAACATTGCGAGTTTAAAATACTAAATTTTGTATTATATTTCCCAAGCACAGTCATGCTTTTAGAGTGGGGGAGGAACCCATCCAATGCTATTTTTCTAGAAAGAAAGGTGCCAGAAATCACCATGAACTCCTCCCTTGTTCTCTTATAATGTCAGTGGTGTCCACCTGAGAAGTGCTAGAACTGAGTTCCCGATGGAAAAAAAGCCTTGATCCCATCTAAATAAATTAAAACCAACATAATTCCACAGAATACAAAATGAAAACACAAACAGGCTACAGTAAATCAATTTTTCTTGGCTGCAGCGGTCTAGCTTTAGCCATTTAGTTAATCTTCATAAACAAGTAACTCATTCAAAAGAAAATAAATTAAATGTTCTGCCTTGAGGAATGGTTTTATTTCAAATCTTTTGTAGTTACGATGTCATAATGTAAACTCTGCCAATGTGGCTTCTCTTTTGTCTTCTGGAACATCTTGAAAATGATTTGGTGGAAGAATGGAAAAGACTAATTTTTTATTAAATGAAACAATTTGAAAAGCTAAACAATTTCTGTAACACTGTTACAACACAAGGAGAAACGAAACAAAAAAACAAGCATATCTTCTGGCAGGAAATGCTTCTTTTGCAAAAGAAAAACACTTCTTTTTGCAACGTTTCTGGACCATATGTCACAGTGCTACTGTAAAAACAACAAGAAATAATTCTGGGAGTATTATGTAAATGGACAGAACTAGCATTGTACTGATAAGACATTGCTGGGTGGGAAATGTTATTTTTAAGTGAAAAGGCATGTGTAAAATGGAAACAAGTTATACATTAACTGGTGCCAGCTTTAAACCTGTATAATAAATAAGCACTAATGACAAACAATATGAATTCAGACTGAACTTCGCCTTTCTCTGTGTTTTAAGATACAGTGGTACCTCTAGTTGCAGACACGATCCGTTCTGGGGTGCTGTTCACACCCTGAAAAGTCCGCAACTAGAGCAGCACTTCTGCGATAGGGCGTTTCTGTGCATGCGCAAAGTGTGCAGAACACTTCTGTGCATGCGGCAAAACCTGGAAGTATACACTTCCGGGTTTGCCGCATTTGCAACCTGAAAAGCCACAACGTGAAGCAAACTCAACAAGAGGTATGACTGTATAGTAAAACAAATCTGGGTAAGATTCATTTAAGCCTGGTCACAGTCTGAGGCCCTGGACATTCCCAAGCATGCACAAGGCAACATTGTGGACAGTGTAGTTCCCAAAATGCCCAGCATCAACAAGGAAATGTCAATAACAAAAATCTGAGCGCAAATAAGTTTTATCTTGTGACAGTGGGGGAAACTGTGATGAGATGACCTGTGTGCTTGCTCCATTGACCGTCTAGGTCACGGGTGTCAAACACAAGGCCCGCGGGCCGAATCCGGCCCGCCAGACCTCCTCATGTGGCCCGCGTAGCCGCAGTTCTTGCCCGTCCAGTGCACCATCGCCTGGTTGTGTGCCGCGTCGCCTTTCAGCACGAAGGAGGTGGTGAGCAGAGAGGCCGCCTCCGGAGGTCCCCCACCGGCGCGACCCCGCAGGCCGCCCGCCTCGTCCCACGGGCTGCCGCGTCTCTGGCAGGGGGGGGGAGGCTTCGCAAGGCTAAAGAGGAAGGCAGGGCAGCGAGCGCGATCCATCCCGTTCGCTGCTCTGGCTTCCTCTTTAGACTTGCGCGCCTCTCCAGGGGGGGGGGGGGAGGCTTCGCAAGGCTAAAGAGGAAGCCAGGGCAGCGAGCGCGATCCATCCCGTTCGCTGCCTTGGCTTCCTCTTTAGCCTTGCGCGCCTGGGGAGGGGGAGGAGGAGGCTTCGCCTTAACCTTAACACCGGCTCACCACAGGGTTGTGTGTTGAGTCCCCTGCTCTACACTCTCTATACGTATGACTGTACAGCCATCTATTCCAGCAACAAAATCATCAAGTTTGCTGATGACACTACGGTGGTAGGGCTCATTTCAGGAGGGGATGAGTCCGCCTATCGGGACGAGGTGGAGCGGCTCTGTGTTTGGTGTGGAGAGAACAATCTGGCTCTTAATACGGCTAAGACCAAGGAATTGGTGGTGGATTACAGGAAAAAAAGGCGGACATTCAGCCCTTGTATATCAACGGGGAACGGGTGGAGAGGGTGGCGGAATTCAGGTTTTTGGGAGTAGCTATCGATCAGGGCATGACTTGGAGCGCACATACCACTACTCTGGTGAAGAAGGCCCAGCAGAGAATTTATTACCTCAGACTTTTAAAGAAGAACAATCTGAGTGAGAGACTGCTGGTGTGCTTCTACCGAAGCTCCATAGAGAGCATTCTTACATACTGTATTTGTGCTTGGTTCTCCAGTTGTACAGCTAGGGAGAGGAAGGTGCTCCAGAAGGTCATAACCACAGCCCAAAGGATTATTGGTCATCCTCTCCCATCTTTGGAAGAACTGTACGGTTCCCGTTGTCTTAGGAAAGCAAATAACATCCTGCAGGATTCATCTCACCCGGGACACGGTCTGTTTGCACTACTGCCTTCTGGCAGGAGATATAGAAACATCAAGTCAAAGACAAATAGACTGAAAAACAGTTTCTATCCAAGAGCTGTGGCCTTTTTGAATGCTGTAACTCGATAGTGTGACCTGGGAGTTTGATGGGTGTGGTGTGGGTGTGGCTGGAATGTGGTTTGTTTGGTTGTTGTTGTTGTCTTGCTTTTGATGTTTTAAGGGATGGCATCCAATTTCGTTGCACTTTGTACAATGTTGCACTTGTGTAATGACAATAAAGAATCTATTCTATTCTATTCTAAAGAGGAAGCCAGGGCAGGGAACGCGATCCATCCCGTTCGCTGCCCTGGCTTCCTCTTTAGACTTGCGTGCCTCTCCAGCGGGGGGGGGGGAGGGGGGAGGAGGCTTCGCAAGGCTAAAGAGGGAGCCAGGGCAGGGAACGCGATCCATCCCGTTCGCTGCTCTGGCTTCCTCTTTAGACTTGCGCGCCTCTCCAGGGGGGGGGGGGAGGCTTCGCAAGGCTAAAGAGGGAGCCAGGGCAGGGAACGCGATCCATCCCGTTCGCTGCTCTGGCTTCCTCTTTAGACTTGCGCGCCTCTGGGGGGGGGGAAGGAGGCTTCGCAAGGCTAATGAGGAAGCCAGGGCAGCGAGCGCGATCCATCCCACTGCCCTGGCTTCCTCTTTAGCCTTGCGTGCCTCTCCAGCCGCAAGAGATCTACCAGAGGTAGATCTTAACCCTTGCCTCACCTGGGAGCTTCTCTGGGCAGGAATTCCCTTAGCTTAAGTGGGGTGGGGGAAGTGTGGCAGGTAGGGGGGTACCTGCCTAGACACTGAAGCCACATGTCTCTCAGATGAAAATTGGGAGTGGGCATTGTGTGAAGTGGTCTGATGGTGGGTATTGTGTGAAGTGCTCGGATGGTGTGGGCATTGTATGAAGTGCTCTGATAGTGTTTCCTACTTGGCAGGGGGTTGGACTTGATGACACTTGTGGTCTATTCCAACTCTATGATTCTATGTGGCTGTGGATCTCCTGCTGCAGAACTGTAGGACTGTATAGAGTTGGGAGGGCCAGCCAAGGGTCATCTAGCCCAGCCCCCTCACAATGTAGGAATCACAGCTAAAGAACGCCAGACAGATGGTCCCCCAACCGCTGCTTAAAAGCCTCCAGTGGTGGAGACCCCAAACACCTTCCGAGGTCATAGAATTGCAGGGTTGGAAGGGAACCCCAGGAGTCATCTAGTCCAGCCCCGGTGGACAGCGGGCGCAATCCATCCCGTTGCGCAAGACTAAAGATGCTGCGCAAGGCTAAAGAGGAAGCCAGGGCAGTGAGTGGGATGGATCGCACTCACTGCCTTGTCTTCTTTAGCCGCGCTGGAGAGGTTTAGCTCCTGGCTGGAGAGGTTGCGCGGCTATGGATCCCGTGCGCTGTCTTGGCTTCTTTGCTCTTTGGGGCTGGTGGGGGAACCCGGGCTTCCCCCGCAGCCCCGAGAAGCTCTGGGAGAAGCAGACAGGCTGCACGCAGCCTGTCCGTTGCTCTTTGGGGCTGGGGGGGAGGGATAATATTTTTTTCCTTGATTTTCCCCTGTAAAAACTAGGTGCGTCCTGTGGTCCGGTGCGTCCAATAGAGCGAAAAATACGGTAAAAGCCCATCAACTTCAGGGGTCTCAGCCTGCTCAAATATTTTAGGCCGATACAACCAGCCCTTTGAGGGTGACCAAACTGCTGGTGCGGCCCCCGATGAATTTGAGTTTGACACCCCTGGTCTAGGTTGATGTGTAATTTCAAGACATCTTCTCTCTCCTCTTAGGTTTCTTTATCTTTAAACCAGACTTGGGTTGGACAGACCTTCAAGTAAAGTTCTGGCTTAGCTGAAGTAGGGCACACTGTTACCCTGAGGCACTGGCAGCTCAGTGCCATGAGAACTACGCCTCCTGTGATATTTAACTGTTCCGTTCACAAAGTGTATCTGCAGGATCCCCTGGTCCAGTATAATTTTGTGGCTTTCAGGCTATGAATGGATTGCTTTTTGCCAATTACAGTGCTTCATGTCAGCGGTTGTCACTGTGTATTTGTGGTTGCTTCCACACAGCTCCAATATATGTCTTGTGGTTCGGGCAGATTGTGTGTTTACAAACCATGACAGTCATGCCCGGTGCATGAATAAGATGGATGAATAGAGAGGAGGTGAAACTTTCAACATTACAGTGGTACCTCGGGTTAAGTACTTAATTCGTTCGGGAGGTCCGTTCTTAACCTGAAACTGTTCTTAACCTGAAGCACCACTTTAGCTAATGGGGCGTCCAGCTGCTGCCGCGCCGCCGAAGCACGATTTCTGTTCTCATCCTGAAGCAAAGTTCTTAGCCTGAAGCACTATTTCTGGGTTAGCGGAGTCTGTAACCTGAAGCGTATGTAACCTGAGGTACCACTGTATAGTTTGTCTGCAGGTGCAAAAATGGGCAAAGTCTAAAAACCTTGAGTTCTTTCACTATGATAAGGATAAATAAAGGAGAAAGGTTGTTTTCCAAAAACCAGGATAATGGTTACTTTTTAAATTAGTTTCACAAAAATTTACACTGAAGAATTTCAGTACCGCTGAAAATGAATTTACAAGAAGATGTTTTGTTCTGCAGACAATGGGGATACTTCATAGTCTAAAACACTAAACACGGTGGAAATGTTTTGGAGGTGCATACTCAAAATGAAGGGCTCAAGGTTATAAGAGGCCTTCTTTCAAATCAGCACCATTCATTAAACCATTTATGTTTATCAAGACTACAAACTGAGGTCACTCCTTTAGGTTCCATGGAACCTGCAATGGCTGTTTTCTCTTAATCCATGATTGCTAATTACAAGTCTGATTGAATATAGCCTGTCTTTAATTATACAGTCTCTTTATTTTATTTTTATAAAAAAAATCCAATCAGACACTAAATAAATGCTATTGTTATAAGGAGTCAGGGTCAACATACCAGGAGACCTTATTACCATGTGCATTGGCTGTAGCAGAAATCAAGGGTTGTGTAATGATATTCAAAAAGTGTGAATACTTCAATAAAGTCCTACAAATAGTGGAAGCTACTTTTCCCGTTCTAAACCATTACTGTCCCATAGGATTTTAAGCCAGAGATGAAGCCCTCCAGGTGTTGTGGGACTATAATTCTCATCTCCAGCCCTGACCATTGGCCATGCTGTTCATAGCTGATATAAGCTGTATTCCAACAACATCTAAAGGGCCGCAAGTTCCCCATTCTTGTTTTCAGCCTAGGGTGCGTTCAGTTCTGTTTTAACATTCCTCTTGCCCTTTCTGTAGTTAATCAAGGATTGTCCTTTCAGTCTCCTTTTACGCTGTTGTTGGAAGATAAAGTTAAGACATTCATTAGCAAATCATGTATTCTGGCACAGGCTAAAAATGCCAAAGCTTTTTATCTCATGCTTCAAAGATGCAACTGTCACACAGAAGCCTTTGGGAGAACGGTTCCCGAATTTGAAATTCGTATTAAGTCTTGTAGAAGGCAGCACAAAAGTAAGCCTTGCACCTTGAAAGCAAAGGAAACAAAGAGAAACTTTATCTCTCATATTTAATCACACTAGGCAGCATCTCGGTAGTATATTCTGTAGTTCAGGGCCAGAAATGCTCCACTTGCAAAGGTCAGGAAAATATTCAAGTTGGTCCATCTCTGGCTCACCAAAGAACTGCCTGGCCAAAGAGAAGCAACAAGAGCAAGCAGGTATACGCATTTGCATAGTGGTCCCTTGTGTCCCTGCAAGTCCATAGATTTGAGCAGTATGTTGATGAAGGTCCGCATGTTAGCATGCCTATGCCATAGCTGTCAACTTACAGATTTGAAAATAAGGGACCAGCAGCCTCGAAAATAAGGGATCAGCAGCCAAAATAAGGGATTTTCCAAGCACAGGTATGTTCAACTTCTGAGCCCCTCCGAGCCAAAGGTAGAAAGCCCAGCCAGCAGCCAAACGAAGCCTCAAGCGGTGGTTCCCACAGCACAGCAACCCGGCAAAGGGATGCAGCAAGTAAAACCACCATCACCTCTCTGCTGGGAAGCGCTGAGCAAAGGCGAGTCCCCAGGCAACGATTTGATCAGCACAAGGCATGCAAGCTCCACCCCCCAGTCATTCTTAGACTCCTTATTGGGTGAGCAACGCAGCCAAGCAACACAGTTGGAGCCTCCCTCCTCCCTGGCCGGCAGGGAGGGAGGGAGAGGAGCTGCTTCCTTTGAAACCCAGGAAATTTAAGGGACATCACCAATAAGGGACAGCAGGGGGACACGACACTGGGATAAGGGAGTTTCCCACCAAATAAGGGACGGTTGACAGCTATGGCCTATGCCCCACCTCAACTGATCATTGTTGTTATGGTCCATTGTGCAAACTGAGGCTGCTGAAAGCTGACAGCTATGGGCCAAATGCAGCCCTCCGGGTCTCTCTGCCTGGCCCCTGTAACTCTCACCAGGCCATGCTCCTGACTGGCCCTGTTTTGCACCTTAAATATTTTTGCCTGGCTGGAATGTGTCCTTGAATGCCTCTTGCTTGTTTGGATGAAGGATACAAGGGGATGGGTGATTGTGTGTAGAGACCAGCCTACTGGTACAAGGGCAAAATTTGCATTCGGTCCTCCACCCACTTTTTCCTTCTAGCCCCACCCACCATAAGCATGTTGCCTGCAGAAAATTCCCTAGAAGAAACGCAGTCCTTGGGCTGGAAAATGTTCCTTACCCTTGGTATGGAACAGGGAAGCAGGGACATGTCCAATACCACCCACACACATTCATACCCACTTCATTGGTAACATCTGCGCAGGGCATGCAGAGACTGAAAACAAAGGTGCCAGCTTTCAAAGCAGAGCAAAATCAAACCTTGAAAATATATGAAAATCTTAAATAGATCGTATGTTTTTAGTTTGGGTTGCAGCCATGCCCCACTATTTATTAAGGAAACAACAACCCAGCCATTCTGGTCCTACCTGGATTTTGAACTCAGTTTTATGGATAACAAATAAGGCCTCTGGGGTGAAACACTCAACATTTAAAGACCAACTCTTAATGCAAAAGGTGTAGCAATCTCCTGTTCAGGCTGCTTTCAGGCCTGCTAAGCTTCGGCTGTAGTTTTAAAATATTTTATTCATTACAGCCTAGTCTTCCCCCAGTCTGGGGATCTTTGAACTCCAGCTCCCATCAGCCCTTACCAGTATGATCTGGCATAGCTGTCAACTTACAGATTTGAAAATAAGGGACCAGCAGCCTTGAAAATAAGGGACCAGCAGCCAAAATAAGGGACCTGCAGCCTCACCTGTTCCAGGCACTCCAGTCTTCCTGTCCTCCTGCAGTCTGGTCAAACTCATGCTGAGTAGCTTCGAGAACACTGTCCAACCAACTTTGCAACCAGAGGTTCAACTGAATAGAATCTGAATCACATGCACCACAAGGCCTATGCAGCCTCAACTTAAGATGGCTCCCCGGCCTGGCTTTGCACTGCAAAGTTTGCAGCAGCACGTGCAACAAAATGGCGTCCAGCATTCAAAAAACCCCTCAGCTTGCATTAACTAGCCACACACAAGGCATGCAAGCTCCACCCCCCAGTTGTTCTTAGACTTCTTATTCGGTGAACAACACAGCCAAGCAACACAGTTGGAGCCTCCCTCCTCCCTGGCCGGCAGGGAGGGAGGGAGGGAGAGGAGCTGCTTCCTTTGAAATTTAAGAGACATCATTTAAGGGACATCCATCAATAAGGACAGCAGCGGGACATGGCGCTGGAATAAGGGACTGTCCCTTCAAATAAGGGACACTTGACAGCTATGATGATCTGGGATGATGGGAATTGAAGCCTAAAACATTGCAGTGCTGTTTTTCTAGAAAAAGCGGTGCTGGAAGTCACCATGAACTCCCTTGTTCTCTTATAATGGCAATGGCAGCCATCTGAGAAGTGCCAGAACTGAGTTCCGGCGAGTTCCGGCTGAGAAAACTGCCCTGTCTGGGGGTATGCTAGGCTGGGCTAGGCTAGCCAAAGGGGTATGATTTAACCATATATAACAGCTAGCTCCTTAAAGCAACCCTCTCATATCCTGGACAACATTAATCAATAATGAGAGACTCACATGTTTTATCTTTTTCTTTCTTGCTTAAAAAAAACCAAACCAAACACTCATTAAAATGGCAATTTTGTATCTGAAACATTGGCAGTTGTGGACAGTAACTGCCTCTGTAGTATAAACTGGAAAGAATAAATGTAAATTACGGGACACTAAACTTTTCTGAATTAGCTGTTAAATGACACAATAATCGACAATACGATGTTTCAGCATCTCATTAATAAAACTCACAAGTTGTTTTCAGCAATTATGTGCAATCATTGTCATGTTATCACTGGCCAAGTATCATCCCTCACTGTAGGCTTCAAACACATAATTATAATCTCAGATTGCCAAGAAAATCACCCTGTCTGAACGGAAGACATGGAGAAGTATCCCACTGACACAGAAAAACACATCAGCTAAAGAGAGACAGAAATAAATTTCATCATGCGAAGAACCTGCTGCAAGAGTGAGTCTCTACATTATTTTTCCTAACCTTTGTTCAGAGATTGAGATACTACTTCCCAGTGCCAACTTCTGAATCAACAAGCACCGCCACACCCTCTGCTAAGCATATGGCCCACCCAGATAGCAGTGACCCTCTTCTACTTCCCATAACTGCCTGTCCATCCCTACTGTGCGCTACGAAGGCCATTTCCGCTGTTCCAGCCTTCCATGAAATTCACTTTGGTTTGAAGACCAAGAGGATATTGACATTAGTAAAGTGCTGCTGAGAGGAAAGTGTGTTTTCTCAGAACTATTTCTAGGCAGGTCCTTTGCAAATTGCATTTTCCAGTCTTCCTGCCTCTCTCATCTCTCTTTTTTAAATATATAAACCCTCAGTTCAAATACAAAGAATACAGTAAATAAACAACAGCTGTCTTTCTAATCTATATGCTAAATTTCAGTACTTGGGTTTGATCCAGCAAAGAAAAAAAAATTAAATCAACTTTAATGTTTATATTTAATTCATCATCAAATGACCTGAGCCCTCGTATTGGTTAACTGATTTGTTGGTACAAAAGCCCTGGGAGAGAGAGAATTGGCTTGCCTCTTATGAGACAAATAAATTTGGGGCAAATTTTCCAGCAGCAACCAATTCTCAATGATTGATGTACAAGTATAAGCACACTACAGTTTTCCCACCAGAGTTTTTGCTATCCCCTGTATTACCTCTTTAAGAAGTTTGCCCATGGCTATAGAACCTGAACTGCTTCTATTATGGTTTTTTCTTGTGCACATAAATAATACTGATGGAACCAACAGTGGAAGATGGGGCAACATCCTTCACTTGGTGCTCGTATCATGGCTTAGTAAAACAGTTTCTTGTAACCTCTAAATCGGGAAACCATGGTTTAATCGCTGCTTGTATTTGAAGACATGGCGCCAGGATCTAATCTGTGAGAGGAGAAGGAAGGAAAAGGAGAGACAAGAAGGGAGCATGGTTCTCAGCCCAACAAACTATGAGTTGTTGGTTACAGATCCCAATGTCTGAACCAGGATGGCATTTAACAGCTAACACAGACTGATTAAAAAAAACCCTCGAAAACTCACTCAGAAACAAGTGTCCAAGCCACTGCATTCTGATGACCACTTTTACCACAAATGCAGTGAGCACAGGTCAGGAGCCTGGCAACTCACCCTACAACAGAATGAAACAATGCGCAAATCACTTCTAAGAGATAGGCGTATTTGACAGCAGGATATTAAATTACGGGTGCTTGATCAGCACTAGAACAAGTACCGCACTAAAATAAAAGTGGGCTTTTTAATTGTCTGTAAAAGCAGTGAAGGCTCAGTGCCACAAGCTGGCTTGATTCCACATACTTTAACTAAACTGGGTATTGGATTTGACTGCCAAACACTCCAGCTTAATTAGTTTATGCATCACAACCTGAGATAATTCACAATTGTTTAAAAGAACTGGACTGAGGTAGGGCCTTTTAGAGGAAATTTAGCATAAAACGCATGGTTTGATCATTATGGTTTTTTTCACATTTTTTACAGGGTGTATTCAGTAAAACTAATTCTTTAAAATATACAGTCAGATATATATATATATATATATTCCAAACGTCAATATTTTTACTGCAATGTTTGCTCATTTTAAGCTACTCTCCTAGAGAACTTGGAAGTTCTACAGCAGCTTCACTAAATCTTTGTTCACTTACAGGAGTTTGTTGCTACTTGTCCTGTTAGGGCGTTGCCCCCTCCCCCCTCTTGTTGTTGCCTCACAACTTTGGCTTTTTTAAACACTTTGCTCCATTACATGAGTTCTGTGTTAAATGTTAATATAATCATTCGTTCACTTGTCAAACGTCATTATTATCTCTTTGCAAAGTAGTTATCCTATCAGGTATTAAACATCTTGCTTCAGGCTTTTGACTATCCCCAGGGAAATTTAGTTGCTTCAAAAAGTTAACTACTTTATTAGCTTCCCAAAAAAACATTTCATACATTTTAATGCGTAAACCCAACATTACTGATCAAAAATGAAATGTGACTTAAGAGGATTTAAAGAATAATTAATGACAATCCACTGCACTGTAAGTATTCTATTTTAATCTTACCACTTTCATAATAAAAATACAACCTGTGGCAATTTATATCTGCAGTGTATTGTTCAGTCACGGAATAGCAAATCTGCGAATTGTTTTTTGTTTTGTTTTTTAACAGGTAGGCAAACAGTTACAGTAATTGCTGATCCATAGCATTTGTTGAGCCAAACAAATTTCCTGAAGCTTTTCCTCCTCAGCACACTTAAGGCGTTGGGCTTGTTTCCATCACCTGTGGGCCAAGGGACTGACAAAAGGGGTTCTTGGATGTTAACAGGATCCAAAGAACCTCCTCTGCTTTGCCAAGTGCCTTTCTATACATAGGAAACCAGGCTCGTCTGATTCCTGTTCCTGCCCCCCCCCCTTCTGCATCTCATGGGTTTTGTGAGCACCCGTGACAAAGGTTTTGAACCTTTGAACCTTGGGTTTCCAAGACAAGTCCAGCCCTCAGCCATAGTGGCTTTCAGTTGTTGTACAGAGGAAGGCTGTTTCCTGCCTATTAAAGGGTTTCCATGTGTCTGGGAAATCCAGGACATGTCCTATTTCGTGGGGCCAACATGCTCAACCAGGGGGAAGTTTATATTTTAAATTAAATGTCTGGGGGTTTTGGGGGGAGGTGTTATTTATTTATTTATTTATTTATGGGAGGGCCTTGGTTTTCACAGGGACACAGGTGGCGCTGTGGGTTAAACCCCAGAGCCTAGGACTTGCCGATCAGAAGGTCGGCGGTTCGAATCTCCGCGACGGGGTGAGCTCCCGTTGCTCAGTCCCTGCTCCTGCCCACCTAGCAGTTCGAAAGCACGTCAAAGTACAAGTAGATAAATAGGTACCGCTCTGGCGGGAAGGCAAACAGCGTTTCCGTGTGCTGCTCTGGTTCGCCAGAAGCGGCTTAGTCATGCTGGCCACATGACCCGGAAGCTGTAAGCCGGCTCCCTCGGCCAATAAAGCGAGATGAGCGCCGCAACCCCAGAGTCACCCACGACTGGACCTAATGGTCAGGGGTCCCTTTACCTTGGTTTTCACACTGTTTCGGGAGTCGAACGGACTCCCAGAACAGATTAAATTTGAGAACCAAGGTACCACTGTAGATGGAGTCTGTATTCTTTATTTATTTTTAAATAGTTATACAGAGCTATGAATCAAAGAACTCCAGAGCGGTTTACAAACTAACAAATAAAATCATCAGACTTGGCATAAATATAGCAGGAGCAAAAACCTAAGGGTGATAACGTAATAGGAGGATAGTTCTGGCCAGTCTACCTGGGTGCCAGTTAACACTATATATTGTAACTGTTAAAATAGCCACAACATCCTCCCCTAATGAGAGACCTAAGTATCGTGGATATATCTGAAGGCTTTTCCCAGTAAGAAAAGGAGGCACAACCAAAGAGCTAAGCGAAAGGTGAGAAACAGCAATCTCAAAATGAGATCAATGCACAAAGAATAAAGCAAAGATCTAAATCATGTTGAGAGAAGGCTGAAAATTCCCGTACGCAGGACAGTCCAAGCAAGCCTTTTGATTGCCAATCAATAAGGAGGCTTAGAAACGTGACGGAAACTGCCTTTTCCTATTCCCAGAAAAACTAATAAAGCAATTAAAGGGGAGTTTCGCTAAGCCATTGCTATAAAATAATTGAATTTTAAATTGAGATGTGAGAAAATAGGTTAGACAAGGTTAGAAAAGGTTAAAGGAGAAGTTAGGACATAAGGGGAGAAATGATTGTTTTCTTCTGCAAATAAGAAAAAAAAAGGATTAAGGACAGCCTTACACAGCTTTGCCTTTGGAAAGGACCTCGTCCCTGTCCTCTAGGTAACTGCTAAAGAAGGAGCTTCAAACAAAACTTGCAATTATCTGCTTTCTGTTCCTCAGCAGTTTAGTAAGCTGAACCCAACCAAATGTTATTATGTGGGTGCCAGCCAGCCAGCCAAACTCTTTTCTAGAATACTTCTTTCCATTCAGTGCCAGATTACCAAATAGGCAGAGGAGGCCAACTGGCCTGTAGGCCCCACACCTTTTAGGAGCCCTGCGACAACAGAGTTGATCTTGATCTTGTTGGTAAAATAAAAAATGCATTAGGAGATCCTTTGTGAGGGGCCGTCCAAGATTTCAACTGCCTTAGGGGCCTTCATAGGATTTAATCTGGCACTCCTTTCCCAGTTTTAGATTTGATATCGCGCTTTATCACTACCCGAAGGAGTCTCAAAGCGGCTAACATTCTCCTTTCCCGTCATCCCCCACAACAAACACTCTGTGAGGTGAGTGGGGCTGAGAGACTTCAGAGAAGCGTGACTGGCCCAAGGTCACCCAGCAGCTGCATGTGGAGGAGCAGGGAAGCGAACCCGGTTCACCAGATTACGAATCTACTGCTCTTAACCACTACACCACACTGGCTCTCATTTTCTGTCATTCCCCTTCCCCAACAGACAAAGAGCATTTTGAGGCCATGGAGCATGTGTAGTTTGGGCTGTTTGGTGGGTCTAAGGTTTTGGTGTGCTTTTGGAAAAATGGGGGTTTTGCCACCTCTGGGCCTGCCAGTACCTTCCTCTTGTGTTTTGGCACAGGGGGACTAGCACTCAGGGAATTAGTTCGCTGTACATATATGGGAAGCATCTGAAAAGCTCACCTCTTCGGCCCTGACAAATGCAATCTTCAATGGAAAGCTAAAGCAATATATTGCTCCAAAAAAAATAATAATTTATATCGTTGAAGTATTCTGTGGGAAAGCAGATTGAGATTGCCAACAGGTGTGTGATAAATAGGGTCTGGGATTTCTGTCAGGTGAAAGCTTGCCAGAAAGGTTGGGGAGAAAGATAGGTGGACGACTTCACCTCACTCGCCAGGTGCAGAATGTTGCTGGTAGCAATGAAAGCTACTAGTTGAGCTGCCAAAAGCTAGATAGCTTTACTAACCGCTCTCTCCATCCTATGAATGAGGGGCAAGTAACCTGGAGCATGTACATGGCTTTAATATGTTATACTATTAATTAGCATCGTGGCCAAGATATAAAAAACTAGCATCTGGGAAGCAAAATAAATAAAAACAAAGGTTGGACAAGTTTTAAACCAGCCAGGTGGCAAGCCTAATCCCAGTCAAAGGGAGCTTGCTGATAACCATCAGCTCATTTCACACAAGTCATTAAACATCCATTAGAATGTAATTAGTTTTTATCACTGCGGACCTGTGCTGACCTGAAGTAGAATTTGAGCTACAGGACTGGAGCACGTTTTCAGAGCTCTGAATCATTCAGTCGTCCACATTGCTTCAGAGCTGGATGCCAACCTCTTGTATGTTGCTGATGGTGGGAGATCTTTAGAGGAGGACTCCACAGAGATCCTGAGCTGGCGTACCCAAACACTGCCTCTTCAGACATGGGAAGGCTTGGTTGAGAAACGGGTGGTGCCTGAATTACTCATGCTCCACAAACCAGTTATTACAATAATAACTGAAGTATCAAACACACACGCTTCAAGCACCCACTTAGCTGGCCTTAACTTTTCCAGGTTTGTGTCTTGCTGATGCAACAGTGGGACCACGCATCCTTGGGCTTATGTACCCTTGTCTGATGGAGTGCATGCATGCAACCTGAGACTTCTCCCGCATGAAAGTTGCCACTGCTCTTCCCTTTTCAAGCCCCTCCTGGTTCTAGGAGACAATGGGGCAGGGGATGGCATGAATGTGACTGGCCCACCTGTCATCTGAACTCTTCCTTCTCTTCCAAAACATCCTGTACCCCCATCTTCATCTCTGACTGCTCTTCCCCCTCCCCTGCTTTGCAGGTGGCACCAAACCCTATAAATTGCTGGCCCCCTCTTCTGGGTCAGTCTCCAGCCCCCTTGCCTCTGCCACACACTTGTCAGGGTCTTGCCAGTCCACACACAAATTCACAATTTCAGACGCAGGATAATACAGTGGTACCTCGGGTTACATACGCTTCAGGTTACAGACTCCACTAACCCAGAAATAGTACCTCGGGTTAAGAACTTTGCTTCAGGATGAGAACAGAAATCGTGCTCTGGTGGTGCAGCGGCAGCAGGAGACCCCATTAGCTAAAGTGGTACCTCAGGTTAAGAACAGTTTCAGGTTAAGAACAGACCTCCGGAATGAATTAAGTACTGAAACCGAGGCACCACTGTATCTCACTACCATTATTAAAAAGCAGGTCAGAGATAGCCATTTCTGTATCCTTGGGGCCAGCAAGAAAATGGGTCCACCAGGGGCCAGAAGGGAATTCTCCTGTACAAACAGACCCTTTCATGAGTGTCTAGACTCCTGAATGGGTAGAAAGATCACAATTATAGAGCAGATAGCTGAAAATACACTTACATATTATATACTTGTAGTATAAAATAAAAAGCGGAAAGATGCAACACACTGAAAGGTAAAATATCAGTGGGTTAGAGCCAGGCTTAGTCATACTTAGAGCAGACATAGTAACATTAATGAAATTAAAGAATAAAAGCTGACAACCCAAGATAGGATACATGTATTTATAGACAAATGTTCTTTAAAGTTTTTTAAATACCACTTTTTGTCAAACATAACCTCCAAGTGATTTCTCTAAAAAAAGTAATCAATAATAGCAAAATCAATAAAACATCATAAGACACTATTGGAATATTCTTAACAAATAATAGCGGTTTCATTCCATTTATCAGCCATACAAGAAGAGATCCAAGCAGGCACAATGTGATTTAACCTCCAAAGGGCTTAGGGAAGCAAATTGGTTTTTACCGTAGGATGAAAGTGCATTCAAGTTGTGGCCATTTGTGCTTCCAATCATGTAGAGGCATACAAATATATAACTATTTCCAGGGGAAAGGGTAAGCTACAGAAAACTGCCCATTACTACTGCTCAAAGGTAGCACTGGAATGTCACCATTCAAACAGTACTTGGAAAATTGCAAAACTACCTGTGGAAATAGCTGCTTTCATTTTTCAGAGCAATGCTCTCCCTCGCACTCTGGGTTTCTGAAGGAATATCCTGAACATGTGCCAAGGTGAAAGATCTAAGGCCGAAAATTATAGGTCATTTACCTAAGTTATCTCTCTTTGCCTTTGGGGAAAATGTCCTAAAACAGCTATAAAGTTATAATTATCCAGGTGGCAAATAGCCCTTTAAGGCTAAAGTTTACCAGTGTTCATAACAGCAGCTGTTAAAAGGAAGGCAAGGAGAGAGAAAGAGAGAGAGAGAGAGAGAGAGAGAGAGAGAGAGAGGAGTCAAAGAATTCACCCTCCACCCTCACCATTAAAGTAAGTCAGCCTTGCTTTATTAAACAAAGAGGTGATTTTTAAAAGTCTGTATACGATGACGTTAATAGTAGATTGATTGAATTCAACTAAGTCCTATTCAGAGTAGACCCACTGAAATCAATGAAGCTATGTTAATTAGCTTCAATGGGTCTACTCTGTATAGGACTAGCAAGGAATACTACCCATGTGTTTAAAGTCATCTTAGAAATATAGAAATTCTTGTGCTATACCTGCCTAAGCCATACTCAGTAGCCCCATGGAAATCAATGGAAAAGTTAGTCATGACTACTTTAAACCCATTCATTTCAATGGGTCTAGTCCATAGGTTCCCAAACCATGGTTTGCAGACCACTAGTGATCCACAACTTGTCTTTAACAAATTAATTTAAAATTATACAACATCTAGCACAGCACATTGCAATTGCTGCAGCAGACAGAAAAATCCTTAAGTGGCCTGCCAAGACACTCCACAGTTTTCAAGTGGTCTAGGGGGAGAAGAGTTTGGGACCCACTAGTCTAGGACAAGAATGACATTAGTCAGACGCAACCCATTGGCTACAAAAATAGCATTATTTTGTAATAAATCACAGACAAGGTTTAAATGTTATGCAAAGTTCAGTGGTTCTGAAAGAAAACTATGTTTAAGATATGTTGCTGGGAAATCTAAAGTTCATAGCCTAAATGGATTTGTTTATCTGTTACATTTATTAGGCACCTCATAAAATAATTTTCTTAAGCAATGTGGACTACATTAAATATAAAACAAGGCTGAAGCACAGAACTACAATCGATTCAACCCTGAATCCAAACTCTGCATAAAAGAATGAAGCAAATGCAACCAATAGCAACAAAAGCTTTAACACAAAAGTTAAAGGTGTGTTAAATAAGGGAGGGAACCTCCAGCCCACAAGTCTAATTAGGCACACCAAGGGACACTATTTGGCCCAAGAGGTCATTTTCTCCAAGGCAACCTGCCCCACGCCTGGTATCGTACAGCGCCCGGTATGTTGTGCAAACGCATCCAGCTGCAGTTGCAAAAGCACAACTGGGAGCATTACAATGTGCTGCTGGTTATTCCTATGCCAGCACAGCTTCCATTCAGCATTTTTATTTTGGCACCAAATGCAAGTCCTAATGGGAATGGCTTACTTGAGACCTCCCAGGCAGAAAACCCACTGGGATCTGCTGCACTTGGGAATTTCTCAACTGGAGCTGGCTGCTGAGTGGCTAAGGCTAGTCACACAATACACTATGATGTCACTTTAAAGAGACATGCCTTCCCCCAAAGGATTATGGGTGGTTCACAGTTACTGAGTGTCTCCTCGCTGTCCTCCCCAGCAAGCATGTTTGTATATATACAAACAGTGTAAGTTACTTGTCTGTGCCACTCCCTGCTGAGTGTATGTGCTACGTGTGTGTGGACATGAAACTGGCATGTGGCCATTGGAAGCTGGCCAGCCCAATAAGGCTGTCAGGACAAAGAAGGTTAGCCACCCCTGCTTTAAACAGGATTTGCTACACCATTTTCCCATGCCCAGAGCTTGCCATGCTCTGAGGGTCTTTCCTCAGAGCAAGGCATCATGGGTGAGGTGGCCCTAAGAACTCCTGTTTAATGTTGCATAGCTTGCGACAGTAAAAATCTACACTGGAATTATTACAGTGATGGTAAATATATCCCTGCCCCCAGATGGGGACACAGAACCCCATCCATATCAAAAGATTCATATTCTAGACAGCTCAGTGGAGACCACATGAACATTTCTGCTTCCATATGCAAAATCTCCCATTCTAGATAAGGGTATTTCTACCCCATTTTAGCGTCAAATATGATTATGTGTTCTGGTATTTGCAACAAAATGGTTGGCACCTCTTTGTGCTTAAAAGTAAACGTTCTGCTAATACTAGTAACCATGTTCTGTCATGCTGTTGTAAAGCAGGAAGACCATGAGTATGCCCCACTGAGAGCAAAGGAAGAAAACTGGGCAACTTTCCTTGCAAGCCCAAAAATGTAATCGCAGCAATATTGCTCATCCACCACTCAAGCAAAATACAAATTCAATTGGTCTTAGCTAAATGATGTCTTGCTGTATTTCTGTCTCTTGGACATAACACTGCCAGGGTCTAGGAATCAGCACTCTTTAAAAAAAAAAAAACAGACTAAATGACACAAATTAGGAAGACTATCGTGGGTTTACTTAATTTGCATCCTTTATTATGTAGTGTAAATGGACAGGAGTGGGTGGGGGGATTTAAGGCATACAGTATTAGGAAAAGGGAGCAGGAAATGGAGGGATGGAGAAAGTCTGGATGTTACTTTGAGTAAAACCATTAATCCTTACAATTAGATCCAACTCAGGCCCAGAGTCTCAACTGGAATTTTCTGCACAGGTCCCCGTCCCCCCCTCCAAGAAGATAAGAAGAGCATGCTGGATAAGGCCAATGGCCCATCTAGTCCAGTATCCTCCTCTCAGTGGCCACCCAGCTGCACTCTTTCCTCTTGCAGTTTCCCACAAACTGGAATTCAGAAGCACCGCTGCCTCTGATCATGGAGACAAATCATGGCTGTCATAGCTGGTAACCTTGGAGAGCCTTATCCTCCAGGAATTTGCCTAATCCTCTTTTAGCTGCATCCAAGTTGGTGGATAAGGGCTAAAAACTGGCACTTAAAAAATAAAAGTGGAAACCTGAAAAATCTGTGCATCTTATTAGATTCCATGAAAGAGTGTAAATGCAAAGTCCAATCAGAGTCATGCAAATTTTACAGCACCCTATATATACTGCTATATGTCCCTACATAGGTCCTGATTAATAGGTACTATTAGGGTACAGTAAATGTCCAAGTAGATTCCTTTTCTTTATACTAATCACAATCATTGTAAGTATTTGTTACAATAGCCAAGGAAAGGAGCATTGCTCTCTTACAGACAAATGCACAATCAGGACTTAATCACACACTACATGAAAGGCAAAGTTTCCATTTTTTAAAAAATGGCATATTGGATGACTGGCAGCTGAATCTTCCAACATGCTGGTCGAACATTCTGTTGGAAATTTTGTGGTGAGGAGGCCTAAGGGTATACTGGAACCCATATGTATGGCCTGCTGGGAAGAAAAGCAACAAAACCAAAGGAATTTATCTGCAAGCCAGAAATGCAGTCCAATACATCCCAGTGTCTTTGTAGTCACTGGCCAAAAAACTGTAGGACAGGAAGAGATTTGCTTTTTATTGAGCAGAGTCGCATTTAGAATGCTGCCTCTACAGTTTTCTTTCTATCTTCACGGGTAAAAAGACTCGCAACCTAACATTACTTTCTAAAAACAAAAGCAAAAAAAACAAAAGCCCTTCTTCTCTGCCCCCCAGCTACAACTTAGGGTATAACTGCAGTGATCCTTCAGTCTGAGTCAGACTCTAGGCACTACACCACACTGGCTCTCATGGCACATCAGAGTGCTTTTGCATTCAGAGATATCACACACATTTCTTCCACGGGCTCTTCATCTTTAAAATAATATGCATGGCCAGCCCTACAATGAGACAAGAGTGAGGTAACTGCCTTTGGCAGCAGATGCTGACAGCACAGCAATGGCAGCCCCTTGCTTGTTCCTTCTGAGCCCCAACCATTCTCCTCAGTTAGAGATGTCTGTGCAACACAACCTGCCCTGTGCCCCCCAAGCCAGCCTGCAATGCTGTCCTATCATCAGTGCTGAAGCAGTGGCGTAGCGTGCAGGGGGGGGCCAGCCGCACTGGGCGCAACATCTGGGGGGGGCGCTCGCACTCGCAGCTCTCTGCCCCTACCGGGTTAGGGGGCGCAAATTACTTGCCTTGCCCCGGGTGCTGACAACCCACGCTACGCCACTGTGCTGAAGTAAAATTCAGCTTCATGGAACTGTACATGGAATGGGGCACCCTCTTGTCCTTTGCCTCAGGCAGTAAAGTGTCTAAGGACAGCCCTGAGATGCTGCTCTTATTTCCCTTAAATTTGTTACTAGAGATACGCAGCCATAAACAAAGGCATTAAAGAGGCCTGTGTAAGGACATTACACAACCCCAAAGTTTCTGCCCATTTCTCCTGGGAACTACATATGTACTAGCAATGCATCACCTCTCATGATTAATCAGTTTTCAGAGAAACTATCATTATCCTGAGTTAATAAGAGTATGCACAATCCAATAAAGGCCCAAGACCCATTTTTGTTCTCTACAGAGATTGACTAAGAAAAAACCCTGCCTCATCTTCGCCAGTGCAATGTGTTCAGGATGAAACACGGAAGCCCTTATTTCACACCTCTGATCCTTCCTGCTGGTTCCAGCTGGGAGTTCTAAAGTGCTGAGAGATTTTGATTTTGGAATGTGCTGCACAAGCCTATAAAATGCAGTGGTGCCTCGCAAGACGAAAAGAATCCGTTCTCTTCGTCTAGCGGTTTTTTCATCTTGCGAAGCAAGCCCATTGACGGATTAGAGGATTAGCGCTATTAGCGGCTTTTAGCGGCTTATCTGCTGATCGGATCAGCTGATAAGCGGCTTAGCGGCTTAGAAAAAGGGGGGGGACCAGCAGGAACTTGCAAGACATTGTCGTCTTGCGAAGCAAGCCCATAGGAAATTCGTTTTGCGAAGCACCTCCAAAACGGAAAACTCTTTCGTCTAGCGAGTTTTCTGTCTTGCGAGGCATTCGTCTTGCGGGGCACCACTGTATAAGCAACACAAGCTGGATGGCCATCTGTTATGGATGCTTTAGCTGAGATTCCTGCATTGAAGGCTTGGACTACATGATCCTTGGGTCCCTTCCAACTCTACAATTCTATGATTCTATAAGTTATCTTTTTTTAAAGTACATACCTTCACATATATTGACTTCTAATCACAAATTATTGGGACAGAAAACACGCAAAGCAAACACACATGAATAAAGAGTATCCCCCCAAAAAAATTTCTTAGTGCGTGAGCTTTTAAATTGTGGTGGCTAAGAGCATAGCTCTCAACTGTCCTGGGAAAATTGCGACATCCCATTTTTTCACATGAGAGAATGATGTTCATTTTGGGCCCCGCAATTTCACCCTGAAAAAAGTGCTTTTTCTGGGGCCACAATTTTGCCTGGGTCACATGAGTGGCCCGTAATTACAAACATAACAAAAGTCCTCATAAACAATACATAA
The DNA here is from genome assembly GCF_964188305.1 of Podarcis bocagei. Lineage (NCBI taxonomy): Eukaryota > Metazoa > Chordata > Lepidosauria > Squamata > Lacertidae > Podarcis > Podarcis bocagei. Next base: position 66,406,861 of record NC_138127.1, on the reverse strand, counting down.
AACATCAAGAAGTACACAACCAAACTGCAATTTCCACACAAATCATAGTATGAGCTAAAAGATACAAAAAAAATATCAATAAAACAACACACACACAACAAAACCTCTAAGCAGGACCCCAACCCAAGAGTCTGTTCAGCAGCCTCAGCTTTTGTAGCTGAAGTCAGTCAAGGCCCCACCATCCCAGGCCAGGTGGGAAAGGCCTGCAAGGCAGGGAGCAGGACTTCCAGGACTCACAGTCAAGATGGTAAGTGTAATAATAAAAAGATGTGAGTTACCTGTACATGGTCAGAGATCCTTAATTAAGATGTTATTGAAATCAATGGAGCTAATTACATCTAACGGAGTAAATTGTGGCAAGTACACCACTTATTTTCAGGTGCTGGGTGCAAACTTGGTGATACATCATAGTACGGAACTATTTCAGTAATCTGAGCACTCTGCTTTTCTGAATTCAGTGCATGCCCCCATGTCAATTAACTGTTTGATGATTAAATCAGTGGGGCTTATATATGCATGCATGCTCTCAAATGTACCCTCTGTGGAGATTCCTTTTGTTTGCTGGAACATCTGGTTATCTAAATGCTCTGGAAGTCCTTCACTGTACAGATAAAATATGCACCGTTCAGGTTTTTTAAATAACAGACAACACAGAAAAGACCGTAACAAATTACCATTCACCCTTTTTTTAAAAAACAAAAAAGTAGAACTACAGGAACAGCCACACAAAGCACCCTGAACAGGCTGAACATCCATTCGAGTTTTCACCACTCACAGCAAAACTAGAAATTTGATTCCTACATCTCAGAGTTGCTTCGTCACCTCAAGAGCAGATGAGCATCTGTCCTTCACATCTGTATGGCAAGCTCAAGAGCAAGACAATCCTGGGCTGTTCTGTTTTATCAGCTCCTATAAATGCAGGCTGCCAGGCAACGCAGCAGGCTGCTGTCTTAGGGGTTAGACTTAATTGCTACATTCACAGAGCCAGGGGCAATCCTATCCAGGTGAGCTATTAGTTAGCAGACAAAAGAAAAGAGGTTTAAAGTTTTTAGTGCACATGTTTTGAGGAAAAGAAACTGCAGTATGTACAGAAAGTAGGAGGGTTGTAGCAAATTAGGGCCTCTCATGTTTTGATTGCTCTAACATGCCTGAGCCATCCTGACAGGACCCATCACCATGCTGTGATAAAGGGATGCCTGGGCTTCTTCATGACTTCAGCCAATATACAGATGTCCTTCACATATGACTGCACTCTCAACATTCACTGCCGCTGCCCTTTTTTCCCTTTAGTTGGATAAATGAGGACTGGACTTGCATGGAGTTTGATTTCCGCCCCTTTCGCTTTGAAGTACACATACTCTCTGTCCCCAATATTTTGTTCAAGGCCATATAAGCATAAGAAAACAAAATGGGAAGTTCTCACTGTAGTTGCCACATCACCAACATCCTCCTCCCTGAATTTAAAAATTCACTTAAAAAATCAGGAGCCAAACTATGAAGCAAAGGGGATAAAAGAAGAATTGATCAGCTAAACAACATACATTAGACACCAGTTGCCATATACAGCACTCAGTAAAACTATGAAGAATTTTAATCCATCTTCTACAAAAGAAGCTACAGTGTGAACAACCATGATAGATAACTAGATAATACTTGAAGAAACTATTCATCAGAAAGGGACAAAGCTCCCCTTACTACTCTTCGCAATACAGATTATTAGCATTTATATGATGTCAAGCGTTGCCTTAGCCCTTTGATCTTAGATGAGATACAGGCTGGCTGTAAAGGAATAAGTAACGACGAGAGTAGGAGCCCAGAATACTCACCACTGTATTATTTAGCACAACAGGAAATATTAAGGTGCATTTAACAAGCAAGGATTCATCCAGGCCACAACTGACTCAGGACGGAGCACTATGATGCAAGTCAGAGGAGACCTATCAAGAGATCAATGCTAGACTGCATTGGTAAAATGGCCATTTCCTCCTATCAAATTAACTTCCACTCTCTTTCCTCATTCCATTCCTTCCCCAAGCAGTAATATTTGTCAGCTGATGGCTTTCTTCCCCTCAGGCTACTTCTCATTTGCTGCTGGGCTTTGCTCTCCAACAGCGTTTCTCAAGCACCACCCAGGTGTCCTGGCCAGGAGAAAGCTAGCAACAGCCACTTTCAGGCGGCACTCAGTGCCACAGACCGCCCACTGCCTCCCCACTGGTCGGCCTTGCCCCCTTAGCCATGCCAGTGTCGTTTGGCTGGACCAGCGCTGACAGCAGTAACTCCTTACATGCTGAGGAAAGGTGTCCAGGAGACAGAGGAGTTCAGGGGAGAGGGAAGGTCTTTCTCCTCTCAGGGGAAAGCGCCAAATGAGTTGCTGAGGGAAATTAGAAAGTGAGGCAAAATTAATATTTATGAAAAAATAAATAAATGCAGTGGAAATAGAATGGAAAGGGTAAGAAAGCTGTTATATACGCAAGAAGCGAATGTGAACGCAACAAGTAGAAGGGATAAAAGAAAACAGCAGTTTGTGGGGGCTAATATGGCACAAGCAGAATGTGAAAGGAGAAAAGAAGAAATCACAGGAGATGGGTAAAAGAAAATAATAATAATAATAATAATAATTTTTTATTTATACCCCGCCCTCCCCAGCCAAGGCCGGGCTCAGAGCGGCTTACAAGCAATAATAAAAACAAGATGAGTGATTACAACTTAAAAACAAAAATAAAATACAACATTAAAATAATGGAACATTAAAATATTAAAATGGAGCCTCATTGCAGGAGAAGGAAAAGAAAAAAGAAAAAGGGGGCGGAGGGAATCAAATTGGCTCCAATCCAAAGGCCAGGCGGAACAACTCTGTCTTACAGGCCCTGCGGAAAGAGATCAGATCCAAAAGAAAAATACTTGGATAGGCATGTGAAGGTGGGAAGGGAAACTGTACAAGAAAAAAATATTCTCCCTTAGAGCTTCCAAATCAGCAAATTCTGCCTAAAATGGAGAGGCTGAATCAGAGCAAATCTTTGGATTTAGCTTCAGGAAGCAGAGCTGTGGAACTCCTTGCCACCATGAAAATGCTATGGCAAAGAATTTGCCAATTTCCAAAGATGGATTAGATATCAATAGTAAATGATGTCAGCAATTGCTTATCCCTGGCTGTGCCACCATTTTGTGACTGGCTGTGCCTCTGCACCATCATTTTCTGACTGTTGAGCCTCAGTAAATTTTCAGCCATTTCAAGTGAGCCCTTAGGGTAGAAAGCTTGAGAACCTCCACTCCTGAGTGGCAGCATTATTCCTTATATAGATTGCTTGTTGGATCAGCTGGAACTATTTGTGTAGAAAATATATCACAAAAATAACCCATCAGAGGATTTACAGAAGTGTTGGAGAACTCTCTTCTCATGTGTATCCAACAAAGTCTGAGCCTAAGCATCTTCCAGACATTTTACAAGATCTAATTTTTGATACTGGTTAAGTCATCATCCATTAGTTATTTTTAGCAGATTTAAAAAAAAAAATATGCTGCAGCAATTGCATGGAGTTTGGGTTTGATGTTTTGGTTCCTTTGTAGAAGAAATGGATTTAAATCTATTTCAAAGTGGCTATGGCACACTAGGATATAGCAAGACTTTAAGACTCCAGCTGTACTTTTTTTTTTTTTTTAACCGAGGGTGAGTGATCAGTCTTGTGATTGTAGGGATTTTTCCTGTGCAAATGCTCACTGTTAATCAATGAGAAGAAAGAAAATGCAGCTTTTCAGAAAGTCTGAGCCTAAGCATCTTCCAGACATTTTACAAGATCTAATTTTTGATACTGGTTAAGTCATCATCCATTAGTTATTTTTAGCAGATTTAAAAAAAAAAAATATGCTGCAGCAATTGCATGGAGTTTGGGTTTGATGTTTTGGTTCCTTTGTAGAAGAAATGGATTTAAATCTATTTCAAAGTGGCTATGGCACACTAGGATATAGCAAGACTTTAAGACTCCAGCTGTACTTTTTTTTAACCGAGGGTGAGTGATCAGTCTTGTGATTGTAGGGATTTTTCCTGTGCAAATGCTCACTGTTAATCAATGAGAAGAAAGAAAATGCAGCTTTTCAGAAAAAATGGTATTTTTTTTACACATTTCCAGTAAATGAAGGATACTGGGGGGCTTATCTATGCTTCCTCTTGTCCCACTGCTTTCCGCAACCCCGGGGAAAACCTGCTCTTTAGCACTGAATTGGAGCAAACAGCACATTGGATTGACATTTGCTCCATTTTGGACTAAAGAGTGGGTTTTCCTTGGGAAAAGAGCAGGACAAGGGGGAAATTGCTCAGACTGCCCTAGGCATGAGACAAGCAGAAGTTTGGATGAGCCCTGACAGTGAACACTCTCACTCTCTTTTCTCTCTCTCTCTCTCTCTCTCTCTCTCTCTATATATATATATATATATTTTCAGTTCTTGGTATGCTGGGGAGGTGGGGAAGGGGGAGCCTTGAAAGTATACTAAGTAGTTGCTTAACTGTGCATTCCTTCAGCTACAAAGAACAAAGTCAAGACTATTAAATTCATTTCATTTAGTAGAAACAGGATTCCAGACCTTGGAAAGTCAGTACTTTACTCAGAAAACCACTTAGCCTTTTTTCTTTTCCCAAAGAGCTATGTTGCTAATCAGAAACAGGCTAGTCACTATCCATCACTGGAGAAGGCAACATACACACACACAAACACACAAAGATATATAGATATAGATAGGAGCAGATACACAACACACACACACAGAGCGTATTAAAGCAAAATCAAATCAAACCTGCAATAGGGCAATGAATCCTATCCTCCCACATTTCACAGGTAGATGGGTAAATAATGGTTCAACTGAGATTTCATTCACACAGAGGAATAGGGTATGCCGGGAACTCGTCTCAGTCTGACAATTTGCTGCAGATGCTGGCTTAGGGGAGCAATTTATCAGTGTCATCCACTTGCATTACTATACACTAGTTCTTCAACAGCACTGCTTCTGCCCTGGCTTCCCACACAATCCTCTCCAGCCCTTGAAATTCAGCCACAAAAAAGAGCCCTTATCTTGGCTTTCCTGCTACATGCCTATTGCAGTGATCCAAACTACTGTGATTCAGTGCAGGGTAGAAGGAAGAGTAGACACTTTGTTGTTGTGCTGATAAAAAGGGACCCCTAAAAATACAGACTATGGGTTTTTTTAAATCTCTTTCCCCCACCCTCAGACTCCCACACCAACCCTCTCTCTCTCCCTCTCTCTCTCTCATATGCACACATCCTTGTCCCTTCTTCTTTATATTCCCTTTGTATTGATGTACAATTCACTGTTTTAAAAAGAACATCACAAGAATTCAGCTCAGTGCAAATGACTCCTGAAAGATATAGGCATTTTAGATGCTTCATCTTTGGTTAAACTGAAATGGAATATTAAACAGGCAATACACAGAGACACAGAGCTACAGGGGAGCACTCAAGCACCAACATCCATTATTTAACTGCTGCATCAGCAGCAGACAAAGCTGTTCATATCAGACAATCCAGCCCAGTGGTTGGGTCATGTATCAGGGAGTTGGACGCATAAGGAACCAATCCCACCTGGTGTGACCTGATATCTGAACTTGGGCATGTCATTTTCTGCCCACTATTATTCTCTTGCTTCATCTTTCTTATCTCCTTGAACTACAAGGTTTTCAAGGCCCCCTCTCTATCCGTACATAAAACACATCAGGGCTGGCTCTCTCGGCCTCCATATTCCAAAAGCAAAAAAACAATAATAAATTCAGTGCTCTTTTTCTAGAAAAAGAGGTGCCGGAATGCACCATGAATGCCTCCCTCGTTCTCTTAGAATGATAATGGCGTACACCTGAGAGGTGCCAGAACTGAGTTCCGACGAGTTCCAGCTAAAAAAAGCTCTGAATAATTTCATCAACAAAAACAGCCAAGCCGTGCATAAGTTCTAATGTCTGGTATAATAACACAATCACCTACGTGATATTGCCATGTGCTGTAATGTCTCCCGGTGAAGTTGCTCTCCGCTTACACAGTTTGTTCCTTTCTAAATGATATGTGCTGGCAATTACTAACCCCAATAATTTTGCAAAGATTCAAGGAATATAAAGGGTAATGTGTTTGGAAAAGGTGCACCAGCACCATTCTAAATCTATGACAATAGGGCTGAAATCCAAATATTGGTTTGTGCTCTTTCATCCTTTTCTGCATGTACAATGGGACATTTGTTTCCAATGATAGCTCCTTGCACTACATCAGATGACATTCCCTAGACTTGCCATACGTCAGGAAAATTCCTGACGTGTCCTGGTTTTCAGGTGTAAAAAAGGCTTTGGGGGAATTTTGCCCAATTAGCAAAATGTCAGGGGAAAGCCAGATGCAGCGGAAGCAGCTCAAGAAACTTAAAATCACTATTTTCGGGTTAGGTTTCCTCCAAAAAGCTCAGCAACTTTGCGTGTATCAGGAATTTTACTTTTTGAAATACGGCAACCCTAATACTCTCTAAGCACCGTCTTTGACCTTCAGAAGCAGCTTGTCAGACAACTGAATAGAAAAATCTGCATTTCAACATGGGAAAGGGGGCAAAAGGTGGGGTAGAACTATCAAAATAAGTAGATAAAACTTAGTTATAATGACTACAAATGCTGATGCATTCACAGACATTATGAAATACAATACACCCTAAGTTTTTCCCAGTACATTCTATGTTAGGGCTGGATTAGACACCTACATGCAGGCTACAGGAAACCTTTTACTCATGGCAGTGGTACAAACAGGGTAAGTCAAATTTTAAGATCCACTTAAATCCTGGCCACTTACAAATTGCCAAAAAAGAAGAAAAAAGATGGAGAAGAAATGCATCACCCCCAAAAAGTGCAAAAGTGGGGTAAGATTTGCATCTGCCACGTACAGATGCAAATTCAGAAATAATTACTATGATCTACCAGGATGTAAGCCCCATTTAGTATGGTGGGTGTTTCTTCCTCCTAAATCCACAGTGTCGCACTGTAAAAGACCCTTTCCATAAAGCTTATTTTTGAACGTTACTCTGTACAAAAATGTATTGTGCATACCTTCCATGGAATAGGCCACTGTTAAAATGCTAGAAATTTAGATGTAATTGACTACAGAAATTTTCACATAAAAATTAAATATGTTGGAGGATGTGAATGAATTTTGTCATTACTCATAAATCATGTTGCTGCTTTCTATTAGGAAAATTATAGCCATATTTTAATAAGCGTATTATGGTTAAGAACCTTAAATATATTACAATCACAAATATGCATTAGCTGGCTTAATGTGTTTACTCACCGACAGAAACTGCTTGCATATAGGCACACAGTCTTTAAAAAGAAAAACAATACTGCTACCTTGCAAGATGCTTCAGGGACTGTCTTTCCCTCAGTCCAGCCACTCCCTCCAATTCATCACTCAGTTTTGTTTAAGTATTCAGAACACAAGAGGACTTGGGCAATTATAAGGGCAGGAAATGGAACATGAGTCAATAAGGTGAGGCATAACAGGTTACTGCCATTTTAGGTTGCATTTGAAGGTGGTGGTCTGCATTGCCCCAGGCAAAGAGCACATGGCTCCCCCACTGCCAGGATCCCAGGACTCCTCCCACCAAGACATAAGAGCATGAGAAGATCCTCCTGGATCTAGTCCAGCATCTTATTCTCACAAGATGGCTAGCTAGATGCCTGTGGGAGGCCTGTAAGCTGGGCATGAACACAACAGCATTCTGCCCGCCGGCAGTTTCCAGGAACGGGCAAGCTGCCTCTGTCAGTGGAGGTGGAACACAGCCATCATGGCTGGTCACTGCAGATAGCCTTCATCCAGTCCTCTTTTAAAGCCATTCAAGTTGGTGGCCATCACTGTTTCCTGTGGGAACGAGTTTCGTTGTTTAGCTCCATGAAGATGTGCTCTCTTTTGTCTGTCCTGAATCTTCCAGCATTCAACTTCATTGTATGTTCATGAGTTCTAATGTTATGAGAGAGGGGTAAGTTTACAAACTTCTAAACATGTCACGTCTTACTCACCATTTTTCTAAACTAAAAAGTCCTAAAAGCTGAAATTTTGCTGACAGTTGTTCCCTACCCACATTTAATCCAGCTCCCATCTTGGCGCAACCCAAACAATTGACGAATCCTCATCTGGAAGCACTGGAACTCCGCTCCACAAGGTTGCCATGTCTGAAGGCAGGACTCAGCTTTTTAGTGTTTATTGAAAAGCCACTGCCATTCCATCCAGCACAGACATCTTCCGATCACCCTATCCTGTGAAGTATTCCTGAACTTTTTACTGAAGCAAGGCAGCAAAAACAACAAGTTCGACCCCAGCCATAGGTCCTCTTTTATGGCCCAGGAACAGAGCAGAGGAAAGAAGCCTTTCCTTTAGCAAACACTACCCAGTCCTGAAGGGACGTGGGTGGCGCTGTGGGTTAAACCACAGAGCCTAGGGCTTGCCGATCAGAAGGTCGGTGGTTCGAATCCCCCCAATGGGGTGAGCTCCCATTGCTCGGTCCCTGCTCCTGCCAACCTAGCAGTTCGAAAGCACGTCAAAGGGCAAGTAGATAAATAGGTACCGCTCCGGCGGGAAGGTAAACAGCATTTCCGTGCGCTGCTCTGGTTCGCCAGAAGCGGCTTAGTCATGCTGGCCACATGACCCGGAAGCTGTACGTCAGCTCCCTTGGCCAATAAAGCGAGATGAGCGCCACAACCCCAGAGTCGGTCACGACTGGACCTAATGGTCAGGGGTTCCTTTACCTTACCCAGTCCTGAACCATCCCTTCCCACAGAACTTTTTGGTGGGGTAATAGGCCTAGTTTGCTCTAACCAGTCCAACCCCTAGGCATAGCCATCACCCAGCCAAAGGGTTGGGGGGGTGAGATGGTTCAGTGAGGGACGGATGGGCCCAGGGCTGGGTGACCCGTGGCAATATCAGACTTCTGTAACCCATCTCCTACCACACAGGCACTAATAATAATAATAATGGTAATAATTTGTATACCACGCAATATCTGTAAGATCTCAGGGCATTTCAGAGCCTAAAAATATGTTTCCGACAGCCAATCCCAGTTAGCCTTGCTCTTTTCTTCTTCTTTGGCAATCACTCGTAGCCAAGTAAGATTGTCTTCCATAAACACGGTATTAACAGTGAGTCTGTAAGTGACTGTGGAGGCCAGTTCTGGATCAACATGTCCTTCCACAGTGGAGACATAGGTTTCCAAGCGGGAAGTGATCATGGTGAGGGTTTGTCAAACGTGCCTTACTCTTAGCATGTTTCTCCTTTTCACCCTGAGTTCGTGCTTCTTCAAAGTCCATGACACCTTTGGTAAAGACTGTTCTCCAGTTGCAGCACTCACAGACCACTGTTTCCCAGTTATCAGTACTTATGCTACATTTTTTTAAGATTTGCCTTGAGAGAGTCTTTAAATCTCTTTTGTTGTACACCCGTATTTCGCTTTCCATTCTTGAGTTGGGAATAAGAGTAGTTGCTTTGGATGATGATAATAAGGCATCCAAACAATATGACCAGTCCAACTAAGTTGATGTTGAAGAATCATTGCTTTAACACTGGTGATCTTTGCTTCTTCCAGAACACTGACATTAGTTCGCCTCTCATCCCAAGTGATGTGTAACATTTTTTGGAGATACCATTGATGGAATGTTTCGAGGAATAGGAGATAGCGTTTATAAGTGGTCCATGTTTCACAAGCATACAGTAAAATTGATAGTACAATAGCTTTGTAAATAAGCATTTTGGCTTCCCTGTAAATGTCCCAATCCTCAGACACTCTGTGCTTCAATCAGGAGAAAGCTGCTTTCCCAGTTAGTAACCTAACATCTATAAACTGAACTAGCGGCAGTTTCCAAGTAGTCTTCAGAAACAGCCTTTGACTGATGGAAGGGGTTCCTTTTCGAAAGCACAGCATGAAAAAGCTTGAAAAAGAGAAGCGGGGGCAAAGAAGTACACTAAAATTACCCCTAGTTTTATTGGTACATTTTGCCTTAAACAGTGCCAAAGTTTGGATAACCCCACCACCTCCCCTCTTAAGACTCTAATGTTCACTCAGCAATGTTGAAAGAGAGTGCTAATTCTTCCAGTGGGACAAGTGTGAGTGATACCACCAATATTAACCTGATTTAGAGAACTTGTTAACTGTTAATAACATTCATTAGAGAATGAGAAACGCATGAGTCATGACTTCCAATTTGCTGCAGAATGGGCTTTTATTGTTTCATCTTGCCAGCCACTGTTAAGCAAGCAGAGAGATGAGCAGACAAATGAAGAGCAATAGCTTTTGTTCTGGCAATATAGCATCTAAGAGGTGGGATGGCTCCACAGCACCAGTATATATTGGGGCTGCAGGGGTGAGGCATGCTCTGTGATGGATGGTAGAGAAATGGGATTTTGAGTCAACCTCTGAAATCTGGTTGGGAAAAATGGTTTGGGTTAGCTAAAGCTGGCTGATGATATTAGCTGCTGTCACTTTAAGGTAACAAAGCACTGAAAAGGGGAAACTGAGTACAGTGGTACCTCAGGTTAAGAACTTAATTCCTTCTGGAGGTCCGTTCTTAACCTGAAACTGTTCTTAACCTGAGGTACCACTTTAGCTAATGGGGCCTCCCACTGCGCCACCACCACGCGATATCTGCTCTGATCCTGAAGCAAAGTTCTTAACCCGAGGTACTATTTCTGGGTTAGTGGAGTCTGTAACCTGAAGCGTCTGTAACCTGAGGTACCACTGTATCTTTAATATTGTCAAACATAGTACAAGCAAATAGTATGGGACTGATTCAGGTGTTAAAAAAGCAGACATTTCTCCTCGGACTGCTACTTCAGAATGGGGGGAATCTCATAATTAAATGCTCTAACATAAATAAGCAAACATATCCGTCCAACCAATCCTACTCTGACATGTTTATTTCTCTGTATACAAGGGGGGTGGATTGACATGGGAAAGCGTTCAAACATGAACTCCTTGCTTACATTTAAAGGTGATGTGGTCCCAAGTACAGTATGCTATTTCTAAATATATAGATTGGTGTTGATGAGTCTATCAGAGGCAACGTTAGATGACCAGCATATTGCAAACCTTCACCCAAAGAAATGTGCTTTCTAATAAGGAAGAAGGGGGAGATACATGTGGTGGAGTTCTGTACAAAGAATAAACAATCCATTTCTGTTTATCCTGTGGCATCTGATCACAGAATATGTCAGTGCATAGCTCTGTAATACAGAGGTGGGGAAGATTCCTAGTTCTAAAAGCTAACAGATTTCATACCAGCACATTATATATGACAGGTCATACACTTCTGACATTTGTGACAGTCACACATAACAAATTGCTGAAACCAGGCCTGAATAAAAATGCAGGACGTACAGTAGTCTAGGGCTCTGCACAGAAAACCACAACAAGCTGTTCAGTTTTGTGTTTGGAACTATCCCAATTAGCTGATGTTCCAAAAATAATCCAGGATATTAGACTGCTGATGCGGCTGAGTCTGTGTGAACGGTTTTCTTTCCTCTGTACACAAAGCTACTCTGGCTCTAACAATCCGCTGATTTGGGCAGCCTGCCCAGTACAATGTGCTGACCCATATTTAGGATGGATGATCTTTTATTTTTTTTAATAGAGGAGAAATCGTTATGGAATAGTTCTTCAACACACATATAAAACTCTCTCCTTAACCCACAAGGCAAACACCACAAATTCTCTTTCTTGTGAAGCAAAATGTGGTTATTTAAGAAATATATTTATTTAAAACCAGTTTTGTCCCACTTTTTCTCCCTAAGGAGACCTGAAAGTTGTACCCTAAAACAGTACCACAATATGAAGAAGCAATATTAGGTTCTTTGAGATCTGGACTAAGCACCCAGAATTCTCAAACATTCGCAAAGAGAACCTCATAACTGATCATGGGCTAGGCATTTTGAAAAACATGCACACAACACCTGCAGCCAACCAGATCCACAACATAATGTTTGTGGAGGGAAAGAATGTGATTAAAGAACTGTAATGAAGGAGTCTCCTTTCCCAAGTAGGATACATTAACCCTACAGCCCACTCCAGAGTCTTGCCCTACACAAATCTCCTCCCTGAGGTAAATGGGTGTAATATACTTCCACCAATACATTTTCAAGAATGGTTCTTTAGAAGAAGTTAAAAATGCACCTTAGCTCTTAGCATAGTGAGAATATTGAATACAGATGAGTATCAGCCTCATCTCCCAATGACGTCTTCCTCCAGCCGCCCCCAAACACAACGGCTGCTATTGCTTGACACACTAAGTTGTGGCATACTGGGACTGTGTGGACATGTGGGCTCCAGGAGAGGAGCTTACAGCTGCATTACTCTTTCCCAGGGATTTTCACTCCGGCATGAGGAAAAACCTTAGCTACAGGCTGATTATTTAGCAAAGAGAAAGTTTAACCACAAGCTCAGGTTCAGATGGCATGCCCAACCAAACCTTGGATTAGCACAAGACCAGGAAGCAGCAAACTGATTTTGCGCTCTGGGGGGTGGGGAGGCATGTTTGCACAATCCCAGCAAGCCATAATTTGGCTTCCTGGGTTGTGCAAACCAGCCTGATGTACAAAAGCTGGTGAATAACATCCATAATGGACACCTATAAAGAGTCATCAGAAAAATATTGCAATAGAGGCCTTTGAAACTGTTCATTGCACAGTCTCCTGCTGGCTATTAAAAATAACTGACGTATTCTTCACTTTTGGAACTTCTTGACGGTGGATAAATACTTCATTATAATTGTTGGGCGTTACTGAAAGGAAAGGAAATGGAAAATACATACGTTGTCCAGGACCAATCTGCAAGACATTGTTAAAAGCTGCTTGCAAGTAATTTGGCTTGTGCTGGATTTCTATATCTGTTAAGTTATGTGATATGTAGGCTGTGTGTCTGCATTGTGGTCAGTCAGTCATTTGTATGCCACCTTTCCAAAGTTAAAACCATGCTCAGGGCAGCTTACAGCATATTACACAGCTTACATAACTACAAACATGACAAAAGTAGTCATATACAATAAATGATAGCTCAGTCAGCAGAGCATAGAATCGTGTGAGACTCTTAATCTCAGGGTCCTGGGTTCAAGCCCCACGTTGGGCAAAAGATTCCTGCCTTGCAGGGGTTGGACTAAATGACACTTGTGCTCCCTTCCAACTCTACAATTCTATGATACTATGATTACGTTCTTTCTAACTTCTATCAGAGTAAAAAGATACTTTTAAAACTGAACAATCAAACCAAATGAACTACAAAGCTGAGCCATCTCAGTTTCAAAAGGTTCATTACCCTGCCATCCGGAAAGCAAGAATCCTATTTACACAAATCTGGTGCCCAAATGATACAATTTCTAATACTTCAGAATTCAATATATACTAGCAAAGTTATTGGAATATGTATCAAAAGCAGAAAGCAAATATTCTACCAGCAAAAAGGTACATTTAGGGGAAATGGTCCTATTACATTTGTAAGATACAATGGTACCTTGGTTTAAGAACAGCTTAGTTTATGAACAACTTGGATTAAGAACGCGACAAACCCGGAAGTAGGTATTTTGGTTTGTGAACTTTGCCTTGGAAGCAGAACATGTTTCGCTTCCTGTTGAGTGTGTTCCATTTGTAAATTGAGTCCCCCACTGCTGTGGGAAAGCACACCTTAGTTTAAGAATGCTTTGGTTTAAGAACGGACTTCCGGAACGGATTAAGTTTGTAAACCAAGGTACCACTGTATTTGGTATACTTCAGCAACTGATACGAACCTAGGTAACAAATCTAGGGTATGACCCAGCCAAAGTTATAATGAGTGCTTTTTACCCCAATCATTTTTATAATAGAGGGACAAGCACATAAATGAGTATAATTTAACAGAACGCACAAGTCCTGCTATCTGAACACTCGTTACACAAAAATTCACTTATCCAAACATGATGAATTAGGGTCCGATCCTTGTTATAAACAGTGCAGGTTGAGATATCCCAACAACCAGACCTGCATGTAGTATTGTAAACAAATAAGTAGCCTTAAACAAGATTTTGCTGGTCCATGACAGCCGTTTCTTCAGAAACCATAGTGGGAAGCATGGGGAGGTTGGCTAAATAAGAACATTTTTTTCCTTCCTTGTTTGACTTTTGCAAGGTTTCAGAGGTTTTTCCTGGGTTTTTCCATTCTGGGATCAAAATTTTGTTGCCGGGAATGCATTAGAAATTTCCCCATAGGAATCAATGGAAACAATCCACTCATTGTGTGAATGCTCACCTAACAATTTCCCGAGAACGCATTGTGTTCGGATAGCAAGACCTGTGTGTATTATTTCTCACAGCAAATGTGAAAAATCACAGGTTACGTATCTCCCTGGAAAAAAAGAAAAAATCAAGATTCATTATTTGAATCACTCTGTTTTTAAAGCAAGGCCTAAACCTCTGATTTTCATAATAATAATAAAAATGAGAAGCATCAACAAGTCTAAGAACTATTCTTTATTTCTCGGGTTTGCTTCCACAATTGAAGTAATTCTAGGTGCTGTAATGTAAGGGCACAGGCAAATGGTAGGTGCTCTCCCTGCCAGGAGACCTGCAATTGCAAAATGTGCTTTCGACAGGTTATGCTCAGTGTTTGGTATTGTGACCTATGATGAAATACAAAAGACTGGCTGTTGCTGCCTAAACTTTAATGGACTTAATCCTCCCAAATGCTGACAAATTACTGCTCCAGGCCATTTAAAATCACATTTCTAATGCAATAATCCTATTTGCATTACGCTGACTTGGGATGAAATGATTAGGTGACTGAGATTTTTGCACTACAAAATTAAGTCCCCCATACAGTCCGGCTGTGCTTATTCATATATTAAAGGTCTGAACAGAAATGAAATTCCATTATTCTGCTACTTGCTAAGCTTTCAGGAAGGGTTCATTACTGTCCTGTCTCTGCTAGAAATGTCTCCCTAAAGTAGGCACGAGCTAACAGGAACCCATTTCCCATTATATCAGCTGCAGGGATTCTTTCATTATTAATATTATTGGTCTTCGGCCACCAAATATCTCTGAAGTGGAAAGGCTAAATCAAGAGCATGTGGGCAGAAATGATAGAAAGGTACAGAAAGTGGATCAAGCACAGGTTCTAACAGAAAGGGGAATATAATAAAGCCATGCCCATATGTCCTCCAGTATCCACCCATGGGACTCTGTGGGGAGAGCTCATAGCTCGGTGGTAGCAGGTTATATGTGTTCTGTGCCCCAGGACATGAAAAGATTCATCAGGTAAACGGAGAAATGATGAATTATGCCATAGCTTTTCATTGAGGACACATTTATTCGCTTAACAAATGACAATATGTCTGTCATTTTAAAAGATTTTTTCATATACTGTATGTTTAATAGTGGAGGGGGGTGTATGTTCCCTTCTTCTAAAGCAAGCACCGAAACGGTTAAATTAAGGTTTGTGCTTCTGTTATTAAAAGCTAAGCTTTGTCAACATAACCAAAACCAAAGTCCCTCAGCTTTCCTCCTGCTGACATATTGTGAGTGAATTTTTCTTGTTAAAGTTCCACACTTCCGTGATAGCTATGGGGTAGTCAAAGGTACCCTTGTTCTAGGTTAAGCATTCATTTTGCTGCAGCAAATCCAATGTATGGCTGCAAATGGTTTCATACATAAAGATCTGTCAGGTCACGAAATGACAGCAGCAAACTATTATGGGATGTATCTGACTAAATCATACTCCGAATAGAACCCGGACTAATTTAAATCCATTTTTTTCAGTGAGTCTACTCTGAATATGACTTGAGTCAGCTACAACCCAATAGGGTTTTTTTATATATACATTCAAACATTTTGAAGTACATGATTCGATTTTTAAAAGGTTCTCATTCAATCAGTATCAATAACCTACTATTTCTGTGAAAACATATAATAGATTGTTATATTAAGAGTTGCCATGCCTTAACTAGCCAAGGTTTATGCATTTTAAGGAAGGAATAAGTGCAAAAATCTAAAATATATATTGCTGACTGATTATAAAGCTCTTTTGCTGACAACGGTTATGAGAGCTAATGAAATTTCCAGGATGTTATCAGCAGGAGTTTCTCCCCCCCCCCAAAAAAAAAAAACACCTTGCAAGTCAGCTGGATTCATAAATGATAAATGGGCAAGAATTAGAACACACGTTTGATTATTCTTCCTATAGGCTACACTTACAGTTGTGTACTACCAGCAACTTCTGCCATAGAGGTTTACAGTAAAAATATCAATTGAGGGAGCGGGGCTGAACAGGGAAGACTGTGTGCTGTGTATTTTAAATGTGTGCCTGAATCAAGAGGGGTTGTGTGTGCACACATGCATAAGACTGTGTTTGTGTACTAGGTATGTGTGATTGTGTTAATGGGGTGTGTGAGAACAGGGTGTAGGTTGGAGCTACCCACTTTGGTATCTGGCCCCACTTGCTGCTGGTATGCGCACTTTTCCCTGAGGGAATATGGTCCCTTGAGGAGAAAAAGGTTCCTCATCCTTGGTTTACACAAATCAGGCTGATCTTATCAATTTGGAATTCAGTAGTAAGGCATAATGGGACGCGGGTGGCGCTGTGGTCTAAACCACAGAGCCTAGGGCTTGCCAATCAGAAGGTCGGTGGTTCGAATCCCCGTGACAGGGTGAGCTCCCGTTGTTCGGTCCCAGCAGTTCAAAAGCACGTCAGGTGCAAGTAGATAAATAGGTACCGCTCAGGCGGGAAGGTAAACAGCATTTCCGTGCACTGCTCTGGTTCGCCAGAAGCGGCTTAGTCATGCTGGCCACATGACCCGGAAGCTGTCTGCAGACAAACGCCAGCTCCCTCGGCCTATAGAGCAAGATGAGCGTCGCAACCCCAGAGTCATTCGAGACTGGACCTAATGGTCAGGTCAGGGGTACCTTTACCTTTTAGTAAGACATGAGTTTCAGTTACTGCATTTAAAAATAAGGTCTACAGCTATATTCTGTATACCTATTGTGCACACACACACACACCCAAAATCAACCCTCCTCTCTGAATTTCTGCTACTAAAGCACCAGTCCAGCCATTTTCTTGGTCTGGAAAAAGGAGTGTTTATATGGGATCCTGTGGGCGTCCCTAACAGAGAGGCATCTCCATTTTGCAGGAAATATGGAGTTGGGTGGGCACTGACAGCAACATTAGTCAAGGCCTAAGTTAGGCATAAGCAAACTCAGCCCTACAGATGTTTCAGGACTACAACTCCCATCATCCCTGACCACTGGTCCTGTTAACTAGGGATGATGGGAGTTGTAGTCCCAGAACATCTGGAGGGCTGAGTTTGCTTATGCCTGGCCTAAGTTCAGGACAAAAGGAGAGCAGCAAAGAAAAAAGACGCAGTTCCTCATGAACCAAAGCTGGAGACCCATTGCTAGAGGCTCTGGAATCATCATCCTGTCCTCACAGTGGCCAACCTGTAGCAAACGACCTGAGTGCACAAACACTCTCCTCCTCTGTGGTTTCCAGCAAGCAATACTGCCTTCTCTAATGGAGACAGAGGATATATATCATGGCTAGTAGCCATTGTCCTCTCTCCTCCATGAATTTGTCCAGTCCTTTTTTAACGTCATCCCAGTTGTTAGCTATCACTGCTTCCTGTGGGAGCAAGTTCTATAGTTTAACTGCTGCATGAAGAAGTACATCTGTTTATCTGTCCCGAATCTTCCACCATTCAGCTTAACTCTGGCACTCCACTGGCAACATTCAGTGGGATATGTCACCATTTCTGGGACAGAATTTTTAAAAAGTTACCAATGATTGTAAAACCACAAACTTACTACTACTATCAAAAACACATGATTTGTGGAACCATTTATTTATTATTCAGCCTTTTAATTTAATTTTTGCGCACTTGGAATAACTGCTTTAGCAGTGAGCAATTCATATAATCACATATGCTATGCAAACGGAGGATTCAACTCAGTCAGTCCTTTAGGACCATCCATATTTTAATTCAAAGAGCACCATAAATAAATAGTGATAAATGCAATTCAGCAAACCGGTGCTAGAGACCCTTCAACAGCAATCAGTGTTTTCACTTGATACCTCTTGATCCAAACCACAGAAGAAGAAAACCAAACCCTGTTTGAAGTAGAAGAGTAAATATTACCATTTGATAACACTTGGGCCTGACAGTGCAAATTGAATGGCATTGTGTCACATTCATGCAACCCACTGGCTCTCCAGCATCCACAGGGTTACCATGGAAGAGAGAGACGCTTACAATTCTTTTAACACTTCGTCAGCTCAAAAGCCTCTGACAGAGCTTTCGGGACTGTTAACTTTTTACGCAATATATGTGGTAATATTACCACACTGCTTTCAAAGAGTAGCTCAACCGCTGTAGGATTTTGCCAGATTTCACCTCAAAACATCTTGATATCCAATCCAAATAAAGAACTCAGCGTTAAAAAGGTGGCATAAATCATGCAAAGTCATTCTGACAATATGGCCAAGCTGCAGAAACCGTTTTCCACTGTGTTTAATTTCCAAGAAGAGAGATGCCAGGACTCATTCCCCACTTAAAATCATGACCTCGGATCTGGAATGTATGCCTCACAGCCACTGAAGAGGAGGCCTGGCAGTGGCTATTCAGTGAAGAGAGGAAGGTCGTCTTTTATATAATGAATGGCATTTTCTGCCTTAGGCCACATTCGTACCACACATTTAAAGCACTATTAGTGCTCGTAACCTTTCCCCAAAGAATCCTGGAACTGTAGCTTGTTAAGAGTGCAGTAAAGCCAAGGTTTGGCTTTAAATGTAATCTACACCCAGACTCATGGTTAAGCTTTCTCCATAAATTGTAACCAAATTTTGTTCTGGGTTACAGCTCATGCAGAGTCTGGAGAGATTTTAACCAAGAGACCAGGTTTGGATGACACAGGATGCATAAGCAAAAACAGGGACAAAACTAGGCTTTATTTCACCCAGGTTAAAAACCCAGTTTGACACACACACACACCCATGCGCGTTTGTGTACACACAGACACAGGCTGGGAGCCTCAGTGGAACCCCTCTGGAGGCTTCACCCAGGGCAAAAAAATCCAGCTAGCCCCACTCTCCTCCCCCCTAGCTACGGTACTGGCAAAAAGCCGCACACGTGCTCATGCTAAGCCATGGTTTAGCTTAAGAGTGCAAGCCAAGTCAGTGAAGTATTCACTATAGCTCAGCGACCTTTAATGCCAAGGAATTTCCATGGTCATAACCATTCGGGGAGGAGAACCACAGATGTGGCAATGTGGAAGCACTGTAGGAAAGAAATTAGAACAGAAACGTAACTTGTGAACAAACCCAAGTGTGTCATGGAAGCTGTCACTCCTAGATGACATCATTATTTGTGGCACTTCTTCAGATAAAGACTACGTAGTATAGAGTTACACCCTTCAAGCAAGTTATAAATGCAGATTTGTTCACAACAGTGATGCCCTCGGCATAAGATATTGCAGGTTACACCATAAACCATGGATGTGCCTTGACCCTTTGGTTAGTTTCACACTTTTTGTACACTTCCATTCCTCTTCCACATCCCAGATCATACTTTTTGCAGAAGTTCCTGCCACTATATTGCAGAGCTGACAATGGAAGGCAAGGCTTTCTTCTGGCACATTTCCCTTCCTACAAACATGAAATAGCATGTGAGCAACTTTGATCATCCAGTGGCACTTTAATGTGCATGCTTCTCAGTAGAACTACAGAGACCTGCCAGCGGTCTGCTGTGCGACTGCAATGGAAATAGTGGGGAGAGATGATGTCATATACCCATGGACACAGAAGCAAAATGATGGAGGAGGCGCACTAAAAGGAAGGAGCTATGGAGCCAATCTTTGATTTAGATGAGGGAGGGGATGGGAGTACCAAGTAAATGTAGGGTCATTTAAAAGGCAAAAACTCAAGAAAATGCCAGACTGAGCAAATTCTGCTATGAGTAGTGAGCACAGTAGCCTTTTCAACTGCCAGATGCAGGTAGTAAAATGAAACCAGAGGACACCTCACAGATGTGTAAAATACACAAAATGAGAGAATAAGGCATTTTAATTCAACTGCATGAAAATGGAGTGTGTGCACAGAATACATTATATCCTTTCAATGCATGATTTTATCCAGCAATTTCAAAACCTCAAAAATGGTATCAAATTAAATGGCTTTTTGACACTTATTTCACATTTAATTTATGAAGTGTTCCACACTCTCTATTGTTCTTACGCAATTATACCATGAAGACAAGAAGATTGGAATTCCCATCTGTGATCTAATAGGTGGCAAACTAAGGCTCGGTTCTCATGCAGATGGTAAACCTGTGTTTAGACTCTACCACTATGACTGGAGGGGTGAGCTTACAGAAATGGCTATTCCTTCATACAATAGAACGTTCATACAATAAAACACTGTACTACATTTAGAAAACTAGCATGTCAGGCAGAAGGCTATGTAAGAACCCTTCTTTCATTTGGAATGGAAGAATTATTTTTTAAACTAGATCAGCATTCAATAATGGGAGGAGCTCCCACTGCCAATCTCAATGGAAATGTCTATGTTTATTCCCCTTAGCTCAGCCATGTTCCCTTAGCTCACCACCCATGGTGAATGTCCACACCACACACCAAAGAACCCAAAACATTTGTTTGAAATAGCAATTTTAGGTGCAACTCTTGGTGTTTCATTTGCATCTCAGAATCCACTGCAGAGTCTGGGGCCAGTGTTCCTCATGATGCAGTGCCATCCCAAAATATTTTGCTGCCTGAGCAAAGGGCAAGGTATAGTGCCCTCCGCATTCCACAGACAAATGCCAAACTGATAGGTTCCTGAATCTTGCCTGAACACAGGCCTTGAGGGCAGCAGGCTAACTTAGAGGGTGCAGAGCACATCATGTGGCACACACAGCTCTCTGCTTGCTCCTCGCCCCTCAGCAGCTGTCAGCTAAGAGTACTGTCTCACATTGCCCAATGGTAGGGCCAGTGCTGATGTGGTGGCTTTAGTGTGCAGCAGCTGTGGCTGGAAAGCAGTAGCAGCCAGTATTGGTGGGACAGAACTGTGGGAATGCCCTCTAGACTAGCCATGGCTACTAGCCACAATGGCTTAGTTCAATCTCTACTGTCAGAAGCCGTGTGCCTCCAAATATCATTCGCTGAGAATCACAGGTGGACAGAGTGCTGTTGCATTCATATACTGCCTGCAGGCTTCCCACAGGCATCTAGTTGGCCATCGTGATGCTGGACCACACAGACCATCTGATTCTACAGACGCTCCTGATATTCTCATGTTCTTCCTTCAACTTCCCTACAAGGTACCTGAATGGTGCTGGGCAAGGTGGCAGCCAAGTCAGGGATGCAGAAGTGCACTTGTGGCACCAATCCAGTGCTTCTGCTGGTGAGTCTGCAGAGCCTTGATCTGTCCAGGTAAGCTGCCATGACACTGGCACCACCACAGCAGCTACAGGCTGGGAGTCAGCATAAACACAGCTGCCGTATACAGAGGAGATTATGAGAATCTGAGTTGACCACTGCGAGCTCAGACCAGTTCTTTATCCACTGGACATCACTGAAGTTACTATCCATGTTTGTTCAGCCCCACTGAGTTCTATGGGACTTCTTCCCCAAGTCAGGCTGCAATCTGAGGCAAGCTAACCTAATTCATGGAGGATAATCCTATCAATGACTGGTAGCATTGATGCATTGCTATGTATTGCCTCCATGATCAGAGGCAGCAATGCTTCTGAACACCAGCTGCTGGAAACCTCAGGTGGAGAGCATTGTGCTTGAGGGTTTCCCACAGGCATCTATCTGGAGAACAGAATGCTGGACTAGATGGGCCATTGGCTACTCTTATGTAACCTGGGAGTAGGCACCATTAACCAAGGTTTCCTCCAAGGAAACTGCACACACCTAGAAGGTTGTAGCCTGAGGCTCTCCTCTCAATACTGAGGACAGAAAGAGCAACCTTGCATGCCTATGCTTTAGATCATTTTATTTTTCACTGCCAGGTCTCCTTGGAGATGGCCACCCGTTTCCCTCCAGAGGATTGCCCATCGCATCACAAGATGTGCACCCATGAGAGATGGCCAGGGTTTACCCTTACATGCGGATTGACACATTTTTGTGCAATCAAAACAACAACAAAATGTGAAATATGTTTTTTTGCAGCTGCACATAGGAGATTTAATAAAGTGCTGGGTATTTTCTTTAAAAGGAAATGGACAAGAGGAAAAGGAAACAGAAGTTTGACCCGAACACTGGTTCCTTTCAAACCTTGGGAACCATATTAATGGTATATTGCAGGACTAATTATTTGACTAGTCAGAGGCATTTATTGACTCAGACCAAACTCTCCTTAAGCCGCGTAGGCAGGCATGCCGTCATTACAAACCAGTACAACACAAACAGAAGATTACACCGTTGGTGCTTCCTCTCACTTTGTGCTGAGCCTGTCAAAAACGTCTTTTGTCTGGAGATGGGGGGGGGGGGGGCTCAGCTACAGAGCTGCGCTGGATGCGGAAAGGGAGTCTCACTACCCAGCCACAGGTTAAAGGAGATCCCCTCTTTCTCCCAAATAATGGGGGTGGAGTTTGATCCCGATTCTTTCCAAGACCCCATCTGTTTTCCTTGCTCCCTCACTTTCCTTTCCCCGAATGTCCTGTCTCCTTGCTCTGAGATTCCTTCCTTTGTTAATTCACGCTTTCCCCACTCGTGTTCGCGCGCGCGCGCGTGTGTGTGTGGGAGACTCAAGCCCTGCTGGCCCTCGGGCCACCGACTCGCTCCATGGCTCACCTTGCTGCCGAAGGGCCCCGGCAGGAGCAGCTTGAGCGCTTGCCTCTTCAGCTCCACCAAGCGGGCGTTGCAGTTCTCGCACCAGACGCCGCGGTCGGAGCCCGGGGAGGAGCCCCCTCCGCTGCCGGAGCCCGGAGACCCCGTGCCGAAGCCCGGCGAGCCCCCCAGCGACCCGGGAGAGCTGTTGCCGATCCCCGGGGAAGCGGGGCCCGGCGACCCGGTGAAGGAGCCCGGCGACGACGTGCCCGATCCCGGGGAAGGGGTGCCGGACGAGCCCAGGATGGAGCCGGCTCCTTCCGGGGCTGGGCGGCTGCCGGCCCGAGATTCCTCGTAAGCTTTCCGGTACCAGCTTTCGGGCGAGAAGGGAGCCGCGGGTTTGGTCGGGGAGCAGGGGTCGTTCACCTGAGTGGAGAAGGGAAGCAGATCAGTGGGGGGCGTGGAAGGAGGGCAGCGAAGTTGCATTGATAGGAACCAAACGGCTCGTGGAGATGTTAGATATTAACAATCACCCCAAGTCAGCTAAAACACCCCTCCGCGCATAGGAGCCCACTCCTAGGGGCCGAGGTCCCTTCGCCCTCCCCCTCCATAAAATATCTGAGCCCCCAAGTTGATGTGCATTGCCATTCAAACGATGTGCATGCCCCACATCGTGTGATCAATTATGCAGGGCAGGGCGGGGCTCACCTGCCCCCCCCAATATTTTATTCAAGTTGGCACCTTTGACCTCCAGGCACACCCGCCCCCTCTGATCTCCAAGAAGCTGGGTTTAAAAAAAAAAGTCACCACCTGAAATCGATTTTCCCTGCAGAATTGGTGGGTGTGTGCGCGCACGTTTTTCCAATCCAAGCCCCCTCCAAGGAGCGCTCGCTCTCTCCCTCCCTGGCGACCCCCCCCCCGCGCGCCCCTCTCGTACGTGTGCAAAAGCCCCTCGCAAGTCAGGTTACTGTATTCTATATACAGCGGAGGAGAGGAGAGATCCACGAAGCACGTTTCGCCCCGCAGAGCCGCCTGTCTAGGCGGAACCCCAGGCTGCAAAAGTTAAATGAGTGCAGAGTCCATGGGCGGCTGCTGCTGCTGCCCAAGCGCTCGGCGTCCCAGGGGCGGAACTGGTTAAGGCACCCCCCGGCTGCCCCTTTGGCTTGGGGCACCGTGCCGCTTCTTCAGAAGGCGACCGGCTTGTTGCGGGGGGGGGGGGGATCCGTGTCCGCTCGCAGCCCTTTTGTGTGAAAGCTCAGCGCTGTCGATTATTATTATTATTATTGCAAGCATCCCTCCTCCCCCTTTACTTAAGGGCAACTTACCCCATATTTCCTGTTTCGGGTGCTGACCGCGATCCTCTCCTTATTCCCAGCCACGGAATTCATGGTGAGGGTGATGATCTCGGCGCCCGCGGCAAGATTTCCTGCAAATTTGTATCCAAGGGGGGATTTTTCCCCCCCAAATCCGGCAAGGTTCACGCACCAGCTGGAAGCAGCTCCGCACTTGAAGTCGGTTTCCCCCTCCCTCTGCCTTTCCAAGGAAAATACCACCAATAAAAATAAATCCCCGATCCCAGAAAGAAAAGAAAAAAACGCTGCCGGAGCCCCAAGAGAGGGTGAGATTGTATCTTCCCGCCCCCCGTCAGATCATGTTTGCCCTCATTGTCTTCTCTCTCTCGTTTATTCCCACTCTGTGCGTTTGTGTGTGTGCAGAAATCCAAGGGATCGGCGTTCCCCAGTCTAAGCAGACAGCGCCAGTTTCCCTGCACAACTAAAAAGGAACAATCGCATCCAAGGTAGATTTTTAGCAAAAGGAGAGAGAGGGAGAGAAGCGGAGGACTGGCTGGGTGTTGCTGGAGAGGCAGCGTTTTCTCCCCGTTGCTACTTGGTGGTGGTGTGTGGCAACTTGTTTCCTTCGCCAAGGTTCGCCACGGAGTTAAAAGAAATCCTCCAAAAACCTCAGGATCCTGGCTCGGGGAGGAGCCTCCGCGAGGCTTGCAGCCAATATCTTTCTCCCCATTTTGGCCAAGCAGTTTCTTGCAAAGAGGAAAAGCTCAGCGCTCCTGGAGCTGCTGCCGCCGCTGCTGCTGCAGAAGCGACACTGCCAACAGCCACCTCTGAAAGCTGCAAAAACGCTGCCGGGGCTTAACTACAGGCGGCCGGCTGTTGACTGACTGGAGGGTCCATTTTCGTTGCAGTATTTCTTGACTGACATTTGTGGTTTTTTTCTCTCTCTCTCAAATCCCTCCCGCCTAAGAGAAAGGGGAGGAATGGGCTTGCCTGCACTATAGTAGCTGGTTGCTCATGGTTGGCATTCAAAGGCACTAGTCAGTTTGGGTTCTGCAAGTGTGCGGATGGGTGCTGGGGAGAAGGAGTAGGAAGCCATGCCTGCCAACCTACCTTCCTCCATACAGGACCTCATGCCTATATGCATAGACAAAAGGATCTCTGGATACCAATGGTTAAGAATAGCAAACATAAGATCTCAACACCAGGGTTTTGTTTTTGTATTTTAAACACTTCTGTTTCAGGAAGGAATGTGCGCACAGGTTATCCCAAAGGGTAAAAGACAACCCTAATATTTCTACAAGGTTTATCCCCAAACAGCTGGCGGGACATAGATCAGCTGCTAAACTTAGGACAAGATCCATCCCTTTGAAGATGTGCAGAGGGGCTTGTTTCAAGCTCCTCATCCATGACACCTGTCGTGGGTGTAGCTAGAATTTATTTGGGGGGGCCCAAGAACCTAGTTATCTCCAATGCAATTGGTCAGTTAGTTAAGTATTTTTATTGATTTTAAGGGGAGAGCTGCACACACACACACACACACACACACCAGCTACGCTCATGACACCTGTGTCCCAAATCTGCATGGCCTACCAGGAGATTTTAAAATGTTAGAAATCAGTATATTTTGCAAGATCCTTGGTGTGTTGGGGGGAAGAATCGGTGGCGCTGCGGCACCCAGCCTTTCTGCCTTCTCAACCCTTTTGTAGGCCTTTTGCAGACCTGGATTGAGACCCACACCCCAGTGAGGTGAGTGGTAAACATTCTGCACAAGGGGGAGAGAGTGAGATGTTGTGTGGGTGCATGTGCATGCATGCATACAATTCTATTTATATACCTGTGTGTGGTTTCCTGCAGCAATGCAGAGGCTGAGATTCTCAAGAAACTGAAGTCCTGTCCCACACCAAATCTGTATGCCATACTAATAGCCCTGGCTATAATGGGATCTTGGCTTCCAGCCCAACCCCTCTCATGTCAGTGCTATGTAATGCATGGTGCATTTATTTCCTCTACATAATCAAAGCCTTCGGGCCTGTCTGCACATTGCAGTTACCACATGGAAACGATTTAAAATCACTCCATCTGGCACCTGTTATCATATTAATACTTAGCGTTTATACCACTTTAGTGTTCAAAACACTTCATACTCATTAGCTTAGCAATTGTTGCAGCAACCCTTTAGGACAGGCCAGGATGATTATCCCCGCCTTGAGAATGGGGGGGTTGAAGGTGAGAGAGAGTGGCTGGCTACCCAGTAAGTTTCCCAGCAGAGATTAACTCTGTACTGATAAGTTCCTGATTCACAGCTCCGTCTCTTAGCCACTGGGCCATTTTGGTGGTTAGTCATTTGTGTGGAATGCTCCATCACATGGGCCGGTTTTCTCCATGCTAGTTAAAAAAGAACTTTTCTTTTTTGTGCTTTTGAACCGGCGCCAAAATGATCCTTACTGCTACACAGTGAGCCAGTTCACACACATATGGCTCCCCACAGGTTGGCAGATACCACATTGAGCTTTCTGCAGAGACTTCAACGTGATGCACAAAACGGTCCCCGGTG
Organism: Podarcis bocagei; assembly: GCF_964188305.1. Taxonomy (NCBI): domain Eukaryota; kingdom Metazoa; phylum Chordata; class Lepidosauria; order Squamata; family Lacertidae; genus Podarcis; species Podarcis bocagei. The sequence continues at coordinate 66,380,220 of NC_138127.1, read as the reverse complement.
TTAATTCCAACATATGTAATGTTTTGGTTGCCTGATCCCAAAGAGAATATCCTAGAGCTGGGCAAAGTATGCAAAAGGGACAGCTGCACGATGAAGAGGTTTGAGCAGCTTCCTTACAAAGAGAGGCTTTTACAAAGAGACAGCGTAGTGTAATGGTTAGAGTGTCAAGACGAAAACTTGGGGACCAGGGTTCAAATCCCTCCTCAGCCAGGAAGCTCCTTGAGTGACCTTGAGCCAGTTACTACCTCTCAACCTAACCTACCTCACAAGGTTGTTGTGGAGATTTAATTACAGAAGGGAAGAACTATGTATGCTACCTTGCAGGAAAAGGTGGGATATAAATGCAATAAAATAAAATAAAATAAATGCAATAAAATAAAATAAATGCAATGCAATAAAATAAAAATAATAACACTTGATGTGCTCGCATAACACTGAATGAACTTACGACACTCATTACCAGAAGGTAATTTTTTTTAAAAGGTAAGATTAGAATATAGAGGACATGCCTTATCAATCGCCTCCTTGTTCAGTGGCAGCATACTGTCTTGTCTTCTGGAGACAGATAAATGATGAGATGGTCGTAATCCCCACACCTTCCTTGTGAGCTTCCCTGAGAGCTCTGGCTTGCCTGCTTGGAACAGGGTGCTGGACCAAGTGTGCTTGCTGCTCTCACCCAGCGAGGCAATTCTTACAGCACATAGTATCGCAACACAGGTGCAGATGATGGTGTTTCTTCAACAGGAGTAGAAAGCAGGAGTGTCTCACGGTTGCTTCTGACAGCCAACACACTGGAGCAGTGACTGCACCAGTCGACGATGCAGCTGGCGCTGGTCGATTGTGCCATGATCCGGAAGTGATCAGTTTAAAGCCGACTCGCAGCACACATCTATTCATTGCATACCACCAGGAGGAAGCTGGCTTGATGAGGCATATGTACATGGCTGTTGCTTGCTCACTTGGAAAACCATGGATGTTGCACAACAGCTGTGTGAAATTATCCTCTGATCTTGTGTATATACCTGGTTGTGATGAAGGTACAGTTGGCTGACAGTTCTTTGACCCTCTCTAGATCAGAGGGCCTGATATTAAAAACATTACCTATTTAAATTGGCAAATATTTAGCATTTGTGCAGGTATGCTGCACTGTTAGACGAAAAGTCATGGAGGCAACATAGAACTTCCATGGTCAGAGGCAGGGAACCAGTTGCTGTGGAGCAGCAGCAGGAGAAGACCTATCTCCTTGGTTTCAAAGAGGCACATGGTTGATCATGGCATTCAGGAAGCTGCAACAGATGGACCTTTTGTCTGATCTATCTACCATACTTCTTTTCAGGCTCCTTGGTTTAGTTTCCAAGCGTATTTCGATCTGCAAATGCTGTATTTTCCCTCTTGCAAAGAGGACCGTTGGGATATTAAGGCATGAAAGACGAAGCACTATTAATGCTGTGTTGTCTGGCTTGTATTCCAGCATGGCCACTGTGAGTGTTTGCTTCATAGGCCACGGAATATAACTTTCAATTTGCTAGAATCAGCACTTCTCATGATGAGCAGGCAGGTTTGCTTTGTTCTTCATCAGCCCTTTAATTAACACACTGTTAGATGTCCCTGCCGAACTGCATCTGCTGCGTTGGGGATCATCAGATTGTGTGCAACGGTATGCCTACCATGGGAGATTGCAGGCATATGAGGCTCAAAGCGGCCTGGGGCTGGGGGCAGCGGATTGGCCAGCTTGCTTGTAAATTCCAATTTGCAGGCTACCACCTTGTCACACACCAGGAAGCACAGGAACGGCAACATCTTGGTGGCTGTTACCCTCGAAAGTTTGCCGACAAGGAACAGTAAGTATGCATGACACCCATTCAAACATGGTCAATGAGGCAATGTTTTACAGCTGACTGGCGGAGCAGGAAGCACAAAAGACTATTTAAACATCAGGTGGTTTCCACCATGGGGGGGGGAGGGAAATGCTTCAGGGAAATGGCAGCATCTACAAAAAAGAAAAGAGGAAAGACTGTCCTTCAAATATGTGTATTAATAGCCACCTACACCTATTAGGTATCACCAGGAATCATAGAGGGAGGTTACAGGACATGGTGCGCAGGAGTTTGACTGTGGGGGGACGGACCAGGATCATCTGCAGCTTACCAGGGGAGGCCCCAAGGCAGTGCCGTCAACTCCAGGGGTTCCATGTATTCTGCTACCCCATTCAGGACTGGTGAGCCACCCACCCCCTGTCCCCCAAGACAGTACTTCTCTTTTGTCAGGATTCAACCTCAATCTGTCACCATCCATCCTCCAACTGCCTCCAGGCACTCACACAGGACATTCACTGCCTTCACTGGTTCTGATTTGAAAGAGAGGTAGAGCTGGGTATCATCCGCATATTGATGGACACCCAGCCCAAACCCCCTGATGATCTCTCCCAGCAGCTTCATATAGATATTAAAAATCACAGTGGAAAGGACAGAACCCTGAGGGAGCACACAGGTGAGAGCCCAGGGGTCTGAACACTCATCCACCAACACCACTTTCTGGACGTGGCCCAGGAGGAAGGAGCGGAACCACTGCAGGTCAGTGCCCCCAGCACTTCCTCTGGGTGGTGTCTTCTCCCCACTACAGTTGTAACCTGTCACACAGCTCATTGGGTAGAATGCTGTTGTGGCAGCACCAGCCACAAAATGAAAACGGTCCACCCGATGACACGTTATAACACATTTTGGCAGCAATGCACAGAAGGCGCCACCTGGAGCTGTTTCAGGAGGCCATTTCGTGATAAATTCAAGGTGCAGACTAGCCCTACTAGTAGTGGAAGCGGTAGCAGTAGCTCAGACATTCTAATCTGGGGATAATTCAGCTACGGCTTTCTGCCAGTAAGAATGTGCAAGCCCAGTTATTTAATAAGCATTTATCTCATCGTTCCTATAAAAATCAGTTTCAAGGCAGTTTAATGTAAGGAGCAATGAATAATTCATAAAATGAACGTGAGCGCTGAGAATCATTAAAGCAATGACCAAGACACTGTCATTAAGGATCGGAATTCAACACCTTGATTCATTATTTAGGTTTGTTGAATTCAGAGGGCAGCAACTGGAAGGCAGGAAGCACCCCACGGCCGACTGTTTTCAGAGGGGCCATTTTGTTAATCCATACTCTCTAAAACAGAATGGTGTCAATAAAGGATCTGTGCAGAAATGCCCAAATTATTTGCACGGGTATACAATTCTATGGTCCCCCCACTCAGAATTAAGGGAGATAACTTACCGATTTACCCAGTTAGGTGGGCCTTATTTTCTCATGATCTCCCTGAGATACCTTCACGTGCACTCACAGTGCTGCTTCTCCAGTTTGCCCTTGAACACTGCACTGTGGCGTGTGTGAATGCAGCGAGCAGGTGGACAGGGCTAAGCAAATGGGCTTTTTCCACTCAAGTCACAGAGCAGTTGCTACATTCACATGCTGCCTGGGGCCCTGGCATCACACCATAGGAAAGCGTCTGAGAAGGAGATTTGCACTGGAATGGAAAAGCGTGGCACTTGGTGCATATATGCCAATATCATGCAATAAGTGATTATTGTCTCCATCTGAAGGTGGTTAAAATGCCAAGCTCCCGTCTGTTCTCTAGGCTGGCTCAGAGCTAATCCCGGAGGAACGGCAGAAGCATATGGACACTGTTAGCACCTTTTCCAAAGTCTTTGGCTCCCCTTCCAAAGGTATTTCTGAATTAACCAGCACTAGCTGGTGACATGGCGTTGTTATCGGCCACATGGTGCTATTTGCCTGGTTGCAGCATGAGTGAACCTAAAAAGTGGCGTGGCAAATCTAAAAAAAAATGTTGCCCATTTGTCAAATTGGGATGGAAATGATTAAAAATAAATAAATCCATTGAGAGATTTTGTGGTGTATGAGCGCCCTCTACTGGTAACGGTATGCAGTACATCTAGAAATATGGCAATTCATTATCGATACATGATTTCCCCAATATAGAAAGGATACAGCAGGAGACAGGCATGTAAAATGTTGCACTCTCAGCAACATTTTAAAAGAGAGACTACCACTAGGTAATGATTGAATTGATCTACTAGCTTTGGAAATTAGTCGTGTTATAAATAGTGTAGACACACTAAAGCAACTTACAATCGTGGTCCAATTAATGCAGTTGTTAATGGTCTGCTAATGTGTGTGTGTAATAACTTTTTTTAATAAAATGAATTATTTATTTAAAATAACTGCATTAACATTTTAGCAATGTGTCAGACCTCACACCAGTTCTTAGTGAAAGACAGATTAAGTTCTTAATTCAAATGAACAACTAAAACGATTAATTTCGTTCATGTATATTCAAGTTGGTATAGCAAGGACAGGTTGCTTTGAGAAATGCAGACCGTCTTACCTTGTAGCTGTTTAGGCCCACTGTATAGAACTCGCAGCAGACATTTCAAGTCTGCAAATACTGCAAGGGGGGGGGGGGGAGGCAGCCACTTGTAAGATCAATGCAAACCGTCTCTACTTCGATTTACTTTGTACAGAACCTTCATAGGGAGAAGCCACTTTAAGCAAGCCAAAAACAACCCTTTCTTTGCAGCCTCTGAGTTTCTCTTTGCAGAATCATAGCATTAATTTTTAGTGGAATGCATAATGCAAAACGCATATTGCTATGCACCTCCCTTGACAGAGAGGGACGCTCTTATCTGCCTAGGTAGAATATCTAAGACACTATCACACCAGCCCAGTGAATTTATCAGAAGAAAAGATATATGGAAATGATAATAGAATTTCAGCTACAATCCTATGCACATTTTCCTGGGACATGGTGGTCCTCACTTCAGAGCAACCATGCATAGCATCAGGTGGTAAGGTAAAGGGACCCCGGACCATTAGGCCCACTCATGACCGACTCTGGGGTTGCGGCGCTCATCTCGCTTTATTGGCCGAGGGAGCTGGCGTACAGCTTTCAGGTCATGTGGCCAGCATGACTAAGCCGCTTCTGGCGAACCAGAGCAGCGCACGGAAACGCCGTTTACCTTCACGCCGGAGCGGTACCTATTTATCGACTTGCACTTTGATGTGCTTTAGAACTGCTAGGTTGGCAGGAGCAGGGACCGAGTAATGGGAGCTCACCCCGCCATGGGGATTCGAACCACCGACCTTCTGATCGGCAAGCCCTAGGCTCTGTGGTTTAACCCACAGCGCCAGGTGGATTGACACCTAAAAGCTTTGCTTATTTGCATTGCATTGCCAAGGGAAATTTTGCACTAACATGTCAGAGAATTCATGCTCCAGTTTTTAAAAGCAAACTTGGCATTTGTATGAACACTTCAGAAGAAGGACAACATTGGGCATTCTCTTTTGATAGATCCCTAAGCTGCGTACCAAAACAGTTCCACCATTTCTCTCAAAAACCTTACTGATAAGAGCCCTGTGGGATCAGGCCAAATCCCATCTAGTCCGGCATCCGGTTATCACAGTGGCCAACTAGATATGAGTTGGTCACGGTGAGAACAGGATGCTAGATTAGATGGGCGTTTGACAAGATCCAGCAAGGCTGTTATTATATTCCCATTATATTCCTGTCTAACTTATTCACAAAACCTGGAATTTTCCAGAAGAACCACGCACATCCTACCATCCCACAAGATGCAGCACTTCTAAACAGTATTTTCTCTAAAGCCTTCCTCAGATAAGACAATGAGTCTCTGGCTTTGGTGGTTACTTCTTCTTCTTCTTCTTCTTCTTCTTCTTCTTCTTCTTCTTCTTCTTCTTCTTCTCCACCTCCTCCTCCTCCTCTTCCTCCTTCTCATTCTCCTTCTTTGGCGATCACTCGTAGCCGAGTAAGATTGTCTTCCATAAACACAGTTTTAACAATGAATCCGTAAGTGACTGTGGAGGCCAATTCTGGATTCACACATCCTTCCACAGTGGAGACATAGCTTTCCAGGTGGGAGTTGATCACGGTGTGGATTTGCCAAGCGTGCCTTCCTCTTACCGCTATATCACATTCTCGGCTGTAACTTCGTGAACAAATGAGTTGGGTTTAGTTGACTAGCTTGTTTGCATTTCTTGATTCCTATCTCACAAAACATGTGTACTTTGGCTGGAAAAGTGGAAATGGAGAAGATGAAATTTTATATGCAACTGGGCTTAGAATGCAATTGCTAAACGAGCACAATGACTGCGTATATGAGAAGATTGCAATGTGATGCAAAATTGAATGGATAGCACCTCTCGCCACAGTAATGTTAATTCGTATTTTGCTCAGATGGTTATGTAGGTTCCAATCTAATTTCCATGATAATTTTAGCAACGGTATGCATGTGGAGCGAAGAGTGGGCCTGTGCCAGGGGGTGCTGTGCTCTTCCAGAAAGATAATTAAAGCAGCCTCCGCTGTCCATGTGGGGGTCTAAATAGCTATGCATGCAGTGCATATATAAGATCTACCGGAGTCCTGCTGAAGATATGACCTTCTGGAGACTTGCCAAGCAACTTTTAAAGTGCTTAGTTACTGAGCAAGGCGTAGCTGCAGGACTCTTTGGCTTTGGCAATGAAGCTTACATTGTATTCTGCAACATCAAGAACTTTCTCAGGTATTTGATTTAGTCCAGACCTGAGTGTGGCACATCCTAAATCTCGTGTCATTCAGCTTCTTTGGATGATCTCAGGTTCTAGCATTGGGGGGGGGGCATTTCTCTTCACTTTCTTCACACTGTGCATTATTTTATACACCTCCAACCCATTACCCCACACTTGCATTTGAAATTTTAAAAATTTAATAAAAATTAACAGTTATTATACGAGCTCGCTTTACTGCCTGGAAATGCAATGCAAAGGAAAATACAAAAGAATTTACAGTACTAAGCAGATAGTTGCAAAAAGAGAGCCCTAGCAGGACTGAATGTTTTTGTGACCATTTCTTCTTTGGTTAGTCCAGAAGGGCAGTTTCTATTGTACTTGATTGCTGTACAAGGGAGCTGCTAAAGGGGTCATTTAAACCCAGGTTCAACATAATAGGGTTTATGACACAGCATGACTAGAGGTGAAGGAATTGGCCTCTTCATTAAAAAAAGATAAACAAAGAAAGGTTGAAGGCCAAATCAATATCCTGGACCTAGATAAGCAGTGTATGTTTTAGGTAAGTGTTGATTTGACGCAAATAAAATCCATCTGACCTACTGTTGTCTTCATGTTATTAGAATTAACTTCATGTTATTTAGAAATTTCACAGGTTTGGGGGGAAATGGCAAGCCATGTTTCAACTCAACATGCTGCAAGAATGTGTATGGATAGATGACTGGCGAACAGGATAATGTGGATTACAGCATAAGAAGAGCTTTTTAGTGGTCCCATCTAATCCAGCAGTCTGTTTTCACAGTGGCCAACCAGATGCCTGTGGGAAGCCTGCAAGCAGGATTTGACCACAATAGCTCCACCCCCACAACTAGTAGAGAGACATACTTCCTCCAGCAATGGAGACAGAACATAGTCATAATGGCTGGCGGCTATGGGTAGCATTGTTCCCCTGTCTAATCCCCCTTTTAAGACACTCCGGCTATTACTATATTTTGTGGGAACAAATTCCATTGCTTCATCCTGTGAGGAAGTACTTTCTTTGGTTGGTCCTGAATTTCTTATAGGGGTGGTGGCAATCATGTGTCCACACTTGACCCATTAGGAGTTAGGGGCGGCGGCAGGGATTCCTAAATGTTTTGGACCAGCTCTTCACTTTGTTCCGTCACTTAAGTCTTTCCATTCTGTAATTCCTTATTTTGGCTCGAGTCTCTAAATAGTGTTTAGTACTAAAAAAAAAATGTTGGCCACATCAGGTACATGCTGCGTGGGATGAACATTTCAAACAAATCTTTCGAGCTAAATAAGATGGCAGCAGCTTTATTTTGAAGAGGCAACAACACTTCACATCGAAGGATGCAGTCTGGGAACTGATACTAATAAACCTTAGCAGTTAGTCTCATAAAAATGCTAAAAGCCCTTTTTGGGAGACCCAAGAGAAAAGACAGCTCCGTTGTGTTGAGGAAGGCTGCATACAAACAAGAAGAAAGAGAACTAACAAGAAAAATCCAATGAATGTTTAATGAGAACTAATTGTAAAATATATGAGGAGCTAGTCAGCAGCCACCAGAAATACATTCTCATGGTCTCCGCTAATTAGAGGGGCTTGGTTCCAAAACCACATACGTGGCAGCTAGGAGAATATCCTTGCAACAACAAAAAAGAATCATATCTAATGGTATGTCAAGCAAACATAATGGCATTAAATCTGCAGTACAATCAGTTTGGATGAACTATCTCCAACTCGGGATGTGGTATCCTATCTCACTTTCTCTCCCCACTACAGGTCTAAATAACATCGATATGCAAATGCATGTAAGGAGACTCAGCACTTTAGGGCAGCAATGGGGAATCTTGTTCAACATGAGGGCTGCTTTCCTTGTGGACATCCTTCCGAAGGCTGCATGCCAGCTCTTGGTGTGGCCAGAGGCAAAGATATTCAGAGAAACAGATGTGACTCTTTGCTGTGTATAGTACGTTGCATTGTTCAAGGACACAAGCACTTCAGGAGAGCAGGTCTGGTGAGGGGTGTGGCCTAGGAGGAAGAGAAGAGGAAGAGGAAGAGGAAGAGGATAGCATAGCTAAGCTGGAAAAGGCTGAAAGGCCATATTTGTCCCCCTCGCCTGAAGTTTTCCACCCCTGCTTTAGGGGAAGGTCTACAATGTTGCAGGATCTTAACCAGAACCTTTTGAATATAGCAGTCAGTTGCAGGCAGGATGAAGCAGGAACAAGATGCTGCTACCAGTAAATTGGTTACTTATAGGTTTATGATTTACAGCAGACTCACAAGTTACTATATACAGGATACAGACACGGATCTTAACTCTCTCACAGAACAAACTCCAACGAACTCTCAAACCACATACTGACCAACCAACCAGGAAGGTCATGAGTCATCATGCCTATGTGGAGACCCTGGACAATAGCAGAGTTGTATCCAAGGTCCCATATGGCTAGGAAAAATCACTCCCTCTGCTCAGTCTTCTTCGCCTTGGGCCAACTCCTTAATTGCTTCTGTGGGAAGCTGCATCAGATTGCATGTAGTCAAAATCCCAACATACAACTCAATGGCAGAGCACATGCTCTGCACACAAAATGTCCAAGGTCCAATCCCTGGTGTCTCCAGCTAGGGGTGAGAAAGTGTTCTGCCTGCAATTCTATGGACAGCCTCCGCCAGCCAGGGTCCTAGAATCATAGCACTGGATACTGAATTAGATGAACCAAAGTTCTGTGTTGGTATAAGGCGGCTTCTAATGCATCCTAAAACTCCAGTGGCTTTTTTGACCCATAAAAGCTGTTTCAAGATGGTGCATGTTTCATTCAAGGAAATTGAATGTTGCAGGTAATATTCGACTCTTCCCATTCCCATTTCTCCCCCTCCCCCATTCAAATCATGGGTTCATCCATGCAAGCCTAACCCTGGAAATTCAGAGAGGTGGCTGGAAAGGGGGAAAGAAGGTGGGGCAAGGAGTTCCAGTGGAAAAATGGCAGGTGGGGAAAGTCTTAAGTACCCAAGCTCTCCTGTTTGAGATTTTTCCTCCTAAAAAGGATATCTGACATGCCAATGATTCTAATTTCACTGCAAAGCAACTATTCCAATGCCCTAATAAGTGCATACAGTATTTCAATTCATACACAGGCCAATTTGTTTTTCCAGGTGGGAATATTTCATTGGTTAGGGGAAGTTGTCTCTGGATCTCGAAGGAATACTATTTTATTGATTGGACGCAAAACCCTCTTCTAATTTTTTGCCATGCAATAGTACTTGCTTTCATAAATCTTGTGCTCTCCTCAGCAAAGATCAATGCATACTTATTAATATCATATTGATACATGTTTTCTGAGCAATAAAAAGTAATGTTTTACACATTCATTTAACTATGAAGGCACGCAGCATAGATTTTACAGTCTACAATAATTTCATGCATTTGGATGCACTATATTGACAGGTCTACCATTTCCTTCTGTTTATAAATTCAAATACTGAAATAATAATAATAATTGCTCTTTTTAACCTTAAATTAAAATGCATACAGAATTAAATTACAAACTAACAAAATGAATTTCAATAGGAACAAATATAAGGTGCTACATTTAGGCAGGAAGATGGAGTGTACCTGGGTTGTCAGTAGTATATGTGAAAAAGGATCTAGGGGTCTTAGTAGACCACAAGCTTAACATGAGTCAACAGTGTGATGCAGCAGCAAAAAAAAAGGAAAAAAAAGCTTATGCCATACTAGGCTGCATCCACAGAAGGATAATGTCTAGGTCAAGAGAAGTAATAGTACCACCCTATTCTGCCTTGGTCAGACTGCACCTGGAGTACTGTGTCACAGTTCTGGGAGCCACAATTTAAGGATATTGACAATCTGGAATGTGTGCAGAGGAGGGTGACCAAGGCAATAAAGGGTGATAAAGGGTTTGGAAACCAAGCCTTTTGGGGAATTGAGTCTGTTTAGCCTGTTAAAGAGGAGACTAAGAGGAGTTCTATGATTCTAAGGGAAAAGAAATTGTGGTCTAAACCACAGAGCATAGGGCTTGCTGATCGGAAGGTTGGCAGTTCGAATCCCCGCAATGCGGTGAGCTCCCATTGTTCGATCCCAGCTCCTGCTCACCTAGCAGTTTGAAAGCACATCAAGCACAAGTAGATAAATAGGTACCGCTCTGGCGGAAAGGTAAATGGCATTTCGTGTACTGCTCTGGTTTCGCCAGAAGTGGCTGTCATGCTGACCACATGACCTGGAAGCTGTCTGTAGACAAACGCCGGCTCCCTTGACCTATAGAGCGAGATGAGTGCGCAACCCCAGAGTCATCCACGACTGGCCTAATGGTCAGGGGTACCTTTACATTTACCTAGCGTGACCAGATGAAGCGAAGAACCGAACCCTTCCTTTGCTCATGCTTCCCATCTACCCAACTCCCAGCAGTTGTTATGTTGCCTCACAGGGAGAAAAATGGCTGGGAGGAAATGCTTCTGAATGTGAGAGTACAGTGGGAGGAGGTTTCAGCCTATGTGGCCTTTTAAATCTTCTGTGTTTTACTTAATAGGGAATTAGTGCCAACCCAATTGTGTAAGAGATGAGGCTGCCACCATCAGATCATCTAGTTGGGCCCAGTGTCCTCCCTGTAAAATTGGTCTGTATTATCCCCTGATTAGAGAGTGAACATGGGGACAGGGCTTGGGATGGCAAACTTGCTGGCCTAAGGCCACCCAGTTTGCTCAGGCTGAACTGAGATTTTAACCATGTACTTCCTGGCTCCTACATGGTCCTCTAACTGCTAAGCTAAACCCACTCTCAGAAGCAGAGCATTTGCAAATCAAAAGACAAGTCCAAATCAGTTTTTCTCATTATGTTTTAGGCTATTCAGACTTTATTTGCATTTATTGCATTCAGGGGTGCTCCACTTCTGTTCTTTATTAGAAAAAAATAATACACTGTGGCATTACTTGTTTATTGCACTGAAACGAAACGAATCTGGGGCTAATTAGTCATTAGCATTGTAAGCAGGGAAGGAAGTTATTAAAAACATAAGTGAAAATTTAATTGTAGAAGAAATTACTGATACAGAAGGCAACAATCTTAATTATTTCACATGCCTTAATTAGAGGTTCTAGAAGAAACAAGTCTATAAAACTAGTCTCTGATAATGGTTCATTCATAGTCTTAGATGCAAATGGCAAGTTAACGTTCTCAAGATCTGTGTAAAGGTACAGCATTTTGTAACTAAAATTAAGAGGCCACTGTTCAAAATTTGGGCACCATACACCTGTCTTGGCTATTACACAACCTTGATTCCACTCTATGAGAACAAACAGAGGTTATGAAGGCTCCACAATATATTGGATTGCCCTGTATTGCAACTGAATTATTTGCATAGTGTGAGAAATCTGATTTACTGTCTTGAGATAAGAGTCTCTAGAAGAGATTTCAGAGTAGTTTAAGCAGTAACAGATACCAGGATTAGAAAGTATTATTCACCCAGGCTCTACAAAAAATGTAAATAATTAACTTGGGACTTCTTTCTATAGTCAGCCACTACAGCCTAAGAATGAAATGTAGTTATTATAATGATTTTTTAAAAGGCTAATCATATTATCCCATGCTAGACACGTGGGTAAAATATGTGTAATTAGAAACAAATTAGTTAAATATGTGAATACATGCGGAACTAGAACCCAGTTTGCAAAGAATTAGCTGGTTAGTTAAAGTCAATTTGTAAAATTCAGGACCCTCGCTGCTTCTTGGCAATTGTCGCCAGGTCACAATGCTGCAAAGACATTATAAGACATAGCTGGCAAAATTCTGGAGAACAGAACTGGCAATTCTGTTGAGGCCCCAGGCTCACTATGCAATGGTGAGATGCAGAGGGCAATCAACATGGTTCCTCCTAAGAGTCCTCAGCAATGGTGATGCCCATGCTGCTCCTTGGTTTCCCTGCGGTACTCTAGATGATGAAACAGGCTAGATGACAACTGCAGCAATATGGCACAAAATTTGTTGGGAAGGTGACCAAGCTGACTTTAGAGTGCATGACTGTGCCTACTGTATGGTGTTGAGGGCAGCAAATAAATTGTTCTTTTTCACCTCCATTACATCCTCAATTAACTGCCCAACAGTGCTTTTCCAAGTAGTGTGGGGTTTATTAATATCTGCCCCTCTGAATGGGGAGTCCGGAGCCAGCATGGTGTAGTGGTTAAGAAAGGTGGACTCGTAATCTGGTGAACCAGGTTCGCTTCCCCACTTCTCCACATGCAGCTGCTGGGTGACCTTGGGCCAGTCACACTTCTCTGAAGTCTCTCAGCCTCACTCACCTCACAGAGTATTTGTTGTGGGGGAGGAAGGGAAAGAAGATTGTTAGCCACTTTGAGACTCCTTAGGGTAGTGATAAAGCGGGATATCAAATCCAAACTCCTCCTCCTCCTCCTCTTCTTCTTCTTCTTGGGTGCCTGCTAAGAAAAATTTGTCAGGCATTTTGAGGATAAAGTTGCGTGCTTCTGTGTAAATTTAAACACCGTAGTTGAGACAGATGCAGCTGAAATGTCCAGCATGTCTGGTGTTATGGGATCTGTTTCAGCTTTTGAGTCCTGAGGACTCAAGGTGCTTGTGGCTGCCTGGGCAATTGCCTCCCTTCTTAGTGCTTGCTTGTCAGTTAACTCAAGTGAGCTGGAGGAGACTGACGTGATAAACGCATCTTTACATGAAGAGGTTCTACTTATTTCCCATAAAGAAGCAGTAGTGCAACTGTGCCTTTAAAAGTCAGCTCTGGAGGCTTGCTGCAAAATATCCCCAGGGTGGGGGAATGGTAGCTGTTCATTTGCAAGTACTTTTGGAGGAAACGGATTATCCGAACACATTCTAGTCTGGGTTCAGGCCTGGCTGTGGGACCATATTGCCCTTGGTCACCTTGATGGATGGCTTTTATTGGGAGAAGGCAGGGAGAGTGTGGCCCTGTTGCTTATTCTTGACCTGTGACTTTGGATACCATTGATTGGTAGTATCCTGAGGATAAGTTCTGTAGGAGTCACTAGGTTGCAGTGGTTTGGCTCCTACATAAGGGGATGGTTCCATAAAATATTATTGGGCTATTGTATTTTGGACAACTGGCAGCTGTGCCATTCCAAAAGAGTTCCATCTGGTTGTTGTTGGCATCTTTCTAACTCGGGAGACAGTGGAAGAGTGTGCCTTTGGGGGTAAAGTCAAGACTTTGGAGAGTCACAGCACCCACTGTGGCTGTAGAGACCAACGCAGGAGAGACATGTTTTGTTGTAGGTGGGGCAGGTGAAGGCATCTGGTTTTCATTGCTACAGGTGCACCGTGACGTTCTTCTCTCTGAGCTCCTCCTAGCGGAGGGGAGGAGTTCCATCTTGCCTCCAAGTTACTTTTACCATGATAATGCAAGTAAATGTGAATTAACAGACAATATTTCTTCTAAAAATATTCAAAACCTGCATTTGCTTTCATGGTAGGAACTTTCTAAGTAACTCATAAATTCATGATTCCAGTGTTTTTCACATGGGTTGGCCCAAGGTCTCACTTGCTCTTAAGTTTTTCACATCTACTTCCTGTAAATCCATCCTACAGAGAGGCCTTGTGATCATGCACATCTTATCCCCTGCTTTGTCTTTTATTTGCTCTCTCTGGGGCAGGGCTATATCTCCAAATGTGTTTGTAAAAAGGTTTAAGCACACTGCCGCCTTACTCTTAACCAGGCCTCCCTGACCTACTCCAAGATAGCTATTAAGGAGAATCAACAGGAAATTGTGATGCTGCAAACCTCTGAAGAGAGTTTCACCACCACAAACACAATTTAGTCAGCAGAATCTTCTTAAATGCAAACTAGACCAGTGGAAGGAGGGGGAAGTAATACCTTGAATAAACAGAGAAGCATTACAGCATACCTGGAAGTCAACATACTTATTTTCTAGGAACAATGGGGAAAGAGTGTTCCCAAGTCAAGAGCCTTCACCAGTGCTCTGCTTTTAGTTACAGAAAACCCTTTCAATAACAGATTTCAAGTCTCAGCAAACAACTAGACTGTTTGACTAGTTTGCATAACTTCCTTAATGAAGTCAGATCAAAGTCATATAGTTTTAGAGAGTTTTGCTATAAATCAAAACATTTGGTAAGTTCGCATCTATGCAGACCAAAATATAAGGATCAATGTTAAATATGAACTGATCTCTAATAGTTTTGCCTTCAAAATGTTAGTTATATCATAACTTATTTACTTGAAGCACAACTCTTCCTAGTTTTGTCTACATCTGAATTAATTCATGAAATTATTTCTATTTTTCATTTTTAAAAGACTAATAATGCAATTAACAATAATAATAATATGTTGCCCCTCATTGTTTTGTTCTGTAACCTATGCATGTTTACTTGGAAATGAGTTTTGCTATGTTTCATGGGACTTCCTCCCATGAACGTGTTTTCTATGAACCGCCCTGACACCTCTGGGTATAGGACGGTATATAAATTCAATAAATAATAATGATAATATTTCATACTGTAGTTTTTGGCTGGGATCCAATACTTAGTTACCTGGGAATAAATCCTGCTGGACCCAGTGGTTCGTGCTTCCTCTGCATAATCTGAAGTTTTCTTATTTTCTTATCCAAACTGATCAACATTTGAAAACTATCTTTTTACAACTTCTGTATTTTACTAAGTATATAAAAGGATAATATTTTCATAGATGAATTATTTCAACATAAGCCTCTGCTGCAATCTCATGGCAAATACAGAACAACTCCAGTGATGTTAATCAACAAGCACCAAGCAAAAGGTTCAGACCTATATGAGTTACACAAGAAGTCCTTAGTTTTCATCCACAACCATCATTGAGATGTAGTCTTTGTAGCGAACATTATTTGTTTCTGGATCCACAGCAGCAGACAGCATTTCCTCCATTTCTTCTTGAGTGAAAGGCTCACCTGCAGCAAAAACAGGAATATTTGCAAATGGCTATCGTTTTTATTTATTTTTTACTGCTCAGCCTTCTCAAGCATTCTTGCTACTTACCGTATGTTTTTTCAATCACACCAAGAAAAAAGCACAGACCTGGGTAATTTTGCTTTCATTGCATACACACATAATCATATAACAGATGAACTTGGTAACTTCTTAGCACAATTCAAAGTGCTGGTTTTCACTTTTAATGGCTTGTGATTCAAGTGTCTTTAGGGCCACCTTCTCCCACATGAACCTGCCTGATTATTAAGATCATTCTCAGAAAGTAAAATTAACTACGAACCCCCAAAATTGGGGTCCCCTCCAAACCTGGGCCCTTCTCAGAGGCCCTTTTCCGGGTTCCTGCACTATCAGAGGCCGAGGTGGGAGCTGACCACATATAGCTGTGGAGTCTGCACTTAAGGACAGCAAAAGCATCTTGTAAATATACCTTCTTCAGTCATGTACTTGACCAGCTCATCTTTAGTAAGATGTCCACATTTATTCTGGTCTAGAACCTAAAAAGAATAGAATATAAAATATTACTCTTCCTTCTCTTGATTTAAGTAGTATTCTCCTCCATAAGTAGAATTTAATTGATACAGACCTCAAATGCACGTAAAAGAATATCTTCTGGAATTGGGCGGTACCTGAAATGATTCAATTAAAAAAATACTTAGTGGTGTTATGTATCTCAGTTGTGCCCCAGTCTCTTTGCTGCAGCAGCACCATTGCCTTGCTCTTCTCTTTTAAGAAGAGTATCATTTGTTGTTGCAATCTGGGCTCTGAGAAAGACCTCTAAGCAGAGGTCTATGAATTACTTATGATGATGCTTACTTTGTACTGCTAATTAGGTAAAGTCATTATCCATGCCAATTTTTGTTCTCAACATATCTTCCCATGGAATTTGTTACCATTTTATTTAAGAGAAAGTCTCTAGAAAGACATACACAATGAAGTCAATACAGTGGAAGAATAGTAGAATTGACATGCCCAGTTTTAAAAACAAATCTATTATATTTTTTTCACAGTGAAGCTTATACTTTAAAACAGATTTTGTCTGTACAGCTTATAAAAGAACCTTGAATAAAATTAGATGTGTGTGTGTGTGATTATTATTATTATTAATTGAATTTATATACCGCCCTACACCCGGGGGCCTCAGGGTGGTTCACAGAATAAAATCAAGATATAAAACCACAAAATACATAATAAAAATAAAAACAACAACCCAATAGCCCACCCTATATAAATATATGCATGACTCAAGTTATATAAACAGGTCCTTTTTTAAATCACCTTCTTTCCGTCAATACTCTAGTCATCATGGGAAGAAATTTTTCCAAACGAATAAACCCAGTTGGTTCTTCTTCTTCTACCTAAAAATAAAAATACATAAGCAAGATGAAATACAGACAAACTGAAAAGAAAACGAGTTTTCTCAAGTTTAAGCTAGCAGATATTTGCAAACATAATAATAAAAGAAAGGCAAATATCTTATCCTTCACATGGATGCATTGAATCCATGGACTGATGCTGAGAATAGGACATCTGTAGCAGAGGGCAGTCAGATGTGGAGAGCAGAGAGGATACATCAGACCAGTCCCCATTCCTCTCCTTCCTCGCTGATCTGTAACACTGGCCACATACAGATGGCCTGGCCTTCACACAAAGCAGAGTGCTCAGACACGGGGCCCAGAGTATGCATTGCATGGGCATAATCAGAGTGGGAGTGTATGGTGAAATTCTGAATCAGTGGATGTTGAAAACAGGAGGAGCAGAATGCCTGCAGAATGTACCAGGAACACGTCCCCTTTAAACTACCTTGCACCAATATTAAAAAAGGAGGTTGGGGTTTCTCTGATGTCAGCATAGGAACAAAGGAAGCCAATTTATACAGAGTCAGACTGTAGGTTTATCTACGCTGATTAGAAGCAACTCCCCAGAGTTTCAGAATGAGGTCTTTCTTAGCTATACCTGGCAGGTCTTGAACTCTGAATCTTTTGTATGCAAAGCATGGACTCTGCAATTGAATTAGAACCTGGTCCCCAAATAACTTCGGAATAGTGCTTGTAGTTCCTTGATACAGTATTTCAACTCCCGCTAGACTTGCAACCATTAGCAGGCAGCCTACACGTTAGCACAAATTACGGTATACTATGAGAGGCCAGTTATAGATAGATTTCACTTACCTAATACCTGGGTCAGCTGACACCAGTGATATGTTACAGTGCAGAAAGCTATCTGATGCCACTTTGCTTTTCTATCTTAGGAAAGTCATGGGAGATTGGTCTCCACATTATACCAGAACAGACTCTTAAATAGAAATTTTATATAGCAAAATATAACGACTCAATAAAATACACTAAATAAAATACGCTAAATACACTTTGTATTGGCAGGCTATCCTATCTCAGTTTGAAAACATGCTGGGAGAATCACTGAACATTAATAGAATGCGTTCTTAATTCTGCCTTGCCTTCTTC
Source organism: Podarcis bocagei (assembly GCF_964188305.1). Taxonomy (NCBI): domain Eukaryota; kingdom Metazoa; phylum Chordata; class Lepidosauria; order Squamata; family Lacertidae; genus Podarcis; species Podarcis bocagei. The sequence continues at coordinate 66,362,219 of NC_138127.1, read as the reverse complement.
CACCTGCCTTGCCCCACCCTCCAGTCTCTGCTTCTCAATTTGTATTGTATTATTTTATGCACTGTGACTTGCCATTGTTTTATTGATTATAGTTTAGAATCTTTTTATTACAATTGTTAAGAGCGGATTTCTGTTTAATTTTTATATGCTGATATTTAATATTATTCTATACTATTCTAATGGATTGTTGAATATTACTTTATTTGATATAAGTTGCTTATTTTAAAGTTATGTTTTATTATCACATTTTTGTATTGGATTAGATTGTTATAAGGTGTACATTCTTTGTTTCTTCAGCTTGTAAACCACTTTGGGTATTGTAAAATAGAAATACAGTATACAAATTAAAAGTGATGATGATGAAAATTAAGATTCTAACAAGGATACTAAGATGATTCTAACAATTATATAGGTTAAAGCTTGTTGTTTTAAACATATTGTTTGTTGACATCCAATTTGTTCATTATCATAATACTCCCAAGACTAGACGAGACAAGTAACAGTGGGCATTTTCAGTAACTCAACATTGTCCTCTAGTGGTAACAGTACATTTGTGCAAAACACTGCTCCTTCAAAACATAATTTTTGAAAGAATAAAATGTTATTATATGAAATTGTTTACACTGGAGCAGTTATTTCTCTTGGAAGAACGAAACCATCCATGAAGAACAGGATACCTTTCATAGTCAAGATCAGAAAAGAACAGAGGCAGTCTAGTGACAATGTGTAGAATAGACCTCTAGTTAAGGAATTGTTACAGAAGTGCTTTATCCACAAAAGTAAAGTTATACTTCTAAGACCTATTGACTGCATTCATTTTTGATACAGTAGCCTGTAGCATTACTGAGCCATTATTTTACTTCATCAATTTCACAGTTGAGTATTTCCTGAAAACTGGTATTTATTACAAAGGGGGGATTTGATTAGACAGTCCTGAGGTTAAAGTCATTAGCCCTATCTGGGCATTTGGTCTTGTCAGGTATAAACAAAGGTGCAAGGAGAGTGAGGGTGCACAGCTAAGTCCTGTCCCTGCAGAATTTTAATTCTTGCAAGGGTTTCCACCACAGGTAAGGTTCCCTGCTTCAGTCTTTTAGCTCTCACACTCATGGAGGACTCTGAACTGTGCACAAATGATGCACTTTAGGTATGGGTATAAAGGCAGTTCCTCCATATGGTATTTTAAACTTTTGTTAATTTAGGAAGAGAGATCAGATTTCCTGTATAAAATGATAGAACTTTAAAAACACAGTACCTCTGCAATCATATCATGTAGATCCCCTTCACTTGGGCAGCATCCTAACGACCTAATGATTGTACCAATCTCCCTGAAAGAAAGAATATATTTGTTAATAAATCTGCAGTGCAATACAAATCTTTAGCAGCTACAGTTGTGGGCCAATTCCTCTTTTACCCAGCAGCTCCCCATACCCTACCTAAACATACGCTACTTACATTGCTTAGAAGCTGGCCAGAATATCACACCATTCGACATTGGAGTTAATGCTTTATTATCAAAAACATGATCCTTACAGACTTGGATTTGTGTCAGGCCTAATGAGTGCAATAGTTCGGTAGGCCTTACCCCATGAAATCAGTTGTCTAAAGGTCCCTGCCTCCCCTCAGCCATCTATGTCCCCTTTTCTCCAGGCTTTTTCCAAGCAATCAGAGACTGCACCTCCTTGTCTGCATCTGCTCCTCCTGCTTCATGCCTTTTCTGGCTCTAGGAGTCAGTGGGGAGGGGAGCTTGTCTCAACAGAAGAGACACCAGTGACTCATCACCAGCCTGACTCATCTCTGTTTCTTGACTTCCCTCCTCCCACTCACCTGCTTTAGCTTCTGCCTCTGATTCTGGACTTCTCTCTGCCACAGTCTCTCCCAGCTCACTAAGTCCTGTTACCTCTTCAGCTTCTGACACCTTCTCTTTTCCCTCTAATAACTCATTGTTGTCCCACCACCACTCCCTGGGCTCTGAGCCTTCTTCCCTTGGTGGTTTCCCAGCTGGCTCCTCCCACCATTCTTCTGTGTCCAACCAGTTCATGACAGGTTCTGACTCCTGATCCTCCAGAGAGGATTTTTAGGAGGCACAGACAGCTGCAGGGAGAAGAAGAGAACAGGAAACTTCCCTCACATGAACATATTTTGTTTGTCTGTCTGTCTGTCTGTTTGTTTGTCTGTTTATTGTTTGTTTATTAAATTTCTATACCACCCTTCATCCAATGATCCCAGGGTGGTTTACAATATAAAAACACAAAAATACATAACATAGTAACAAACAAATACCTCCCATCCTACAGTGACTAGATACCTAAAATTACTTCAAATTTAGTTGGTGCTCTTGAGACCAGAGATACAAGCCTAGTGGCAAATTAAACATGTATCAGCAGCTCTCTTTAATAAAAAAAAAAATTAAAGTTGAACTGTGCTTATTGAGAAAGTGTTGCAAGATTTTGGGCATGCGTATCCTTGAAATAAAATTTAAAGAAGATACAGTAATCTTTTTTTCCCTTTGCATGTCCGTATAGAAACAAAACAATTCTACAGGATGATGCTATAACCCAATTAAGTTGCTGTTGTAGGAGACAACTGCTAAAAAATAGTCTAAGAGTCTTCTGGCAATTTATGAACTATTTATTATAATGCCATAATAAATATTATTTTCATCTTTAAGGTACCACAAGACTCTAATGCTGTAGCTTTTGCTGTGGCTAACCTTTCTAGAAACTGAAACAGCTAAAAAGGCATCCTATAAAGTTTTGTCATCCTTGCCTCCGAAACACCTTACAAATGCCTTTAAGTTTGTGCTGGTGCCAGAAGTATTCCAAGAGTCCTTCAGATAAGGCAAAGGGAAACTACCAGCTGCCTAGTTCCCACCTCCATCCACTCATTGCCCCCTAAAATCCACTGTATAGTTCAGGAGCTTCCCCGGAGTGCAGGCAAGGCAGTGTCAATGGCAGCTGCTGCTGCCTCAAAAGGAGTGAGGCTAATTCACAAGCCCTGAGGCAAATGTACAGTGGTACCTCAGGCGCTTCAGGTTACAGATGCTTCAGGTTACAGACTCCGCTAACCCAAAAATAGTACCTCGGATTAAGAACTTTGCTTCAGGATAAGAACAGAAATCGCGCAGCGGCGGCGCGGAGACAGCAGGAGGCCCCATTAGCTAAAGTGGTACCTCAGGTTAAGAACAGTTTCAGCTTAAGAACGGACCTCCAGAATGAATTAAGTTCTTAACCTGAGGTTCCACTGTATACCAATATACACCAACTCTGGTTTCTTGCACTCTAAAACACTGTTACATTGTAATAGTTCTGAAAGAAGATCTTCCAGACCTGACATCCACAGTTTTATTACACTCATGGTCAAACACCTCAAAAGCCTCAGTGATCTTCTTATGGATTTCAGTTATTGCAGACTCTGCAAAATGAAACAATAATGAATGTGTTATATATATATATATAATTTCTCTTGTCCACAGTATGACAATATCTTTCTTATAACCAACCAAAGTGTCATAAAACAGTGAGGAATCTTCTGAGTTCTCTGTAATTCTTTATCAGATAAGGCATTTAGCAAAACATATTATTTATAAGTTTTGTTTGTTTACTTTGTGTGTTGTGAGCTGTTCTGAAAACAATTTCCTTTGTGTGAAGGCAGTATATCAAGTAAAACAGAAAGTCGGTGAAATGTAATTGAAATTTCTCAATCCGCTTTCTTTGAATCTGTCCCTTTAATCATTTCTGAAAAACTCCAATTGGTAATGACATTTCGGAGAGATGTTGCCTCCCCCAACCTAGTCATCTTAGAGCTAAACTAAATGCATTTTTCACATCTCTAACCCTGGCAAGCATGATTTTTAAAAAAATAAAAAAATCTGGGCATTGATGTTTGGGGGTTTTAAACATTTGCCCCGCCACAGTCCCAAGCAGAACCAGAGTCCGTCCCCCGCTCCATCAGCTATTTGCAGTCGAAGGCAAGCTCCCATTAGTAGTAATGGGAGCCTTCCTCACAGTGGAAAATAGCACATCCCCATAGCTGATTCAGATCAAACCATGGCAACTGGTGTCTATCACACCACAGACCACATCCAGTTACCTACACACCAGCTATTTATTCATTTATTAAACTGCATTTTAGGTCTAAAGGAATAAAATATCTGCATGCATACTTACTGAAGATTTTGATATAAATAAATTTTCATGACGAGGGTGCTGAATATACTAATTAACCAGGATAGGTTTACACTGGATTGTACCCAACTAAGTTCTACTCAGAAGAGACCCGGTGAAATTAATGAACCTAAGTTAGCCATGTCTATTAATGTTAATGGATCTGTTCTGAGTAGTACTAGCACTAGCTACTCTATTGCAAGTTACAGTGAAGGATAATTTACAGCACCATGCTAATGATGTCTACTCAGAAGCAGGTCTTGTTGAATTCAGTGGAACTTGAATTCAGGTAAGTGGGGTTAGGATTGCACCCTTACTGCTGATTGAGGACATCTTTGTACAAGGAAGGTTTGGAGTGTTTTGTCCATTTTCTTTAAGTGGTTATATGCTAGAAGTCAAAGCCTGTTGAACAGTTGTGTTTTTGAGAATACACTGGAATACTGATTAAGATGCATTTGGCTAATATTGCATTTGGCTAATACTGTAACACAGCATATTAGAACTGGCCTAAGAATTTAATAGTAGCGTTTATACATTTATTATTTGTTCATTTCCTTGCAATAAAGAACATTGTATATTCTATATACATTTTTTCTTAATTTATTTATTTTTTGGCTACGATGTGTGTGGTTTTTTAGCTTGATAGTAAGTGGTGAAATTATTCATACTTACTTCCAGAACTATAGACCTTTTATTCACAGCATTTTAAACTTGATAATTAAATGGTAGCTTTATAATGAGTTTTAATTTAAAGTGATTATTTGTCATGGTATAAACTATGCAAATTGCATTAATATTTTATTGGGGTTGCCACCTATGTGAATTATCAGCAATGGTCCCAGATATTTGGGAAATTTTAGGTGAATCTTAGTAAGTTATACAGGTTCCATCTCTTTGAGGATAGGGAAGGCAGGAATTTTCAGATCGGCTTTTCTGACTGCTCTCAACAGTACCCAGAAGTTTTGATGCTATTCCCTTGCATAAGGTAAAAAGGTAAAGGACCCCTGGATGCTTCAGGCCGAGGGTGCCAGTGTTTGTCCACAGTTTTCCAGGTCATGTGGCCAGCATGACTAAACCACTTCTGGCGCAATGGGACACCATGACGAGTGCCAGAGTGCATGGAAACATTGTTTAGCTTGGATAATAATAATGACAGTACCCCAACTGGTAAAGAGAAGAAACCAGACAGCTGATGAGGGGGGCGGGGAATCTAACTTAACTCTGAAATGTGACAGACCATGTTGCTTTCTTCTTCCATGTTAATTTGCAGAATAAGGACTTCCAGAATGGTAGCCATGTCCATCTGTTGCAGCAAAACCAACAAAGAATCTTGTGGCAGCTTTCAAATTTAGCAAATGCATTGTAGCATATGCTTTCGGGGATCACAGGGTGCTCATAGCATAGTAAATTCACTCTATGTGGGCCAACTCTTGGTGTTGGTCCAGAGGCTGCAGCAGTGGCTACAGTAGGTTCATTCGGGCACAAACTACACTCTGCTTGTAGGATTTGCATTGGCTGCCGATTTGCTACTGGGCCAAGTTCAAGGTGTTGGCACTAGCCCGGGGGTCGGCAACCTGCGGCTCCAGAGCCGCATGCGGCTCTTTAAAGCCTTTGCTGCGGCTCCGGGGCGGAGGCGCGAGGGGAGGGCGCGAGGGAAGGAGGCGAGGGGCGGGCGCGAGGGGAGGGCGCGAGGGAAGGAGGCGAGGGGCGGGCGCGAGGGAAGGAGGCGAGGGGAGGGCGCGAGGGAAGGAGGCGAGGGGCGGGGGCGAGGGGAGGGCGCGAGGGAAGGAGGCGAGGGGCGGGCGAGGGGAGGGCGCGAGGGAAGGAGGCGAGGGGCGGGCGCGAGGGGAGGGCGCGAGGGAAGGAGGCGAGGGGCGAGAGGAGGGCGCGAGGGAAGGAGGCGAGGGGCGGGGGCGAGGGGAGGGCGCGAGGGAAGGAGGCGAGGGGCGGGCGCGAGGGGAGGGCGCGAGGGGAGGAGGCGGAAGAGTTAGTTGCCTGAAGCCACTGTTCAAAACTGGTCACTGTTTTGAAGGGGAGTGAAGAACACACACTCAAAAAAAGGTAACTTGTTAATTTAATGTTTATTATGTTTACTGATTTGTGCTTTGTGACTGTTTGAGGTGGGGGTTTTTTCTTGGGAGGCTGGGCGGCGCGAAGAGAGGGAGGCTTGTGGTAGCGTCGGGGCTTGTCTCTAGCAAAGTAAGTCCTCGCTATTTGGTCACATGCGCAGCATTGTGGCTTCGGAGCTCCAACACTTGCTTTGCCGGCTGCTTTCAAAAGCGTCGGAATCAGCTGTGCTGTTGCTGGGTAACCGGATCGTCCCAGCAGCCATCTTATCTGCCCATGTGGTCTTCTGAGGCGGCCGCCATCTTACTATAGGAAATTCCACGTGGGAGTTACCGTATTTTTCGCACTATAGGACGCACTTTTTCCCCTCCAAAAATGAAGGGGAAATGTGTGTGCGTCCTATGGTGCGAATGCAGGCTTTCGCTGAAGCCTGGAGAGCCCCACCGCCAGCCCCACAAGCTCGGGGGACAGCGGGAGAGGCGCAGTGCGCCCTTCCCGCTGTCCCCCGACTTGGTTAGAAGGCTGGCGGGGGGAGAAGCCTGCTCCTCCCCCTCGCCAGCCCCGCAAACTCGGGAGACAGCGGCAGGGGCGCAGCGCGCCTTTGCCGCTGTCCCCCGACTTGGTTAGAAGGCTGGCGGGGGGAGAAGCCTGCTCCTCCCCCTCGCCAGCCCCGCAAACTCGGGAGACAGCGGCAGGGGCGCAGCGCGCCTTTGCCGCTGTCCCCCGACTTGGCTAGAAGGCTGGCGGGGGGAGAAGCCTGCTCCTCCCCGTCGCCAGCCCCGCAAACTCGGGGGACAGCGGCAGGGGCGCAGCGCGCCTTTGCCGCTGTCCCCCGACTTGTCTAGAAGGCTGGCGGGGGGAGAAGCCTGCTCCTCCCCGTCGCCAGCCCCGCAAACTCGGGGGACAGCGGCAGGGGCGCAGCGCGCCTTTGCCGCTGTCCCCCGACTTGTCTAGAAGGCTGGCGGGGGGAGAAGCCTGCTCCTCCCCGTCGCCAGCCCCGCAAACTCGGGAGACAGCGGGAGAGGCGCAGCGCGCCTTTGCCGCTGTCCCCCGACTTGTCTAGAAGGCTGGCGGGGGGAGAAGCCTGCTCCTCCCCGTCGCCAGCCCCGCAAACTCGGGAGACAGCGGCAGGGGCGCAGCGCGCCTTTGCCGCTGTCCCCCAACTTGGTTAGAAGGCTGGGGGGGGGAGAAGCCTGCTCCTCCCCCTCGCCAGCCCCGCAAACTCGGGAGACAGCGGGAGAGGCGCAGCGCGCCTTTGCCGCTGTCCCCCGACTTGGCAAGAAGGCTGGCGGGGGGAGAAGCCTGCTCCTCCCCGTCGCCAGCCCCGCAAACTCGGGGGACAGCGGCAGGGGCGCAGCGCGCCTTTGCCGCTGTCCCCCGACTTGGCTAGAAGGCTGGCGGGGGGAGAAGCCTGCTCCTCCCCGTCGCCAGCCCCGCAAACTCGGGGGACAGCGGCAGGGGCGCAGCGCGCCTTTGCCACTGTCCCCCGACTTGTCTAGAAGGCTGGCGGGGGGAGAAGCCTGCTCCTCCCCGTCGCCAGCCCCGCAAACTCGGGAGACAGCGGGAGAGGCGCAGCGCGCCTTTGCCGCTGTCCCCCGACTTGTCTAGAAGGCTGGCGGGGGGAGAAGCCTGCTCCTCCCCGTCGCCAGCCCCGCAAACTCGGGAGACAGCGGGAGAGGCGCAGCGCGCCTTTGCCGCTGTCCCCCGACTTGGTTAGAAGGCTGGGGGGGGGAGCCTGGTTTTGCGGGAGGCGGGGGAATCCCCCCGCCTCCCAGGAAAGCCAGGAGAAGCTGTGCAGCCCTTTTAAAAGGCGCGTGGCTTCTGCCGGTTTTGCGGGAGGCGGGGGAATCCCCCCGCCTCCCAGGAAAGCCAGGAGAAGCTGTGCAGCCCTTTTAAAAGGCGCGCGGCTTCTGCCGGTTTTGCGGGAGGCGGGGGAATACCCCCGCCTCCCAGGAAAGCCAGGAGACGCCGTGCAGCCCTTTTAAAAGGCGCGCGGCTTCTGCCGGTTTTGCGGGAGGCGGGGGAATCCCCCCGCCTCCCAGGAAAGCTAGGAGAAGCCGTGATCTCTTTAAAGGGTTTGCACGGCTTCTGCGGGCTTTGGGGAGAGGTGAGGGAATCCCCCCACCTCCCAGTAAAGCCAGGAAAGCCCTGTGAAGCCCCTCCGCCAAGGAGAGGCTGCACGGGGCTAAAGGGGAAGCCAAAACAGCGAGCGGGATCCATCCCGCTCGCTGCCTTGGCTTGATCCATAGCTGCATGCAACCTCTCCGGCAGGGAGAGGTTGTGTGCAGCCTGTACGCTGCTCTTTGGGGCTGCGGGGGGGAAAAAGATTTTTTTTCTTGAATTCCCCCCCTAAAAACTGGGTGCGCCCTATGGTCCGGTGCGCCCTATGGTGCGAAAAATACGGTAGTTGCCTGAAGCCCCTTTTTAAACTTAAGCAGGGGAAAGTTTGGTGAATAGCTTTTCCTTGGGGAACGTTATGCAACAGCTTATTGCTGGTCTTTGTCGTCCCGCCTTTGTAAGCAGGCTGCATTGAAAGGGGGCATATACAATGGTCACTGTTTTGAAGGGGAGTGAAGAACACACGCTCAAAAAAAGGTAACTTGTTAATTTAATGTTTATTTCTATGAGGAGGAGTAATTCTGAGGGGTCAAACAAAGAAATAATAAAAAGTGTCAAAAAAGGTATTTTTATAATGACGAATGCCTCATTATTATATATTATTTACATCAGGCACTGATTATGATTTATGGTACCTGATTAATTTTCTATGGCATTTTGGGGCATTGGTTATTGGGCATAGCAAGTTGCGGTCGCGTGGAATTTGTGCTTTGTGACCATTTGAAGTGGGTTTTTTTCCTTGGGAGGCTGGGCGGCGCGAAGAGAGGGATTATTTTTATAATGACGAGGATGACATTGGGCCCTCATTATTAATTATTATTTACATCAGGCACTGATTATGATTTATGGTTCACTGGGGCCCTGGTTAATTTTCTTTGGCATTTTGTGGCATTGATTATGCAGTCGCGGTCGCGTGGAATTCCACGTGGAGTTAGTTGCCTGAAGCCCCTTTTTAAGCGAAGCCCCTTTTTAAACTTAAGCAGGGGAAGGTTTGGTGAAAGTTTGGTGAATTGCTGCCAAGGAGTGTGGTGGAGTCTCCTTCTTTGGAGGTCTTTAAGCAGAGGCTTGACAACCATATCTCAGGAGTGCTCTGATGGTGTTTCCTGCTTGGCAGGGGGTTGGACTCGATGGCCCTTGTGGTCTCTTCCACATATGTATGTGAGCAGGTCTTCTCCAACATGAACTATATTAAAAACAAACACCGATCACGCCTCACAGATGACAGCTTGCAAGCCTGTGTGAAAATGAAGGTGACGTCTTACAGCCCTGATGTGCAGACACTGAGTACTGAGGTTCAGGAGCAAAAGTCCCATTAACCTGGTTACCTGGTTGTAAATTAAATATTTTAATTAGCTATTAATTTGTCCTTTTTTCTTGAGATTGACTGCTGACTGCACGATCCTGTATATATAGCATTAAGGCCAGAAACAATATATGCAGTGTTATATTTGTTTTAAATGTTGCAATGTTTTTGCGGCTCCCAGTTGTTGTTGTTTTTTCAGAAACGGGTCCAAGTGGCTCTTTTTGTCTTAAAGGTTGCAGACCCCTGCACTAGCCTATAAGGCCCTATACAGCTCAGGATCAGGTTACTTGAGAGATGGCCTTATACCCTCAGGAGATCACTGCAATCCTTGGGAGAGTTTCTCCTGCAAGTTTCATACATCTCAGAAACCGCTCTGCAGTACTGTAACTCAGAGTAGGGCTTTTAGTGTGGTTGCCTCTGTTCTGTGGAACAGCATTCGCAACAGCTCAGGACTCAGATTTCTTAGTTTACTCCTGTCTTCACAGCACAGCAACCTCTTGAGGTGGAGCAACTCCTGTTTCCATGGTGCACTGGGCTCTTGAGGCAAAGAAATGATCCTAAAGCATTCATAAGCACACTTACAGTGAAGGAACTGCTACTAAACTCAGCAGAGCTAACATGAGAATAGTTAGGAATACATGATTTTGGTCCGAACTAACAAGAATGTATGAACTGCAAAAAACTTGCACTACTTTTACTTGCAAATGCAATTTCATTTGATCAAAATGGACCACCCATGGAAGCAAATATATGTACTTTGGGATATTTCTGCCAGTAACCAACAAGACAAATAAATGCAGTATTGGATGCAAGGATATAGCCATGCCTGGCAATGTTCATAAGACAACTTTGTTACCCAATTCAAAATTCTACACCATGGACTGATACTGCTTGTGCACTATCAACAGGGGCAAGTCACCATATGTCCTCTTTTTCCAGGACACATCCTCTTTTTCATGGGTATGTAAAATGAGTGTCGTCATAGCGATCCTTTGTTAAAAGTAAGGTAAAGGTAAAGGGACCCCTGACCATTAGGTCCAGTCGTGGCCGACTCTGGGGGTTGCGGTGCTCATCTCGCTTTATTGGCCGAGGGAGCCGGCGCACAGCTTCCGGGTCATGTGGCCAACATGACTAAGCCGCTTCTGGCGAACCAGAGCAGCACACGGAAACACTGTTTATCTTCCCGCCGGAGCGGTACCTATTTATCTACTTGCACTTTGATGTGCTTTCGAACTGCTGGGTTGGCAGGAGTAGGGACCAAGCAATGGGAGCTCACCCCATCGCAGGGATTCGAACCGCCAACTTTCTGATCAGCAAGTCCTAGGCTCTATGGTTTAACCCACAGCGCCACCCGCGTCCCCATTGTTAAAAGTAGAAGTCCGCAAATGTGTCCTCTTTTTTGCTCTTCAAAATATGGCAACCCTAGTTAGAGAAACCTTACTTTACATGTCACAAAAGCCATTTTACCTTTCTGAAGTAAAAAAAAAAAAAAGTATGTTATATGCCTAATAATAGTCATTGCCTTAAACATTGCAACTGAGAGCATAATAAACATGACAACTGATGAAATGGCTCATGGTTGGGCCCATTCATCATATGTCTATGAGAATATTTCCACAATTAAAAGAGTACTAACTTATCACCAGTCTCACTGAGTTCAAGGAGATTATTGTAGACGAAATGTTTTGTATATCAAAACCTTGATCAAATGACATACAAAGAATATTTCAATGTAATAAGACTCAAGAGATGCTTTAACCTTGAAAGCTCTTGGAAACTGTGCATGACAATACCCTGAAGATTAATTATTAGTCAATACTGTGACTGTTATTGCTCAGAGAGAGACAAAGAACATCTACTGAAATTTCTAATTTATACAGGAGCATCAGTTCACAGAATAAAAAGTATGACCAAGACTTGTGTATCATATAATTCTGAAAGTGAGCTTTTAGGGAAATGCTGTTTACCACATTTCTGAGAACCAGTCATCAAACCAATTTATATAAACTCTTCCTCTTTGAGGAAAAAAAGCTTTTATCTTTCTTGTGTTCAGCCTTTTTACTGGCAATATCCAACAGAAGACTAGATCATTCCTGAAGTCTTCAGAAATATTAAATAATTGCTGGGGAGAAGTGTGGAAATTTCCCAGCCTCCTAATATTTAAAGTTTTCAGCTAAGAAGTTATAACACCATACAAGGTGAATCACTACCATGCACACACTCTGTTAATCAGCTGTATAGGGCACCTATTTCAGATAGGGAATTTAGAGAAGATTATGTATGCATGTTTATACACCTTTTAAATAAATGGCAATTAAGCACTTAAATTTAAATCTTATATAAATCAATGGGATTTACAACTTGAGCCTAACCCAAGTTAGGCTTGGCCAAGGGGGGGGGCAGGGGGCAGCTCCCCCCCCCCCCAATCAAGTAAATCAATAAAAGTACCATACTTAACTGAGGTCCTGCACTCCCCTCCGCAACATTCAGCCTGGCTATGCCCATAGCCTAACCCAGTGTATTTTATTTTTGCTATACAAATATGCCCACTAAACCTACTAACCGACAAAAAAAAATTTATAGCCCACCAAGTCACACATGCTAATGTAGATTTCGGTAGGTATCTGTCTCAGAAGAAAATGGAAGAGTGCACCTTTGAGGGTGAAGTCAAACCACTGGAGAGTTACAGCACCTCCTGTGGCTGTAGAGACTGATATGGGAGAGACATGTTTTGTTGCAGCTGGGGCGGATAGGAATACACTGTTGTTATGCTGGGCAAAACATGTAGCTACTTTCAGCCCTGGAGAAATGTAATATGTGACACGACTGTCCAAAAAGGGCATCTATTTATTGCATACAGTGGTACCTCGGGATGCGAATGGGATCCGTTTTGGAGCCCCATTCACATCCTGAAGCGAGCGCAACCTGCGTCCGTGTGTCACGTCTCGCCGCTTCCGCGCAAGCGTGTAATGTCATTTTTGACCGTCTGTGCATGTGTGCACGGTGAAACCTGGAAGTAACGCGCTCCGTTACTTCTGAGTTGCCGCGGAGCGCAACCCGAAAATACTTAACTTGAAGCACATTTATCCCAAAGTATGACTGCACAGATAAATGTGAATTAATGTGTAACGCCGCTGACATAAGTAATAATATTTATTATTTATGCCCCACCCCATCTGACTGGGTTTCCCCAGCAAACTGAATTGTGCCCTGCTTATAAAAATGGCACTATATTTTTAATACTGATGATTTCGTTATGCAAAATAAAACTATATGGGATAGCTCAGTTGGGAAGGCATGAGACTCTTACTCTCACAGTTGTGCCCGTGTTGGGGAAAAGATTCCTGGGTTGCCGTGGGTTGGATAAGATGACCTTGTGGCGAGGTCCCTTCAAACTTTTATGATTCTGTGAAATATGGGAAATATGTGCGTCAAGCAGTTAAAGCTGAAGAAATTGCGTCTGACAGTGTGAAGTCAGCTGGCCAATATTTCCAGCGCAGGATGTGGAGCAAGTTTCGCATTCAGGCAGTTCTGCAACACCCACATTTTGGGGCCGCTCTCAAAAGGCATCCTGCTGAACTCTTCTGCCATGTTGGAGATGAACGTGCCATCTTGCGGGGAGGGAGGGAAGGAGGCCGGCGTGCGCGTGGACCCAGCGGGGCTCCGACCCGCCCGCCCAACCTGTGTTCTCTGGGCTTCACTACTACTCCACAAGACGCAGCCTAAGGGTAGCACCGGGGATAAAGGCCGAGAGAATCAGCCAGCTGCTTTTCCTCAGCCTCCCGGAGGCTTTGCCCTTACCCGCTGCAGCGGCTTCCTTGTCCTCAGTCGCCATGCTGTTTCCTTAGCGGTTGCCATGGAGACGCTGGAGCTTCACAGGCCTTCTCCCTCTCCAGCGCCTCCGTCGCGCTGCCTGATTTGGCGGCAACGCGCACAGGCGGATTTCTCTGTGTCGATCCGTTCCTACGTGTTCTTGCATTGCGGTGCCCTCGTAGGAGAGGGTGCTTAAGAAAGCGGGCATGGGGAAACATCAGGAAACAAATGCACGGGGAGCAGTTTGAAATGCGCTGTGTTTCTTGTTCCCATATATATCGTACACATAGCGGCTGCATTGCATTGCTTGCGTGAAGTGCTCTCCAGTTCCAAAGCAATATGCGCGCACTTTCTCACACGCACACTTCATGCTCCCAGGTCCAAGGGACGGTTTTGCTAAAAGGGAGGGCAGGGAGGTCTAGCAGAAGGGGGAGAAGGGCGTTTTTAGAGACTGTTTCTAATCACCTTAACATGTGTGCTGTAAGAAGAAACAAAACAAAACCCCACGTTCAGTAAGTGTCAAAAAAAACCCCACCAACACTGAGCCCCATGCACACTGACTAGACAGCTGCAGAGGAGGGATGTTCTGGTTCTTTGCTGGCGGAAACCTTGGCAGCATCGACAAGCTGTTTGAAGTATGATTTGATTCAGAAGTATGTGCAAATAACAATAATATAAATTTTCTCCCCAATCCCTAATTAGGCATACTATCTTTTTCTCAGTCAAAAGCTCTGGGTCTTTTATGGCTGATGAACACGCAGAAATTCAATCTTGGTTGCACTCCTAGACATATCTACTCAGAAGTAAGTGTTGTTAAGGTCAATGGGACTTACCACCAGGCAAGTGTATATAGCAGGGATGGTGAGAAAGTAGATTTGTATTTACTGACAGATTTCTGGGTGATTTGCAGTTGATCCCTGAGGATTTCTGACTCCCAGTTATTTAGCAACAGTAGCAAATGAATGACTCCCCCTTCTGCCTTTTTACTGCTGAAATGAAGGAAGCTTGGGGTAAGCAGGGGTGGATTTTTATGTGAAAGAGTTGTGAGCTCTATTCAGTTCTGGTACTAAAATTCCTGTGCTCAGTTTTTTAATTCTATTGCTACAGTCCTAGCCCCACTTAACCTGGGATTAAGCCACACTGAATTCAGTAGGAGTTACTTGTGAGTAGACATGGCTAGAATGGCACTGTTAGTATATGACTTTTGTACCAAGTTCTGGATGGTGCCTCTCATGGTTTTAGTAAAAATAAAAATAAAATAGTAGATCCTGGAAGGCTGAACTCTGATGTCCATGGCAGAATCCTGAGTGTTGATGCTGCTCAAATCAGTCTGGAAGCTACATACTTTGGATGCCATACTGTCTAATCTCATATATATATGGAGTCTGCTATGGTTCTTCAGATTGAGGAACATGCACACTGTAAATAGATAATTATTATTAAGATCTTCCATTGTAAACAGGTTGTAAGATTGTGCCCAGACTCAAAACAGTGATGGGGAATGCTGCACCCCTTGTGTTACTAGAGAGCTTATTTTTCATCTAGATCTCAGCTCACTTTCTTTCTTTGCCTATTTCAAATGCAAAACTGCTGTTTCTCATACCCTTCTCTCCAGGGCACAGGTCTGTGCCTCATTCATTCAGATGAATTGCCCATTCAGGAAATATCCACAGTCCTTAAGAAACATTAGGACTCTTTTGTCAAAGATGCTGGCTATTCAGTGATTAGGCCAGTCAAATTCACAGCAGTTTGCCCTCACAGAAAACATTTGCAACTATGCTGAAATAAGCTGCTATGATAGCCAAAATGACTGGCTCCAATTTTCCTAAGGAAAAGACTCCTAAAAAGATTTACAATTAAATTTAAAGATTTAAGAATGAAGCACACAAGAGCATTCACTGGGTAAGTAATCCACGTATTACAAAGGTATTTCCCCATCACCAATAAATGGTTTCCCTTCAGTCAGACTTTCTATATTAGCAGGACAAAAGGTGATGCTTGCCTCTTTATCCAGAGGCATTGTCCCCCTTCCAGGTACATGCTGTTTTTCATGAAGATAACATTCCTTTCAGGCTTGCAGCTTCATAGTCCTCACAAACAAGTTACAGTGGTGCCTCGCAAGATGAAATTAATTCGTTTCGCGAGTTTTTTCGTCTAGCGAATTTTTCGTCTTGCGAAGCACGAAATCCCATAGGAATGCATTGAAATCCAATTAATGCGTTCCTATGGTCAAAAAAAGTCCAATCAAAGCCAAATTTGGTACAACAAGAGTTTATTAACTGCTCTTTAAAGTCACGCATACTGTAAAGAGCATTTCAAAAATTGAAGGAACAATAAATTCAGTTTCTAAACATGACAGGAAAAACATTTAAAAATCAAAAAAGGGTACATTACATTTCTAAGACTCTGGGGGACCACTCGAAGAAGGTTCCTCTTCCACTCTTTGCTTCTTGCTGAGGAACCTGTCCATGGTCTGCTGCTTCATCTGCCTTTTCAGCAGCTCCCTGAGAGGCAACATGACCGTCATATCAAAAGTGTTCGCTTGGTCATGTGCCACATGCTTGTCAGGGTGGTGCCGCTCTGCAAAAGCCTGCACCTCCTTCCACTTCTGGCAAATGTCCCTCAGTTCTTTGGAGGACGGCCGTTCCTCAGTTGCTTCCTCCTCTTCCAGCGAGGCCTGCTCCTGCGCAACCTCTGCCTGCAGTTCAACCAGCTCCTGGGTGGTCAGCTCGTCGTCGTGCTCCTCCACCAGCTCGCTGACGTCCTCCTCTGTGACCTCCAGGCCCATGGTCCTCCCCAAGGAAACAATGTCCTGCACCACTGTTGACTCTGGTGCATCAGAGTCACTTGGTGCCACACAGTCCAGCCACAGGCTGCGCCAAGCGCAATTCAAATTTCTCTGCCTGACCACGCTGTGGATTCCAGATCTCGTCTTGAACCGGTCAAACCAGCCTCTGCTTGCCTTGAAGACTTCTGGCTCGCCTGAGGTTCCTGGCTGTTCCCGGATGAGGTCTGCGTGCAAGGCCTTGGCCTTCTCACAAATCACGGCCTCAGTCACTGTGTCCCCTGCACGCTGCTTCTCTTCTATCCAGATGAGGAGCAACTTCTCGACCTCCTCCAGAACAGCTGGGCGGTTCTTCACGATCCTGGTGACTCCCTTGGCTGCATCGGTCGCAAGGATCTTCTCCCTCATCTTCAGGATGGTCCCGATGGTCGATGGGTTCCTGCCGTACTCCCTGGCGAGGTCCGTCACACGCATTCCACCGTTGTGCTTCCAGATGATCTCCTTCTTCATTTCCAGCGTCACCTTCTCCTTCTTCCTCTCGCCGGCCTCCGCAGCAGCAGCAGTCTTCTTGGGTCCCATGGCAGCACAGCTCTTACCTTCGTAAACTTAGAAAAAGAAAAAAAATCAGCAATTCAAACCCAGAACCAAGTCCTTGAATTCCAAACACCCAACCCAAAATCCAGAAAGCCCAAAAAAAGTTTTAAAAGTTTAACTTACCAAACAGCTGCAAATCACCAAAGTCTTCAAAATCCTCAAATGGCTGCAAAAGAAGTTTTGGGAAAGCTTTAAAAATCACCAAAGTCTTCAAAAACCTCAACTGTTCCCCCAGCCCCTCCCCAACTGTTGCAAACCCCTCCTCAGCTGTTCCCCCAGCCACCCAGCACACAGAAATTCAAAACCCAGAACTTTTTTTCAAAAAAAACCAACATGGCCCAATGGTCACAGAAAACCATAAAAATTCAAAAAAACCCACACAAGCTCCCAGATTCTTGCAAACCCCTCCTCAGCTGTTCCCCCAGCCACCCAGCACACAGAAATTCAAAACCCAGAACTTTTTTTCAAAAAAAACCAACATGGCCCAATGGTCACAGAAAACCATAAAAATTCAAAAAAACCCACACAAGCTCCCAGATTCTTGCAAACCCCTCCTCAGCTGTTCCCCCAGCCACCCAGCATGCAGAAATTCAAAACCCAGATTTTTTAAAAAATAAAATAAAATAAACATGGCCCAATGGTCACAGAAAATCATAAAAATGCAGAAAAAAACCACACAAGCTCCCAGATTCTTGCAAACCTCTCCCCAACACCAAGTCCTTGAATTCTAAACACCCCAACCCAAAATCCAGAAACCCCCCAAAAAGTTTTAAAAGTTTAACTTACCAAACAGCTGCAAAAGAAGTTTTGGAAAAGCTTCAAAAATTCAGCAAAGTCCTCAAAAACCTCAAAAAGGCCACCACACCGCGTGCAATGTGTTGCTCCTCAAAGTCAAGTCGCAACTGCACCTCTTCCAGCAATGCACCCTGGGTATTAACGGTTTTACGAAAAAGGAAACAAACTTGCAAGACGTTTTCGTCTTGCGAAGCAAGCCCATAGGGAAACTCGAAAACGGAAAAACCTTTCGTCTTGTGAGTTTTTCGTCTCGCGAGGCGTTCGTCTTAAGGGGCACCACTGTATAAAGTTTTTCTTCACCAAGCTGCCACCGCTCCCATCCAGCTCCCTCTTCCACATTTTAGATGATTTGGCATGCTTGAGACAATTCTGCTTTGTACCATTCATCTCTTCCAGTAGCACACCTAAATAAATAGAAGACTATAGCAGATAGAACCTTTTAGAAGATATTATCTTTCCTAAATAATCATAAAATTTAATCCCTCTTGAGCTGTGCTTCTCTTTGTCCTAAAGCTGAGTAAAATCCCAGGTCTGTAGAGATTCCTGCTGCTTAGCAAAGGGTCTGGAGAAACATTTCCCATGAATATCAAATGGACATTCTGATCAAATTCTTATTCTTTCTTTCTTTTTATTTCTTTTGCTGCTCACTTATTGGAACAGTATGTGCTTAGCACTATGGTCCAAACTGTGGTTGTAAGGCTGGTCACATCTGAGGCTATATCCTATTAGATTAGCAAAGCTTTTCCGTATAACCCTCATTTCTGTCCATCATCCTAGGTACTTATACTGGTAAAGACTTCAAATACTAAGAGTTGGATTCCTCTATTTTTCTCCTGTAAGCTGTGGGCTTCCTGTTTGCTGCCACTGGAAGACCTCTCCCTCTCTGTTGCTCTAATTACATTCATATCCTGCTTTTTCTTCAAGGTGATGCACATGCCCCCCTCCCCCATTTTATGTAAATGGCCCAGGACAACTCACTAAGTTTCATGGCTGAGTTGGGATTTGAACTTTTAGTCCCCTTTGTCGTGGTCCAACCTTCTTCTTCTTCATTTTTTTTTTTTTAATTTCATGGTCTTTATTCAGCTCATAGTGGTGAGGAGGAATGCGTGATCCAACATTCTAACATTGGGCTGTGTTGGTTCAAATGAGACCAAGAAGCCTACAAAGGATTTCTCTGCAAACATTGCTCCTGCTTGTGGATGGTTCCCTTCCAGATCATTTCCTTCCAGCATGGGCTTCCACATTTGTATTTCACCTGTACTTTATCTTTCGTGGGTACACATAGGCTAGTATATAAAATGTGATTTGGGAACCTGTGACCCTCTACATATGACTTTACTGCATTGTTAAGTTGTGGGTGTTAAGTTGTGGACGAACATATCAGACGACACAGCGATTCTTCAAACAGCTCTTGTTTATTCACAGGCCAGAACAGAACTGAACAGCAAACAGCTCAGCCGGCCTGCTTTTACAGGCAGCCGGCTGTCAACATTGTAGCAACAACAACCCAGGGTTTCCCGCCTAAAGTAACTGACGTGGACCTGAGTGAAAACTATATACACAATACCCCTGGTGGCCAGGGTGAGAACTTCAATACATAGCATGCATCATCCTTGTCTGTTTGCTACGCTGACTCCAACCTCTGGAGGGCTACTGTTTCTGTATTTCTGCTAAAAGGAGTGCTTCTTCATCTATGGCTGCAGCCTTCAACTGTTGCAGTCTTTTTCCAGCATCTTTCCCATGCCTGGCTCTTTTTTCCTCCAGCTGATGGACTCCTGGATATGCAAAACAAGTTGGCAACTAACTACAATACTTTATGATCTAAACACAGCAGACTTTGACTGATTTTCTTGTCTACCAATGAATCATGTGCCTTACAAAATCTCCCAATTTTTCATTGAAAGTGCACCCTAAAATAAGGTTACCAGATGGCCCCGTTTCCCGGGGACAGTCCCCGGATTTACAAATCAGTCCCCATACAAAATCCATTGAAGTTGAAAAGTGTCCCCGGATTCATTGAAAAAAAAATCTGGTAATCTTACCCTAAAACACACTCAACACTCCCTACAAATCCAGATTTTAGATCAGCAGTGGTGTGTAAACAAACTGTCCACTACAGATCTCCTCATAGAAGCATAGAACTGTAGAGTTGAGAGGAATCCTGAGGGTCATCTAGTCCAACCCCCTGGAATAAAGGAACACTTGATCAGTTTTCAAGGAACACCAGAATTTAACAGAATGCAGTTTATTTACCAAATGCTAGGAATAAGTAACTGGGAATGGCATCCTCTTCATGTTCTGCATGCAAACTACAGAGACATATGATTGGTTGATGCTGAAAATCAATTGTTGATCTCAATCAATAATTTTTAGACACACATTCCTATAAAGATGGAAATTCCATTTAGGCATCATGGCTAATGGTTTTGATGTGCACTCCATTCCCATGCATGTTTACTCAAAAGTCAATGTTATTTTTTTTTAATAATCATGCATTGTTTGAAGATAAAAACTTATTTTGGTTCACATCAACCTATCACTATTCAATTCAAGTGGACATCCCTGAATTCTAGTACCTTTTAAACTTTCAATCCTTCCCATAATTTACTACCCAGCACCGCGGTCCTACCGGTATGCAGATTTACTAGGGAGCTGGTGGTGCTGTGGTCTAAACCACAGAGCCTAGGGCTTGCTGATCAGCAGGTCAGCGGTTTGAATCCCCGCAATGGGGTGAGCTCCCATTGCTTGGTCCCTGCTCCTGACCACCTAGCAGTTTGAATGCACGTCAAAGTGCAAATAGATAAATAGGTACCACTCCGGCGGGAAATGGCATTTCTGTGCGCTGTTCTGGTTAGCCAGAAGCAGCTTAGTCATGCTGGCCACATGACCCGGAAGCTGTACGCCGGCTCCCTCGGCCAATAAAGCGAGATGAGTGCCGCAACCCCAGAGTCGTCCGCGACTGGACCTAACTGTCAGGGGTCCCTTTACCTTTAGGCCCTGTTGAGATCAATGAGATTTGAGTAAGTATGGATAGAATTGAGTGGCATGCAGTGTTTTTACTGTGACCCCAGGGTCTCTGTGGTAGTCATGGTGATGGCTTACTGTTAAGTAAGGATTGGAAACTAGAAAGAAAATAACTTGCTTTTCCTCTGTTTTCATCACCTGCCACTCCTGCATAATATTGGACATAACTATAGTCTTCACAGCATACTGTTTTCATACTGCTGTGGAGAGTTTCCATCTACGTATCTGAAAAACCCAGGCAAGCCACATTCCTAAATCGGGCTGTGTACACATGGCAGTTTAAAGTGGAAGCATGCACTTCTTATTATTTGGGTTCTTATCCATGACATGTATAGCGTTGTCCCATAAGTGTACTTCTACAAACTAAATTAAAATATGTGCTGCTATTGGTCAAGCTGTCACATGGGGCTAGTAGGTGGAGAAAAGTACATCATGGACACGTGAGCAGAATGAACCCGTCATGCCATGACAAGGGCCTGCTCTTATTGGGTGTAGGTAGTGAGTCAGTCACATCCTTTATTCTTATTGGTAGGGCATGGGGTGAGCCACCTCAAAACGACTAGATATACTGCAGAATTTCAAACTCTAGCCCAGACTACATCTTAGATTGGGGAAAACTCAAAATCTTCTTTTACAGATCAGGGGCAATACCTTGACATACCTTGGTCAAATGTTACCCTAAAACAAACTCCCCAGTTATATGCAATTTATATTAATTTTATATCAATAGATAGGTAGATAGGTAGGTAGGTAGGTAGGAAGGTAGGTAGGTAGGTAGGTAGATAGGACTTCCAGTAATAAGGGTGCAGGGTTACATGACATTTTCTGTTTAACAAAAAAACAGGCACTATATTTTTTGCAGTTTTGCCTTTCCGAGAGCACATGTTGCTTTTTAAAGCTTGCAAAACTGGTTTGACCAAAGATGGTACCTGACACATACATAAGCATGTGTACAATGACAGAAGTGGTTTATCTACAATTGCTCTTTCATATAGCTGAAAAAGTTACCTGGTCCGCCTCTATAGCAGGCATAGATAGGCAAACTCGGCCCTCCAGATGTTCTGGGACTACAACTCCCATCATCCCTGACCACTGGTCCTGTTAGCTAGGGATGATGGGAGTTGTAGTCCCAAACATTGGAGGGGCGAGTTTGCCAAGCGTGCTCTGAGTCTATAGAATGCTAGTTATGCAATGAAAAGTGTGTAATGGTCTGTCTTAAAAAGTTTTTATGCCATTTCTGAAAAGGTTCTTACCAGATTTTCAATTTATATGTGCTCCTTTTATTGGGTACAAAGACAAAAAAGTAAATAAAAGAGTCTTCAGAAGACAATGGGTCATTGTGTCTGGCTGTTAACCAGAAGGTTGGTGGTTTGAGCTCACTCAGGGACAGCTGTGGGCTGGATTCCTTCATTGCAAGGGGTTGGACTAGATGGCCATTGGGGTCCCTTCCAACTCTAATTCTATGATTCTGTATTAATTGCTTTATTATATATAATGGCACTATGGTCTGCTGAAGTTGCATGAAAGATTTCAATGAGAATTAAACCACGTTCTCACGATGAAAGTGATTCTCTTAACTTAATGCATCTCTATTAGGAAACTTATTTATATTTCTATATTTGCATTCATCAATGAATTGAACTGAGAATAGTCTTTTCAAAATAATCTCATGAAACCTGTTTCTATCATTTGTATTAAGCATTCCATTAATTTTAAGAAAGCAGGTTCTAGAGCCCTAGGGCCTCCATAATAAGTTTATATCTGGAATATCCAAAAGTTAAATCTCTTGCTCTTTCACTCTTTCTTACAGTATATTTTTATGAGTAAAAAGAAAGCTCCAGGGCCAGATGAACTGCATCCAAGAGTATTAAAAGAACTGGCAGATGTGATCTCAGAACCACTGGCAGTCATCTTTGAGAATTCCTGGAGAACAGGCGAAGTCCCGGCAGACTGGAGGAGGGCAAATGTTGTCCCTATTTTCAAAAAGGGGAAAAGAGAGGACCCAAATAATTACCGCCCAGTCAGTCTGACATCAATACCAGGGAAGATTCTGGAGCAGATCATTAAGCAAGCAGTCTGTGCGCACCTAGAAAGGAATGCTGTGATCACCAATAGTCAGCATGGATTTCTGAAAAATAAGTCATGTCAGACTAACCTGATCTCGTTTTTTGACAGAATTACAAGCCTGGTAGATGAAGGGAACGCAGTGGATGTAGCCTACCTTGATTTCAGCAAGGCATTTGACAAGGTGCCCCATGATATTCTTGTAAAGAAACTGGTAAAATGTGGTCTTGACTATGCTACCACTCAGTGGATTTGTAACTGGATGACTGACCGAACCCAAAGAGTGCTCATCAATGGTTCCTCTTCATCCTGGAGAAGAGTGACTAGTGGGGTGCCACAGGGTTCTGTCTTGGGCCCGGTCTTATTCAACATCTTTATCAACGACTTGGATGATGGACTCAAGGGCATCCTGATCAAATTTGCAGATGACACCAAACTGGGAGGGGTGGCTAACACCCCAGAGGACAGGATCACACTTCAAAACGACCTTGACAGATTAGAGAACTGGGCAAAAACAAACAAGATGAATTTTAACAGGGAGAAATGTAAAGTATTGCACTTGGGCAAAAAAAATGAGAGGCACAAATACAAGATGGGGGACACCTGGCTTGAGAGCAGCACATGTGAAAAGGATCTAGGAGTCTTGGTTGACCACAAACTTGACATGAGCCAACAGTGTGACGCGGCAGCTAAAAAAGCCAATGCAATTCTGGGCTGCATCAATAGGAGTATAGCATCTAGATCAAGGGAAGTAATAGTGCCACTGTATTCTGCTCTGGTCAGACCTCACCTGGAGTACTGTGTCCAGTTCTGGGCACCACAGTTCAAGAAGGACACTGACAAACTGGAACGTGTCCAGAGGAGGGCAACCAAAATGGTCAAAGGCCTGGAAACGATGCCTTATGAGGAACGGCTAAGGGAGCTGGGCATGTTTAGCCTGGAGAAGAGGAGGTTAAGGGGTGATATGATAGCCATGTTCAAATATATAAAAGGATGTCACATAGAGGAGGGAGAAAGGTTGTTTTCTGCTGCTCCAGAGAAGCGGACACGGAGCAATGGATCCAAACTACAAGAAAGAAGATTCCACCTAAACATTAGGAAGAACTTCCTGACAGTAAGAGCTGTTCGACAGTGGAATTTGCTGCCAAGGAGTGTGGTGGAGTCTCCTACTTTGGAGGTCTTTAAGCAGAGGCTTGACAACCATATGTCAGGAGTGCTCTGATGGTGTTTCCTGCTTGGCAGGGGTTGGACTCGATGGCCCTTGTGGTCTCTTCCAACTCTAGGATTCTATGATTCTATGATTCTATTTAACCTGTATCACAGTAGCCAATGTGACTGCCTCCAGATGTTGCAGGATTACAATTCCCATCAGCCCCAGACAGCATACTCAATGATCAGAGATCATGGGAGTTGTAGGCCAGCAACTTCTAGAGGGCATAATGTGGGCATATCAAGTTTAGATTAAGTAATGAAAGGTTCTCACGGTTTGCGTATTATGCTGTTATGCACATAACTCTTTGCACTTAAATGACACTTAGGCCTATCTATTTTGATGTTGATAAACTTCCCATGGATTTCTAATTTTCAGGGGCCTATTTTTATTCCCAAATGGTCTCCAACACTGCCTGACCCAATACCATCTACAGGAGAACATGGATGGGAGACATTTGAGGGATTGGCTCTTTGGGTCTGAGGCAGAAAGAGGCCTGACTTTTATTACTTTCTCTAGGTGCTCACCATGGTTTCCACTTACTAAATCTGTGAACTTTCGAGCTAGTTATTTGAAAAATCTTTTGTCTGCCCTGTAAAGAATCACCCTTACAGAGCTGCGCTTCCAGTCGATGCCTTCAGTGCTTCTGGACGGACAGTACAGTAAAATATGCTGCGAGGAAAGACTCCTTGGGGGCAACCACACATGGAGGACATATAATTATGCCATTATGCCATTACTTATTGCGATGCCCACACAAACCCAAGCATGGGCATAGCCAGGATTTATGGGTGTGTGCAGAACCTCAGTTAGTTAAGTATTTTTATTGACTTACTTGCTTGGGGGTGGCAGCTGCCCCCCCCCCTTGGTTATGCCCATGGACCCAAGGGACTGATTTATAAAACCTGTGTTTGCGAAGGACATTAATTTAACCAGGGCAGAGAGGGTGAAATGGCTGCTGAGTGACGCTGATAACTCCCTAATTTAGAAAGTAGCTCCCTATGCCATGGAACTTGGCAGCTAGGAAGATTATGGCAAAATAATTTGATAAACTAGCAAAGGGGACCTGGAGATTTAATTTGTATACAGTGGTACCTCGGGTTACATACGCTTCAGGTTACAGACTTCACTAACCCAGAAATAGTACCTCGGGTTAAGAACTTTGCTTCAGGGTGAAAACAGAAATTGTGCAGCAGCGGTGCAGCAGCAGAAGGCCCCATTAGCTAAAGTGGTGCTTCAGGTTAAGCACAGTTTCAGGTTAAGAAAAGACCTCCAGAACGAATTAAGTTATTAACCCGAGGTACCACTGTATTTTGTATGAGAATTACCTCTTATCCTATGTAACAAAGAATTTAAGCAGATTTAACAGAGGCTTTATTGTATATGTAGCGATTGTTCATGTTTTCGGATGATTCAATGGCCTTTGGCTAGTGCAAGAAAGTTTATGATGATTTTTATTTCCAATTTCAGTTAAAAGCATATTCAGAGCTGTATGCCTGTGGAAACTTACCTGGGAGGAAGCCGCCTTGGGCTTAGCTCTGCAGAGGGCAGAGGAGGCTATTGCCCAATACAAAATACTTTTAAATGCGCCTGGAGCAGAGCACAGAACGTTAACATTTTGATATCCAACCTGCAGCCCAATACTAAAACTGCATTCTTGAATATAAATAGAATCTAGCACTGCATTTGAATGTTTAAGTGTGCAGTTTCGCAGCCTTTGGGGCGCCACTGGTTCTGCCGCGCGAATATTACTGAACTATATTACCACTTTGTCCTCGGGCTACTTGCGCCGTGGTCGCTCACGGTAAGAGCTGCGCGAAATTTGATAGTTACGGTAGCGAGGGAGGGGCGAGGATATATTGGGCGCGCGGCGGGGGCGGGGTGAGGACAGCGCCTGCGTGCTCGAGCCCGCGAGGCGCGCTCACCGTCCCTGCCTCGCGAGCCTCGGTGAAAGGATTTGGCGCCAGGCGGGTCTCCTCTCTTCTGCAGCTGCCGCAGCCACCCGAGCCAGCCACCTCCGCCCAGACCGCATCGAGTCCTTGCAGCCGCCGCCATGAGCTGCTCCCCGGTGAACGTGAAGAAGCTGAAGGTGTCGGAGCTGAAGGAGGAGCTGAAGAAGCGGCGCCTCTCCGACAAGGGCCTCAAGGCCGAGCTCATGGAGCGGCTCCAGACCGCGCTCGACCAGGAGGAGGCCGGCGGGGGAGGCCTGGCCGGCGGAGAACCCGGCAACGGCAACGCGGAGGAGATGGGCGAGGCCGCTCCGGGCAGCGGCGGAGCCCAGGAGGAGGACCTGGCCCGGGGAGGAGGAGGAGGAGGCCCCGACCAGGCCGCGGCCTGCGACGACGATGAGGAAGCCGAGTTCGGCGTCTGCCCCGGGGAAGAGGAGGAGGAGGAGAGCATGGAGCTGGGCGAGGAGAACGGCGAAGGGGTGACGGCCGGAGACGAGGAGGCGGCCGAAGACCTGGAGGACGACGAGAACGGCGACGACCAGGGCTTCCAGGAAGGGGAGGACGAGGAGGAAGAGGCCGCCGCCGGCGCCGCTACCGCAGCCACCACTAGCGGCAGCGGCGGCAACGCCAACGGCCACGGCGCCCAGCAGCAGCAGCACGGCGCCGCGGCCAAGGAGGCTGCCGGGAAAGGCGCTGCTGCCTCGGAGGCCTCGGCCTCGACTCCGGCCTCCTCGGCCCAGCCCGGCGCGAAGCAGCTGTCACCCGCCCAGCAGCAGAAGCCCGGCGGGCCTGCTCGTCCTGGGGGTGAGTAGTGCGTGGGACCCGGATGGGCGGCGGTTGGGAGCTCAGCAGCGAGGTCAGGGTCCGCCGCCATCTTTCTCTTTCCCTCTCCCCCCCCCCATCTCCACGGCCACCGCGCCTTTCCCCCCACCGCTGTCGGTGGAAGTGGGGAAGGCCCTCCCCGCGCGCCTGCCTTTGGGGATTTCCAGGCCAGGCCCGCCGCGTGTCTCTGCGGGGGGGGGAGAGCTTTGCGCCATTTCGCGAGCGTGGTGAGGAAGGGGCGCGCGAGGCGGGGGGAGGGGCGACTCGCAGGAGCCGCTGGGGCGCGCTGTGGAACGTGCGAGGGAACGTTTTGTGCTGTTCTGCGTCACATCCGTCCGTGGGGCGCTGTGGGCTCGAGTTCAAACGCTGAGTACAATGGAGGCGGAGGAATCCCTTTCGCAAAGCCTAGGCCGCGCGCGCCTGCCGAAATCAGGCCGTGGCGGGGGGAGGGGAAGGATGAGGAAGAGGTGGGCCTTTTGAGAGCCGCCGCTTAAGCGCGATCGTAGATCCGAGCGAAGACTTTCCCTGCTAACTGGAAGGTCAAATCGACAGCGGCAAACGTCAGGCGGGGGGCAGACCTTTAGTTTTCTGCGCACTTGAAGTTCCAAGATTTACGGGAAGCGTTGTTACAAATGCGCCGAGAGAGTAGATGTTTTCCTAATAAGAGTAAAAAAAGTCTGCTGGATTTTATCGTTACTAACGTATCTTATTTCCCTCTTCAAAAAAACGAAGAAGCTAAAACTGAGCAAAAACCTGGTGAGAAAAAAAGGGGAGTTAAGCGGCCACGTGAAGACCATGGGCGAGGGTATTTTGAGTATATTGAAGAAAACAAATACAGCAGGTAAATCACTTTCGCGTGTTAAAGTTTTTCATGAAAGATTTTAATAATTTCGATTTGTTGAACTCAAGTGACTGACCTTTTTTTGTTGGCCAGGGCAAAGTCTCCTCAGCCACCTGTTGAAGAGGAGGATGAACACTTTGATGACACAATGGTTTGTCTTGATACTTGTAAGTATAAAAACATGCTTGTCGTTTAAAACAAACTTCTAAGACAGTGTTGATTCTTAAAATTTTTTTGGGGGGGGGAGCCATTTGTGTTCCTGAGGTACAATTCCTGCTCTTCTCTGAAAATTTAGTTTTCAATGCATTAGCTTTGAATTTAATCAGGAGAACACAAAAGTGTAAAGTGTTCTGTGCAAAAAGTGAGGCACAAAGGGAGAAACTGATGCTTTCAAAGGGGAACCATTATTTGAAAAACAGGGAGCTATGAGATATGCTAATTGTGTAACACTACTTTTGGAAAGTGGTGGAATTTTCCACCTTGTATTGCTTAGTATGTCTGCAGATGTTGGTTGGCAGCTGCAATCTTGCTGCCTCCCGTCTGGACTGGGGGCAGGGTATATTTGGAGTGCCAAGTCAATCTTGAGTTTTATTGGTAAAATAATGGAAACTGATAAGGAATATGTTTGAAAATTGTTACCAAATGATAATTTAAGGGCATGTGTATTCTAACAAGATGATAAGCCATTGTTTGAGGTTGTAGGTACTTTTGTAAGCTTTCACTTTAGAGCTTCATGCACATTCAAAGTGACTTTATTAAGAACAATGAAACTTTAAAAAGCTCTGAGAAGTTATTCTGGGATAATCTACAGTTATTTTGGCACATTTGCATTGCTCATGGAAAAGTAGTGAACTGTTGCACAGACAGGTTTATAGAGGGATTATGGAGGTATTTCCAGAAGACAAAGTGGCTATGCGATACTAATCCTCGGTTTGAAAAGTGATAGTACTGGGCAGTGAAGCTGCTGATTGTTGACGTTTTAGAAAATTTCAAATTTTCATATGCTGCAGCATAAGATAAAAAATAGTAAGAGTAAACAACTTTATCATGTGCATGTTTACTTAAGTAAATTCTACAGAGTCCAGTTCAAGCTTAGTACTGTATTGGATATGTCCAGAATTGCATCTTAAACTGCAGTCCTCTGCACCCTTGGAAGTGAGGCTTACACTTTCTATTTCACTTACATAATATGAAAGTATTGTTTGATAGAACACTTGAGAGTATTTATAGCAATGTTTTTATCTCTGTTTGAATAGTGTCTGACTCAATGGCTCTATAAAAAGCAATAATCTCTTGAGGTGTTGAGACATTTGTATTATAAGACAACTTGTGTTTTGCTGAACATTGTCATCTTGAAATCCTTTCCCAGTCTACAGCTTATTCATGGAAAGTGGTATCAAAATAAGTTTTACTCTGATTAGACCCATTGAAATTAATGAACATTACGAAGTCAGGTCAATTAATTTCAGTGGGTTTACTTTGGGTAAAACTTAGTTGCATACCATCCCATGGTTCTTAGGTTTTATATACTAGAAAACATAATTAGATTTGGCAGAGCACCAGATAAGAGCACATTTTAAGCATCTGCACACAAAAGTAGCCCAAGACAAATGATGATTACTTCATAGGGTATGTGTGAAAACACATCATAGCTAAGTTAAACATAGATAATCCTGATTCCAGAGTGAAATAAGACGATAAGCTTAGGTCTTGAGCAAACTTCATCACTTTGCTTGAGAACCCTTAAGTACCTTCAAGTAAAAGGGGGACTGAGTTAAATTTTGACTAATTCAAGAGTTACCTGTTGTGACAAAGAATAGCACTAAACTAAACTGATGTAACTTGATTCTTACAAGTGTTCTCCACTTTTTTGTTTGACTGTAGTTGAACAGATTTCAACTGTTTGATTTTCTTTTATTGACAGATAACTGTGATCTACACTTCAAAATTTCAAGAGATCGTTTTAGTGCTTCCTCATTGACAATGGAAAGTTTTGCCTTTCTTTGGGCTGGAGGGAGAGCATCCTATGGAGTTTCTAAAGGAAAAGTCTGTTTTGAGATGAAGGTAAGCCAGATCAGTATTGAAGAAAGTTCAACATTGCTTCTGAATGCTTATAGTTTCAGCTGAAGTCAAGCTAAATGAGGAGAGGAGAAACTACATTTTATTATGGAAAATACGTATTCTTGATTTCAACTGAGCAGTCATGCCCATTTCCAAGATACTCCCAGTCTATTCCCACCTATATGCTCCCTAACAGAGTCAGCATTTTGAGGGCAAGTTCAGCCTTTAAAAGAGCTGGGGGTATTTTTCTGGGGTGTGCCAATTCCCCACCCGTCAATACTGCCCCTCATTAGCATGAAAGGTGTTTTCTTCGCTGCACAGGCATGCACACTCAGAATCATTTAAGTATGAGTATTATGCAACTCAGAATAAAAATAGCTAAGACCATAACAGGTATTTTATGAATACCTGGAAAATTTAGCAGTAAAGTGCTATTTAACACACTCAAGCAATTATCCAATTAACCTACATACAAAAACCAGAATGGTTTCTTCAATAATAATAGCATTTTGCAGCAGATCCTACACGTAGTATGCTTATTACCATCATTCAACATAATGTGCTTACCTGGTCACCACCGGCATCTAGGCAGTTCACCCAAGTAAGGGAGTGAATCGCCACTAGAGGGATGGAATGATTGATCCCTCTTGAAACAGTCTGTGCTGGGTATGTGTTTCCTTTTTGTCCAACATGGTCACATGGGAAAGGACCACGCTGTTCCTTGATTATTAGCCTGCTGTTGTAATGCTAGATTCCCAGCTGCTAGACTATATAGTGTTTAGCATAGAAACATGGCAAGCTGCACTTTTATGCTCTGTGCACAAGGTGAAGCAAGTTGGTTGAGGAGGCAAAGAGCACTTGTTACTGGCTTGCAATATACAGTGGTACCTTGGGTTACATACGCTTCAGGTTACATACTCCACTAACCCAGAAATATTACCTTGGGTTAAGAACTTTGCTTCAGGATGAGAACAGAAATCTTGCTCTGGCGGCATGGTGGCAGCGGGAGGCCCATTAGCTAAAGTGGTGCTTCATGTTAAGATCCGTTTCAGGTTAAGAATGGACCTCCGGAACAAATTAAGTACTTAACCTGAGGTACCACTGTATTTTACTAGCCTGCAATTTGCTCATAAGAGGAGCTGAAAACTTTTTTTTTTTAAAAAGTGTATGAAAGACTGGCAATTTTGGAGCCTGATTGACAAGGCTAGCTAAGCTATGCTTTTATTATAACTGTAATTAATAGCAGTTTTTTTATTACAAAAATAGGTAACTGAAAAGATCCCTGTCAAGCACCTGTATACAAAAGACATTGACATACATGAAGTGAGAGTTGGCTGGTCACTGAACACAAGTGGGATGCTGCTTGGTAAGCTTTTCCCTTAAAATGTAGATTGTCACGGTGATTCGTCTTTTTTGTAGGAACAAGTGTAGTACTTTTCTGGGTGCTTAAAAGAGGGAGATGATGAATCACTGTAGACAGAAAATGCGTGGTAAAACTTAATTTTGAAAACAGAGTAACTACAACCACTATTTTTGTTAGTAATGGTAGTTACAAGTTACTTGTGATCTATGGAATCTGTTCCAGAAAGCTCCCTCTCAGTACTTCGTCAAAAGGAATATAGGGAAGTGTCAGCATACCTGACATCCTCTATATTTGGGTAAAGAATAGTGCTTTGAATCAAATCCCTTTAGCAACAGCACTCTTCATCTTTGTACCTATTTCATGTCTCTGTCTGCCTGCGGAGCCTGGTACAGAAGGAAATGGCTCCAGCACATGTAGGAATCTGGGCTAATTCATTGTGTGCTTGCCAGAAGTGAGTAGTTGGGTGCGAAGCTGAACTCCCACGCAGCTAATTTCCTTGGATTGGAAAGAAAATAATGGGACTTTCCCACCAGACCTGTGCTCTAAACTAAAGTTACTTTGTGAGCTCTCACATGAGCCATTCTCACTTTGCAGTGTACCACAGTGCTAGGATTCTGCAGTGGGTGGGGGTTATCTGTATGGTACAGCTTTTATAGAAAATCTTGAGGTTGAATGTTGGGTTACAAATACAGTAATTCAGAACTTGAAAGCCTCAATTGTAACTGTTCAAATTTATCAGGCGAGGAAGAGTTTTCTTATGGATACTCCTTGAAAGGAATAAAGACATGTAATTGTGAGATTGAAGACTTTGGTGAGAAATTTGATGAAAATGATGTGATCGGATGTTTTGCTGTAAGTATTTCCTTACTTGGAACGTCATTTTCTATTTGCTGCTGTGCAGTTACCTGCTTTATAACAAAATGCACAACTTCATTTCCTTAATTAGGTATTGCACCTTTGCTTAATTTTCAAGTGTTTAGATTTTCCTTTGAATATCCACTCAAGCCTTACTAGATTTATTTCTAATTAATGAACCTGCCTAAGTTCATTTATGCTAACACTTTTTTTTGTACAACAGAATTTTGATGGTGATGAAGTGGAACTTTCTTACTCAAAGAATGGACAGGAACTTGGCGTTGCTTTCAAAATCAGCAAGGAAGTTCTTTCTGAAAAGCCCATTTTCCCCCATGTTCTCTGCCATAACTGTGCTGTTGAATTTAACTTTGGCCAGAAGGATGAGCCGTACTTCCCCATACCAGAGGGGTACACCTTCATCCAGAATGTTCCCTTGGAAGATAGAGTTAGAGGACCCAAGGGACCAGAGCACAAGAAAGAATGTGAAGTAAGTAATGGTCCATTTTGAAATCATTGAAGCATGCCAGCTTGAGTATTTGTCTTGAGGCAGTTGATGTGGGTACCACAAATGACAAGCCTTGTCAGTAGGGCAATTGGGGTATAAAATAAGAGCTTTCATTTTTTTATGCCTAAACTCATTAGGTGGTAATGATGATTGGCTTGCCTGGTGCTGGGAAGACTACATGGGTTACCAAACATGCAGCAGAGAACCCTGGGAAGTACAATATCCTTGGAACAAATACTATTATGGACAAAATGATGGTAAGTTCCAACTCCTGCACAAATTTAGCATAATTCTATGGGTAGTTCATCCCACTATGTTCAGTGGGACTTACTCCCTACCTTAATTTTTAGGATTGCAACTTTAAGGTAACTCATTTGGAAACTTGTAGCCATCATGCATCTATTGTAATAAAGCTTAGATGTCTTTTAACTCATTTAAGGGTACTGCTTTAGCAGTTGATGGCCCACTGAAAAGCTTTATTTCTATGGAGCGGGTATTTTCTAGATTGTTCATTTGGAAACTTAGAAGAAGCTGTTATTCCCCTAAAAGTATACACATCCTGCTTGAAATATTGGAACTCCAGATAAAAATAAGTCCAACTTCGTTTAGCTGTAGGCTGTTACGTGACACATTTGTTTTGAGATTTGCATGGTATATTAATAGTAAAGTGTCTGAATTAAACATTGCAAGGCACTGAATGATGGGATAAATTGGGTTGGCCTGTTTAATTCTTAGGATTGATCTCATGAGCATTTTGAACAAGTCAATGTATTGCAAAACCATTGCCTAAAATGTTTCTGGTATTAGCAATTACAGACAATTTCTTGCTATTAAAAATACCCATTGAAAAGAACATTAATGGCAGTGAATGCTGGGCAACTTCTGTTTTCATAGGTTGCAGGTTTTAAGCGGCAAATGGCTGATACTGGAAAACTCAACACACTGTTGCAGAGAGCACCACAGTGTCTTGGCAAGTTTATTGAGATTGCTGCGCGTAAGAAACGGAACTTTATTCTGGATCAGGTATGGGGGCAAAAGTTCATTGTTTTACAAAATTCAGTTAAGCTGCCATTTGTTTAAGGGGGGGTGTAGATTCTAAACTTCAGTGGGAGATACAATATATATATTGAGGCAATAAAGTTAGAATATTAGCAGTTGTACTTAGGTTTGTAATATACATGAAATCAGGGGGAGAATGGTTATCCTAGCCTCTACGGCCTAACATGTACATAACTTCCTTCTACTTGTAAACTTCTTTGCATTTATACATGTGGAGGTGAAATCTAAGCACACTAATTTAACTTAGCTCTAACAATGACAGCTACGTGTAGTAAGTTACTGCATTTTTTTCAGACAAATGTGTCTGCAGCTGCGCAGAGGAGAAAAATGTGCCTGTTTGCAGGCTTCCAGCGCAAAGCAGTTGTTGTTTGCCCAAAAGATGAAGACTACAAGCAAAGAACACAAAAGAAGGCAGAGGTGGAGGGAAAAGATCTTCCAGAGCATGCAGTGCTCAAAATGAAAGGCATGGAACATAATCTATACTGTGTTCTAGGATGTTGAGTATCTGTTTAAAGGAATAATGTAAAAACCTAAAGATTCAAAATTTCTTGCCTTAAAACAGTTATGCCTCTTTAAAAAAACTGGAAGACTTCTGTAACTTTGTAAGACAACACTATATTGTGTTCCCTCTGCTGCAGCCCTTAATACTACTTAAGTCATGATATGCTTCATGCAGATGCACAAAGCTGTCTTGGCATAAAGTGCCCTAGAAAACAAAGCTAAACGTGTTATAGCAGACGTGTGTTCCCAATTCAACTTACTAGGGAGAATGTGTCAAGTTTTCAGGAATCCTGCTCCTAGCTTGAAGTGATGATTACTTGTCTTGTATTCCTTTTATATAGGAGGGGAACTTTGGCTTTTTCTAATGGCTTCAGAAATAAATACTGAATATTCAGGACTCTCTATCTTGTAGGAAATTTTACTCTGCCAGAGGTGTCAGAATGTTTTGATGAAATAATCTACGTAGAGTTGCAAAAAGAAGAAGCCCAGAAGCTTCTGGAACAGTACAAAGAAGAAAGCAAGAAGGCCCTTCCTCCAGAGAAAAAACAGAACACTGGTTCAAAGAAAAGTAACAAAAAGAGTGGTAAAAACCAGTTTAACAGAGGTGGACAGAGAGGACGTGGTGGATTTAACATGCGTGGCAACTTCAGAGGAGGAGGTATCCTGTGCTCCTAAAACTGCCTCTTAAATATTTTAATTTTATACCCGAGGTCTTAGTTGCTTGCCCCAAAGAAGAGCAGAGCTTTGAGAATAGATCAATGTGGATGGAGACAATGTCTTCATTTCTGAAAAAAATACAGCTGGAGGGGCCCAGGCATGGCTTTGATTTAGCAGGAAAAAAACAATGTAATTAAGCATCCTGAAGCTTAATTTTTTAAAAGAAGCAGCTAGGTGTATGTTTATGGACAGAACCTCATGAAATCACCAGTGCTTGGGCTGAATAAGTTTTCGGTGGTTTGGGAGAGGGCTGTCACTATCTTTTCCCATAACTGTTCTTAAAGCAACCTCAGTTTGGACTCTATAGCAGTTTTCAGATGCCTTGCCCCATGGAATTTGAATTTTGTCTTCCAAGTTCAAAGCTCCTTTACTAGAAAAAAACTAACTTGTGCACAGGCTGAAATTAATGTCTATTACTAAATAGTCTCGTACTTCTCTTCACCAGCCCCCTGGGTCAAATTAAAGTATGTTATTGGGTCAATATTCTAACATTTTCCACAGTCCCTGGAAATCGTGGAGGATACAACAGGAGAGGTGGTAACATGCCCCAACGTGGAGGTGGAGGAGGTGGTGGCAGTGGTGGAGCAATAGGCTACCCATACCCCCGTGGTCCTGTCTTTCCGGCCAGAGGTGGCGGTGGCGGAGGAGGTGGTTACTCAAACAGAGGAAACTATAACAGAGGTGGAATGCCCAACAGAGGGAACTATAACCAGGTAATTTGCTGTAGTCAGGAAGATGGCATTTTTGGCTGAATCTTTTGGTGCTCTTGGTGCTCTCTTAGCAACCAGTATAGAAAGCA
Organism: Podarcis bocagei; assembly: GCF_964188305.1. Taxonomy (NCBI): domain Eukaryota; kingdom Metazoa; phylum Chordata; class Lepidosauria; order Squamata; family Lacertidae; genus Podarcis; species Podarcis bocagei. The sequence goes on along the minus strand of NC_138127.1, from coordinate 66,326,811 downwards.
TGTTTAAAAGTGTGGTCCTAATAAATAACGATACTGTTCCTGAAGTATATGATGTACAATGTTTTTTCAAAGTTATATAACACGTGCAATCCTGTAGTGCTGAAACTTTAAAAAACTTCCAGGCTTCTGAAAACAAACCCCTAAATCAGCAATTTAACATGAATTTTACTATCTTAACAAGACCATTGATCCATAAAATGAAAGCAATAATCAATGTACTGTACTATTAAAAAAAACAGTATTGTAGATGATTATAATTTTAAAAAAAATTACGTGCACTGATAATAGTCATTGTTTGGATGTGGGGCTTTCATCCATTTCCACAGTCATGGGGGAGAGTTGCGAGTCTGCCAACCATATGGCTAGCGAGCGCAGCTTCCCTCCCTTGTGGCTGCAGGAAATGCCGTGATGACCCCCTTCTCTGCTGCCGGACAACGGAAGTGTGGCACTTAAAACGGAAGTGCACCCCGAATGGAGTACGTTCACACTCCAAAAAAAATACGCAAACAAGAACACTCATTTCCGGTTTTGAAGTGTTCGTAACTAGGCTGCTCGTTGGCTAGGCTGTTCATAACCTTGAGGTACCACTGTATTGGAAACATAGGGTTTTAGCAGAGATCCCATATATAATTTATGCAACAGTGCCGCTGTGCTTTTGTATGAAGTCCTGTTTTCTTATCAAGCATATTCCTCTGTGTGATTGGATAACGGAATGGGCAGAAGGTAGATTAGAATCTATTGGTTGATCCACTCTGATCTGTAAAAATCTCTGGCTCATAGTAGTTGAAGCAGAATTACCCCACCCCATAAACACTAGCATTTAAAATATTTGAGTGGCATTACCATGATTTGTTTGTTTGAAAGGATTGAGCCTGTACCTGTGTGAAATTCCTGGGTTTAAAATTACTCTAAACCTCAAGATTTTAGTAAAAAACATACACAAGCAATCTCACAAGCCTCTGCACCCCACCCCTCTGCTAGGTAGCGTATCATCCAGACGATGATCATAAGATCACTGACCATGTAATTCATACGTACTGTATAGCAAAATCAGCACCACATTTATTTGCTGGTTTAGCCTGATTCCCCAACTTGCATGTGTTCAGGAGCAGTACTTTACTGGCATATGGGTAAATACTGACTAGCAAGAATTTGGAATGAATGTCTCTTGTCAGAATGTTGCCTTGATAGTTAGGAATATTTGATCAACAGCAACTGAAGTCGTTTTATCTGAAAGTTTATTAACTGAAACATTTTTGAAGTTTACTGCAGATAGCCGCCTGGATGTGTTTTTCGCCATTGAATGTTGAAATGTTTAATAAGTAACTACAAATCAATTTACTGGACTTTTGTTACAGAACTTCAGAGGAAGGGGAAACAATCGTGGCTACAAAAATCAATCTCAGGGCTACAACCAGTGGCAGCAGGGTGTAAGTAAACTTTCTCAATCTGCAGCAAAATATGAAGTAACGTTAAGTGTATGTTTTAACAAGTAAACCTTTATGAGCATATATATAGCTTAAGAGTAACGTTAGTACAAGATGTAGTTTGTTTGTAATTTGTACTTCATACAGCGGAACCTCGGGTTGCGGACATAATCCGTGACGGAGGCACGCCCACAACCTGCAGCACAGCATCTGTGCAAACATGTGATGCGATATGGCGCTTCTGCGCATGCGTGAGTGGCAAAACCCGGAAGTGTAACCCTTTCCGGTACTTCGGGTTTCTCACGGTCCGCAGCCTGAAAACACGTAACCTGAAGAGTTTGTAACCCGAGGTACCACTGTATGTGTAAACAATCATAGGAGTGGGATTAAAGTATTAGGAAGTGTCCACACTTCACTCCCAATTGCAAGCTTCAGGTGTTTTTCATACACACCTACGGAATGTAGAAATAAAATTTGCTGATATTTGACAATGGTTAACTGTGTTTATCTTTGTTTTTGCAGCAGTTCTGGGGTCAGAAGCCATGGAGTCAGCATTATCACCAAGGATACTATTGAATTCCCAAATAAAATGAACTGATCCATATTTCTTCAAAACCTTCACAAGAAGTCGACTGTTTTCTTTAGTAGGCTAACTTTTTAAACATTCCACAAGAGGAAGTGCCTGCAGGTTCCTTTTTTAGAAGCTTTGTGGGTTTGATTTTTTTTTGTACATTTTTAATTGCAGTTTTAAAGTGAATCTTAAGAGAACCTCAGCATTGTGCACGATAAGAGAATGTGTCAGTATTTCAGGGTTCTGCATTTTATCTGTAAAATGTGACTTTTTTTTTACCACAACAAAAGTAAAATGTTGCTTTGTATCTGGTGTCCTCTTATTAAAGATTTTCTTTTCTCTTCTCCCCCCCCCCCAAAAAAAAAATTCTAAGAAACAGTCGAGAGTCATCAAAACAGAAAAGTTAGCAACCAGGCTTGTTGTGGCCCCATGAATACTAATACTATGTAAATAATGCTCATTACACTCCATCTTCCACTCCATCCTCTCTATGCAGTTTCTAGGTATGGAAGAGGGGGAAGAGAAATAAGAATGGTCTTTTGGCAATAAGCTAGGTTGTATTTTTGTTTTTTGATTTGGCAAAGGGTTGAGGGTGGGGTTGCAAAGCAAAACCTAAAGATTAAATAGTGAAGGTGGAGTGCATGTAAAACCTGGTTGCTTTTGTCTGTGGAGGCTCAACTTGTGAAGGTACACACCATCAACTTTTTCCATTTGTTATGCATTTTGATTCTGAAAAAAGCTGGCTCTGCCCATTTCTTATTAAACAAACTTGTTGTAAATCCAGTTGTCTAATGGGATCTATATGAAGTTAGCTGTGTGTCTGTAACCTTTTCCCCACAAATACTGTGTATTTAGTGTGCTTGTAGTAGTAACTCCACCATTTTGTAAATGAAATTGTGATTCACCCATTTTATATCTAATTTTTAATCATGTTAGTTCTCAGATGGGTGTGTCTCCTTAGCCTGCTGATTTACTTATCTAAAGAAAGTGGGTGGAGAAATTAACTTTAGCCGTTTGTTTGCAATAAAATAAAATCATTTTACTCTTGTTCTGGGATTCTCACCACATTGGTCTAAAATCCCTTTAATGACTTTGAGGGGTAGGATACACAATTATAGTGAGATGTATATGCACCACATGCATGCTTTCACATAATAAAGAAAACCAGTTGCTTAAGCAACTTAAAACACTTGACAAGACTTCTGGAATCAGGAATCCGGTAGTCCCTTGTTGGAAGGAATTTCATGAAATGGATGGCAATATACCAGCACACAAATGTTTTAGTTTTGCAAAGAATAGCCAGTAGTATTTGTATATTGCAGGGTTGGTGCTTAGGCTAACAGAACCCTCAGCGGTGGTGGCAATTGAAGCTCATAAAGGTAAAGGGACCCCTGACCGCTAGGTCCAGTCGCGGACAACTTGGGGGTTGTGGCGCTCATCTCACTTTACTGGTTGAGGGAGCCGGCGTACAACTTCCGGGTCATGTGGCTAGTATGACTAAGCCGCTTCTGGCAAACCAGAGCAGCGCATGGAAACGCCGTTTACCTTCCCGCCGGAGCGGTATCTATTTATCTGCTTGCACTTTGACGTGCTTTTGAACTGCTAGGTGGGCAGGAGCAGGGACCGAGCAACGGGAGCTCACCCCGTTGTGGGGGGCTTTGAACCACCAATCTTGATCGGCAAGCCCTAGGCTCTGGTTTAGATGACAGTGCCACCCGCTCATAGCCAGAGCTAATGACTATTTGATGTAAAATGGCAAATTAGTGGGCGTCTTCTAGAGAGAATATAGGTGGTTATATATGTCATGGCTAGATAGCTACTTTTACAGCTACACTTGGCAGGGTTTGTTTGGTATAATATTTAGTATATATTATATTTGGAGTTCCTAGTGAATACGCCACTTCACCAAGTGAGCTAAAGGTGCATCTGCAGGAGTGTGTAGTTATTTTTCAAGGTTTATCACTGTATTCTACTTTTTAGAGTACTTGTACTAAGCTTATGAAAGAGAACAGGTTTAAAATGTTAAGTGTTTAGTAAACTGATGCTAAATGTAATTTGCTAGGAAGGATTATCTAGATCATAGTCTTCAAGCTGCTGTGATGCCTGGCGTTTCTAGCTTTTTCTCCCTGCTTTCTCCCATCTTTGCTGCAGCTTGCCACCCCCCTCTTGGGAACATGCTACCTGACATAGAAACGGGTTGTGATAGGAGGTCTAAGGGGTGGAGTTGGTGGTGCTTGCTCATTCACAATAGGAATGGATTAGGTCTTCATTTAGAGACCAAGAATTGAAATGTGTTTGCTCACTAGACTAGACTAGTTTCAGTTTACTTGAATAGAAATGTTGGGTAGGAAAGGGGTTGGAATCCCAGTTGAATTTGATGAGTAAACTGGTGGGGAGTGTGTGCCTTGAGTGTCTTTCTACACTTCAGGAGTGCATATAGGGTTTGAGTTTATGTGGGAAGATTTATTGGGGTTTTCAGCTAGATCTGTTCGGGAGTAAGTGTGGAATCCGAATCTCATTTACCTGGAAGTAAAATCACCAGTCTAGAGTATGCATTTTGGAACAGTCATAGAATTGGTAGCTTATTGCCAGACTAATGTTTCTGAACCCTTGTTAGTTCCATCCATATAGTGCGCCACTAATGTGCTTTCAGGGAATATAAAATGTGCAGTGGTAACCTTTAAGGCTTTCAGAAAGTTTCAGAAGTTAGTTTTGTAGAAGTGTCACTAAGGTAAGGTATTGCATGTCCTCTGCCTCATTAAAATACAGCTAAGCCAGTGTAATGACTTGGACTTGCATCTGTACTTGGGGACTGCTGGTCTAAATGGCTCTTGCCATGTAATATTTTTACTTTCACCATTCCTAAGATGTTAAGATTTTAGTGTCTGGCTAGAAGAAACTAGTGCACGGCTCTATACAGATAGTACTGTTAACCAAACATGGAAAGATTGTAACTTGCACAGATGAGTCTAATTCTAGGAAAAATAGTGTAAAAGCAAACCATGTGCAGAATGAATGCCTCCATGCTTTCAAATGCACTCCTAGAGTCATGACTTAGTTGTAACTTCGGTTAGAAGTCCACCCCCCCCAAGGTTCACTAAGCCAATATGCTATGACTGAAGAGTCCAGCAATATAGTAACTAAATTTTTTAAAGCAATTAATAAAAAATAATAGTGTTGTACATTGGTTCTTGAATGTGTTGGTACTCGTACATTTTGGCTCCCAAACACTGAAAGCCTGCTAGTGTTAATGGTTTTCAAACATTTTTCGGAAGCCAAACTTCCAACATGGCTTCTGCTTGAGCACAGGAGGCTCCTGCAGCCAATCTGAAGCTGCACCTTGGTTTTCAGATGTTTCAGAAGTCGAACGGACTTCTGGAATGGATTACATTTGAGAACCAAAGTATGACTGTAGTTCATGGTTCCATGGGCCAAACATAATTACCACTTGCAGGAATATTGTATTGGGTAATAAAATTTGTATACCACCCTTCACCCAAAAATCACAGGGCAGTTCACAGCATAAAAATACAAAACGAAAATGGGCCATGGAAAAGAGTGTGTGCTTTTTGCTTGCATTAAAACATCCTATGTTGATGTAGAGATCGCTCTTCTGCATTAGGTCTACGCAGCGCCTCTGGTTAGACTTGTAAGCATATCAAGTTCACTTTCAATTGTTATGCATGCTGTTATCTGTATAACTGTTTTGTGAAAGCCTTATTAGCAATGGCACAGGGTTCTGTAAACCAGACTTTAGGCAGTAAGTTAGCACTAGATACTCATTCATCCAGCTAGGAAAGCCCATCAGAACAAATATCTTTCTGGTTCTGCATTTTCATTCAGGAGCAAAGTACTACAACATCTTACTACATCACCATTACAGTAGCAAGGGATATAAAATGATCGCTTGGATTTATTTACAATCATTTCTACTGAACTTTATTCTTTTTTAAAAGTTCACTTAATGAATATGAAACTCAACCTATACAAGTAATTACCCAGATCACTTGTTGAACTGCTAAAACAGGATACATTTACAAACTCTTAAAGCATAATGGGCTTTGGAAGCTAGGCCTAGATGACAATCCATACAAATAATTTTGCTGCAGGGATTCTCAAAAGCAACAGAGGCAAACAACTTTTTACAACCCCCCCCCCGAAGAGTAGACCTCTACAGCACAAAGAATGGTTAACAGTAAAAACATCGCACAATGCTCTCTTAAGTATATTCCTACTCGCCCACCTAGCTCTTAAATTTATTTTGATTAATTCTACACAATATTGCAAAGAGCACTTGCAATGCTAAACAGAAATACAGGGGCCAAATGTAATTAAGGATGCTTTTATTATTGTACAAGCAGCATACAAAACTGGTAAGCGGTCAAAGGTATGGAAAACAGTACCCACTATTCTCAAACAGTAGACCGAACAGAATTGTTTGCTATTATAATTACCATATATACAATTGGGTAAAGGCTTTGTAAAAGGACAAGGTTTTTTTTTTACATGATTTCAGTGCAGAACACAGTGCAGAACTTTTTCTCTGGAGTAGAAAGAGGGTAATGAGTACTTTCCTAGAATGATTCCCTTCTTTAGCTTAATTTAACGCAAACAGTATTCTAATGAAAGAACATGATGCAAGTGATATATTTTATTGAGGAAAAAGATGCTTGTATGCAACTTTAGATTAGTTGTAACATTATTGAGCAACCTTGCAAACTCAAATTGCTTCCAGCTCAACACTAGTTTAAGACATTCTGAAGAAGTTACAAGCATCACGGTTACCTTGTGCTGCTCTAGAATCCTGGGTTAAACATCAAGTGCCCCTTCCCTAAGGAAAGTAAATCAGATTACATATGCTTCACCCTTGATTTGAAAGTGAGAATAAATGAAAAATACAATTTGGAGCTTCAGGGCAGTCAACTGAACTGTTTCCTAATGCTCGGCAAATGAGCCATGGCTCGTATTGTGCTTAGAAATGTTCACAACCAAGTGCTGTTTCAAGAACGGCTTTCTTCACTTTTCTTTTTCTCTGGATCAAACTGGGTGCTTTCATACAAAATTTTCTTTCTCATCCCTTCTTGAACCATTCGTTGCTGAATCTTTAGTTTTGCATTACTGTATCTACAATAGACCCTCAATAAAGAAAAGGCAACAAATAATGAATGATCCCCATCCTATTTTAAATAAGAATTCCCAGTATTTATTCAGATGGTATAGTATTGAACCAGCCTGTACTTTGAAGAAGAGAGAAATGCTTTACACAACTTTATCTTAAGTAACTGTATTCTGCAAACAAAAATATGGAATAGATGTGCACATAGGGAAAAGTTAAAAAAAGCTTTGTACAAAGGGAACAGGCTTCTGCCTGCACAATAGGACTTCACTTTCCTCACATCCTCTCAATCCACTATATGCACCTTCATTATGCACATTTAGACAACAGGCGAACAAATTCCTCTTCAACCAGGCCTTTGGCTGATGAACATCTTATACCCTTTTAAAAGTGCTGATGCGAGGGAGATTTATTGGTGGTTGGTCTTTTTACTCATTATTATTTGGGGTTTTTAAAAAACTTTTTATGTTGTGAACCACCCTAAGATCTGTGGATGAAGGGCAGTATACAAATTTAATAAAATAACAATGCCCACAAAATCTGCTTGGGAGAGAAGGCACTTGGGGGAGATATGTAGAGTCTGCAGAAAGTAGATGAAGGCAATAATTCCATTGCAGAAACAAGTCCACTCATGCAACATTGGAGTCTGCCATCTCTCAGCTGCATCAGTGAAGATACTGGATGTGAATTTGGATTGTTATACTATACCACCATATTATTTAAAGACCCCTCCCAAGCAATGGACAGCTGGAGTAGGGTGCAGAAGGTGCAAATAAGTCATATTTCCAGGAATATCCTGGTACACTAGTGTGATTACATGTGCTGAGTTGTAGGCAGGGGTGCCAACTTGAGTAAAATATTGGGTGGGCTCAGGTAAGCCCCATGCTGCATAATTATTCATAAGGCATGGCACACATCATTTGAATTGCAATGCCCATCAACTTTAGGGGACCTGGTTCCCTCAACTATTTTAGGGGGTGCGCAAAGGGACATAGGTTCCTAGGAGTTGGCTCCTAGGGTTGTAGGAAGAATCCACCCAAAGCCTATCCGCTCACATCTTCAACACAAGTCTGAGAATTTCAGAAACATACATACCAACATCCTAATGTTGTCAGGATAAAACCTCCCACTCCAAAGTCACAGGATCGTCTCACTCTGCCTAGGCAGAAAAGAAGTTTGTTCGTTTGTAAGTTATGTAGACAACAAAACAATTGGACAAGAAGAAAAGGAACTAACAGAAAAACAACGTAGGAAATATATTTTAGAAGTATTTAGCCAACTATTTCTGAAGATATAGTTGGCTTTGCATAATCTTTATGATACCATGGTTGCACAAACCAATGAGACAACACATAAAACAGAATGAACTACAGAAAATTTTGGGTAATTTGACATATGTACTAACCTCATAAAATTTGACAAAAGGTGAATAAAGGAGGAAGTGCAGCCTGTTGAACAAGACAAAGACTAGATTCTAGAACTACTGGCTGCAAAAGAAAGGAACCCTCTTATAAATCGGTATTGTTATAATGAGGCTATTATTGTTTACCTTTACCTTTAATTGAAACTAATAAAAACTATTATTAAAAAAAGAGAAAGGAACCCTCTTAATTATTCTCAGCTGCTGAGGTATGCTTATGAATACCCCAAGAACTTTAAAGAGCAATTGGTATGCAATGTTTTGGAGACTGATTGTGCTGTATGTACATCTTTGCTGGGAAGGGTTTTTAGAGAGGAAGCAAGCAACACTTTATGTCAGCTGTTGCGCTGTATTAATTGCTGCATGGAGCAAAGTATTACCAGAAGAGAGAATGGAAACAAAGAGAGAATGGAAACAAAGACAATATTACATATAAAAAGAAATATCTGCAGATTTACTTTTACTTACTAGTTGCCAAAAAGTGTCCAAGACCCAAAGTTAGACCACCCAATGAGCCATAGAGCACTGATTCTCGAGCGCAAGGGACATTTCTGACGTCAAGTATTCCCAGTAGCTTAAAAGACTTGAAAGAAATGAAATATATCACATTAAACAATGCATTGGTTATGTACAGAACCTTCTGAAGTGCTGCATTTAGTACAGTAGATGATTCCTGACCCTTTAATAGTGATGTAGAGCAAAAAGAAAAAAACATGTAGTTTTCCCACTGGGCCAAAAGGACAAGAAAAGGACACAACCATTGAAACTAATTTATCTTACAACATTATTCTCCAGTAGCTTTTTAAAGGGGTGGGGTGAAGTTGTTGAAAAGTTATTCTGTTATTCTCATTGTCATTCTCATACCAATGGACAAAGCATGCATCAAATCACCTTGATCTTTTGCAGCTACCATCCACCTGAAGGCAAAATCATTCCCAAAGTGGTATATAAACGGCTATGCTTGATTTTTGTATATATTTTTTTACATTGATATCCCGCCTCTCTCTCTTCATGGTGGCCTCATATACCTTCAGACCATACCTTGGGATACTTGAGTTTGGATAGTGCAGCATGTCCATATTGATCTTGCTGAATTTCTCAGGATTTGACGCACTGATCAGTGACAGTTACAGATAGGTAGCCGTGTTGGTCTGCCATAGTCAAAATAAAAAAATTCCTTCCAGTAGCACCTTAAAGACCAACCAAGTTAGTTCTTGGTATGAGCTTTCGTGTGCATGCACACTTCTTCAGACACACTTCTTCAGGTATCTGAAGAAGTGTGCATGCACACGAAAGCTCATACCAGGAACTAACTTAGTTGGTCTTTAAGGTGCTACTGGAAGGAATTTTTTTATTTTGATCAGTGACACTGAGCCATCCTTCTGAGTTGGAAGGCTCCACATTGCAGTGGTTCCTATCTTTCCTGGAGTTTTGACAGGAGTGAGTGCATGCTGATTCTATTGAATTCTCAACACGATATGATGCAGTGGAAGAAAATCCTATACAAATTTCCACTTTGCATCACCATTTTTAAAAAAATACAAGAGTGCTCTAAATTTGGCATTTTTATTTTACCTGCATTTAGTAAGGGATACGTAACCGGAGGCGAACATAAGTAGAGGTACCACTGCATGGGGGGGGGGCGGGGGAAGAAGTTAATGCTGCAATCCTACAACCAGTTGAAGGCCCGCTGGGGGGGGGCGGCAATAGGAAACTGTGAGCGCTGTTGTACAGCTGGAGAGAAGTTTCCAGGTGAAACAACAATAAGCTGTTGAGGCCCCTTGGAAAATGGAAAGCGCAGAGGTCTCACAAGCAGTGCAGGTCTAAACAAGGCATTTTGGGGTTGTATTGGGAGAGTCGTGGATCTGAAGCTTCCATAAAGACTGCTTTGCCCACCTCCACCCAACATGCTCACAAAATTGGTCTGAACCATTACAATGGGAGGAAAAATTCTTTCCCCCACCTTCCTCTACTCTGGCTGCAGCAAGCTGGCAGGTCTATAGATGCATCTGCTCTAAAGGAAAATATTTTCTTCCAATAGCAAAGGTTCCATTTATAGAACAATCCTATACACGTCTACACAGAAGTAAACCCACTGAGCGCAATGAGGCTTCCTTCCATGTAAGTGTGCATTGGATTGCAGCTAGAAAAGCCTCCACTTGTCTGCCCAAACATTCAGGGTCAGGGCATAAAACAATGGATCAAAATTTCTTTGGAGCTACGGTTGTCATGTCTTCAGTATACCCCTCTGGTTTCCTCGAAGATGAAGGCAGGATTATAAACCATTTTAAATGATTAGTATTTTTGAAAAGAAAAGAAATGCCAGGGATTGCGACAAAGGAACCTGAGTAAACAAAACGAGTATTATGGTCCACTTATGTCCGTGCGACGCGTTATGTGGACTCAGAAATATATCGGGCATTAAGTGGTTTGAAGCGAGGCTCGGTTTCCTAGGGAAGGAACGGTCTATCTGGACGCGACGGTTGAATAGAGCTTCCACGCTCAGAGGCCGTGTACCAGCTGGAAGGGGAGGGCCAACAGAAAAAAAGGCTACCCGGCTACCGGGAGTCCGCTGCTGGGGAGGCAACACTTGGCTCCACGAGCCCTGCGAGCCTCGTCACGTCGAGGCGGTTCGCGCGCTGCTCTGACGGCACAGAAGCCGCTCCCGTTAGAGAAGCCGCAGCCCCTTCCTCCGTCCACACAGCCAACGAACACTAGGGAGGCCATAAGCAGCCACCGCGGAGCTCGCCGGCGGCGCCTTGCCTCCGCTCCCAGCTCATTTACCTTCTCCGCGTCCCCGACCTTTTCCTCGCCCGCCATAACAACCCCGCTTGCCAGGCTCCTCCCGGCCGACCAACCGCCGCAGCTAAACCACAGAGCCCTAAAGCCTGAGTTGCGCAGAGAGGCCTCTCGCGCAGACGAAGGCGGCCGCTCTACCCATCCGTCTCTGCCGTCCGCCCGGGTTTTTTCCTCCCTCCCCCTCCTTTCCCCTGTATGGCCCCTCCTCTATCTCTATGGTGCTCGGAGAGAGAGAGGGCCGGCGCCATTTTAGGTCTGGAGAGGAGATTTCGAGTAAGGAATCCTTTGTTCAGTGAGATGGGTCACGGAGCAGCGCGCGCGCCTGCGCGGGAGCGCGCCGCTTCCCTCCGCTCTCAGCCTCCCCCACCTCCCAACCAGCAGCCTCGCGCGCGCGCTCCCGCGTCCTGCTCCCGCCACGAACGTCGTCGCGTCAGGGTGTTTGATGGCGCCTAATGGCGGGCGGGGCGGGGGGGAGGAGCGCCTCAGGATAAACCAGCAGCAATTAAAGACTAACGAGGGCGGTTGGCGGGCCAGCCACGTTCATGGTGGCAAGGCTGCCGCAAGTGTTTCATAATAAGGCTGGCCAGAAAATTGCGGGGCGTTCTAGCAAGTAAGACGGCTGCTTCTTCTGGAAGAAATCTTCATGTTATATGGACTTTTATTATCGTCTGCGGAAAGGCGGGCATGTGAATTCGAAAAGTTCCGAAACGAAAGCGCGAAACATGGGCGTGATGTGGTGACGAGGGGTGGACTAGGATGACCCAGCTGTAAAGGCCTCGTAGGGATTTCTCTCAGCCTCCCCTCCCTCGCAGTTGTAAATGACAACCCCCGAAGAGCCCAAGTCTGGATGACTCCCTAAAGCAAACCATGGCTTAGCAGCAGCAGAACCACCACCAAGGTCAGAGCAAAGCGCCTCTGATCTTCTATAGCACAGTAACACTTATGACATACGTCCAGGCCCAGGGCCGGATTTAGGTTTGATGAGGCCCATAGCTACTGAAGGTAATGGGACCCTTTATATGTCCAGCTGTCAACAGCAAATTGTCGCTTTTTTGTGTTGAATATATGCTATGTGGTAAATTCTGGACCTTTGTCGTTTAGTTGTGTCCGACTCTTCGTGACCCCATGGACCAGAGCACGCCAGGCACTCACTCCTGTCTTCCACTGCCTCCCGCAGTTTGGTCAAACTCATGCTGGTAGCTTCAAGAACACTGTCCAACCATCTCATCCTCTGTTGTCCCCTTCTGCTTGTGCCCTCCATCTTTCCCAACTTCAAAGTCTTTTCCAGGGAGTCTTCTCATGAGGTGGCCAAAGTATTGGAGCCTCAGCTTCAGGATCTGTCCTCAGGGCTCATTTCCTTAAGAATGGATAGGTTTGATCTTCTTGCAGTCCATGGGACTCTCAAGAGTCTCCTCCAACGCCATAATTCAAAAGCATCAATTCTTCGGCGATCAGCCTTCTTTATGGTCCAGCTCTCACTTCCATACATCACTACTGGGAAAACCATAGCTTTAACTATTCGGACCTTTGTTGGCAAGGTGATGGACCTAATAGGTATTATGGACCTAATAGGTATCTAAAGCCATTTGTACATAACAAAATATGTATTTGATCAAAGTTTTTTCCCCTTTAAATTTTTTGGGAGCCTCCAAGAGAGTGGGGCCCTAAGCTACAGCTTGTTTAGCTTATATAAATCCGTCACTGTCCTGGACTCTATAAAACACATCAGTTACCCACATCTGCCTCCAGACATAAGTGAAAAACACACAGAATCCTTGTGAGACCACAACTACAGAGAAACACAGCAGGCGGTGGTGGTTTTTTTTTACTAGCAAGGCAACAAAATTACTTCACTGCAGGAGATTGGACTGGATGACTCTTGAGGATCCCTTCCAACTCTACCATGTTGTAATTCTATGGAGTACGAGGTAAAAAAAGCCAAGAGGATATAAGCTGAGTAGCGTTATCTATTGGCTAGAGAGAAGCTACCCTTCAATTTAGGAAGGCTCCTAGGGCTGAAGGCAGATGGAAAAAGCCGTTGCCTGTTGGCCAGCACAAAGCCTCTTTCCCTGCACTTTGTGGTCACTTGGGAGTGCTGCAAAGGGATATAATTGATTCTTGCTGTGTTTTGTATTTAAAAACTGCATAGGTTAGTGACTGATGAAAAGGAATCTACAGTGTCAAAATCCAATATGCACAAAAATTATCCCAATAGTTAAAATAGTTTTAATTCTTTGTATTTGCGAATGGAAATAGTTCTACTTAAGAATTATGATGGATTTTTTTTTCTAGGCTTACATCCCCCCCCCCCCGCCTTTCGCCACAGGAAACAAATCCTAAGGCTCATTTCAGTAATCAAAATACAAGTTATGTTAGACACAGAAGTGTAACCAAAAAATAAATACATTTTTCCTTTGATCATCATACATTGATGATTTTTTTCTTAGCAGTTATATAAGATATATTAAACATACTATTAGGCTTTTTACAAGAAAATGTAAAGAGGTTATTTTATTGTATCATACTTCCTATTTTGAATAATTTGGAAAAGCAAGGTAAATTTGTTTACGTGAGTGTGACTGACAGCTGACAGAAAATCAAGGGAATGAGGAGAGAAGGAGTTTACAGTGACTTCCTCACTTTGCTGGTACAGCACTGCCCAGAGATTTAGGGGGAAAGCGCATATTTACAGGGGACTGCCTAAGTTATTTGACTGAAAAGATTTCTGACATTGGTAAGATACAGATTTCAAGTACATACTGTACCCGCAATGAATGAAAAGTTAGTTCCATATGCCATCTGGTGGTTGTCTGTGAAGATGCTGTAGCTTAAAAAAAAATGTAGATCGTCTCTTCATTTTACTCAGGGTGCATCCTGATGACATAATTTTAGAGGTGAGCCTGCTGTGGACCCACATTCATCTACTTTGGGTGGAAGTCTGGTCTTTTTATCTACACTGAACTGAGAGGAAGCTTGTTTTTCCTGTTTGCAGGAATACTGCTTAGTTATTCTTTGACACCTGCAATGTTTCAAATCTCTGTTTTAAATAATTTCAAAGTTCCAAACAATTATGTAATCATGGTTTGCAACAATGGTTGGATAATATTTGGACACATAGTGACTTAAAGTTTAAAAAGGTAAAAATGTGCATTTGTTGTTGTTGTTATATTTGTACCCCGTCCATCTGACTGGGTTGCCCCAGCTATTCTGGGTGGCAAGCATACACGTCAGTGGTGGCTGGTACCCATTGGGACAGGTGGGGTGGATGTCAGAGAAGCCAACAGGAGGTGGAAAGAGCCAATGACAGGCAGTGTCAACTAATGCTTGTAAAGCTGCCCTTCCTCAGGGCAACACTGAGTCTAAATAGAAGGTTTACATGTGGTAGGAATGTTTTAACTATAATGGAAGCTGGCAAATGACGTACTACGAAACTGTAAATGTAACAGGAGGCTGAGTGACTGCTCCTGCAGTCTCTGAACTATCTCCCTCTTCTGATGGCAGTGCCATCCAAGCTGACAGCTTCTCAGGAAGGCAGGAATATGTGAATGGAGCCCCCCAAGTGATTGTGCTACTCAAACCAGCAGCACTGGTCACACTTCAGGCAGCATAGATGCTGGATGCAGAGCTTTCCCCCCACAAACAGCCTTTTGTGTTGGTGGCAAAGCTGACTTCTATGCAAATACCTGTTACGTGATCAGTCTTGATAGTATTTTCAAAGGATATGCTTCCTGTTACTTTGCTGAACTAAATAAGCTCCCACGCTTTTGTGCACTAATCACGTGTTTCATAGCATTTCTCTCAAACTTATTTTAAAGCCAGCCCAGATCATCATCACTTACCCAGTAAATAGGTCCTGTACATTAATAACATTGAAAAGCTGGACAGTTTGTTCTTTTCAATGGGTTTTTAATTTTTTTAGGCATAGAAGTGGGGGGGGGAGAAGAGTAAGGAAAATTCATATAACCTATGTTGTGTCACAGGAAACATCAAATAAATCTAGTGGAATCAGTTCCTGATCTTCATCTATTTCTTCTTTATGTTGGGTTCCCCAGGTGCTCAGCCTCTTAAACAGTCTCCGCAAAGCAGCAAGTTTCCCATTGCTCCAATCTTTCTTGTCTTTTTTATTTTCAAACCTGTTTTTCAATTCCTTGTACTGCTTAAGTTGTTGGTTTTTTCTAAAAAATAGCTTAAAGTACCTGTAGTTATCACTGCTGATGTACCCTTTAGTCTCTGCTTTTGGTTTTTGCATTTTTGGGTTGATGTTTAGCAAAGCCATGAATCTGTCATTCAGTTTCTTGACATTTTCTCTTAGCTGAGGTAGTTTTTCTGACAGTTCTAGCACACTCATATTAATAAATTCCATTATTCTTCAGAAGGCCTTTCTGCTTGATGTTGGTGTTTTCCTTTCAAAGTCTACGGACAGGAAAATCTTATTAATTGTAGATTAAGTCAAAACTTTAATCATTAGGCATCTATGTTTTTTACTAACCTCATAACACTGTTTTGTCTTGTAAACTGAATAGATTTCCATGGATCAGGACAATATATATCTGGCAGTGAAATGCAACTATTTATCCAAGAATTATTTGTATTCTGTTTCTATGAAAGCTGATGACATCACTATTGCTTTAGTGACTTCACAGTAAATGAAAGGCCAGTTCAGAGGTGCTAAAATGTGCTGTGCATGTACCCTCTGCTGCAGGAGACAAGTAACTGTTCCATCTGGTTCAAAAGTTGGTAGTTCCATTCTGTGGTTGAGATCAGACGTTAGGATGACAAAAGGCAACTGGAATATGCAATGCCTTGTTCACTTGAGAGGCAAGGACCCTCACCCATTTCAGATGATCTGGCTTCATCTGCCACTTCCCCCCCTACCATCACATCTTCCTGGCATCTGATGCATCATATAGCTGCCTCTCTATTTAAAGGCAGGGGTTGATTTATTTCTATTCCCATCCTCCTTTTCTGTGTATGAACTGGAGGATCTTTTTATGCCCTCTATTTTACCATGTTCTGCTCTTTTCTAATCATCTTGCTCCTTTCACTCTCTCCAACTGTCACTTATAACTTTCACTCCCCACCCCCCTACAGTTTCTCTTGCATTCTGCATCCTGTTCTCCAAATTTCTACTCTTGTTCTCATTTTTCTCTTGGTTCCTTCTGACTTGCTTTTTGCTTTTAACCTTTCAGGAAAGGAGCAGGAAAGGTCCATCCTTTTTGCCAGAGACCTGCCACTGTATCTTGGAGTTGTATGTTGGACTAGATTCCTTTTGGTATGTTGCATATGGGTCTGTTGTGTTTCAATTGGGAGTTGATAGTTGCCCAATACCATCATGAAAATGTCGTGTCTCTCCCTCCATCTCAAAGTACAGTGGTACCTCGGGTTACGTACGCTTCAGGTTACAGACTCCGCTAACCCAGAAATAGTACCTTGGGTTAAGAACTTTGCTTCAGGATGAGAACAGAAATCAGGCGGTGACAGTGCGGCAGCAGCGGAAAGCCCCATTAGCTAAAGTGGTGCTTCAGGTTAAGAACAGTTTCAGGTTAAGAACGGACCTCTGGAACAAATTAAGTATGTAACCTGAGGTACCACTGTAGAATGCTGAAGAGGCCAGGTGCTTTTGATGAATGTCAGTACTGTACCAGGATGCAATAATTTTTTGGCTTTTCTAGTATTTTCCCACAAAAACATCTTATAGCAAGTTGTTTGTCCAAGAAATTCTTGTTCTTTCCTTTTTTTATTTGATATCTAGATAAGAATAAATTTTGTGAACCTTCTGATAAATGTTATGTTTCTCTTTTTTTGTACATTAGCCATCCTTGTACCCCACATCAGTTCCCATTGCTCTCTTGTCTCTTTTGAAATAGTTTAATTTGAAACTCTCCAGTGATCACCCCTTCATTATGGTATGGCACTGAATATGGATTGTTTTTGAAAGACCTTATAGTTTATATAGTTATGTATTGCTTCTGTTTAATAAAAACCCATTAAAAAGAATATTGTCATGTGGAAAGACTTTGTTCACTCTTGCATGTTAATACTTTTAACCCAAAATATAAAAATAGATTTAATAATGCAATAGTATATAAAGAAGACCAATTGAAATCTAATTAAATTGACAAGAACAGAACACATGTGATTTGTTCTATAAAAAACTTCTCTTTAATAAATGGATGGATTCAAGTTTATAATAGTTTGACATGTCAAAGTAACAAAAGTCAAATTCTCTGACTATTTCATACAAATACTATGCATTACAGTAAACTTATCTTAAGTTACAAAGTGTCAGTGAAAATTCAGTATCTAACTGTCTAAAAGTGAAATTTTTCTTATCAATTGTGATTACAATTCTATTGCATGTTGGAAACCCACTGCATTGTTATAATCAAACCATTATACAGTTTACTGATGCAAACTGACAAAATGTAGCATTTTATTTTTGGCTTCCTGAATAAAGGGTGACATTTTAATAAAAATGGCTTTAGTAAGACAGAACACCAAACAACAGTAATCTATCTTAAAGAAAAATAATCAAGTATTAGGAATTTGACAGATCAGAGAACCCTGAATGTATTTCTACTACCCGTTTGTTTTTGTTGGAAAACCCCCACAGATATCCAGTATTCTCTTAGCTGAGAATAGTGTTATAGTTTTTAAATGCACACTTTGGCCACTGGCAGACAGTGTACTCCCTGCTGAGTAGTAATGCTGGTGAAAGGTAACTTGAACTATTGCTTTGAGAACAGCCTTTGGCAGGGTTGTTTGTTTTAAAGAATCAAGTGGAGACCGAGCATAGCACATGTGGTAAGATATAAGACTACCACCACTTCGTAAGATGTACCAAATTCAAGGTTCAAATGGTAAGTTTGTTCATGGGGCTATGATCATTACTAAATGGCTTAACAGGGAACTCGTATTCAAAATGAACCACCAAATTATTTATTAAAAAATGACTGTACTTACTGTGTCATGTATATCTTTGCATTGCTTGCATGCTATCAATGTGTATGAAAGTATGTGTGTATCATATACAGTGCTGTGAATATGAGCAGAACAAGGCCAATTTTTTTGATAAAAATTTGATGGAGATTAATCTAGTTCCTAATGTTTGTCCAAACAACTATGACAAGCTACAGAATTACCAAAATCCAGCAATCCTATGTAGGCACAACTGCTTCATAAGTCCTCACAAGGGCCTCGACATAGGTGATAATTCCTTAAGTGTCAATAAATATGTTCACCAAATTGCCCCTTCCACTGAAATAAGTTGGGAGGTTTTCAAATAGAGGAATGCTGTGTGCATTTCAGCACACAGACGGCTCTGGATCAGAGCTCATCTTGTTAACATTTGAGCTTCATTAACAGCTTCAGATCCAAGATGGAAAATTCCATTTCCACTTCACCTGCAGTTCAAAGAAATCCTCTCATCTATCCCATTGTCATTCTACTAAGAAATGCTTTATATAATTTGGCAATCGTGAGTAGATTGTCAATCATAAGGGTACAATTCTCAGAATCCTAATCAAAAAGTATAAATTAAAGAACAAAGAGTAGGGTTAAACATGTGGCATCAAAAAAATCTAGCAGTTTAAGCAGATTGTGCTGGCTACTGACAAAACAAGAATGGTTAAAATGCAATCATAATGGCACTGTTAAAGATAATTTAGTTTCTTACTAAAAAAGGTTGGTTAAAATATGGAACATGCTCATTATTTCACATTTTTGAGAATTATTATTGTTTGACTTTTAACAGGATAATGTTGCATACCTGAGTATTGTTTACAACAAAGTCTCCCTCAAATGAGTGTATGTAAAAACTTGAAGTGGTTAGAAAAATATCTAATGCCCTTTTAATTGGAAACAATAGCATTTTTATACCTTCAGTGGGATTGTATTTGTAAAATAATATGCCAGAACATAATGTAAATTTATGAACAAATTAACTAGCCCTCTTTTCTTCAGGTTGTCCAATATGTGCAGCAACAAAATACCTCCCAATTTAGCTGACTGTGTCATCTACTCTGAAGTTTATTCAACAAACCCAGCAATGTAATACCACAAGTAAGAGTTATTTACATATTCTTCACCAGACCTTTGTTTATACATAATTTCCAGTTGGCCTCTTCCCAGTTAAATGCAAGATCCTTAAGGCAGCATGTATAATAAAAATCTAAAACCTATTCCAATTTGCTATTAATTCTACTGTATCCTTCTTCCTGAAGAAGACATGTTAACATTGGGGAAAGATACCAAATAGAATGAATTCCTCTGTTATCTTGATGAATGCAATTTGTCTTTGATAGTTGCTATTAGACTAACATAGTTAAGAAAACTATGTCACTAAAAGAAACATCTGGGTAACTCACCTATAGCTGTCATTGGTTCTGTTGTGAACACAGAAGCTGGAGAAAACCTTTGCATTCCCTGTAATTGTTGAATGTTGCTGATGGAAAACTAAACAAAGCACTTTCCATTTCTCTTCATGTTTCTATTAAGAGACTCTTCTCTTAAGCAGCAGCTTACATTTGGTTAAGTTAGCTGCAAAACTCACACTGCTAAAGTGAGTTCAGTCATGAACCAAATGTTATGTTATCTAATGTTAATGTCTAATTGCATGATTCATCTGTATTCCTCCTATAGTTCTAGGTAATATGAAACAGCACTGTTATTTGATCTTAATGGGGGGAAACTGTTGATGATCAGAATGATATTTTGCATCTCTAAGTCAGACAAAAACATGAGGCAAAAAGGAGGTTGAAATCTGACACCAGAGAGAACACACTCAGCTTTGTAGTAAAATATTAATTCACTCAGCATGAGTGGATAAAAACTGACAGAGAAGTCACAGTTTTAGGAACAGATATTCTCAGATACATACTAAGGTAACCTCCTTGGTTACTAGGACAGATTTCTTTGTATTGACAATTATGTACCCTGTTTACACATAGTATTCATCATTCCCTGCTTCATTATCAGCAACAGTTGGAAGTGAAATATTTTGGCCTGCCCAATTCCAAGGTAGCAACAAACAAAGCTGCTCATTCATCCACTGAGGCTGATGAAGTCATGCAGGCCTAATTGAGCGGATTAAAATTTATCTTTCAATGGCAGGTGTCCCTGTGGGACTTGTAAACAGCAGCACACAATACTGTAAACAGTTTAACTTCTGCTCAGTTAGTCCAGGCTTGCTGATTAGATGAAAATCAAGACAGCAGCTCCACCATAAGTCCTTCCATTTCCCCCATAAACATTTTCCCCACTACACATAAAATCCTGAGTGGAACACCATCATCTTGAGCTGGAGAATCAATTGCATACCAAAGACATTAAAATGGCCACTCTCTGAAGTTCTGTAATAATGTCAGTTACTGACAAGGCTTCCAAAGGCTTCAGTGTAATGGAACTTTGGACTAAACCTATATTTTAGCATGATGTCCAGTTCTTGCCCCTGATGCTGACTTTGGCAAGGAAGCTGAGGCTGCTGCATCTTCTGCTTCTTCCAGTTCTTCCTGAAGCTCTTGGCTTACACTTGACTGAAGAGCTGCAGGTGTAAGCCATTCTTTTGGTAGGCAACTTTGGAGAAAGGGGATACAGGAACTGAAATAGGCAAGGCGATTCACCCAACGAGGAATTTCTTTTCCACAGAGAATCTATATGAAATGCCACAAGTTATCCAGTGCTTTTTAAAGTACATGTCAGTTTCTATACTTGAAATACAGATCACTGAATTGAAATGCCTGTCAATTATAGTACAGTGAATATGAACCCTTCCTGATGTTACCTGTGAGACAGGCAAAACGAATACTAAATCTAATTCTGAGACAACACAGTCCATTCTGAAAATAACAGTATGCTGGGCATCAAAAACTGAACATATTTTTGAATGACCTTTTTTACCCCAACAGTGCAATCCTAGCCATGCCATTTCAGAAGTTCTATTTCAGTTCAATGGGGCTAACTCCCAGGTAAGATAAAGAGTAAGTGTATGACAAATAATTTAGTGACTCATTAATGCTGTTTCAAAAGTTCAAATTATCAAATGAAAATTACAATTATCAGTTTTCTGTATGAGTCATTTATATGTAAGGTATAGCTTTATAAAATGCAGTTTTGTACATTCTTTCCAGTTATATGAATGTAAACAACTGGGGGGAAAGTTAAGGTTTCCAATTGCTTTTGAGAAAGAATGGCTGATTACTCTTACAAGGTCACTCTTTTTCATAACTTGGCCAGCTGGGTTAAAAACCCACAGAGCTTCCTCTCTGGAGGTGGCAGTGAAAAGTGTTGCTGCTACCATTTTATTTCCAGCAAGTCCTTGATGGAAAACACATTAATATTACATATGTAACCTATGTAGCCTACAAGTACTAAAGTGTTTATAAAAGTAATGGCCCAGGCTGAACAAATAATACTTGCCTCTGAAAAAGCTGAAGAAAAGTGATTGCAGTTTTTGTGCATTAAGTGATAGGCATTTCCTTTAAAGTCTTTTCCAAGTTCTTCTATAATTTTTTCTATATCCTCCTCCATGAAGTCAGTACTTCCAAGAACAACAGCTTCTCTAAAATAAAAGAGGGTGGAGGCAGTTGCAGAGAGAGAAAGTTGTTGCAAATCAGACTGGATATGTTTTTATTCCCTGTTTGCTCTTGACAGCATGCACACACCTCCAAAAATTATCGTGTTAAAAATAGAACTTCACTGCTTTTGTCCTCTGGTTGTTTTTGAACTTCATGCCACAAGGCCTCACTACTTTTACACTACCACTTCCTTGCTCTTATCCAAGAGATCTATCTGTAAATCCAGATTTGTGTACATACAAATGTATAATCAATCATTTATTATGCAGTCACAGGCCTGTTAAAATTATTTAGTGCTTTATACTGTATATCACTTTTTTATTACTATAAATATCATCTTTTCCTCCATGGAGCTCAAGGTGGTGTACATGCTCCTCATTCAACAACCCTGTGAGGTAGGTTAGGCTGAGAGATGGTGACTGGCCCAAAGTGAGGATTTGAATTCCAATCTCCCAGGCCATAGTTCAACACTCTAATCATTACATTAAGTTCCATATCTCATATTAAGAGGCAGTGGGTAGATACATTTGGTTGCTCAAAATATACTATTCAAAATTAGCAGGTTGTAGTCAACAGACGTCTGAATCTAAATCACCCAAACATATTTTGGGTTACACCAATAAATGAAAGAACTTCTTACTTGAATTTAAATGTTTCTCCCAAGTCAGATGCATTTCCTGGAGAAATTTCAAATATTCCAGAAAAAGGGTATGGATGTCCACCATAAGCAAATTCTGAAATACAAAATCAGGATTTTATGCACAACTCATTGTAAGTAGGACTTTCACTTCTGGTGATATTATAGACATGCTTTGATCAGCTGTAGGTTAAAACTGAAGTACTGCTACAAAGTAGTTTATATGTACAAATGTCAGTGCTTTATACATTTATATAAAAGTTTACGTTACATTTGGAGAACACTGATTTAAATTCCCATAACAATTACGCTGAGGCCAGTATATGCAGAAACCATGGGAGAGGCATGATCTGATCATTGGCCATGCTGCCTGAGGCTGATGGAAGTTTGAGTTCAACAACATCTGCAGAGCCACAGGTTCCCCAATAATGATCTACACCATGAATAAACAGTCAGAATATTTGTTGCAGAAATAAGATGGTGAAATGTAGGGAGGGAGACACTGCTATTTTCCTCCCTCCCTCCCACCCACCCACGCACTACATGTCCTATGTACATTAGCTGCTTCTTTGCACCAATGTGAGATTAAAGCATGATACATACCTCTGCCATATATCTCTATTCCTGAATGGAATACTCCAATTCCGAGAGAGGAAGTGTATTCATTCATCCAGTACTAAAAAGGAAAATGGGAAACTTAACTGATTGTGATTACGGTTTTCTAATTCACGAGGTCAGCCCTGTACATGGAAAGAGGGGAGAGAATTTTTGCAGATTCCTCTTGCAGCCTCTTTTATTCGCTTAATATGTCCTCTGGAGAGCTGGAGCAGAATTAAAGATGCTGCATGAGGCTACAGTGGTGAGGCTGAATTGGCAAAAAATACCTCCCCTGGCCCTTTAATGAGTGGGAGCCTCAATAGGACCACAGCTCTGAACTGAAAGAACCTTCAGGGTACAAAAGGGCAGCACTGGATTGCATTTGGCAGAAAACTATTATTTTTATTATATTTATATCCCATTTTCCTTCACAGAACCCAAGTTACTGAATATGTGATTTCCAAGCAGCCTCCCATCAAGGCACTGATAAGACCTGGACCTACTTAGGTTCAGCAAGGTGATGGCTTCATGTACCACTGGAAATATCAGCTAATAGCAGAGCTGGACCATTAAATACTAAGTTCATTTCTGGTTCAGCTCAGTAGCAATGCTTAGCTGTTTGATTAAACCTTTACGTCTTCAAGTGTTTGTCTCTTTATTAACATTGCTACACAAAACACAGGCGACTGGACAGACAAAAACAGGGAGGGGATCCTGTCTCGGCAGTACTGTATGGTGCACAAGGTGTCAAAACTGTGTTAAGAAGCCTCTCCTTAAAAATACCTGTGACTGATAAATAACGCTGACATAATGCATGTGTTTGTTTGCAAGGTTACAGAAACTGCACATACTGAACAATAAAACAATAATAAGTACAACTGTAATCCATTCTGAAAAACCCATGGAATTTGTGTTCCACTGAATCTGCAGCCAATCTACTAGAAGAATTACAAGAACTTCACTGAGAGGGGATTAGTTCCCCACTGCCCTGGCACGGTGATTACAAATAATTACCTTCTGTACCTGAATCGAAAGCTTAGTCATGTTGAAGGTATGGACCAAAACAGTCCCTGAAAATATGTCTTTAAATGTATGAAGATTGCAAAACTGAGTATCATGCAGCAAATATAAAGTACAAATGAGACTAGAAGAAACTCAGCAGCATGGGAAATGCAGGGGCAGCAGGGAATTGTGAATAGAAATGTACCCCACAGCTCTTGCCCAGAGTCCAGACCTTCTGCAAATGCCACCACCTTTGCATTATAGTCCTGTTAGGTCTAGTAGTTCCCTCAGACTATCCTACAAACAAGGAAAATTACGTCCTCTGCCATGGACTTAATTTGTAAAAGGGAACTACCGGTATTTGTGGTAATAAAGTGCTTACAGAAAAAATGGTCACCAGGGTGGGATCATGGCAGATGTCTGGCCCCACTGCTTCTTTTGGAAGACTTGAAATTAAGACCACATTAAGAGAAGTCATATAATGTGTGGCGAAAGGGGATACAGGAATTGAAATAGGCAAGGCAATTCACCCAACGAGGAATTTCTTTTCCACAGAGAATTTATATGGGACTGGATGCTTCTAAACTTCTCACAGCAATGCCAGAAGCAAGTGCACAAACCTGACACTCACATGAAACTGCCTATAATGCTAAACCACAATTTTATGTTTGAAAAAGGTCTAAATAGGCAATCAGATTAAATTTTCTCGGTTGCATTTTTGGTGGGTTCTGTTTGCACTGCAACTGTCCCCCCAACCACTAGATCAGGAAACTTCACTGATTGTCTTGGAAATGGTACAGAGTGCCTGCTGAAATAAGTTGGGTATATCCTTTTAAATAGTTTTTTGGATGTGCCCTCTTGGTTAGCTACTCTTCATTTCTGAAAAATATGTGATTTTTATCAGTGGTATTAGTTTAAATCCAGGTACACTTGAGTTGGATAGAAAATAAATTTTAAAAAAGGTTGAACTAGGGATAGAAAAAAACTGATATGTTTTGAGCATATTAGACACAAGAGATTGCATTAGGTGATCTTTGAAAACCTTCCCAAACCAGTCATACTACAAACTGAAAAATAAACAAGTTAGTAGACGTGTGCCTTTTTTTGTTTGCTACAAAGAAATACAACCTCACTCTAGCTTTCTAAGTCTCCCCATAATCAGTCAATATGTCACAGCTGTACCCAAAGGTAATTTACTTGGGAGGTTCTGCTGATCCAGGATACACTGTTCAAAGTTAGGGAATACATTAGGTGTTAGTTTACACTCTGGGGACTTTCACATATTGGGACTTTTACAGAGTCTTTATGCAGTCTTTATGTAATAGCTTTAGGATTCTCAGTTCGCATATACATTTAATTACTTACAGGTTAACAAAAAATAGTGGATAGTAATTTGCCAACAACAAGGGATCAGAGCACTTCTGGCTTTTGTCTCCCAAATGCCATGCACTGAAAGTTATACCTCACACAATGAATTTCACAAAACACATCTCGGTCCACCATCTAGCTAGGCTAGTTCCTTTCTGGGGCTAACCCACAAGGCTGCACTATTACCTAATTGTAGATTATTGTCAAGATTACTAATTAGTCAGAATAGCCACTTTGGAAAGATTGGGACACGAAGAGAACTTAGATGTCCATTGCATCTAATTTCTTGTGAACTAGGCAAAAGTTGCATTATAGAAGGCAATTAAATCACTTTATAATCATACAAACAGCCCTCCAGGAAAGGAGGAAGAAAAATGGATGGAATTAAGCAAAATACAACAGGAAATGGATTACAAGAGCAGCAAGGTTTTCTTGCTTCTGGGAAATAATTCCCATTGTTTTTGAACACGCAAACAAAAAAATGTGCATTCCGTAACATGGAAGCAACCATGGCAGTGAATTTGTTCACTCTGATAGCATGCTCAGGGAAGTAGACAGCTTCCGGAAGAATGCACAAGAATCCAATATATACACCACTACTACATTTGGGTCACAATCACTCTGAAGAATGTAAAAATAATAGATTTGCAAGGCTCCCACAGGAAGATGGCTTTTTTTATCCACCCTCTTGCATTTCAAGTCTGGTGCAACAAGGGTGTATCCATGTGTGTCATGCAGAAGACAACACAGTACCAGGTAGAGGGATGGAACAGGAGAGAGAAGCTGAACTCGGCAGCAGTTTAAGAAGGTAAAGAGGAAATATTCTGGTAGCAATACACAAAACTAAAATAGTGGGGGAGGGGGAGGTAAAAAGCAATGGGATCAGGGGTGCCAACTTGAATAAAATATTTGGGGGGTGGGCAGTTAAGCCATGCCCTATACACTCAATCATATGTCGCAGTGCATGCACACCATTTGAATGGCAATGCCCATCAACTTGAGTGGCCCTAGCCCCCTCAAATATTTTAGGAGGGGGCAAAGTCTTCTCAGCCTCCTACAAATGAGATTAAGCAAAGGGAGGGGAAATTTTATTTATTAATTACAACATTTCACTTCTAAAAGGAATGCAGGGGTTCCTTCTTTTCATCCTCAAAAGAGGATAAGTTAGTTCCGTAGTCACCAATGTGATGCCCATGGGCATCATGGCACCCTGAGATACTTCTCCAGCTGCTGCCAAGACTCCCTGTCCCAATTTTTTGTTTTTAAAAAATCAAAGTTTGGGGCTTCTTTTTTGGTTGCAGGGGCTGCTTGAATGAGTGCAAATAATATGCAAATAAAACATGTCTGTTTTATTTGTTTTGGCACGGGTGTTTAGGTGTTCTAGCTATTTTTATTCTGTGAATTTGTGTGTGTGTGTGTGTGTGTGTTGTGCCCATAACAGTTTCTTAGATTTGCATATGTTCCCTTAGGCCCAAAAACGTTGGTGACGCCTGGGATAGCTGGAGAGATAGCAAACTTTCATGACGTAAATCAGACCCCAAGGCCCACCTGACCCTTCATTTTGTTTTGTCCTTGGGAAGCCCACAAACAAGGACGTGAGCACAAGGACACTCCTCGCTTGTGATCCCCAGCAACTGATATTTAGAGTTGCACTCCCTCCAACCCTGGAGGTAAAAAAAGCCATCATGACTAGCAGTCTTAATCTCCATGAATGGCCTGGGTTATAGCCTGCACTGGGAGAAGGAAAAGCGGAGAGCAAACCAGACAAACCACCCTACCCCACCGCTTCTTCTCTTTGCCACTACTACCAAGTGGCCATTTTATTTTTCTCTGGTTGCCTCCACTAAATAGACCTTTAACCTTATGAATTTTAAGTAGCTCAACATTTTCCTAATATTGGTAGGAGTGACATGGAACTTAAGCATGTGGTGAGTAGCAAGACCTCAAACTGATTTCCCCCCTACAGCAACTATGCTTAAGGATTTAGTAATACAAGTTGAACAGTTTTCATTAAAACTAAGGGTGGAATTCAACGTTACACTATTAAGATTGCTCCATCAATACAAGCCTCATTGTGCTAGCAGGACTCGTTGTGCTGCCTCCTGCTAGCACAAGTTGAATCCAGCCCTAACTTTACAATATAAGTAACTACATATCAGAGCTAACAAACAAACAGCAGGGACAAATGCTCCCAGCCCTTTGTGTTCTGGATTGCTTCCCTATCCAAGCCACTACTTATCAACTTGCACCCTCTGTTCAGCTTCTGAGTCTCATTTGGTCTCCTCCTGGCTTCTGCTGCAGTGCCCTTCTGTGCACTTTAGCACTTTCTCAGTGTTCCAGCTCACTTTAAATGTTCCAGCCCTTTAAGTTTCTGATGCCACAATTTTCTTCTACTTTCAACTAACTACCCTGTTTTCTAGCTATTTTACTTCAGCTCATGGGTGTAGCCAGGGTTTTTGTTAGGGGTCACAGGACTTTGCTTGGGAGGAACAGGACTTTTTGGGGGGGTGAACTGATGTGATTGGTCAGTTAGTTAAGTATTTCTACTGTTTTACTTGATGGGGCAACCCATGTTTCAGCTGCTTGTTAGCCAAGGTATAAAACATTAGGACCAGGTGAATAGCATGTCAATAGACTGTGCACCTATTATCCAATGCCATTCTGGCTAAACTAATTTATTTGAACTTAAACAATAGGGAAAATTTACTCTTTGAGCTGTAGAAATTTGCAGCTAATAAAAACATTCACTCATTCAAAAAACTTTGACAACAACATCAAAGTTGTCCTATCTGTATTTTTTCAAGTTATTTTTAAAAATACACTTATATATTATTTCAAGAAGCTCAAGGGGGTATACATATTTCTCTGCATCCCTCTTTTATCTCCACAACACGTGAGGTAGTTTAGGCAGAGAGATAGTGAACAACTGCCTTCATGGCTGGGTAAGCATTTGAACCTAGGTCTCCTCACTTCTGTTCTGACAGTCAATTCACTCAATTCACACTGGCTTTCTGCAATTCTTAAGAAGCTGTTGTGCAATGCTGAAGAAGTCAGATAACTAGATAGGAATGGTGTGTGTCATTTATGAGCTGGCAAAGTAAAAGATTGCAACACTTTAGCCAAAAGCAACAGGGAATTAAATATCTCCAATGTTTTCCCCACATGATAAACCAGTACAGTACAGTACTATAATTTAGACTTTAAGGCCACCTGACTACACGAGTGCTAACCTGTTTGAAAAGATATTATGTTTCTACTTGTGTCCCGGTCTTGTCATTTGATCTTTTAAGTAGTCCCCCCCCCCCCGCAACCAGCTTAGGTTGTTTGTACATGCAAAAATGGTGGTGTAAGGCTTTAGTCCTCAAGGCAATTCAGAAGAGTGTAAGAAACTTGAGGATTGTGTTCTGGTCAACTCTGATAGATCCTTATTAAAACACTATCGTTCTTTCTTTGTATGCATGGCATTACAAAGATCAACTCAAAGTACCAAAGATGGAGATGGGCACGAATCCAACACCCAAGGAGAGGCAACTGAAAATCCACACACCTGTTGCGATAACTTTGTAGCCCTTAATAATTCCCTCGCTTCCAAATTGTTATTGTACCTTTCCAGGGCAAGAAGGGGATAATGAAAGGAGCATCTAAACCAGCATCCTGCTGTTGCAGCAATGTATTGGGGGGGGGGGAACATGTGAGCGCCGCGGAGCCGCAGAAGGATACTCCTGTGGCGTTTGGGAAAGGAAGGAGCTATGGAGGCTGAGCAGCAGCAGCAGCCCAGGGCGAAAGATGAGAAAGAGAGCCCGGGAAATGTGAGAGAGTTGAACCTGGCGGGGAGTTTCGGGGACAAACGCAGGCAGGCCCCCGACGGCCGGCTCCGTCGCCCACTCACCATGTCGTAGACGTTGAGGATCACCAGCTGGTTCGCCATGCTCCCCTCGCGCGACTCCAGGCGGGGGTCCCTCTCAGGCCTCGGGCGGCGGCCTTGGGGCGCTCTCGGGAGGCCCCCCGGGCGGCCGCCGCCTCCTTGTCCGGCCTCTGGCTGAGGGGCGCGACGGAGCCGCCGGCAGCATGGAGCCGCCTCCGCTGAATGAAAGAGGGGAGCCGGGGCCGCGTCCCCACGAAGCCTCCTCGCCCCGCGCTCGGCAGACGCGAGCCGAGAGCCGCCACCGGCACCCGGGTGGGGCCCAGCGCAGCTCCGCCTCTCTTGTTTGTCTCCGGGCTGCTGCCGCCGCCGCCCGCCCCTACGGGCCACGGGGGACGCGCGAAAGTGACCTTCCCTGAGGAGCGGCTGTTGCGCCGCCCGCGCGCCCCTTCCTCCCCCCTCGGCCAACGGGTTTCGCGAAGGAGCCCTTCCAGCTTGCCCACATCTTCAGCGCCGGGGAGGTGAGGCGCCCAAACTACAACCCCCAGCATGCAGCGCGGCGGGAGGAGGCATGTTTCCCGGCAGGCCAAAGGGAAGAAGCGGGAGCCCTTTCCCCAGTTCTGCCTTCTTCTGGCAGCTGGAATGCGCGAGGGTTCCTCGACCAACGGCCTTCCGAATGTCCGCGCGAAAGTTCGCCTCGTGTGACCCGAGGCGGGGGCAGCTGACTGAGCGCCCTCGCTGCCGCTAGGGAGACGGGTGCGGTGCCCGGTGCGCATGTGAAGGAGCCCCCGCTGCCGCCGCCCTCAGCTGACTGAGGGGCTCAGAAGCCCTTCTGTGGCGGGGGAGCTGCCCCAAGATGAGAGGCTAGCCAGCCAGCTCAGAGCAGGGCGCACGCAGGATTCGAGCCTTTTTGCTTCTTTGTGGGCTTGTGCGCCCGCTGGAATAGGGAGGAGGAGGAGGAGAGGGGGCTCAGGAGCGGGCGTGTACAGCGCCCGATCCTATCTGGAAGCCCCTTTGCAGTGCTTCTGCTAGGAAGGGAGGCAAGCGGGAGAAGAGGAGGGCAACTAGCTGGCGGCAGCAGCAGCAAGGCGACAAGGGAAGGAACTGCCCGAAAGAGCCCAACGGTACAATCCCAACCGTGCTTACTCAGAATTAAGTTACTCTTGAATCTGGTGGGTCTTACTCCCGTGTCAGCGGGGGTTCAAGTGGCCCGCCCCACTTCCTCCCCTTCAGACACACCCTGCAAACCCACTTGCACTCTAGCTATTCCTCTTCCCCTCGCCTCGCAAGCGGCGCTTAACATCATCAATCGCTGGCCTCCTCTCCTTCATGTGCAAAAGGAGGTTCTTTTTAGAACAAATCAGAGACTCCTGTTATGTGCAACCTGGGGAAACTCGGTTTAAGCAAAGGAATTGGCAAACCAGGCTATCAAACGACAGTTCCAAGTTTGTACGTTGGAGAGAACTGTGATTTCTTCCAAAGTGAAAGCAGCAGCTCTTTCTTCTCATCTACAAAGAACAGAAGTAGGGAAAGCACACGACGCTGACAGTTGCTATGCCTAATTCATAGTCAGTTTCACCATAATGAGATTATAATTTGAACAGGACTATAAATTCATTACAGTAGCAGTGTTTTAAACCTATGAACAAATAGATGGTGATCACCACATCCGTGTTATCTGCATAAGGATGCAATTAACATTTCAGGTGTGAAATATGGCTGCTTCCTGTCTGTTACTTTTTCATTCTTTATCTGGGCACAAGCTGTAATCACCATGAGAAAGGTCTGCTGTCCCCTGGCACAACACTCCCCTGACATTGGGAAGACCCAATTGCTTAGTCCCCTAGTACCATCCTTTGCTCCCATACTGCCCAGCAGCAGTTTGTCAGTGCTGCCCAATTAATGTCCCCAAATTACTACAGTGGTGCCCCGCAAGACGAATGCCTCGCAAGACGAAAAACTCGCTAGACGAAAGAGTTTCCCGTTTTGGAGGTGCTTCGCAAAACAAATTTCCTATGGGCTTGCTTCGCAAGACGACAATGCCTTGCGAGTTCCTGCTGGTTTTTCCCCCTCCCCCCTTTTTCTAAGCCGCTAAGCCGCTTATCAGCTGATCCGATCAGCAGATAAGCCGCTAAAAGCCGCTAATAGCGCTAATCCGCTAACCCTTCAATGGGCTTGCTTCGCAAGACGAAAAAACCGCTAGACGAAGAGAATCACAGAACGGATTCTTTTCGTCTTGCGAGGCACCACTGTATTTAGCAACCAACACTGCCTCGTGATCTCTCTGTATCAACCAATGGCAGCGCAGAAACAGAGCACCTGATTGCTGTACTGTACTTGAGTGGGGCTGCTCACTCCCACAGGTTGAAGTGAGAATATATTTCCCAGGATGACTCACAGCCATTTCACAGCACTTTGGAAAACATAATTCCTTCTATATATATGAGCTCATTATATGCAAATAAAGGGATGGGGCCATAAGAATCATAAGTAAACCTTGGAGCGGCCCTTTGGTGCCCTGTCTCCTTTCCTGTTTTGTACATAGCATTTGGGAGCCAAAGAAAAGACAGTCTAGTTTCAAAATCAAGGTCGAAAGACCAATGAGCTGTACAAGAATGCTGCATTTCTCACACTTTTTTTCATTTTTGGTAAATCACTTTCAATGGATTGTTGCACTGATCATTATTAGGTTCCCTTTCAGCTCCCAATTCCATTCAGCCCCGGTGTTCTAATATGGAGTTTTGATATACTGTATACACATATGACGAAATAACTTTATTTTTTCCGCAGCAGAGTTTGAATGGTGTAGGAAATGAATTTGTTTTATATTGATTTGAAGCTTGCAATGTGCTATTTTCAGATGTTTTTTTAAAAAAAAAACAGATATCAAATTTGATTCAGAAGAATGTCAAAAGTGGTGGGGGAGTTTGTTTAGTGGTGGTGAATTCTTGTTTAGGATACAGTATATCTTTCTGAGCATTTTAATGTAAGGAACAACAAACTGTGTTCTTAAAAAAATATTAAACTAGGGAGAAATGGTTGCCCTCCAGATGCTGTTGCATCACAGCTCCCATAATCCCTAACCATTGGTCATGTTAGTTGGGGACCACAGCTCAATGATAGAGCATATATTTTGTGTGGAGAAGGTCCCAGGTTCAATCCACAGCATTTCAAGGCATGGCTGGGAGAGACCCCTGCTTGAAATCCTGCAGAACAGCTGCCAGTCAGTGTAGACAGTACTAAGCTGGTTGGACCAATGATCTGACTTGGTATAAGGCACCTTTCTATGGAGCTGTCAGGAGTTCAGTAACACTTGGGGGGACACAAATGTGAAATGGTCCATCCTCATGTTAAACCACATTTTGCCGTATCCAGTGTTTATTGAATGATGTATCAAGGACCAATGGGGAACTTCAGTGTCACAGCTTGCCCAGTGACTCTTCCTCCCCCTGCCCCTTATTGTGCCATTGACTTCTGATTGGACTGAAACCCATACCAACAGCTCCCCATATGCTAGGTAAAGGTGGCTGGGAGACAAAGAAGTTTATAATGAGCACATATATATAAGGGAAGGGAAATGTGGTGTCCCTCATCTGGGGGCAGGGGAAAGATGCTGAAAGAAATGAGAGAGTGATACAGGGCTATTTTTTTTTTAAAGAATAACAATAAAGTGGTAATAGAAAAGTTGTTATAGAGGGAAGAAGTCAATGCTAAAGGAACAGGGAGGAGGGTTGAAGCAAACAGGCAGCTTGGAGAAGAATAAGGCACAAGTATGACAAGGGATAAAAATACTTGGGGAAACATGAAAGAGAGGAGGAAATATAAAGCAAAATCTTTCTCTACTCCAAATAAGCAAATTTCTGGCTAAAATGGAGAGGCTGAATTTCAACAGCCTTCACAGCCAATGTATGCTCTTAGCATGAATGAAACTGAGCTATGGAACTCCTTGTCATAAGAAAATCTCTGAAGCAAAAAACTTGAGAAATTTCAAAGAGGGATTAGGTATCAGTAGAAAAATGATGCCAGTAATTGTTAACTGATTACGCCAAAGTCTGCCTCCCTCTGCTACAATTTTGTGACTGGTGGGTCTCAGTACAGTGATACCTCGGGTTACATACGCTTCAGGTTACATACCCTTCAGGTTACAAACTCCGCCAACCCAGAAATATTACCTCGGGTTAAGAACAATTCTGGGCCTCATCAATAGGGTTAAGAGCAATTCTGGGCCTCATCAATAGGAGTATAGCATCTAGATCAAGGGAAGTAATAGTGCCACTGTATTCTGCTCTGGTCAGACCTCACCTGGAGTACTGTGTCCAGTTCTGGGCACCACAATTCAAGAAGGACACTGACAAACTGGAACGTGTCCAGAGGAGGGCAACCAAAATGGTCAAAGGCCTGGAAACGATGCCTTATGAGGAACGGCTAAGGGAGCTGGGCATGTTTAGCCTGGAGAAGAGGAGGTTAAGGGGTGATATGATAGCCATGTTCAAATATATAAAAGGATGTCACATAGAGGAGGGAGAAAGGTTGTTTTCTGTTGCTCCAGAGAAGCGGACACGGAGCAATGGAGCCAAACTACAAGAAAGAAGCTTCCACCTAAACATTAGGAAGAACTTCCTGGCAGTAAGAGCTGTTCGACAGTGGAATTTGCTGCCAAGGAGTGTGGTGGAGTCTCCTACTTTGGAGGTCTTTAAGCAGAGGCTTGACAACCATATGTCAGGAGTGCTCTGATGGTGTTTCCTGCTTGGCAGGGGGTTGGACTCGATGGCCCTTGTGGTCTCTTCCAACTCTATGATTCTATGATTCTATGATTCTATGATTCTAACTTTGCTTCAGGATGAGAACAGAAATTGTGCTCCGGCGGCACAGCAGCAGCAGGAAGCACCATTAGCTAAAGTGGTGCTTCAGGTTAAGAACGGACCTCCAGAACGAATTAAGTACTTAACCCGAGGTACCACTGTAATTTTAAGCTATATCAAATTGGAATGGAAGGTAGAGAGTTTGAGAACACGTTTATTGCTTGCTATAAATATTTGTTCACAGACTTTTGTCCTAACACCCAAGCCTGTCACTTATCTACCACCATTATGAATAGTACTATGAACAGTGCTAAGGATTACTGAACATTCACTTACTGTGAAAAACTCTATAAATTGAAAGTGGAGACACTATATGTTCTTTCCATTGTCTGTTTATTTTGTAGCACAATAGAATCTTCAATAAAACAAAATTTTAAAAAAAACAACCAGTGCTAATGATTCAGTTCTTGAGTATCCAGAGGTCATTGTTAACATCTCAGAACCATTCCTGAATAAATATTTTATTTTATTGTTAGAAAATTATTGCACAGAAGGAATGGACCAATTTGGGATAGGGATTTTGAAAAATATAAGATGATCAGCTTTTGAGGGTTTTAGAGAATGTTAGAAAATTGTGTTTAAAAGTATACTTAGTTTGAAACATTACAACATTTGTTTAAAACATTACAGCATTTGTTAAAAACATTACAGTATTGTATGTTCATATACAGTTTAATAAGTACAAGTAATAATTTGTAATTGGGTTACTCATATTTCTTTGCTTCATCTGAAGAAACTGCTGAAATCATCTCTGAATTAAATGACACCACTGGGTCCACAAAATGGAGTGCCCGAAATAATTTCACATACCGATAGTAGCTGAAGGCAAGGACTCCCAAAAAGAAAACAACTATCAGACAAGCCCAACCGGCAATCTTAAGCATGTTTAGGCTAAAATACAAACAAAATGGAACATAAGTGTTTGTGTGTTCATTCAATGAGCAGCTGGATGATGATGATGATAATAATAATAATAATAATAATAATAATAATAATAATCTGGGTGGCTTCCAACAAAATATTAAAAAAATAGAATGCTTTATTGTCACAAGCTCCACTGAATGGAAGGTAATTATTTGTTTAGCTTCCAATACATGTAGAATGTTATTGGAACACCTACACAGAGCTGGGGTGTTATAGCAGCTTGTGCCCCTCTCACCTAAACGTGACACTGCTGTGGCACTCAGCACGCATGCCATATTCAACCCTTCTTCAAGGGGGAAATCGGAACCCATTCCAGGCACTGCTCCAGTGAACCAAACCAACCTGGCACAGCATGGCTAATCTATCCCACAGATTAGCAACTGTGGGTGGGTGGGACTAGGGAGATAGGCAAGAAGGGGTATATATCCCATTATTAAATATCCCAATAATTTATCTCCTAGTCGTTTTCCTTCCAGGGGGAAATATGCAGCTGGCACAAAGACATATAAGAGTAAGCTGCTGTCTGCATCCCCACCAAGGCCATCATGTGCAGCTGGCACAAAGACATATAAGAGTAAGCTGCTGTCTGCATCCCCACCAAGGCCACCATAGCTACAACCACCACTGCAGAAGTCAGAGCAGTGACTCCAATCAAAACCGCAGCAGCAACTGTTGGATTGACATACATGTAATTTTCTCCCCACAAGACTCCGTAGAATGGAACTGAAGAGATTGAAATGCCAGTAATGGAAGCAGGGATTCTGCTACCTGAGTGTTCCTGTTTAGCTCCACCTCAAAAGAACCCATGTCACTCTTATTATGCTCCAAAGGCTGCATTCTGCTGCTGAACAAGACAACTGCCTCTACCATCTGCCTGCATGTCCAATGGGATCTCAAAGCACCTATGTGCACCTGCTGGGATTGTATTATGGCTCCACCTTGTCCTCTGGGCAGAGCCCTAGGTGTCAAGAAACATTTGCCCTGCTTTCAAACAAACTGGCTCAATGATTGCTATTGTTGTTAATTCATGTGTATATCCTGCCTTTCAACCAGTCTGAGGTCCATAGAGATAAAAATGGCAAACACGCTTTGTATTCTGTACAAAGTATTGCTGTGTTCTTTTAAAAGAAAAACCTTGCACTCAAAATGGTGAATTCTGGTAAGGATACAGGAATAAATTCCCTTATCGCAGGTATTAGAAATAATTCCTCTCCCATCCAAATTAATGCTCTATTATTAAAGTTTGCCAAGGATGATGGTAGAAGTTGCAGACTTATTTTGGATTCTTTTGTAAGCTAAATAAGGAAAGTTAGCTGGGGAACAGAGAGATCAGATAGAAGTAGATGCAAAATAAGTAAGAAATCACATTTTTTTCTGAGTCTGTAGTAAGCATATTTCTAGTTGCAGGTGTGAGAGAAAAAAGAATGCTTTAGGGAAGGAAAAAATAAATAAATTCTTGATACCTTTTGAAAGACTTACTAGATTTACAGTGTTGAAGGCTTTTGTGTACAAGAGCCCACATAATCAAACTAATGATGCGCATCTTTAGGTTGCAGATAGAGTAGAAAAATATATAATCAGTAAAGCAAAAATGCAAGTGTGTGATGATTCTATGCAAAGTGAAAGTGCAAATTCAAAACAGCTGTAAGTGGTGATAAATTTGGGTATAAGTGCTAAGAAGATGGCATTGTTGCTAATTCCTGCTGTTTTAAATGATTGCCTACTTACATTAAGCTTTGCATAGAAATATAATTCATTTGCATTTTGTGGCCTTTCAACTCCACCACCTCCATCCCACATTCCCTATGTAGAAACACACATCTGTCATTGGAGGATTCACTTTATGTATCTTTATGTAACTGACAAAAGCTTTTACCACAATATGTCTTAGTCTTCAAGGTGTCACTTTCTGTTGTTTTTAGTAGGGTGGGTATTTTAACACATGGCTGGCATATTGAGAAACATAATTTGCTTGCTTGTTTGAATTTTCAGTGTATTTGTAGTAAAAGTGTGTCATTAATAGCTACTTCTTAGTATCAATACATTAAATGTAGCATGGTCTGTGTGGCTTTTATATGCATAAGGGATCACTTTTTGAGAGCATCTCCACATCAAACATCTAGGGTTGGACCTGAAGATGAAATTGTACATTTTCATAAAACTCCCATAGCTTATGATCTAATTTTCAGAGTCAATTTTTTACACACAGAGAATGTTAACATTCATATTATCAATCTTCCATTGAACTAGAAAAAAATCTGCAAGCCTCTAGGCTTTTTAAGAATGTAGAAAGTAAATACATCTTCCCAGATTTCAGAACATGGAGTTTTTTCAACGGATTTTTACTAATCTTTGTATCAGGATTTTTACCAAACTTTTGTGCAGGAAAAGGAACTAATGCTTGATCTCATGCCAACAAATCAAGGGTACTAATGCCTACCTTTCAATGATGCCATGTGTCCGAACTGCAAAATAAGCTTCATAAGGACAAAAGCTGGAATAAAAAATGAGAGACTAAATATTATTTTTCATAACTGTAAACTACAACAGTCTTATAATGAGAGTGAAACCATCTTATAATTAGAGGGGAACCCCGAAAGGGTCAAATTTTAGACGATTACTGCTTTAGAAAAATCAAGTGTAAGATTCATGACAGTGATGATACTGTGAGAGGAGTGGTGACAGATACATTTGGGCCCTTCAGAGACGGGGCTACTGATACTAGTAGTCCTTGATAGCCTTAACCAACATGAACAGGACGATTCTCCTTCCATATCAGCATGTGTTCTCTGCATGAGTATAAGAAAAAGGGCATGCTACCACAGCCCACACCCCCCAGCACCCTCATTTGTGAGATTGGTTATGTAACTGTTTTTCCATATGTACATATGTACAATCTCATTTGTGAGATTGGTTATGTAACTGATTTCCATATGTACATAAGAAGCTGTAATTGCTGTTGTTTGTACAGAGATTAAATTAGATGAACACACACACTGCATGGGTGTGTGTGAGGTTATTCTACTCTAAGAAAATATTGTGTGTAAAAGAAAGCAGAACTGATAACAAACTATACTTGCAGATTGACTGATTTTGTCTTCCTCCTTGGATACCATCAGTTTAGCCCATGTGCAGAGGCGATATGCCAGGACCCTCCCATAACACAAAATGAGTGAGATTCTGAGTTCTGTGTATCTTATTTTATTTAAATTGTTTTACTGTATTTGTCATCCAATAACTAAAGTTTTCTGGGTGATATTCAGCACACTGAACTGAAAATCTGCTATGTTATTGTGTTCCTAAGTAACAGTTAGATGTCATCTCTGCTATTGACCTGTTGTATAATGTACACCATATATGACACTCAATATTAGTTCTATATACTCAAAGAAGACCCATTGAAACTATTTAACTACCGGTATTTAATTGAAACTATTGGACTATTTAAGTAACTTAAGACCACTGATTTCAATGGATCTACTTTGAATACGAGTTCAGTATCGTCCCAAACACTTAGGAATTAACTTAATTACAAATTTATAAACATGTTCCATTCAGGTATAATTATATTCAACAAAAGAGGTTTAAAGACTGTCTCAAGGCAAATCTAAAAAAATGTAGTATAAACACCAACAAATGGGAAACACTGGCCTGCGAGCGCTCCAACTGGAGAACAGCCTTTACCAAATGTGTCATGGGCTTTGAAGACACTCGAACTCAGGATGCAAGGGGAAAGGTGTTAAGAGGAAGGCACACTTGGCAAATCCACACCGTGATCAACTCCTGCCCGGAAACCAATGTCCCCACTGTGGAAGGACGTGTGGATCCAAGATTGGCCTCCACAGTCACGGACTCATTGTTAAAACCGTGTTTATGGAAGACAATCTTACTTGGCAACGAGTGATCACCAAAGAAGAAGAAAGAAGATATTTAACCATACAGCTGCTAATTATGTTAAAGCTAACCTGTAGTTTGGATCCATTATCTTCAATCTGAACAAGAATATGCCAGCATAGTCCTGAGGCCAAATGATAGAGTTGATGCCAGAATGGTTCATGAGTTCATATTGATTATCTAGTGTTCCTAGAAGTCCAGCACCACCACTCATAAAACAGGATACGTAATTCTGGGTGGGGAAATGTAATTAATTTACCATAAGACAAACATCCATAATACGTGAGGAATATGGTAAGTACAAATAATATACCTGCTTTATGTCCTAAAGTGTTTCCATAATAAATAAGTAGCTGATTCCATAGTTGTTGGGTTGGAAAAAATAATTAGGTACAGCTTAAGACACTATAGTTTTCAAAGTATTGGCAAATCATGCAATTCAGAACATCAGCAAAGCTGGTGGGTAGGAGGCAGACCAAAGATGGAAGATCCAAAATATCTAAAGCTCTGCTTGGGACACACAAACAGGGTGGATAGAAGGGTGGAAGTCCCTTTCTGGCCATTTTTGAGAGGGTGGGGTAACATTACAATTTCCCACCTATTGTTTCCATGGGGTATATTTTGTTCTGTTTGGCGTGTGTAAGAAGAAGGGGACTCATGCCCCCTTTTTACCTCTACTGATATCTGTAAGATAAGGGCTACATATGTTTCTACAGGGCTGATAGGTGCCTTACAAGGTCAGATTTCCTGTTTCAAGGTACGGCACCACCTGCTGCCTTTGGAGAAGGAGATCCAAAACATCATATAGCTCTAGAGATGCACTGCCAGTGATTGTGCCCTAAGTATTATTGCATTGCCTCTTGAATATTAATTTGTGTGTCCTGATCAATATTCATAGGCAAAATACCATGAGAGCTTCAGAATTCATATTATTAATTTCCTTATTATATACATTTTCTTACATGTCTCCCCCAATAGCGATCTATAGTATATGCAGTAATGCTTTCTAGATCCTGAGGAACCATTGAAGACATATTTTGTGCTTTGCTCAAACAGCGTACCTGTTCAAAGAATATAAATGCACAAAGTAAAACAGAAATCACATGCACAGTCTCACCCAAAGTCTCAGCTGTACAGCATATTTAAATTTTATCAATCTCTTAAGCCTGATATAGATACTAATGAAACTGGAAAATATAAAAGTTTAAAGCATTGTAACACAAATACAACCCTTCATAGATTTCAGTCCATCCTGTTTTGCCTCCTGACACCTTGTCAACCTTACTGGGATCTCAGGTAAGGTCATGTCCAGCATTCGGAAGCCTTATATGGTCTCGTGGAGGCTCTCACAAGAGCTTGCCAGAAGCCACCACCGCATCTACTTGCTTCTCTGGTAGTGTGTGCGCGTGGACACACAGATGTATTCCTTGCATTCCACTGCCTGTTTGGACTTATGTCTGCCGGATCCAATGGACACTGCCTCCAAAACCTTTGGGCAGCAATTAAGGCACTGGCCCAGGCTAGGAATCTGTGGTGGACTTTGTGGCCCTTAAAAATTCTGACGATTCTGATATTTCTTCCCATGGTAATTGTAAAAATGTAGTGTTGATAAGGTGTCTGGTCTAGAGGTTAGAAGGGTCCATTAGAGTGTGCCGACTTCATAGATCCTTAGAATTCTCGTATTTGGTGTTTTCTCAAATTTGGACAGAGCAGATGTAAATATTACATACGTTAAATGCAATAGCACATACGTTTTGGCCCTCAGTTTAGCATTTATACTCACTACAGATAACTTTTAAGGAGGAAGTGAAGTCAGGAAGCAGGAGGATAACTCGTGAGTGGCAGCTATTTTCACATACTAATTGGAACGAACAAACCAATTTCTGGGCAGGCAGCTTATAGTTTATATCTGTTGGGGTGTACACAGCTGTTCTGTTATTAAAAACCAGGTATTGAATAAATTGTGTGTAGTTCACCATGCTACACAAAAAGGAATTTAATACATTTGGCAGGTTCAGTTGGTTAGAGCATGGTGCTGATAATGCCAAGGTTGCAGGTTCAATCCCCATATGGAACAGCTGCCTATTCCTGCATTGCAGGGGGTTGGACTAGATGATCCTCAGGGTCCCTTCCAACTCTGCAATTCTATGATTCAATTATTTCAGTATTTGTGCCTTGCTTATTAAACATGTTGCTTCTAAAGTTTTGAAGAATTTGCTTTTAAATCAATTTAGCACTGTCAAGAGGGACGCGGGTGGCGCTGTGGGTTAAACCACAGAGCCTAGGACTTGCCGATCAGAAGGTCGGTTGTTTGAATCCCCGCAACGGGGTGAGCTCCCGTTCCTCGGTCCCTGCTCCTGCCAACCTAGCAGTTCGAAAGCACGTCAAAGTGCAAGTAGATAAATAGGTACCACTCCGGAGGGAAGGTAAACGGCGTTTCCGTGCGCTGCTCTGGTTCGCCAGAAGCGGCTTAGTCATGCTGGCCACATGACCCGGAAGCTGTACACCGGCTCCCTCGGCCAATAAAGCGCTGCAACCCCAGCAGTGGCGTAGCGTGGGTTGTCAGCACCCGGGGCAAGGCAAGTAATTTGCGCCCCCTAACCCGTGGATTTTAGCACTCGAGTGCGAGCGCGCCCTCGGATTTTTCCGGTAACACTTGACTTTATAGAATCATAGAATCGTAGAGTCGGAAGGGACCCGATGGTCATCTAGTCCAACCCCCTGTGGTGATGATGATGATACATTTATTATTTATTTATACCCCACCCTCCCCAGCTCAGGGCGGCTAACACCAGTAAAATTACAATAGAAACATAATGGGGGGAGGGACCAATTTAAAATACAGGTTAGAATGCAATTTGAAAAGCAGCCTCATTTTAAAAGTAGCCCACAAATCAAAACTGTAAGGGGAGGGAAGACATAAGGGTCCCACTGAGTCCAAACCAAAGGCCAGGTGGAACAGCTCTGTCTTGCAGGCCCTGAGGAAAGATGCAGGACCACGCAGCTGTCCCGTGCGGGGATCGAACCTGCAACCTTGACATCCCTATTTCCATAGGGTTCGGGTTTCCGAGTGGCTAGGGAAACCAAGCTGGATGGGGAGGGGAAGCCACAAACATGAGTCTGACCAAACTGCGGGAAGCAGTGGAAGACAGGAGTGCTCTGGTCCAGGGGGTCACGAAGAGTCAGACACGACTAAATGACTAAACAACAACAACAACAATAATAATAATGTATGAAGTTACATTGAAAGACCTACATTGGCTCCCTGTACGTTTCTGAGCACAATTCAAAGTGTTGGTGTTGACCTTTAAAGCCCTAAACGGCCTCGGCCCAGTAGACCTGAAGGAGTGTCTCCACCCCCATCATTCTGCCCGGACAC
The DNA here is from genome assembly GCF_964188305.1 of Podarcis bocagei. Lineage (NCBI taxonomy): Eukaryota > Metazoa > Chordata > Lepidosauria > Squamata > Lacertidae > Podarcis > Podarcis bocagei. The sequence continues at coordinate 66,284,379 of NC_138127.1, read as the reverse complement.
TGAGGTCCAGCGCCGAGGGCCTTCTGGCGGTTCCCTCCCTGCAAGAAGTGAGGTTACAGGGAAGCAGGCAGAGGGCCTTCTCAGTAGTGGCACCTGCCCTGTGGAACGCCCTCCCACCAGATGTCAAAGAGAAGAACAACTACCAGACTTTTAGAAGACATCCGAAGGCAGCCCTGTTTAGGGAAGCTTTTAATGTTTGACGTATTAATATTTTTTTGGAAGCCGCCCAGAGTGGCTGGGGAAGCCCAGCCAGATGGGCAGGGTATAAATAATTTATTTTTATTTTTATTAGACACCCCCCAAGCCAAGGAGATAAGTAACTCTACAACTTCAGAAGTCATCTGAAGGGAAGTTTTTTTAAATGTTTCATGTTTTATTATATTTTTATCCAAGGTGACTGGGGCAGCCCAGTCATATGGGAAGGGTATAAATAATAAAATTATTACTATTATTATTATTATGGAATAGGGCGTCTCAATTTTCTTTGATGAAATGTTGCAAGGTATTCCGATTAATGCTTTTTATAGGATATTGGACACTGTGCGAGTTTATGGCTGCCAAGTATTGGCCTGAAAGTAAGCGCAGCCGGTGTCAGGGAACTGCTGGAGGATGGAGCTTGCAAGTGTTAGAATGCAAAACGCGGACAGGTTCAGGCACGCAAGAAGGTGGGGGAAAGGGGAGCCCGGATGGCTCAGTTTAAGAGCACGGCGCTGATAAGGCCAAGGTTGCAGGTTCGATCCCTTGTAGGGGGGCAGCGGCGTATTACTGCATTGCAGCGGGTGGGACTAGATGACCCTCGGCTCCCTTCCAGCTCGACAGACTCTATGAAAGGGCATGGAGCGCGGAAGTTGCATTGCAAGTAGTATGCGGGGGGGGGGCGTGCAAGGGTTGCAGAGAGAGAGAGGGGGGGAGGGAGGGGGAACTGGCCCTCCGCTGGACAACTGACCCGGCCGGGCTCTGTTTCCCAGGGAAGCAGGAAGTTGCAATCCAAAGTTGCAGAAGCGCCCTGCTCCTTCTTCCGCGGAGGGAAACGCTCCTGCGGAGGCGAGAGGCAGCGAGGAGGCGAGGCTTTTGTGAGGTAGGGAGAGGAAAGACGGGGGAGGGAACCCAAGGAGGATTTGCACGAGAGGGAATGAAGGGGAAACGCGCCTCCCACGCGGAGCACTTTTCCCCGGGAAATGCACGGGGTGGGGTCGTGGCTGATCCGTGCTGCGCACTCGCGTCGTGCGGCCCAAAGTGCTGCAGGATCTCCAATGCAAGACCCCCTTTTAAAACCTCCCCCTCCCCCAGCTCTGGAAAAAAAGGGGGAAGGGGATGGCGTCAGGGTGCGGAGGCTGCCCGTGCCCGGCCAGGCGTCGGTGGCGGCGTCAGTGAGTGGAGCGCAGCCGCAGTGGCGGCGGGGGGGGGGGCGCGGGCGCGCCAAGGCGCAAGGCTGGCGGTGGCGGCGGGGAGCCCAGCGGAGGAAGGAACTTGTCCCTTCCCTCTGGACTCGTGCCCCCCGCAGATGTTGCGCCCGGTGCGGCTGGCACCCCTGGCACCCCCCACGCTACGCCACTGAACCCCAGAGTCGGCCACAACTGGACTTAATGGTCAGGGGTCCCTTTACCTTTACTTTAGCACTGTCAAGAGCTGTGTAAAAGACTGATTCAAACAACATCCATTAAAAAACCCTATTGTAAACAAAAATTCATATTTATTAAAAGGATTTATATACCACTTACTATTTCAAAGAGGTTACCGTATTTTTCGCTCTATAGGACATACTTTCCCCCTCCAAAAATGAAGGGGAAATGTGTGTGCGTCCTATGGAGTGAATGCAGGCTTTCGATGAAGCCTGGAGAGCGAGAGGGGTCGTTGCGCACCGGTGCCCTCTCGCTCCCCGGGCTTCAGGCAGCTATCCGCAAACCTTCGGAGCGTTCCCCCAGCCTGCAAGCTCCTGGAGTGGCGGCTAGGCTGCGCAACCTTGCCTCCGCTCCCGGACCTGAAATTTTTTTTCTTTATTTTCCCCCTAAAAACTAGGTGCGCCCTATGGTCCGGTGCGCCCTATGGAGCAAAAAATATGGCATATCACTAAAATAAAAACACAACCTCAAACCAGTTAAACGGCAATATAAAAGCATTCAAAAGTGAATAAAGCAGAAATTTGTAAGATTCAAACATGTAAAAAAGGTTCAATCTTAGATGTCGGGGAAAGCCTGGGCAAAAATATGTCTTCACAATACATCTATCTGAAGCAACTGGTGGTTGCTGTTTCATGAATGGCAGATGGAAGGGCATTTCACAGTTGAGGAGCAACAGCAGAAAATGCTGATTTTGAAGTCATTGCCCCAAGACATTTTATGGGGTGTGTGGTGCCATGAGAATTCCCCCCCCCCAGTTGATCTAAATGATCTTAAGGTCTAAAATTGGGCAGGTGGTCTCTTATTCTTGATTAACCTGAAAGATTAGTGTACAAATGTCTGCTCACCTGTTTTACTGTTGTGTTATAATGGTAGTCATTCCTGCCATTCATCTCCCACAAGATATAATTTGCCTCAACAGTCCCAATCATGTTTTCACGCTCATATCTAGAAAGAACAGAAATACAGTGTCACGTCTCTGTAAAGGACAAAAAAAACCCAAAAACAACAACAACAAAAACCATACTAAGGGTATACACTACTGTAGGCCAGAGTTCTTGCCAATAAGGCAATTTTTAAAAATATGGAACTGGTGGGGAATTGTGGTAATGAAGATAATAGCTGCATTATCACTCTTTTATCTTTCATCTGATTGGGATGTTCAAAGAAAGGGCTTAACGAATAAATATATATAAATACATATTTTCCATGGGTCTATAGTGTTTAAAAGCTGCTTACAAGAGAACAGTAGGACGAAATGGACGTGCGTAATGGACCTCTATTGGGCAACCAAATAGTGCCAAATTGTACTCTTGCTCCTAGGAGAAAAGTAGGTTAACATAAATCTCTCCCTGCCTTCTGTTTGCATCAATAATATACTTAACATATTTATTTATTCACTTTATTAGTTGCTTGGCACTTAAGGAGTCTCCAAGTGACTTACAAAACTTAAAAGCATAAAGCACGGCAGAGAATTAGAAAGAAGTACATTGTATTACAATAAAAGCTATGCAAACACCACAAAACAGCAGAAAAACCTTCAACAGAAAAACGCCATTACAGTTGTACCTTGGTTTTCAAATGCCTTCGTACTCGGACGTTTTGGCTCCCAAACGCTGCAAACCTGGAAGTGACTGTTCCAGTTCGCAAACTATTTTTGGAAGCCGAATGTCCGACGGGGCTTCCGCGGCTTCTGATTGGCTGCAGGAGCTTCCTGCAGCCAATCAGAAGCTACACTTTGGTTTCCAAATGTTTTGGAAGTCAAACGGACTTCCGGAACAGATTCCATTCAACTTCCAAGGTCTGACTGTAATAGCAAAACCATAATAATCTCTCAAATGCTTTGTAGGTATGTTTTTACCTCGTGCCAAAAGCAGGACCTGGTTAGGGAAAGTGTTCCACTAGTGGGAGCTATAACTGAAAATTAAGTGTGTAGTTCTTACCCAGTCTTCTCCCTGTGTTTTGACCCATCGATATTTCCTAATGTGAGGAAAAAATAAAGTTTTTCAATGGTAAGGACAATGTTTTATTTATTTATCTATTTATCTATTTATTTATTTATTTATTTATTAATTATTATTATTATTATTATTATTATTATTATTATACCCCCACCCATCTGTCTGGGTTTACCCAGACACTCTGGGTGGCCCATAGCATATTTTAGAACATAATAAAACATCAAACATTAAAATCTTCCTGATACAGGGCTGCCTTCAGATGTCTTCTGAAAGTCAAATAGTGTTTTATTTCCTTGACATCTGAAGGGAGGATGTTCCACAGGGAGGGTGCCACTGCTGAGAAAGCCCTCTGCCTGGTTCTCTGTATCCTTGCTTCTTGCAGTGAGGGAACCAGCAGAAGACCCTTGGAGGAGGACCTCAGTGTCTGGGCTGAACAACGAGGGAAGGAAATGCTCCTTCAGGTATACTGGGCCAAGGCTTCAAAGATCAGCACCAACACTTGGAATTGTGCTCGGAAGAGTGCTGGGAGCCAATGAAGATCCTTTAGGACTGGTGCTATATGGTCCCGGTGGCCACTCCCAATCACCAGTCTAGCTGCCACATTCTGGATTAATTGTAGTTTCCGGGTCACCTTCAAAGCATAGCAGCAGTCCAAGCAGGAGATAAGCAGAGCATGTACCTCTCTGGTGAGACAGTGTGCAGGCAGGTAGAGTCTCAGCCAGCGTATCAGGTGGAGCTGGTAGACAGCTGCCATGGACATAGAATTGACCTGCAACCCCATGGACAGCTGTGAGTTCAAAATGACTCCCAGGCTGCGCACCTGGTCCTTCAGGGGTACAGTTACCCCATTCAGGACCAGGGAGTCCTTCACACCTGCCCACCTCCTGTCCCCCAAAACAGTACGTCCATCTTGTCAGGATTCAACTTTAATCCGTTAGCCGCCATATATCCTCCAACCGCTTCCAGACACGCACACAGGACCTTAACTGCCTTCACTGGTTCAGATTTGAAGGAGAGGTCAAGCTGGGTACCATCCGCATACTGATGAACACCCAGCCCAAACCCCCTGATAATCTTTCCCAGCAGCTTAATATAGAAGTTATTGCCCATAGTGTGTGATTACGTCTCACACTTTAAATTTTAGAGTCACAACTGCTCCACCATTTTCCTCCTCATTTTTCACTACTAAATAGCTATGCACTCCATTGCAATTCCTGAATACTCAGTCCTCAAAAGGAAGAAGTGAAACGAGAAAATCAGGAGTAAAAATTTAGCAGATTGAGGATGAGAAGGTAAATGGAGCCACTTTCGCTTACTTGACAAACCAGCAACTTCCAGCTCCTTCTCTCCTTGTTCCCCCTGCTCAATTTCAGCTGCTCATCATAAAGTGTTTTGTAACTAAGGACTACTATTTCTGCTTTTGCTTCCCCAGACTCCTTTATCCCAATTCCTTTCCCTTTTGTGTCATGGCCTTTAGATTATAAACCCAAGAGCAGGGTATTTTATGACTGCTCTTTGTAAACCACCCTGGAAACCTTTTTTCACTGGAGAATAATAAAAAAAATCCAACAAACAAACAAACAAACAAGCTATGGAACATGGCTGAGAACAGGCATCCTATAAAATAAAATAGAATTCGTTTTTTAAAGTGCTTTTTCTCTATTGTTTATCATTAAACTTGTAAAATGTTTTCCCTGATAATGACTACCATACCCCCCAACATTTCTCTGTTGAAAATAGGGATGTCCCATTCCATAATGACAATTTTACTATTTATATCCCACACATCTTCTTGGGTTGCCCCAACACCCTGGGAAGCTTCCAACATATAAAAAGAATAATAAAACATTAAACATAAAAAACTTCCCTATACAGGATTGCCTTCAGACAGCTCGGGGGTTGGATAAGTCCATACCCTCCAAAATTTATCCAATGAAAATAGGGACATCCTAAGGAAAAATGGGACATTCTGGGATCAAATCAGATACTGGGATGGCTTCTCTAAATTAGGGATGTCCCTGGAAAATAGGGACACGTGGGGGGTCTGGACTACTTCAACTAGCAAGGCAGAAAATGGCCAGCATGGGTTTTGGCCTGATGCAGAAATGTTTCTATATTTCACAAGACTTTATATTTCACAAGAAGATCTATCCCACTGTTTCTTGAGTTGTCCTATTTACAGTGACTTAAGACACACATAAAATAGCTTCTTCCCAAAACTTGTTTTACACAACTCAATTCAAAACTGAAATCTTAACATTCAACAGTAAAAAGAAAAGAACTGGAAAGATGTCTTTATTTGCCCTTGCAGTGGAACATGTACAGTAAAAGTGGAGTGTTTTAATGAATAATTGTATAAGTCTTGACAACAGATACAGGTATATTGATTCATGGTTCTTGTCATATCTGCCTATGATATACCTATTCAGCTACTGTATTTAAAGTTTTGTTTTCTATTGATGTATTAGTTTTGTTACAGCTTATGCCCCCCCAAAGGGACGTGGGACACTGAGGGTTAAACCACAGAGCCTAGGACTTGCCGAGCAGAAGGTCGGTGGTTCGAATCCCCGCGATGGGGTGAGCTCCCGTTGCTTGGTCCCTGCTCCTGCCAACCTAGCAGTTCGAAAGCACGTCAAAGTGCAAATAGATAAATAGGTACCGCTCCAGCAGGAAGGTAAACGGTGTTTCCATGTGCTGCTCTGGTTTGCCAGAAGCGGCTTAGTCATGCTGGCCACATGACCCGGAAGTTGTACACCGGCTCCCTCGGCCAATAAAGCGAGATGAGCACTGCAACCCCAGAGTTGGCCACGACTGGACCTAATGGTCAGGGGTCCCTTTACCTTTACCTTATGGCCAATAAAATAACATATTTACCTTATTTACACTTTCCATACAGCAAAAGGATATGGTGGAGTATAAATTTAGCAAAAGACTTAGTAGCAAGCTCACTATTGTGTTTTGGGACAGACTAAATGGGTTTGCCAGCAAAGTTAAAATACTGCCTGATTGGATGATCTTTTGGAGGGAGGAATTTTGTATCTGGATTCACTATCTCAGTCTCAGAGATAACCAGCACTATCAGAGTTGGCAGCTCTGATGTATGACAGCATTAAAAAAACAAAAAATTGATGCCTGTACTCTACCACCTACAGAACACTTAAATAAACTGGAATAGCAGTCGAAAACAATTTATTTCCATCCATATTTTATATGAAGTTTCTTACGCGGGTATTTTGAATGTAAAAGTTTGATTGCTACAATTTTTGGGTCTGTGGACACAAAAAAAGAGAAATACAATTATATAAAGATATTTATGATTAAAAGATAAGTTTGAAAATATAGCACAGAATTTATTATGGTCTTTCAACATTTTATATATTATTAATATTCTTATTATTTCATTTATATATAGCTGAATGCCAAAATAGGATTCTAAAGGTTTATGAGGTATAAAACAAATTACACAAACATTAAAATATAAACATCCATAATTAGAATACACAATAAAACAATCAAATTAAAATAACACAGCAATTTAAACAAAGGACTCTGGTCAAGAGTTCAAGAGAATGCCTACATAGACAGAAGCATCTTCTAAAGCTGGAGGAATATCAGTACAAATGCAGTTTCTTGCATTTCAGTAAGGAGTGTACAGTTGGCTTGCAACTTACACAGAGGTAACATTCCAAGGGTTTGTATGCAAAGGCAGGAAGACCCCTGAAACTGCCACCACATGACTATCCCTATCTTACTGGCAGTGGCGGAGGAAGAGGGGTGCGGGGTGTGTGGTCCGCCCCAAGTTTCGTCACTGAGGGTGTGTGTATGACAAAATGAATTGTTGTAAAAAAATTGGGCTCACAAAACTTTTTAGGAGTGACGTGGTGGCTTAGACACCTGCAGGTTCCAACCTGCCTCAAACGGCAGCATGGGACTTGCGTCTGCCTACTGCCTCTCCCTCAGCCACCCTACAGCTGAGGGGGAGGTGGAGGAGAGGCTCCAAGCATTGGAAAGGCTCACCCCGCACCCATGGGTGCAGATCGCCCTGCCCCTGACTGCAGGACACGCCCCCACACCAGGCACTGCTTACTGGGCTCTGGGAAGCATGTGGGAGACCTCTGGAAGGCTGTGGGAGCCTCCAATGAAATCTTGCAGGGCTGTCCAAAATCTTGGGAGCCTCCCACTGCCTTCCAAAGGCCTTGCGTGACTTTCCCAGACCCCAATAAGCAAGGTGAAGGGCTTAAAAACTGTCCCTGCAGCAGGAAAATCCGGCTCAAAAGGCCTAGGATTAATATGAAGGAACTTTAAGTTATCTGAATTTGCTAAAAGTTAGTATTACTTCACAGCAGGCATAATTAATAGATCTCACTGCTACAAGCTGTGGTGAGGTGACAGTGACTGGCTTAGATGACTCTTAAATACAAGACAAGACAAGTTTATGAAAGATAAGTCAATCAACAGCTATGAGCTGAGAGAGCTAACTTGAACCCCCAAGTTTGGAAGCATGGTGCCACTGAACAGCCTTCTCAGAGGGAATACTATTGCTTTCATGCCTCACTTTGGATTTCTGGGAGCAGGATGCTGCAGTTAGATAGACCTTGTTGGTCCTGGTACATAAGTGTTCCTTGCGTTCACAGACAGGTTAATTTATCTCACTCATCTGCCCCCAAAACAGGGTTTCGGAGGTGGCTAAAACTCATAGTGAACCGCAATTAATAAACAAGATAAGAACAGTTATACAATACAGTCAACGTCAAAGAAAACCCTACAGAACCCAATTTGACTATAGTATCTACAATTATTATTTTTTTTGCAATGTAGAACATGGAGGAAGAAGGGAAAAAATAGCATTGTTACTTGCTTTTCAATAACCAGGTCTCGAAATACAGGACAACCAACATTTATGTGCGCTACCTGAAAAGAAGCACATTCTAGTAAGCTGACAGTTTCTGCCATCACACACAATGGCCAAAATATCAGTGGGGGAAAATAATTTCTGTTCAAACTCACACCACTGTAATGGCACTCTGGGGGGGAGAGGGGAGAGAGACAGCACAGATCTAGGTTTAAAAGCTGACATTTGAAAGCCAATTTTTGTGATTTACATGCATGAAGTACAGTATTAAAATATATGTAACAAATAAAATAATGCATTTTTAATGTGCATTCCAATGCACAACATGGCTAGAGAAGTCCCACTGATCACATACTTAACTACTGTCATTAATCTGATTTGAATTGATTTTATAATGAAATGATTTTGGAATGTTGTATCATTTTAATGTTGTTAGCCGCTCTGAGCCCAGCTTCAGCTGGGGAGGGTGGGATATAAATAAAATTTTATTACTACTTATTATTATTATTATCTCCTAAAGAAATCAATGTACAACTTTGGCTAAATTGTGCCTCATTTGGAGGTGTCAAGCAGTTCACTTTCCCAGAAACTACTAACTCTTGGTAGAAAGCAAATTCATAAAATATGGTACTCTGGCTGCAACCCTTAGTATAATTACTTTGGATTAAGTCTCACTGATCACTTCATTTCCAAGTATATGGGGTTAGGCTTGTCTTTAATTTTTCTAACTTTTATTGCAGTTAATGGACCTAAATTAGTTATAGCTATTCATTTCAATGGGTCTACACTGAGTTAAAGTTAAATATAAGACTGAGCCTGGAAAACTGAAACATCTTAAACCTACAATAGCAGGCTATAACGAAGCCTCAAGTGGTGGTTCCCACAGCGCAGCAACCCGGCAAAGGGGGTGCAGTAAGGAAAACCACCGTCACCTCTCCGCTGGGAAGCGCTGAGCAAAGGCGAGTCCCTAGGCAACGAGGCCGATTTGATCGGCACAAGGCATGCAAGCTCCACCCTCCAGTCGTTCTTAGACTCCTTATTGGGTGAGCAACGCAGCCAAGCAACACAGTTGGAACCTCCCTCCTCCCTGGCCGGCAGGGAGGGAGGGAGGGAGGGAGGGAGAGAAGCTGCTTCCTTTGAAATCCAGGAAATTTAAGGGACATCATCAGTAAGGGACAGCAGCAGGACACAGCACTGGGATAAGGGACTTTCCCACCAAATAAGGGACGGTTGACAGTTATGCTTCTTATCTTTTATATTTTTTGATTGTTACATTATGTTATGAATGTATATATGTATGTTATGCTATGTTATTCTGAAGCCTTTGGGCAAAAGGCTGTATAAAAATGTTTCAACAAACAAACAAGCAAACAAACAAACAAACAAACACATTCGTTGATGAGAGTCCTCCTCAACCCTTTATCATATGACGGCAATATTTTTAGACTGACAGTAATTCCAGATGGGCAGTTTATTGAGCATTCGTCTTGATTTTTTTTGCACATAATTTGTTTATAAATGACACTGCCATTTAGTAGTTGGTATCTTGTGTAATTTTTCATCACTTATCTTACCATCAAAAGTCAGAAAGGGGAAAGTTAACAAAAATTGCACTGGTGAGTATATGCTAACAACCACTAGATGGCAATGTCATATATTGTCACAACCACAAAAAGTGTGAACAAATCAGGATAAACTCAATAAGCTCAATAAACAGCTACCTGAAAACAGTGAGTATTTTGATTGTTTTGTTGGACAATCTCTGAAAGTCACAGCAACATCTTGATTTTATTGGACTTCTCAGGGGCTTTTGTACCTGATATCGTTGAAGTATCAGATATTATCAGATATTATACTGCTGGTGACTATCCAAGGCAAACACTTGAGATGGTTTTAATTTTACCTCTCAATATGTACCCAGATAGTGGAGACAGAACTGTGTCTTGTGAGGCTCTTTTTATTTGGTAATGTTTGTCATTTAATATTTATGCAAAACTGTTGGGAGAGAGAATGTGGAATTTAAGAGTTTGATATGATTAATATCATGACATTGCCTAACTTTCTGCTTCATTCTTTCTCTTTATCATCCATTAACCAGAGCATCCTTGGTCCTGAACTCGTTGGTGTCTGAAGGCTACAGTCTGTTGGATAAGGAGAATAAGACTAAAACTGAACCTGGATAAAATGGAACTGATGTTGATAGAGGATCCAAGGAGGCTGGAGCCCTTGCCACTGACTGAGGCATTTCCCTTGATAGAGTATGTATGCAGCCAAATGCTGCTTAGAGTACAGCTGCTCCTGACGATCCAGGTTGTGGCCAGGAGTTTTTTCTATCTAATCTAACCTCTGTCCTGCCGCCCAATATGAATGGCAAAACTGTATACTGAAAAATGGGGACCAGGCGGTCAGCAACCTCTATCAGCTATTATTGTGGTAGCTTTCTAAAACCTCTGGATTCAGGAAGGGCCGCTTCAAGAGGGGCCACACCACCCTGGCTCCTGTCGAGTTCGGCAAGAGCTGGGGCACCATGACGGCAGAAGTAGGGGGGGGGGGGAACGACAGCAATTCCCATTTAAACCTAGGCAGCAAAGCAGGATAGGCTGCCCAGGGGGTGGGGAATAACAAGAATATTTAACAAAATGTGTGGAATGAACATGTGTTCTGTTCAATCAGCCATCCTGTACCTCACAGTATTTTATTCCATCCCTCCTCTCGCTGGGAATGTCTGTAATCCTCCTACACACTTCAAGCAGCAGTATGCGGCTCTGTCCTTATTGGGGTTTTTTTGGGGGGGGGTTCCCCTTAGGATTTCCCCTCTAATGTTGTTTTTTACCCTTCTGCACACCACGTGGTCCTCCAAGCCAACTTTATCTTCAGACATTAAAGATCTCTATCAGGTATTTTTTAAAAAAATGAAAGTTTTTGCAACAGTGTATTTGTTAGTGCTTAAGGTACTATGGTATTCAGTTGTTTTCATCCTTTTTTAAAAAGAAAGATTAGCATCTCATGCTAAAAACTTACCTTGTTGGGAGTCATACATGTTCTTCCAGTGAGGGAAGGTTCCACTTCAATTGTCATAATACCCGTTGAACTAATTCTACAAGGAAGTATCAGCCATAAAACAGGTATATTTAAGACACTTAAAATTAATCATTTATATAATACTTATGTGTTGCTTTCACAACTGATATTTATTTCATTATCTGTTCCCAAAATTCAAATCCACAAACTTAAGTTTTTAAGAGTTCCATCTTATACTTGAGATTCTGGCTGGGGGATTCAGGGTCTGGTGGAAGCACCTCAATACTTTCAGAATTTAACATATATTGCTGGCATGACCGATGTCCTAGTGGAACTCCCACAATCTGCCAACAGAGAACTCTGTCAGTAGAACTGTTCCACAAGCAAAGATACACTGGCAAAGCAGCCAAAACAGGATAGAGATGATGAAAATGAGAGTGGAAGCATGGCTGCCCACTGCAACATGGTGCACGGACACGGCTGGGGGTATGCTAAGGGCCCCCACAAATCTGGTGATGGTGTTTGCTGTCAGTGCAGCCACTTGTATTTATCATTCATTTGACCTTTGAACTAAAAACCCCTTTGCATGAGAATTGTTGTTTCTACATATTGATTTCCTATCTGAAATAATGACCTCAAGCTTTTATAGTAACATCCCAAAAGGGATCCAGTGCTAAGCAACAGGATGAGGGATATCAAGATTTTTAGATCCCATGCCAGGTTTGTACCCAACTTGGGAATCTGTGTGTCAAATTTTGGTTCTTTGTGGGTAAAACTTGGTTCATTTAAGAACTTCAGACTTATGGGTGAGGCCTTCAAGCAAGAGATAGCAGTTTCTGACCCTTAGCTAGCAGGCCCAAGATATACTGCATCTGGTTATTTTGTACCAGTATCCCAAGGACATAAATTGTCATTTACTAATTAAAGTTACATTTTTCCACTGTGCTGTCATAGGGCTCTATCATCCAACCTAGGTTCTGGAAATTTGCAGCTAAGTAGCCTTGTGATTGGCTGAGAAGTGGGATAACAGGCAAAAATATATAAAAGCAATCTACCTTGTAGTCTTCCTTGCCCCAAACTAGCCCCTCTGCTAGCCTCCTGTTTATGCCCATCTTGTATTCTGAGTTTTGGTTGTTGAACTGACTTGTCAAGCCACATCTCTTTGCAAAGTCAGAGCGTGATGATGAAGTATCTTAGCTTAGGCTGTCCGATTTTTTGTTTTTTTTAATGTATTTTCCATTATATTTCTAATTTCTTAATTGACCTCCTAAAATATTTTCTTCCTATTTAGTAACAGGGTTCTTACCACGGTATCATTTTATTATTCTTAAACATATAGGTTCTGCATTTTACTGTGGTTATTTGGAAAACTGCCTTGGTGTAAACCAGTGCCTTAGATCTCTTTGATCATACTTAGCTACCATACAAATGGTTGTTTTTGCTGGAGGCTTCAGACAGCAAAGCATGGTGACTTAGCTCTTGCTCCCTGGAACCTCACAGGGATCCCACAGAGCTACAGGTGTCTCCTGGGCCTGAAGGAAAGGACTCTTAACAGGAATGGTGGCAGCATACAATTTGGGGGATTTGGTTGGACACTGAACCCTATAATCTTTACGTAGTGGCATCAGCTGGACATTAACTATTCAGAGATGTGTACCCTAGCTGAGATACAATTAATTTGGAATTTCTTGAACGTTGTCTGAGCAATATGTTTGGGGTAAATCATTATAGACAAAAGTAAGTGGACAAAAGTTTTTTTTTTAAATACAATCTATGTTTATGTGGCGAGGACAACACCATTCATTGAGTACCTTTTTCCTTTTCTTGTTTGTACACCGGAGAAACTGATCAGTAACCTGATGTGTCTAAGATTGCCCACAGCTTCCTCAAATATTAGATTTCCAAAGTTGGAAATGCAAATAGTTTTAGGCTTTGGATCTTATGCTAGAGCCTAGTTTGCCCAAATAGAAATGGTTTTAAATTGGTGTCCTGGAGAAATACTTTTAAATTACGTATGGTGCCAAGGAAAAACAAAATTCTGCCTTAATAAGTTACATAATTCCAGTATGCAATTTCCCCAGAGTTTTCACATTGTAAACTATGGCTTGGATCCAAAGAATGTGAAACTAGTTCTTGGAGACTAGGCAGACTTTATATCAGCTCCCCGTGCCATGTGGCAGATTGTGTTTCAAACTGAGACAAATTTTAAAAAACAGGCTGTGATGTGTCGCGGAAGAAGCAAGCTGTTCAAAGGGTTTAGTTTTATTAAAAATAAATAAATCTTGCATTAGTGCAAGCCTCTTGCTTTAGGGTGCATGCATACAGGCAAATGTACTAATCTTCACAAAAAGGAAAGAGAATAGTCAAACTCAAATTTATGGGCAGATACTAGAAAAGATTATAAAGAAATCAATCTGTAAGCATCTTGATAACAATTGCAGTGATTAATAGAAGCCAACATAAATCTGTCAAGAATAAATCCTGCCAGACTAATAAACTCATTTTTAAAAATTAGGTTACTAGATTATGGATTTTGGAAATGCTGTGATTTTTATTTCTCTTACTTTCAGAAAAGAATTTGACAAAGGTCTACATATTATTTTGTTTACTAAACTGGTTAAGTGTGGACAAGTGCTCATCAATTATTCCTCATCAACCCAGAGAGAGACTTTGAATGTGCTGCTGCAGGGCTCTAGTCTGGGCCTGGTTTTCTTCAACATTTTCATGTAGATGAAAGGGAGGAGTGAATCATGAAATTTGCCAATGGCACAAAAATCAGAATTGCTACCTAACATCTCAGAATGACCTTGATAGAATGGAAAACTGGGTCAAAAATAGCAAAATGAAACTCAAGAGACATATGCAAATATCTGCATTTTTGCAATACATTTTAAAATTTTCAGGTGAAGGATGTCAGGAAACATGGCTTGGCAGTAGTACAAAGTTATTGGGATTGTAATAAACCATAAGCTGAATGTGAGTCAGCAAAGTGATCCAGCTGTGAGGGGGCTAATGTGATTTTAGGCTGCTTCAATCAAATCATAATGTCCCAGTAATGAGAAGTGGTAGTTCCTCTTTATTCTATACTAGTTAGACCTCACATGAGAGTATTGTGTCCAGTTCTGCACACAACACTTTAAGAGTGATATGGTTTGCTGGGTGAGATGGGAGGCTGTATGCCTGAGCCCTTTCCTAATTCCTGGATCCAGCACAGATTCAATTCCTGAAATAGCCAGGCTAGCTTCCTGGTGGGGTAGTGTCCCTCTAAGTATGAACCATTAAGGCAACAAAGGAAGTGGCTCTGTGCCAGATGACAAATAGATGAGCCCCCTTACTTCAACTCGCTGGTAGTTAGAAAGACAAAAGCCAGAGTCAAAGGTCTGAGTTATGTGAGCTAGAAGCTAGAAGCAAGGCTGCAGGCTGGGCAGCTGGGAGAAGGAGCCATGCCTGATTTCTGCTTGAATCCAAGGCTGTGGCTATGGGGGAAGCAACACCTTCTTGAGCTCAAGTTATATATATGTGTAAATAAACCATATATCATAAAGATACCACAGTCTCCAGTGTCCCTCATTGCAAAGGAAACTGAATCCTGGGTAAGCCTGGAATCTTACACTGCTTGGAGATTAGGGTGGCAATAATATAGACAAATGAGAATGGGGTGATGAAGATGTTAGGTAGTATAGAAAACAAGTCCTATGAGAGAAGGTTGAAGGAACTGGGTATATTTAGCATGCAGAACAGAAAACTGAGAAGGACCTGATAGCACCCTTCAAATACTGGAAGAGCTGTCACCTAGAATATGACAAACACTTCCCTGCTGCTGTAGAAGATAGGACTAGATCTAATGGGCTTAGCTTACTGAAGGGTAGATTGTTGCAAAGACAGAACTAGCTTTAGCCACTAAGGAACAGGAATATAAAAATATGTGAATGCATGGTGATAATTTTGAAAGAGAAGAAAACCAAGTAATTGCACAGAATTTGGGACCAGCTGCTGAAAATATGAGGTTGTCTGAGGAGTAGGGAGAGTTGTAATGAACATTTACAATGCCAGTTGTTGGACATGAAATAGAAAAAGCAGATTTGCAAGGACCTGTGAAAGTTCTGACACAGCAACTTAAAAAAGCAACAGGTTGCTAATAGAAATTTGGAGGGGTGTTGAAGGAACAGCTCCATGCTCAGAAGCCAATTTGTTGAATTGTTGGAGCTTATTTGGATAATGATGATGATATGTGGGAAGAAGAGTGGAAACAAAAGTGTGATAGTAAGGATATTCATTCACATATTTTTGTTGAATGGTTTCTTTAAATGTAAAGGTTCAGCACTGTTCCACTCCATGTGTATGTCTTTAAGGGGCCAGAGCAAGGGCCAGAGCAAAATAACGAGACCCAGCTTTACAGCTGTGAAACATAGCAGGTGCTGCTGAGTTGTACTGATTAAACTGTGTCAGCAATTGGGTAGAGTATATAAGGAGCAGCACCTAGCTCTCCCATTACCATGGGGGCTGGGTTGGTGGTTGGGTCATGTTTGTTGATGTATTTAGTGTAATGTTTGTATTTAGTGTAAATGGAGTTTTTGTTTTTCTTATTAAAACCTTGTTTAAGTTATTTTTGAGTCCCTTTTTAATGCATGGTCTCCCCAGAAAGCTCTCTGCAGCGCTACCATACTGCAAATAGCCAACAATTTTAACAGTACAGGGTGTGTTGACAATAAAAGATTACAGGGGAGATAGAATAAACAGCAACAGAGAAATTGTAATGGGCTTGCTGGTGAAAATAGATAAATAGATAGATATGCTGGACTGTGGGGGAAATTTGCTAGAAGGGGAAGTGGATTAGATATTAGGGGTCAAGGCTGGCATCTGTTATTGAAAGCTGGGTGTCAGATAAAACATCTTGATGGAGTTCCATTATATAAAAAAAGACTGATAAATTGTTTCTAGAGTACTTCACTGTTGTAAAGAATCTGCTGTTTTCACAGCCAGCACACACCGGGTTGACATCTTCATTGAACTATTTATCATGATCTCAATGCCTCATTCCTGATCAGTCACCTCCAGTTCCAGACCCCATGAGCATATATGTGAAATTCACTGAGTTTGGAGAGATGCTTTCAGAGCTCTCTGCAAGCTCTTTTTGTTTTCATGACTCAGAACAGTTTTGTATCATCATCAGTCTTAGCCACCCTACCACCTCACTGCTTAGTTCTAACTTTAGTTCACTTATGAACAAGTTAAAAAGCACAGGTGCCAGTACTAATCCTTGGGGGACTCTACTTCTTTCCATTCAGAGAATGGTTGCTCTTCCTCTATTATGTACTGAGCCACAGCAAGGCTCTTGGTTTCAGTCTGCAACTCAGAATAGAAAAATGTCTGTGCATTAACCGCCAGCACAAGATCTTTGGTTTGGATTGGAACATTGTGGTTCTATGCTAGGGATCATTGGGAAAGGAATTAAAAATAAAGCTGCCAGTATCAAAATGGCATTATATGAATCTATATTGTGAAAGCATTTATGTTACTGTGTACAGTTCTGGTTGCTTCTTGGTGAGCAACTCCCCTTTGAAGAAAGGTTACAACGTTTGGGACTTCTTAGTTTAGAGAAGACGCAAGTTAGAGGTGACACGATGGAAGTTTTTAAAATGATGCATGGCACGGTAAAGTGGATAGGGAAAAGTTTTTCTTCCTCTCCATTACACTACAACTTGTGGGCATCCACTGAAGCTGAATGTTGGAAGATTCAGGAGGGATAAAATAAAGTACAGCGGTACCTCAGGTTACATACGCTTAAGGTTACAGACTCCGCTAACCCAGAAATATTACCTTGGGTAAAGTACTTTGCTTCAGGATGAGAACAGAAATCGTGCTCCGGCGGTGCGGCAGCAGCGGGAGGCCCCATTAGCTAAAGTGGTGCTTCAGGTTAAAAACGGTTTCAGGTTAAGTACGGACCTCCAGAACGAATTAAGTACTTAACCTGAGGTACCATCGGCTGGGTGAGGACTGCAGGGCCTGCTCCCTTCCAGGGCCTTCTCCAACTGGCCCAGGGGGGCGTGGCCCAGGCCCTTTCTCCCAGCTATAAAGGGACTCCGGCAAGGAAGCCTCGGACCATCGGCTGGGTGAGGACTGCAGGGTCTGCTCCCTTCCAGGGCCTTCTCCAACTGGCCCAGGGGGGCGTGGCCCAGGCCCTTTCTCCCAGCTATCAAGGGACTCCTGCTGCAGGGAAGCCTCGGACCATCGGCTGGGTGAGGACTGCAGGGCCTGCTCCCTTCCAGGGCCTTCTCCAACTGGCCCAGGGGGCGTGGCCCAGGCCCTTTCTCCCAGCTATAAAGGGACTCCTGCTGCAGGGAAGCCTCGGACCATCGGCTGGGTGAGGACTGCAGGGTCTGCTCCCTTCCAGGGCCTTCTCCAACTGGCCCATGGGGGCGTGGCCCAGGCCCTTTCTCCCAGCTATAAAGGGACTCCTGCTGCAGGGAAGCCTCGGACCATCGGCTGGGTGAGGACTGCAGGGCCTGCTCCCTTCCAGGGCCTTTTCCAACTGGCCCAGGGGGCGTGGCCCAGGCCCTTATTTGGATCAAACTTTTGGGGAAGCTGGGAAGTGTTCTGCAATTGCTTCCCTGTTCCAATGTGTTTTAAAATGTCCTCAAGCAGTCGGCAATTTAAATTTGTTTTTCTTTTTTTCCTTTTTTCTCTTGTTGGGGGTGGGTGGGTGTAATGGATATTTGGTTGGGGATTAATTTTAGTATAATTGTTCTGTTTTTGTTTTCTGTTGTTTTATTGGTTCTGTATAGTTTGTGTTTTGTTTTTAAGGGGCGGGATCAGGGCTGCCTGGGAGTGAGGCCCCAGCCAACACGATGGCTGGGACAAGTTCCACAGGGGGGGAAGCACTGGGACATCCGATCTCGGTGATCATGGGCAGGAGGCGGAGTTACGCTAAGACCAGACCATGTCATTACCGAGGAGGCAGGTTTAGTCGTTGTTTGAAGACTATCCCTGCCTCCGGGTCTGGCCTTGACCAGATGGATACTGGAATCAACAGGGGAAACCCACATAACCTGAAGGTGTTGCTGTGTAATGCCAGGTCAATGATGAATAAAACCACTGCCATCCACGACCTGATTGTGGATGGAGGATTTGACCTGGCTTGTGTGACAGAGACCTGGTTGAATGAGGCAGATGGGCCTGTCCTTGCTGCCGCTTGCCCACCAGGTTTCTCTTACGCACAGCAACCCAGGTCATGTGGGCGGGGAGGGGGGGTTGCAGTGATTTTTAGGAAGTCATTAGTTTGCATCAGGCGTCCTACTGGGAAGACCCAGTTTTCTGAGTGCATGTTCTGGAAGTTGGGCAATAGGGGCAGTACAGGATTCCTTTTGGTGTACCGACCTCCCCGCTGCACCAAGGATTCCCTGTCCGAGCTGCTTCAGGTCGTGGCGGATGTTCTCCTGGAGACACCTAGTTTGGTTGTCCTAGGGGATTTTAACATCCACGCCGACACGACCTTACAAGGGGCCGCTCGGGACTTCGTGGAAAGCATGGCCTCCATGGGGCTGTCCCTGAATAAGTTGGGCCCAACTCATAGTCATGGACATGCCTTAGACCTGGTATTCACCTCTAGTGACGTGGGTGATCTGACACTAAGTAAAAGTGAAACCAAAGAAGTGCCATGGTCAGATCACTTCCTGGTGCAACTGGACTTCTCCGCGACCCTTCCCCTCTGCAGGGAGGTGGGACCAATTCGGATGGTCTGCCCCCGCCACTTAATGGATCCAAATGGTTTCCAGAGAGTGGTAGGGGATGCTTTATCCCATGTTGATGGCCTTTCAGCTGATTCCCTGGTGGCCCGCTGGAATGCGGAGTTAACCAGGGCTATCGACTGTCTGGCTCCGAAGCGCCCTCTCCGATTGCATGGAGCCCGGACAGCCCCGTGGTTTTCTTCGGAGCTGAGGGCGATGAAACAATCGCTGAGACGGCTAGAGCGTCGGTGGCAGAAAACTCACTCCGAATCTGACCGGACACAGGTTAAAGCTCAACGTCGAGCCTACCAAGTGGCGATAGCGACGGCGAAGAAGACTTTCTTCACCGCCTCTATTGCATCTGCAGAAAATAGTAGCAGGAGACTCTTTCAGGTGGTCCGCAATTTAACGGAACCACCTTTACCACCGGGGCCTTGTAAAGACCCCAAGATCTCCTGCAACGATTTTGCAAAGTTTTTTGCAGATAAAATCACTCATATTCGGAAGGAGCTAGACACCACCGTGGGAGCAGGGCCGGGGCAGGAGAGTGCTAGAGCCCTGTCTGGTCAAGTTGCATGGAATCAATTTCAATCCGTTACCCCCGAGGATGTGGACAGGCTGCTTGGACGCGTGAAACCAACCACCTGTCTCCTTGATCCTTGCCCATCCTGGCTAATAAAAGCAAGCCGGGAAGGGCTGGGCGATGGGCTCTGCGGGGTGGTGAATGCTTCCCTCTGTGAGGGAACATTCCCAGATCCGCTGAAAGAGGCGGTCATTAAACCGCTTCTTAAAAAACCATCTTTAGACCCGGCCAGTATGGCCAACTATCGCCCAGTCTCAAATCTTCCATTCTTGGGCAAGGTGATTGAGCGTGTGGTTGCTGAACAACTCCAGACACGCCTGGAGGATGCGGACCATTTGGATCCCTTCCAATCAGGGTTCAGGCCTCATCATGGGACTGAAACTGCCTTGGTCGCACTGGTTGATGATCTCCGGCGAGCTAGGGACAAAGGTGAGAGTTGTTTCCTAGTTCTGCTGGATCTCTCAGCGGCCTTTGATACAATCGACCATAACATCCTTCTGAACCGTCTAGAGGGGTTGGGAGCTGGGGGCACTGTTATACAGTGGTTTCGCTCCTTCCTCCTGGGCCGTGTTCAGAAAGTGGTGGTGGGGGATGAGTGTTCAGACCCTTGGGCCCTCACTTGTGGGGTGCCTCAGGGTTCCGTCCTCTCCCCCATGCTTTTTAACATCTATATGAAGCCGCTGGGAGAGATCATCAGGGGGTTTGGACTGGGTGTCCATCAATATGCAGATGATACCCAGCTCTACCTTTCTTTCAAATCAGAACCAGTGAAGGCGGTGAAGGTCCTGTGTGAGTGCCTGGAGGCGGTTGGAGGATGGATGGCGGCTAATGGATTGAGGTTGAATCCTGACAAGACAGAAGTACTGTTTTTGGGGGACAGGGGGCGGGCTGGTGTGGAGGACTCCCTGGTCCTGAATAGGGTAACTGTGCCCCTGAAGGACCAGGTGCGTAGCCTGGGAGTCATTTTGGACTCACAGCTGTCCATAACACCGGTCTTGAAAGACCTACATTGGCTCCCAGTACGTTTCCGAGCACAATTCAAAGTGCTGGTGTTGACCTTTAAAGCCCTAAACGGCTTCGGCCCAGTATACCTGAAGGAGCGTCTCCACCCCCATCGTTCTGCCCGGACACTGAGGTCCAGCGCCGAGGGCCTTCTGGCGGTTCCCTCATTACGAGAAGCGAAGCTACAGGGAACCAGGCAGAGGGCCTTTTCGGTGGTGGCGCCCGCCCTGTGGAATGCCCTCCCATTGGATGTCAAGGTGATGGACAGGGAAGCTTTTAATGTATGATATTTTAGTGTTTTTTGGTTTCTGTGGAAGCCGCCCAGAGTGGCTGGGGAAACCCAGCCAGATGGGCGGGGTACAAATAATAAATTATTATTATTATTATTATTATTATTATTATTATTATTATTATTATACCACTGTACTTCTTCACACACCACATAGTTAATTTATGGAACTTGCTTTCATAGGAAGCAGTCATGGCCACCAGCTTGGATGGCTTTATAAGATGATTAGACGAGCTCATGGAAGAGAGGGCTATTGATGGCTATTGGCCATGATGGCTATGCTTTGCCTCTACCGTCAGAGGCAGCAGAACACCAGTTGCTGAAAAGCCACAGGTAGGTAGCGTGCTCTTATGCTTGAATCCTGCTTACTGGTTTCCCATAGGCACTTGTCTGGCCATTGTGACAACAGGATGGTGGATTAGATGGGCTGTTGGCCTGATCCAGCAGGTTCTTCTTATGGTCATGTTCTGAGCAGATGAAAGGGAGGCCTAAACTCCAGTAGCCCCCTGTCAGAATTGGACTATAATAGTAGCATTACAACCACATCATATTTAAAGTCCTTGTGGACAACAGGGGGGTTAGTTAGGAATTGAGCTGCAAAGGACACCTTAGGATTCAGCTGCTGAATGTACTTTACTCAGAGAATAGCTTGTGAATATTACTGTGGTTAACCAAACACCTTTAAATGAATTTGTGGGAACTGCTACTTATATGGCTGGCACAATAATAAATTTCACTGGGAGGCTGGGTCTGTAACCCATATTGATATTTTGATATGTGTCATTTTGAACCATCCACTGTTGAAACAGATACAATGAAAAAAGATATTGTGCTTGATTTACCTCATTTGAGAGTATTGACTGATGATTTGAAAATGCAAGGTGTAGTTAAACAATGCCAAAGCTCTCATCATAGTAAAAAAGAGAGATCTTAAAGAAAAATGGTGGTCCATCTCAGAAGGGGACTTGGACTAAACCCATGGCCTCACTTGTAAAACCAAGAATAGATAGGATCCCCAAATTAACAGCTCCCAGAAGGCTTCCCAAGATGGAACGTGGTCTTTGGAATTAAAAAGAAGTTCCCCAGCCCTGAGCTAGTTCCAATAAGCCTTCAGTGTGCTTATGCTATTGACTCTTCTGAAATGTAAATGTAACCAACAAATTGTTAAGCATTTTCATATTTTAACTATCATTATACTTACATTACATCTTCATAATCTCCCTCGGTTGAATAATCATGGTCATGATAAAGTGTTACAGTCTTTAAGATATAATAAACAACAATAATGAATAGTTAGTCTTAAAATACCATATATTTAAGGGCTGCAGGCAAGTAACATTACTCATTATATCATAATAAAACAGGATAGGTGAATGTAAAGGTACCCCTGCCCGTACGGGCCAGTCTTGTCAGACTCTAGGGTTGTGCGCTCATCTCACTCTAGAGGCCGGGAGCCGGCGCCGTCCGCAGACACCTCCGGGTCACATGGCCAGTGTGACATCGCTGCTCTGGTGAGCCAGCACCAGCGCAGCACACGGAACGCCGTTTACCTTCCCGCTATAAAGCGGTACCTATTTATCTACTTGCACTTAAGGGTGCTTTCGAACTGCTAGGTGGGCAGGATAAAACAGGATACTAAAAGTTAAAAAAACTTCAAATTATATAAAATATAAAATCCACTTTATCCTAGACATTTGAATCCCTGTAATGTAAGTAAGGTTATATGGAATATTACATCTTTTAGAATATTCATGTGCAACTTTGTATGTATTTAGTGAATCATAGAACTTGATTATATTAGTTCTTATTTAGTTAGTTATTTAAAATATTACAGTGGTACCTCGGTTTAAGAACAGTCCAGTTTAAGAACGATTTGGTTTACAAACTCAGCAAAACCAGAAATAGTATCTTGGTTTGAGAACTTTACCTCGGTCTAAGAATGGAATACGAATGGTGGAAGGCTACCGGTGGCAGGAGGCCTCATTAGGGAAAGCACGCCTCGGTTTAAGAAGAGTTTTGGTTTAAGAACAGACTTCTGGAATGGATTAAGTTCGTAAACTGAGGTACCACTGTATTATAATAGCCCCTTTCTGAGCTATCACGACTGAGGAAATCATTGCAGCCATATCTATAGGCTTCAAGTAGAAGTGTGAGTTCATAAATCTGGTTCATCCATGGAATTCCCACTGAATTAGAAACATGCTAGTAGTCTTGCATGTGTCTGTAGCCAGTAACATGTCTGAACCAGACAGCCTGACCCAAGAAAGAAACACACAGGAAGAAAAATGCAAGATTCACCTACCTGATTCTTAGTACAAATTCCACGTGCTATTTCATATTGAATAGAGTTATTTTGCTTCAGCAAGTGTGGCCTGTAGATTGTAACTTCTGTGGACAATCCCACATTTTCCAGAAAGACAATCTGGGCCCAAAAGGTCATATTTGTTCCCATATCCAGATAGTAAGTATCTGCTTCCATATTGTGCTGAAATGATATATATGGACAGACCTCTCCTAAAGGATTTGTGGCACTAAGTACTTCAGTTTTCAGTGGATAAGCCTTGTAATATATATGAGTACCATTGTTTATGAGCAAATAGAAGTCACCATGCCCATTCACATATATGGCAAAGTCTCTGGCTTCAGTTTCCCAAGCACTGAGCTTTAGAACATCTTTCATATTAAACTTTAAGAAAAACATGTCATTGTTTTTCATTTTAATCACAGTGTTTCCAGCACTGCCTATAAAAAGGAGAGAGAAAAATAGATAGAGCTTAATATAACATCGGTTTATGTATATAATTATATTACTATTATCAATAAAAGTACAATTCTTTCTTATCTTTTCAGTAACAATGGTTGATTGTTTTAACAAACATTTGTCCTTAGTACAAATTTGCCTTGAATTGTGGCAAAAATTATCTATAGAAAATATATGCTTGTGATTCCGAACATTCATTATTTCTTAAAATTATTTGTATAGTGTCTTTCATTTCCAAGGTGATTTCTGGGGCACATTGTTTTAAATTAAAATTGGGAACACACATTATTCTTCCTTTCAGAAGGCCACATTTTCTTCTCTCATATCCAACAACAATGTGCAAACATCATCTTCAACTGTAGGATGACCAATTAATGCTACTTCCTGGCAGCCACCCTTCCAGCATGCAGCCAAACTAGGGTTCAGGGATACAGTGGTGCCTCGCAAGACGAAATTAATTCGTTCCGTGAGTTTTTTTGTCTTGCGATTTTTTCGTCTTGCGAAGCACGGTTTCCCATAGGAATGCATTGAAAATCAATTAATGCGTTCCTATAGTCAAAAAAACTCCAAACAAAGCCAAATTTGGTAAAAAAAGAGTTTATTAAGTGCTCTTTAAATTCACACATACTGTAAAGAGCATTTCAAAAATTGAAGGAACAATAATTTAAGTTTCTAAACATGACAGAAAAGCATTTAAAAATTAACAAAGTGTACTGTACTGTACATACATTTTCTAAGACTCTGGGGGACGACTCGAAGAAGGTTCCTCTTCCACTCTTTGCTTCTTGCTGAAGAACCTGTCCATGGTCTGCTGCTTCATCCGCCTTTTCAGCACCTCCCTGAAAGACGACATGACCCTCGTATCAAAAGTGTTCGCAAGGTCACGTGTCAGGTTCTTGTCAGGGTGGTGCCGCTGTGCAAAAGCCTGCACATCTTTCCACTTATGGCAAATGTCCCTCAGTTCTTTGGAGGACAGCCGTTCCTCAGTTGCTTCCTCCTCTTCCAGCGAGGCCTGCTCCTGCGCAACCTCTGCCTGCAGTTTGACCAGCTCCTGGGTGGTCAGGTCGTGGTCGTGCTCCTCCACCAGCTCGCTGATGTCCTCCTCTGTGACCTCCAGGCCCATGGTCCTCCCCAAGGAAACAATGTCCTGCACCACTGTTGACTCTGGTGCATCAGAGTCACTTGGTGCCACACTGCCCGGCCACAGGCTGCGCCAAGCGCAATTCAAATTTCTCTGGCTGATCCCGTCCAAGGCCGTGGTGATCATCTTCAAGCAGGTGACGATGTTGAAGTGGTCCTTCCAGAATTCCCGCAGGGTGATGTTGGTGCAATCAGTCACCTTGAAGCATCGCCTGAAAAGCTCCTTGGTGTAGAGTTTTTTGAAATTGGCGATGAGCTGCTGATCCATCGGCTGGAGCAGTGGCGTGGTGTTAGGCGGCAGGAACATGATGTTGATGAAGCTGAACTCCTCCAACAAGTCCTCCTCAAGGCCTTTAGGATGAGCAGGAGCATTGTCCATCAGAAGCAAAGCCTTCAGTGGCAGGTCGTTGTCCAGCAGGTACTGTTTGACAGCAGGGCCAAAAGCAAGATTGACCCAGTCCACAAACAGCACACATGTGACCCAAGCCTTACTGTTGGATCGCCACATGACACTCAGCTGCTCCTTGTCGACCTTGTGTTTCTTGAAGGCCCGTGGGTTCTCCGAGTGGTACACCAGCAGGGGCTTGATCTTCAGGTCGCTGCTTGCGTTGGCACAGAAGAGCAGGGTCAGACGGTCCTTCATGGGCTTGTGGCCAGGCAACTTGGCCTCCTCCTGAGTGATGAAAGTCCTTTTGGGCATCCTCTTCCAAAACAGCCCGGTCTCGTCGCAGTTGAAGACCTGCTGTGGAACGTAGCCCTCCGTTGTCACAACCTCCAGGAACTCCGCTGCAAAGTCTTCAGCCGCAGGAACATCAGAACTGGCAGCCTCTCCATGCCTGACCACGCTGTGGATTCCAGATCTCGTCTTGAACCGGTCAAACCAGCCTCTGCTTGCCTTGAAGACTTCTGGCTCGCCTGAGGATCCTGGCTGTTGCCGGACGAGGTCTGCGTGCAAGGCCTTGGCCTTCTCACAAATGACGGCCTCAGTCACTGTGTACCCTGCACGCTGCTTCTCTTCTAACCAGATGAGCAGCAACTTCTCCACCTCCTCCAGAACAGCTGGGCGGTTCTTCACGATCCTGGTGACTCCCTTGGCTGCATCAGTCGCAAGGATCTTCTCCCTCATCTTCAGGATGGTCCCAATGGTCGATGGATTCCTCCCGTACTCCCTGGCGAGGTCTGTCACACGCATTCCACCGTCGTGCTTCCGGATGATCTCCTCCTTCATTTCCAGCGTAACCTTCTCCTTCTTCCTCTCGCCGGCCTCTGCAGCAGCAGTCTTCTTGGGCCCCATGGCAGCACAGCTCCTACCTTCGCAACCCCCCCCCCCAAAAAAAATCAGTGCTTCACATCCAAAAAAATCAAAAGCACCAAACCTCCCAGAAAACACACAAGCTTCCAGATTCTTGCAAACCCCTCCTCAACAATTCCCTGACCCCCCCAGCCACCCACCACACAGAAATCCAAATCCAGAAATCTTTTTTTTTAACAACAGCAGAGTGTCCCAATGGTCACAAAAAATCATAAAAATGCAGAAAAAAGCACACAAGCTTCCAGATTCTTGCAAACCCCTCCCCAACACCAAGTCCTTGAATTCCAAACACCCCAACCCAAAATCCCCCCAAAAAGTTTTAAAAGTTTAACTTACCAAATGGCTGCAAAAGAAGTTTTGGAAAAGCTTCAAAAATCACCAAAGTCTTCAAAAACCTCAAAAAAGGCTACCACACCGCGTGCTATGAGTTGCTCCTCGAAGTCAAGTTGCAACTGCACCTCTTCAAGCAATGCACCCTGGGTATTAACGGTTTTAAGAAAAAGGAAACAAACTTGCAAGACATTTTCGTCTTGCGAAGCAAGCCCATAGGGAAAATCGTCTTGCGAAGCAACTCAAAAAACCAAAAACCCTTTCGTCTTGCGAGTTTTTCGTCTGGCGAGGCATTCGTCTTGCGAGGTACCACTGTAAATGTGAGTCTCCTGTAACTGAGCTATATTGCAGCCTCTGTCAGAGAAACCTGGGGTATTGTTATTCCCTTACTTAGGATAATGTCATTACATACATCTGGTAGCTAAATTTTGCAAGGCACTCATCACCACACCTTATATTTATTTCAGGTATACAAACTCCTGAAAACATACTAGTGACCCTGGCAGAATTTTGGAAAGAATTGAGGTACACAGTCCAGAAGCTGGTATATGAAGTTAAGTTAGCTAGGATCACTCCTCCTGTATAAAATGCTAGGTGGTGTCAGGACTGGTTGTTGTCCTCTTCTGATCACCACACAAATGCTTCTTGTTCTTTTATAAATTTTTATTATGTATTAACAAACTTTTAAACGGTCCTTATCTTTAACTATTCTTCCTCAGAGTCACTTATTTCAGATACCTTCTGAGCTCTGCTTCTCCGTGACCAGCCACCCTCAAAATGGCGAAGGCGCCCTTCCCTTAGCTTTCCCGCTCTTTTTTCCAACCTCCTGCTAGAGCTGGTTTGTATCTCCCCTCCTACAAATCTGAGCTAGAACTTAACCCTTGCCTTTCCTGGGAACATTCTGTCCCTCCCTGTTGTTCCTGTTGCTCTCTTCTGATAGATACCGCTCCGGCGGGAAGGTAAACGGCGTTCCGTGCGCTGCTCTGGTTCGCCAGAAGCGGCTTAGTCATGCTGGCCACATGATCCAGAAGCTGTACGCCGGCTCCCTCGGTCAATAAAGCAAGATGAGCGCCACAACCCGAGAGTCGGCCGCGACTGGACCTAATGGTCAGGGGTCCCTTTACCTTAACTAGTATTTAAGACTGTTCTACAGTAAAGCTTTGAAACTCCTTCTTGTGGTGGAGAAAATCCAGTTCTACATGAGATAAAGATCAGGAAATCTGCTGAAGAACTCTAACTCCAAGTTGCAAGGGTGCTTTGAGCAGGGTTTGGATGCAGCAGTTGAGTATCCACCCCAACACAGCTTTTTACTACTCCTATTCCTACTCCTACTATTATTATTATGCCAGGTAGATCAGTGGCAGCTGTGGCTTCCACCCACCAGGTGAACCACTGGTGAACAGATGGAGGTATACTGACTTAAGCTCCCCTCCTCTGAGGGCCCCCCAATTGCACTGTATTCAGAATCTTGTTTATAGCTTTAATAGCCATAATCTCTGATACATAAAAGGAATACACTACGGGAAGAGCCCCAGTGGTCTGCCACTGATACATATAGTAAATTGAATGGATTTTATTAAGCTTTTCCAAGCCATTATTGGCTTAATTCATATAACTACTCACACATTAGAACTTTGTTTACAATAGACTCAAAAAGGTCCTAAGTATCAGCCCCTAAGGATTGAACAGGATGTATCCAACTGCCATAGCTGTGCAATTCTCCTAGGAAGTTTTTTACTATAACAACACCTGCATATTTAGGGACATACAGATTCCCCCCCCCCATTTACACATGTTCAATTCACACATGTGCATACGTGGAATACCTGGAAACCCAGATATTGGGGGGGGGGGAGAACTGATGAGCTTCAGCAAAGCCCCACTGAGCCTCTGACACCCCCTTTGGGCTTTGGGGAGGGTCTCCTCATGAGCTGGAGGTGCAGCGGGGCTTTGCTGAAGCTCATCAGTTCCCACGCATCAGCTGTTAGCTGGAAAGCCTAGCTGTGCTTCAGGGCAGCAGGGCTTGGTTGACCAGCTAAACTGATGTGCGGGAAAGAAGTTTCCTTGTGCATCCGCTGTGCAAGACCCACTGTCTCTTTGGCTCCTGGGAGCTGGAGGGGCAGCAGGTCTTCATCGACAGGCTCAGCAGACGTGGGAAAACTTCTCCCCTGCGAGTCAGAGGGGCTTTGTTGAGTTGACAGGCAACTCGCAATTTCACAGACATGCGCAGGGGTTCAGAACACAACCCCTGTGTAAATGGGGAGTTACCTGTTGTACTTTCAAACACTATGCATTTATGGCTTAGGTTACACACTATAATTGCCAAAATCAACTAAAATAACAACAATTTCCATTAGTAATTTATATCAAAATATACTATACTTAACCAATAACAACTTGATGAATAACTGTTCCTAATGCTGTTGCTGATAATTCCGTGCCTGTCTCAGCGTCTTTAATATATCCGGTGAATTTGCTTCCTTTGTAAGAATAAATAATCTTGTCACTGTACCACAGCAGCATAGATGATGATGCTCCAAACACAACTTCTATGTTCAGAGGGTCACTTGTAGGTGCAGGCAGGGAAAGATCTCTCAAGAACCAGTGGCCCTCGTCTTCATTAAATCCTGCCACATATAATTGTGTGGAGGTTTTGCATCCAGTACAAGCCAGTAAGACTGAAATTTCAGAAGGGACTGAATCATAGCAAGCACTTATTACAGCTAAAGTAACGTGGTCTTTGAATCCTGTCAGACTCTTTAAGACATCTACTTCCATGACTAGAGCAAACATATCAGTTATATTTCTTGATGGGTACATGAGGAATATTTCTGTTTTTGTCCATAGGACTGCTTCACTTAAATCTGATTCCAGCACCTTGGGTGTCGGATGAGATAGAGAGAGAAGCGGTGGGAGAGATAAATAATAAAATTCAGACACTGTAGGTATTGCTTAAAGCTCTGTCTTAAATTTATCATAAACAATATCAAAACATTCATTGAAAAGTACCATATTTTTCCGTCTATAAAATGCCCCCATGTACAAGATCCTCCTCCCTATTTTGGGGGACTCAATTTTAAGCAAATGAGGGGAGATGGCCCAAAGTTGTTGAGCTTCTCCCCGCCCCCCCCAGCTGCAGGCAGGAAACACTCCCTAGTTCGTTTCCCGCATGCAGTGGCATCAGGGGAAGTTGCGCTCCCGTTGGCCAACCGGTTGGTGGGAGCACAACTTCCCCCGATGTCGCTGCACGCGGGAAACGATCTAGGAAGTGTTTCCCGCACGCAGCCGCATTGGGGGAAGCTGTGCTCCCGCCAACCAGCTGGCTGGCAGCACACAGCCCGCATGCAGCTGCGGGCAGGAAACACTCCCCAGATCATTTCCCGCTCGCTGCAGCATCGGGGGAAGTTGCAGTCCCTCCAACCGGCTGGCTGGCGGGCACGCTGCTTCTCCCTCACCATGCCACTACCTGTGTATTGGATGACCCCAGTTTTTGGACATAATTTTTGAGTCAAAAAACCTCCTCTAACACACGAAAAAATACGGTAAAAACAGTTTGAGATATAACAGATTTGCACTTAAACACTGAGTGCATGGAGCTGCATGCAGATAAGAGTCAGTCCCAATATAAATAGTATTTCCTCCACCCCAACTGTTATTTGCCATATTAGGAAATGTATGCCTATACACGTACATTTTTCCTATTTGCCAAAATATAAGGAAATCTGATCTGATCACAGATCTCCGTTTGCTCCTTTGAGGTAGGGGTTTAGAATCTTCCTTTCACTTTATTCTACTAGCCTTAAACATTGCACCTGTTAAAAATTCTTCTGGATATTGTTTTTTTGGCAGAACCTGACTACAACTGGTTCTACGTTATAGAAAAGTTGCATTTTGGATGCTTCTTGCATCACCATGAGAATGGTGTGTGTGCTTGATGAGGATGGCCATTTGTAGGGTAGTAGGGTGATGCTGTACAAACTTGGCAAGTGGTAGGCATATAAAAAATCCCATAATGAGGAGTTTGCTCAAAAATCCTGAAGGAGAGGAAACCTTTTGAAACTGCAGGGAAAACGTTGCACATAAACTGTCCAAGTCATTTCCCTAAAGCTGTTTGGCCTGTCTCAGCTATGTGCCTCAGCTCTTGGTCAGGAGGAGGAAGGTCATACTTGAATGGCTTCAGTGGACTGCTGCCATTTGGCTCCTGGTCACATTATTCCCCTTTTCTTGACATTCATTATGTTCAGTTGCTGTTGAATGCTATTTTGTGGCTGCTAACCTACTAACCAAACAGACTGAGTCTGGGAACTGAAGGAAAGCCCTTCCCCTTGCAGCCAGTGCTTTCTGAGTGTGCTACCTGTCAACCAAGAGGATATGCTTTACAGTGCTAAACTACCGCATCCCAGAAGCACTGGGCAGCAACAGGCTGCAATGTTTTTTAAGTTGTGGTGGTATGAATAAAAAATAAGTCCACATGAACCCTCTAAAATATAAAATATTTTGAATAACTCACTTGAACTGGATAGTTCCTTAGACACCAGATTCTTTCTTTTATCCCAAGAATTCCGCTTTCTGGAAGTTTATGTTGTTTTCCAACTCTGAACATCTTGTCATTGTTTACAAAATAAGCAGAACTGTCTATTAAAAATACAATGTGTACCTGTACTATGGCTACATCATTTACTTTCTGAGCTACAGCTGGATCTAATACAGTGGAGGGAAATGTGATTCTTTTTGTATGTCTGAACTCATCATGTGTTAGGAAAGCTCCATAATTTGTCACCACAACTGCTTTAGTTGTATGACATGCAGACCAAGTTATCATGAGCTGACTACCAGCTGGAGTCGAGATAGAGACATCATGTACGTTGACTGGAGGAATTTCTGATTTTGCCATGATAAAAGGAGTCCGGGCAACAAAACAACCCTGAAAAGTAACTGGTTTTCCAATGATTACTCCAATGATGTAATTTGAAATGCTAGGCACGTCAATCTCCCAGTATCTAAAATTAGAAAAAAGTATCATATGATTACACTTTATTACCCTAAATCCAAGCATGTTAAATGGAAATTTCTATTAGGATCTATGTAACATAATTCCACGCTATCTTATAGGATTGCAGTGCATGTCACCGATAGAAAAGCAGCAGTTCAAAAATTTGTATTATCAATGCATGTAGAATACAGCTATTGTGAAACTATTCATATGCACCAAGCTGCAAACATTGACAGATGATATACTAGAATTTGGAAGGAGACTCCATTTCTTGAGCTATCTCATTTGCTCAAAAATCTGTGTATTGAGCGAATGACATAACTAATGCAGATGGCAGGCAGAATCTGAAACTCCACTCATAAAATAATAATAAATAGTTCTGTACGCAACAACGAGTTCTTTAGAAATGCTGAAAATAGTCTCAGCAAGCTCAAAACTAGGAATGAAAGAACTGTCAATTTTAGTTCTTTCAAATTCTCATTCTTCCAGTCTTAGGTTCTCCATATTTCTGCAGCAATTTGTGAATTTTCTTTTTCAAAATCATCATGAAAATTCATGGCATTTTAGTTTTAACTTCTCCTACTAAACACATTTTTGTGTGCAGTTTTGACTAATACACACATTGTTGCAATTTATCCTAATACAATGCATTTTTGTATTTCATTTTCATAACTATATTCATTTTTATGTCCACTTTCTCCTAATATATGCATTTTGTAAACACTGTTTTATTGGAGATCTGCATACCAAATTTCAAAAACTGTACAGTAAGTGTGAATTTTGAAGGGTGGCTGTGTTTCAGTTCACATATTGTTTTGTCCCACACCATAAGAGGTGTCATATAATCGTGGGTGGCTCATGCAGGGTTTATATCTGGCCTGTGTTTTGCTTATTGATAATTGGGCTCATCTCAAGAGCAGTCCACCTGGCTGTGAAGGCATGGCTGCTGTCTGAATAGGGTTGGAAATGGTGCCTAAGAAACCGCTCCATAGCACACACCCCTTTTTACTGTTACACCAGGAGGATCAGCAGTGCATGTGAGTTCTGCCCACTAAGCTGCTTGCTGGTGGAAGATGGACTTCTCTCACCTTGGCTTCCCCTTCTTTGGGGGACTAGGGGGTTGTGCTAAATTCTTACCTTCCTCCAGCCTGGTGGAGTCAGAGTTTGAATTGCAATTTATATATATATTTACATATACCTCTTTAAAAAAGATTTTTGAAAGTGCTTATAAGATTAAGACCATCATCAGAGCTAGCCCTGTGAAAAGGGTAGGAGATACCCCCCTCATTCTGTGTCTCACCCCCACCCATTTGAAAAGAAAAGAAAAGAAAAGAAGAAAGAAAGAAAGAAAGAAAGAAAGAAAGAAAGAAAGAAAGAAAAAGAAAGAAAGAAAGAAAGGTTGGTGCCTAGGAAAGAGACATAAACTGACCCCGCCCCAAAGTGGAACTCCGGAAAGATGATGCTCTCACTGCAACCCACAGTGGGGATCTGAGGGCGTGAACTTCCCCAAACTTATACTGCCTATAACATTAGTTATTGGTATGAGCTTTCGTGTGCATGCACACTTCTTCAGGAGAAGCATGCACACGAAAGCTCATATCAATAACAACTTAGTTGATCTCTAAGGTGCTATTGGAAGGAATTTTGTTATTTTGTTTAGATTACAGCAGACCAACATGGCTACCTACCTGTAACTATAATGTTAGTGCCTCACATCAAATATAACTGATCTGTTGAAAAAATGCTATGAACGGAAAACTGAGACACTGTATGTACTTTTGTAATTCAAGAAAATATTTAATTAAAACGATTGTTTAAAAAGACAAATTCAGAAAAATGTAAATGAGCAATACCCGTCATCTGAATATTCTGAGTCTTCCGATTCTCTGCTGTCTTCACTGAGGTGAAACATCTTAACTGAAGGTGATTGTCCCAAATTCAAGAACTGTCTGGAAAGTGTCTTAGAATGCTGTTTAGAAAATGGAATGAGTTGCATATTTTCAAAATTTGCTTATATATATTTATAGTCTTATCTGTTTTCATATCTAAAATGCTATCTTTGAAATAGGTACTTCCCAGGACCAGGCTCAAACCTGAAGTATTAATATTAAATAAATATGATATTGACATTCCTTTCAGATAATAATTCTACATGTCAACAATCAATCAATTGGGTTGGAAGTGACTGGGATAGCTATCTTGGACCAGAGGAAATTTTAGCTTCAGTGACCTGCTAGTGAAAGCAATTTGTGACCTTAATACTTTAATAAACTGGGCAAACAAATTATACTAAAAGTTGCTTTAAATAGAAGGTATGATTATTTATTTATCTAAAATATTTCTATACCATCCTTTGGCAGAGCTTCCAGGACAGTTTATGAAAAAATGAAAAAATACAACCAATACATAAACAACGTATTTTAAAGTTTAATTAATACAATTATATACTGGTGCAATTATTTATTTGAATATATAGCCCTTTGTTTCCATAGGAATATGGATACTTCATTACTTCCCATTTCAAGTTAGTTTATGAAGGGAGGATAACATACTTCTGGTGGTCCTTTCGCAGTATGGCTCATTTCTTTACTATCAGCATTTTCTGGGTCATAAATCCATACAACCAGAGTCTGGCAAATAAAAAATGAAAAATTTTGCAAATTTTGATGAATTTGAACAATACTGTTTCTTCCTGTGAATTATAGCCATTTTGTGTTATAGAACTATATTAACCATGTATGTAAGCTGACTATTTAAAAGCAAATTAATAGTCCCTGTTTTAAAGTTTAAAGTTTTATAAGCATTCAGGGAAATATGATTTTCCTATAACAAAGATATCCAAGTGCAAAAGTACTGAGAGTGCATTTCATGGCTGAAAACAGGTGCAAAGAGTAACTGAGATAACATTATGTTTTTAAGAAAAAGACATCAGGTAATTCTATGGTTTAGTAAAGTCACAGAAAACAGGATGTAGTGATGAAAATCTCTATTAAAACAATATATTGCCATTTTGAGTATGGAGCCATAATTTAACCAATAGATTTGCTAGGTTTAGCATAAAAAATTAATAAAGATAGGAAATTAATCTTCATAGGTGGAAAGGTGAGAGGGTATGGAAGAAGGGCTCATCCTTTTCTGGAAGGAGCAGCATGGGGCAGTTTGCAAAGGGCTGTCTGCAAACAGGAGGAAAAAGGCATGCACAGCCACACAAAGCAGACCCTTTTGGAAGGATCAGTTGCATGCAGGATGTCTGCAGCCAATCATTCAAAAAGACACATTTCCCCCCCTCCTGATCAGGTGATGTGGGAAGAATAAACAGCTGTCTTTTCAATGGGCTTTCAGACAGACCATCCCTGCCACATTTGAGCCTCCAGAGTGGACTGTCTGAAAGCTCTTTGCAAATACCAAAAGTTTTTCAAACAGTGCTGGAAGTCCCTAAAACTGGGACTTCAAAGTTTAAGATTCAAAATGTTACATGACTCAGTCATGGCAGAAGTGTGCTAGGAATCTATTGAACAATTATGCACTGAATTGCCACCGAGCCAAAAGATAACAATTCATTAGATCAACATTACTGGGATAAATGCATTATCTTTCTAATGCATTCATATCACCAATTTATCTATAAATAAATCCATTAATTGTCACTATACATATATTCTGAACTCCAGTTCAATCCTAAATGTGTGTTTCTAAAAAACAAATTCCTTTAAAACAGAGGTGGTTAACCTTTCACCCTCCAGATATTGCTAAACTACAACTCCCATCATCGCTGAACATTGACCATGTTGGACAGAGATGGTGAAAGCTGCAGTTCACCAATATCAGGAGAATCGCAGGGTAGCCATCCCTGCATTAAAACAAATGGGTCTTGTTTCCCAAGAGTTTGATTCTAAATTTCTGAGAAGTAGTAATATCTCCTAGCTAGATGTGGGGATGTGCTGCTGATGGTTGCAAAGAACCACTAACTGGTACTGGGCATACAACAGAACTGATGGTTATGCAATTTTGCAAACATATTTGAGATTGGGGCGTGTATTTAGAATCACAACATAAAGCAATAAGACACATACATATCTCAGAGTTCTTACCACATGAGCGCTATGTAATGATGATCTACAAAGTAAAAAAACTGAATATTTAGTGAGCATAAAAAAACTTCAAAAAATGGTCAAAACAAAGATAATTTAGGAATGCTTATAGCAAATGAATGTTGTTAATTCAACTTAATACATCTGCTTAATACATCTCCATTATTGATACACATATACATTATCATGTTTAGTGTGTATAATGAGGAAATGTTCTCAAAGAAAAAATGCAACTGTATGCAATTGAATATATCATGTTGAAAAGTATGTTTCATCTTACCTTGTGAAGGAAGTATACACATACCACAAGAAACAATCTAAATCAGCATTTATAGTCAAGTAGCGTTCCCTATCCTGAAATGTCTAAAAGGGAAAGGAAAGGAAGTTAGATATTTTATTCTGTTGCAAATGAAATAATTTTGCTTTACAGTATAAGGAGTTTGAAATCCACTGGTGTCAGTAATCTTGCATTTCACATACTGTAGCATGTTACAATTCTGTTTTGTCTACAAATTTTATCTACCGTAATTAAGTCACTCATAGTCAGAGTAGACCCACAGAAATCAATGGACTTAAGATAGAAACATACAAAGCTGCTTGTCAGACCACTAACTAAGTAGCTAAGAACTGTCTACGTAAATGGTGTTTATGTAAATGGCGTTTCTGTGTGCTCTAGCTTCCATCACGGTGCTCCGTTGCACCAAAAGCTGTTTAGCCATGCTGGCCACATGACCCGGAAAGCTGTCTGCAGACAAATGCTGGCTCCCTTGGCCTGAAGCGAGATGAGCGCCGCACCCCATAGTCATCTTTGACTGGACTTAACCATCCAGGTGTCTTTTACCTTCACCGTCTACTATAACTGGTAGCAGCTCTCCAGGGTTTCAGGCAGGAATCTTTCCAGACCTGGAAATATAGAGGACTGAACCTGAAAGCAAAGTATATGCTTGATTCGCTGAGCTATGGCCCATTCCCAACTTATTTCACTGGGTCAACTTATAGTATGATTTGGTCAATTATTAATTAAATTTGTACACAATCCCAAGAAGGATACAATTGCCTTTTTTGCCTGTCCTCCAATAATACTTTTGTCTTATGTCCTATTTTGTTGTCTACATTTCTTTTTCTCTTTACAGAGAATGACAATTTTCGGCCCTGGAAGGGGGTGGAACAGGCTTATGTGTGACTGCTGATGCACGTAGTGACCTGAAACACAGCTCTCTGTGCAAACAGGGAGTTGCTTTACTACATCAGAAGATGCAAGGAGAAGGGTCAGTGAATGATCGTTGAGGACTACGGTATACCCTTAAGATAACAGAACATGTGGCCTGGTATCTGTTCTGCCATCAAATCTCATAATGTGTTCTAACACTGGCTGTTAAGTCGCTGTATGAGCTTAATCAAATTTCCCCCCTCTCTAAGATGAAAAACCACCAGTGATCTATCTTTCTATCTGAATAACAAAGCAATTAATGGACTGAGTCAGTTCCAAATGGAAGAGTATAATACTTGAGTGGTATAAGTAAGTGCTATATGCCAAGAACATTTGATCAAGTCCTAGAGGTACATCTCTAAGACATCAACTAAGAACTTGTTATCCCTTTAGTTGATAGTTTCCTTTGATGGTCTTGAGTATTTCTTATGTTGTCCTATTATTTTATTTTTGCCTTTTTTACTGTAATTCAAATCTCAGATGTTTAAGATGAGCAGAAAACATTTAAATACATTTTAAAAAACCTTTTCAATATCCAGAATATACTCTCTTTACGTGCTTGCTCAAAAGTTAAGTTCCAACTTATGTTTGAATAAGATGGAAGTAAATTGTTGGTTCTGGGTCACAATTACTTTTTGAAGATACATATTAAAAGTGGATTATATAACATATATATACGCCACCACTCATTTCACCCTACTACTTGAGCAAGAAAAACTGTAGGTTAATTTTGAATAGGGAGCTACTACTAGCTAATCACTGTTACAGACGCTTCAGGTTACAGACTCCACTAACCCAGGAATAGTACCTCGGGTTAAGAACTTTGCTTCAGGATGAGAACAGAAATCGTGCTCTGGCGGTGCAGCAGCAGCAGCAGGAAGCCCCATTAGCTAAAGTGGTACCTCAGGTTAAGAACAGTTTCAGGTTAAGAACGGACCTCCGGAACAAATTAAGTTCTTAACCCGAGGTACCACTGTACCACAGTAGTAATTCAGGAACTAAACAGAAACTATTCACAACTTACCAGAGACCCCCGAATCTTTGGTTTAACCATATGAGTTCCAGCAACTGGACAATTCAATTCTGCGGTACGTGAACTAGCATAATAAAAAATAAGTAACATGTCTAGTGTGAAGTTGCTTAGCACTGACAATATATTATAGCCCTAAATATATGTATTAGTTATAGAAAAATATATTGATCCATTCAATTGTAATTTGGTCCTCTTATGTTTTATGCATTTTATAATCAACAGCTTTAGCATCATATTTCCATATTTGCATTGATAAACCTCCACTCAGATAATTCCTAGCATTTTAATATTACAAAGTAACAGAGTAATGCTGCAAATTGCAAATATCCCTCTAAACAGGGGTGCTGGGTATAGGGGGCAGAAGGGGCTTCAGACCCTCAATATTTTGGGGCAGGGGGATCAGCCCCCCTCAATACTGAGGGGGCGCCACCCCCACCACCGGGTGAGTGCTCATCACCTGTATATTGTGGGGGCTGACATGCTCTGTGTGCCCCCGCCCAGGAGCTGGACGGGGACAGGGACGAGCGAAGGCAAAGTTCATCCTCCTGCCCCCCAGCCTCTGCCCAGCAGCCCAGGAGGCTGGGACCAGTGAGGCACCACTGCCTCTAAGCCAAGGAAGATGGGGAAATAAAAGCATGATTATTCATTCATTAAACTATATCTACCATGCATTGATCCACATTCTGTAGACCCTGAACAGTATGACAAGCTCCCTGGTACTAAGCAAACTTGGACAGTGCTGCTAACCTTCAAAAGTTCCATCATACCCAGTATGCAGCTCAGAATGAAGAGGCTTATTGCTTCCCTTTCTATAGGCCCAATTAGAATGCTCTTAGATGAAGGAAGAAAATCATTATCTACATGGATGACACACCGCAGCTCGGGGGGGGGGGAGGAATAAACAGAAAAGATACTCAAGAAGCCCCCAGACTATAACCAATACAGGAAATCAGAGCAAAGTCCAGCAGATGGGACCTCAGTTAAACTGCCAAAGGGAATTGATGGATATTGCAACACCCCTTAAAAGGTTTGGAACTGGCAATATTAATTTGACCAATAATAAATATAATAACTCCGATGAGACCCTGGACATATTTTCCTTTAAAAATAAAATTGACAACCCCACACTTAGAATGGGACCAAGATATTGATTATTCCACCAATCAGTCATGTCTCAGTAATGATCAACCTGGTCTGCCTACCACAGGAAACACCTGCATCTGCCAAATCCGATTCTATAAGAGACGTTCCCAGTACTTTTGACTCATTTTTTCCACTCAGATTTCTAACTCTGACCTATTAGCAGGCCTGACACAAAATCCTGTCACCGAGTGAATGATTCAGATCAGATCCCAGCTTCACAAAGCGGTGCAGGGTTGGCTGGGATCGGAAGATGCGTGGCTATTGCATGCCCTGCCATGTCCTCACCATCAGGGAGTTGAGCCCTTTCCACACATTCTTTTTAGGATCAGGAAAAGAAACAGTGGGAACAACTAAGCCCTTGTATGTCATTCGAGAATGGAGGCAACTATCCGTTGTTGGACCCATAACCTAGGTTTAAGGTGCCATTTATTTATGAATATTTATTGAATTTTATAACAAATAAAGATACAGATCTCAATCATCATGTTATATACCATTGTTCTCCCTCCCTCCTCTGGATTTCCCTCAACTCCCCCCTGCTGAGTTATTTAGCTTTATTTATTGTATCCTGCTTTTCTTATATAAAAGTTCCCTTATCATTTCTCTAAAATATCTGTTACTGAAATAAAGTTGTGAACGTTTATTCAAACCCTGCCAGTGAATCCAGTCCATTTTGTTGTTTCTGCAAATAGACTGTAAATGGTTCCCAGACTCTTTTGAAGTCCTTTTTGTCCTCTTGTAGTTTGTGTTAGCTTAGCCAATTCTGCACAGTTCATCAATTTTTCTTGCCATTGTTCCTTTGATGGTATTTCTTCCAATATTGTCCAATCAAGATTCTTGCCACTGTTGTAGCATACATAAATAGTATCCATTTTTCTTTTGGCAGTTCTTGGTTTGAGATACCCAACAAAAAGGCTTCAGGGTGCTTAATAAAGTTCATTTTTTTCAATTCATTATATATCATTTCCCAGTATTTTTTAATACATTTGCATTTCCACCATATATGATAAAATGTTCCTTCCTTTTCCTTACATCTCCAGCATCTGTTATTTTCTTTCCTAAACATCTTTGCCATTTTCACTAGGAGAATGGAAGCAGCTACCTATGTTCAGTTCCTTTCCAACCCTCAATGGCTCTCCAAGAGACTTCCATTGGCCACTCCTGAGTGGCACCACTGGCAGTCAGGAGATGGAGATCCCAGGGTGTTTGATCTCAACTGGGAGAAAGCCTAATTGGAGCCTCCTGAAAAAGCCTTCTTTCCATCTGCAAGTCACTGTGGAAGAACCATAACACCAATAACCTCCTGCAAAAGGACTTTTCTTCATCACAGACCTAGTCTAACCTTTATCACACAGCTGTGACGCAACAGGGTAGAAATAATAAACTCGTGCTAGGAGCCTCTATGACAATAGTCTATTATCCAAACCATGATTATTTAAAGGACAATTTGTGTGAACGTATCAACATTTTAACATTCCTCTCCATGTTTCAACGTGGCAGTTTGTCTTCTGTGTGTAAAGGTAAAGGTAAAGGGACCCCTGACCATTAGGTCCAGTCGTGGGTGACTCTGGGGTTGCGGCGTTCATCTCACTTTATTGGCAGAGGGAGCTGGCATACAGTTTCCAGGTCATGTGGCCAGCATGACTAAGCCACTTCTGGCGAACCAGAGCAGTGCACGGAACCCCCGTTTACCTTCCCGCTGGAGCGGTACCTATTTATCTACTTGCACTTTGACGTGCTTTCGAACTGCTAGGTTGGTAGGAGCAGGGACTGAGCAATGGGCGCTCACCCCGTTGCGGGGATTCGAACTGACAACTTTCTGATCAGCAAGCCCTAGGTGACAAATCTTTTTAAAATCAATAATCCACCTGCTCTATGGGTCCAGAAAAATTATCTGTTCTCCTTGTTAACAAAAAAACATGGATTTCAGTAGTAGCAAATTCCATTTTCTTCTTTCCTTCTCCACACTCCCATATTTTCCCCCCCGCATATCCCTCTCAGACTGCCTCTGACAGAATGTTTTCTAACCATGTGTAACCCTAGGCTGTTTGCAGAAGGGGCTAATAAGAAGATCATTGAATTTTTCACTGCCCAAGTCCAATAACTTTTCAAAGGGGGATATTGTTGTCCTGTAACCACCATA
Source organism: Podarcis bocagei (assembly GCF_964188305.1). Taxonomy (NCBI): domain Eukaryota; kingdom Metazoa; phylum Chordata; class Lepidosauria; order Squamata; family Lacertidae; genus Podarcis; species Podarcis bocagei. The sequence continues at coordinate 66,243,169 of NC_138127.1, read as the reverse complement.
AAGTGGGGAAACCTTTTCACTGAGTAAGCAAGCTTAGTAGGACTAGTCTGATCCCTAAAGGGACTGTATTGCCTGAAGAAGGGAGTGTGAGATTAGGGGCCTGAATCTATACTGTGGGTGAAAGCCCAATAAAGTTGGAGTTAGAATCATAGAATGTAGAGTTGGAAGGGACCACAAGGCTCATCTAATCCAACCCCCTGGAATGCAGCAATATTTTGCCTAATGTGGGGCTTGAACCCATAACCCTGAGATCAACAGTCTCATGCTCTACCAACTGAGCTAATCCCAGCGTAGACAATATAGCATGTATTGTCTTCAACTGGGGCTCATGTTTGAGCATACTCCCCATGGAGCACATAGAACACAAGGCATTCACTATTCCACTCCCCCAGAACAGCCCCACATCTGTGTTACACATTTTTGCATTCCTTACCTTTTATCATCAATAGTACATAATACGGAAAATTCCCATTCAACAAATGAAGGCCCTTCATACACTAAATGTATCTAGACAAAGAAAAGATAACTTGGAATCACTCAAGCCCAAAGCTGCCAAAATGACTTTAATCAAATATTGGGAATCCTGGCACAAATTATTGTGTTGGATTTCTGCATGAATTGGAATTCAGCAGTGAATTCTCCAGCCTACTTTTGTAAATTTTTGAAAGCTATGACAGTGGAATGACCAAATTCTGGGATGTTCCTTGTTACTAGGGATGGGTCATGGTTTCCCACTGCCCCCACCAGACCTCCCTGCCCCTCATAAGGGAGAAAACTGGGGCAGGCAAAAGTCACTTGACTTTCGGGGTGGGAATGAGTAAAGTTACAGTAACAAGGTGGTTCAAGGTTTGACCCAGTTCTACTTGCCAAATTAGATCTTAGCCTATGTATGGACAGTAGTCTTAAACATGAAGTACTTACACCAGTTCTTGCAGTAAATAGAATATAATGCCCTACTGAAGTTTCATATCTGAAAAGACAGTAAAAAACAAGGTGCTCATTAACAAAGGCAAAACTCTTCATAGTTTTTCGATGTTAATGAGCACACGCACACCTCTATACTATACATGCAGTTTGTGATTTAAATATCTTGGCTTCTTTGAGGAACCCTGGTTTGATCAATTACTGCTAGATATTCATTGCTTCCTTAAAGAATTACTGTATCCAGCTGTCTGCTTTATCTGTTGGTATCTGTTGGATTTTTTTGCCTCTTTCCCCTGCTCAGGTATGAATTGAATAAACCAAGAGAAGCAGAAAATATTTGAAGGTCTCTCTGCTGATCTCACAGGATAAAGCAGTCCCAGGGATGTCCTGGGAGGACATCCCAGAGACCACTGATCCTTCTCTGAGGGTAAAGTGAGAGGTCTGTTGTGAGAGTTCCCACACTGCTGTCATGGAAAATTCTAGTCCTTGCCTTCCAACACTACAAGCTCCAGTGTTTGTAGACGCAAAGAGGGTGCATGCTGAGGGTAGTCTGGTGATGGCATGTTGCCAATGAATGGATCCATAGCATTCTCCGTCCCCTGAAATGCATCTGAAATGGGGGAAATATATGCCAGCCCTGTGTACATGCAGTTTCTCTTCCACTGGAAATAACGAGAGGGAAATTGGCTGCAAAAATAAAAACCAGAAATAGCCGGAGGAGGGAAAATTCCACTCTGTCCTCACTTCTGCCATACCAGCACAAATATGGCAGAGAACTGGATAAGATAGTTTGCCTGCTTTCAGTTCATCTCTGCCAACATGGTAACATGGTTCTGTTAATAAACCTATTCACTATAGACAAATAATGTATCTTAGTAAGGAGTCAGGTCCTAACATATCTTAGCAACAAAGATCTCCGACCCCTGCAGTGTGAGTGTGTTTGCCAGACGACCTTCCCTTCACCTAATTTGTCAGCCGCCTTCCATGTCGGAGAGTGGGCACATTGGCTGTGCTCACTTTCACTATGCCCACCACTGGCATGCAACCCTCGGAGGGGATTCCAAATGGGGCTCTCGGACTGAGAAGAGTGAGCAAACCGAAGTACAGTGGTACCTTGGGTTACATACAGTAGCGTAGCGTGGGTTGTCAGCACCCGGGGCAAGGCAAGTAATTTGCGCCCCCTAACCCGTGGATTTTAGCACTCAAGTGCGAGCGCGCCCTCGGATTTTTCCGGTAACACTTGACTTTATAGAATCATAGAATCGTAGAGTCGGAAGGGACCCGATGGTCATCTAGTCCAACCCCCTGTGGTGATGATGATGATGATGATACATTTTATTTATACCCCGCCCTCCCCAGCCAGAGCCGGGCTCAGGGCGGCTAACACCGGTAAAATTACAATAGAAACATAATGGGGGGAGGGACCAATTTAAAATACAGGTTAAAATGCAATTTGAAAAGCAGCCTCATTTTAAAAGTAGCCCACAAATCAAAACTGTAAGGGGAGGGAAGACATAAGGGTCCCACTGAGTCCAAACCAAAGGCCAGGTGGAACAGCTCTGTCTTGCAGGCCCTGAGGAAAGTTGCAGGACCACGCAGCTGTCCCGTGCGGGGATCGAACCTGCAACCTTGACATCCCTATTTCCATAGGGTTCGGGTTTCCGAGTGGCTAGGGAAACCAAGCTGGATGGGGAGGGGAAGCCACAAACATGAGTCTGACCAAACTGCGAGAAGCAGTGGAAGACAGGAGTGCCTGGCGTGCTCTGGTCCAGGGGGTCACGAAGAGTCAGACACGACTAAATGAATAAACAACAACAACAACAATAATGTATGAAGTTACATTGAAAGACCTACATTGGCTCCCTGTACGTTTCTGAGCACAATTCAAAGTGTTGGTGTTGACCTTTAAAGCCCTAAACGGCCTCGGCCCAGTAGACCTGAAGGAGTGTCTCCATCCCCATCATTCTGCCCGGACACTGAGGTCCAGCGCCGAGGGCCTTCTGGCGGTTCCCTCCCTGCAAGAAGTGAGGTTACAGGGAAGCAGGCAGAGGGCCTTCCTGGTAGTGGCACCTGCCCTGTGGAACGCCCTCCCACCAGATGTCAAAGAGAAGAACAACTACCAGACTTTTAGAAGACATCCGAAGGCAGCCCTGTTTAGGGAAGCTTTTAATGTTTGACGTATTAATATTTTTTGGGAAGCCGCCCAGAGTGGCTGGGGAAGCCCAGCCAGATGGGCAGGGTATAAATAATTTATTTTTATTTGACACCCCCCAAGCCAAGGAGATAAGTAACTCTACAACTTCACAAGTCATCTGAAGGGAAGTTTTTTTAAATGTTTCATGTTTTATTATATTTTTATCCAAGGTGACTGGGGCAGCCCAGTCAGATGGGAAGGGTATAAATAATAAAATTATTACTATTATGGAATAGGGCGTCTCAATTTTCTTTGATGAAATGTTGCAAGGTATTCCGATTAATGCTTTTTATAGGATATTGGACACGGTGCGAGTTTATGGCTGCCAAGTATTGGCCTGAAAGGAAGCGCAGCCGGCGTCAGAGAACTGCTGGAGGATGGAGCTTGCAAGTGTTAGAATGCAAAACGCGGACAGGTTCAGGCACGCAAGAAGGTGGGGGAAAGGGGAGCCCGGATGGCTCAGTTTAAGAGCACGGCGCTGATAAGGCCAAGGTTGCAGGTTCGATCCCTTGTAGGGGGCAGCGGCGTATTACTGCATTGCAGCGGGTGGGACTAGATCACCCTCGGCTCCCTTCCAGCTCGACAGATTCTATGAAAGCACATGGAGCGCGGAAGTTGCATTGCAAGTAGTACGCGGGGGGGGGGGGCGCAAGGGTTGCAGAGAGAGAGAGAGAGAGAGAGGGAGAGAGAGAGGGAGGGAGGGGGGAACTGGCCCTCCGCTGGACAACTGACCCGGCCGGGCTCTGTTTCCCAGGGAAGCAGCAAGAAGTTGCAATCCAAAGTTGCAGAAGCGCCCTGCTCCTTCTTCCGCGGAGGGAAACGCTCCTGCGGAGGCGAGAGGCAGCGAGGAGGCGACGAGGTGAGGCTTTTGTGAGGTAGGGAGAGGAAAGACGGGGGAGGGAACCCAAGGAGGATTTGCACGAGAGGGAATGAAGGGGAAATGCGCCTCCCCCGCGGAGCACTTTTCCCCGGGAAATGCACGGGGTGGGGTCGTGGCTGATCCGTGCTGCGCGCTCGCGTCATGCGGCCCAAAGTGCTGCAGGATCGCCAATGCAAGACCCCCTTTTAAAACCTCCCCCTCCCCCAGCTCTGGAAAAAAAGGGGGAAGGGAAGGGAAGGGAAGGAGGAAGGGTATGGCGTCAGGGTGCGGAGGCTGCCCGTGCCCGGCCAGGCGTCGGTGGCGGCGTCAGCGCTGCTGCAGCGGCTGCTCCTCCTGCAAGCAGTGAGTGGAGCGCAGCCGCAGCGGCGGCGGGGGGGGGCGCCAAGGCGCAAGGCTGGCGGTGGCGGTGGGGAGCCCGTCGGAGGAAGGAACTTGTCCCTTCCCTCTGGACTCGCGCCCCCCGCAGATGTTGCGCCCGGTGCGGCTGGCACCCCTGGCACCCCCCACGCTACGCCACTGGTTACATACGCTTCAGGTTACATATGCTTCAGGTTACATATGCTTCAGGTTACATATGCTTCAGGTTACAGACTCCGCTAACCCATAAATATTACCTCAGGTTAAGAACTTTGCTTCAGGATGAGAACAGAAATCGTGCTCCGGTGGCGCGGGAGGCCCCATTAGCTAAAGTGGTGCTTCAGGTTAAGAACAGTTTCAGGTTAAGAACGGACCTCCGGAACGAATTAAGTACTTAACCCGAAGTACCACTGTAACGGCCCCTGGGTGTCCGGCTAGGGGAGTGCTCTGCCTCATATCTGTTACCTTTCTCTTCACAAGATGCAACCTGCACTCACCATGAGGGCCGCTCGCTACCCTGAGCCATGGACACCCCCACTTCCTCGTTTCCCCTCTCGCACCCTTAAACCTGCCTCTCTGACATCCCCTTCCCAACCCGTTCAGCCCCCCGGGCCATCCTTCTCTCCCGCACCTCCACACTGCCCAGCATCCCTTCAACCAGAGGCAGAGCAGCAGGGGCTTGGCCCACACAAGCGGGAACAAAAAGCGCGCCATCAGCGCTGCCAAAAGAACGGCCCCCAAACCGCCGTTAGCAACCGACGCCGCCTCGCGCTCGCTCTGCGTCTTCCAATAACAGCACGGACGGCCACAGTGGGGCGAGCGAGCAGCGCGCCGTCCCGCCAGCTGAGGCGAGATCCGGGGCGACTGCGTTTCCCAGCATGACCCGCGGCCATTTCACGGCGAGACTGCGAAGTTAGCCGCGCGACACTATGGGCAGCGTAGTTCCTTCTATATTAACATATTATGCAGATGAAGGGGCGGGCCTCCTGACACGCGCAGGAGCCGGATGCCAAAGGGAGGCCGGTAGGCGGCAGCAGGAGCTGGAGCGGGATGCGGCAACTGTGAGGGAAGGCGGGGATGAGGTAGCCGTCGCCGGCGGAGTCGGGCGCGCCGCTTCCTCCTCTGCTCCTCGCATGTGCCTTAAGAGCAATACGGAAACCTTCGCCTGCGGGAGCCATGTCTGAAAGCGGCTCCACGCCCGCCGCCGCCACCATCCCCAACGGCGGGGCCGCCTCCCGGCACCCCGGCAATAAAGTGGCCGTGGTGCTGGGGGCACAATGGGGCGACGAGGGCAAAGGGAAAGTGGTGGACCTGCTGGCGCAGGACGCGGACATCGTCTGCAGGTGCCAGGTGAGGAGCCGGGCGGGCCGAGTCACCTTGAACTCTCCCGGAGGCGCGCGCGGGGAGGCGACGGGCCTCCGAGAGAGAGAGCGGACCCCCCGCGGCTCTTCCCGCCGCCGCCGCCTCGGTTTCTATGGTAACTGCCGCGCTCAGGCCGGGCGCCGCGCTTTTTACCCGCTGCCCTGGTCTAACCAGCTGGCCGTCAGGGCGAGCCTCTCCCCTTCGTTTCCCGCATAGCCGGCTCTTCCCGCTTCCTCCATTGCTGCGACTGAGCTGGGCTGCTGCTTCCTGCGAGAGCCGCAGAGCCGCCTCCCCACCCCGGCCGACTACCCTGCTTTGTGACGGACGGCGGTGGAGAAGGACGGCAGCGACCTGTTCCTTCCCTTCCGCCCCCCCCCCCGGTGTTTCTTTTATCTCTCTCTACTCTGACGGTTACGGCCATTTCCCGCCGTCCGCTTCTTTTTCTCCTCGGACAGCCCTGCAGTGCAGCAGCGGCAGCTCTTCGCCCAGGCGAACGAAATGCAGCGGCGGAAAAGAGGCGGCTGAAGGAGCTGCTGGCAAGGCCTTGGCCAGCCCCTTCGCCAGGAGGCTGTTGTCTTCCTTGAGGCTCCATCATGAGTTCACTGGCGGGAGGAGAGGTTCATCTCAGGTGTTCCGCTCCTGTTGTGTTGCCTGCCCAAAATAAGAAACAAGCGTCCTCCTGTTTTCTTCCCCTCTGTGTGATACCTGATGTCTAAAGAAAGAGATCCTAGACCCAGGCTTCTCTCTTTTTCTCCCTCTTCTTATGGCCAATCTGGTATAGCTAATTTCTTCCAAGTGCGTGGATAATGCTGTTTAAATAATACAGGTAATGTTAAGATCCTAAATTCAATTGAAAAATCCTTATCAAAACGTCTATTATCTTTCATTAAGTGATTTTGATGGAAACGGATAATCCAAAGAACAGGTAATGGCCCCGCAGTCTCTATCAGAATTGCAACCAGGACAACCTAGGATCCAAAGTGCACCATGTGCATGCCTAAAACTCAGCTTTGCATACACAAAACATGGGTTGTTTTCATCTTACTAATGCAGCCTCTTGCACAGCCTTAGGATTCTCCAGCCTTCAGAAGGGCAGGGGAGGGCTGGAGAAAGAGCAGGAAGCTCAAGAGGTGGTGATGCAAAGTGCCCTGTTGAATCCATAGAAGTTCATACACAATTCTTTGGGTGCTTTGTTTCTAAATTGTAGTCTGTGTATTTCAGAACATGCTCAGGTTGGAAGTGCTTTCTCAGCCTTAAACAATGAAATAGGAATTCTGTGCTTAGGAGTTGAAAAAATTAAAAGACCTGCCATACCTAGACTACTTAGAAAAAACTAAGGCTGCCATGTTGTTGTTTTTAAGAATCTGATCCAACTGTTTTGCACATGACACTTCTCTTATACAGATGTAAAAAAGAAAGTACAGTATGTGCATAATCCTTTGTACATATATTTGCCACAAATACTGATGGGTTGTATTCAGTTAAGTCCTGCTTAAAAGTAGATCAACTTGATGTTAATGAACCTAAATTAGTCATGGCTGTTTACTCTGAGCAGGACTCACTTTGAATACCACCCCATATTTAGAAGCTACAAAAGTTTATCTGCTCCAAATGTAAGCACCTGTTCATATCATAGTTGGTTGTGTTGAAATTAGTAATACACTGTTATGCTCTGTCTCACTTTTCTGAGCTGTGAGAAGTTCCAGGGACATAGTGTTTATCTGGATTTCCTTCCATTTCAGCAGAGATTTATAGAATTTTGAATTATTTTACTTTTAATTACATATATACAGTGTCATATAAAATCTCCAGAGACAGGCAGTTCTCAAGAATGCTTTCTCTGCCTGAACTAATAGATCCCCAAATCTCAGTTCTGTGTCTTACTTGAAAATTATAGAGCTGTCCGTTTTGTTCCCTTTCCCAGATATGCATTCTCCTAGATTGCATTATCCCTAGCTGTAGGGTGGGTAGATGGGTGAGATAGAAAGCTACTTTGTACCAAGTCTGACCACTGATTTATCTAACTTAGTATTGTTGACACTGGCTAATACATGTATTGTAAGGTGTTTTCAGGGTTTCTGACAGAAGCCTTCCTCAGTCTAGCTTTGAAGATACCAAGGATATCTGGCATGCATACGCTATACCCAAGGGCGCTTCTCTGTTGCTGGTAGAGGTGGCAGGGCACCCAGCATGAGGCCAGCTCTGGCTCTACCACTGAACTATGTCCCTTCTTTTCAGGTGGAAATATATCACCTGACTATCCTGGGTTATTAATGTAAGTAATGTACATTCACCCTAATTTACTATAGCCTGAAAATCTGAAGGAGTGATGTCTTAGGCTGCAATCCCTTTACTCTCCAAGTGAGGAAATGGGACTACAGTAAATTGTAAATTTACTACAGTAAATATACAGTAAATTGCCTGACTATATTTATTTCCCTGTGTTTATGTACTTGTGGACCAGATCTTACAAGATCTGTTGAAGCCAATAAGAAGCTACATTAAGGCAGATGAAGCAACATTTTGAAAAGTGAGTTGCTGACCCATGCTCCTCTCTAAAAGATAATATCTTTGTGTAGTTTAACTAGGACTTAAGAGTTGGGGAGACAGGGAAGCACCAATCTTTCTGTGTGATTCTTGAGAACTACCAGTCCTAGAGTTCCTTGTGTGTTGATTGGTGGGAGAGACAAAGCACCATAATAATTTCTGACATTGATCCCAAGGACAGTGAAAGCCAGTGTTGCTGGTAAGATTAATGGGTCCCAAATATATGTGAATAAATGTCCACTTAATAAGCTACAGTTCAGTTAAATATCATTAGTATTATTAAATGTATTACTTACCCTTCACCAGCAGAGTTACAGCAATTTAAAATTCAGAATTATAAACATTTGGAACCAGTTACAGAATAGGTCCAGTACTGAAAACACACATCTTGGGTGTTAAAGGCCAGGATAAAGAGGTACATCTTCAACATTTGCTGAAAGCTGTATAAGAAACCAGATGCACCTCTGAGGGAGAGAATTCCATCACTTAAGGGCTGCCACAGAACATGCCTTTTCTCACCCGCAACTTCTGAGGGAAGAAGAACTACCAAGAAGCCCCTCTCTGCAGATCTTCACAAGGGGAAGGGAGCCTGTAGAGGAGACAGTCCTTCACATATTTGAAGTATAAGTCATTTGGAGTGTTAATCTAACATGAAAACAAACAAACTGGTAGCCCAATACAGCTGTTCTAGAACATGGATTATATGAGTTCTGAAGGTAACACAGACATTAATCTGCCTGCTGCATTTTGAACCCGTTGAAGTTTCTGAGTTTTCTTCAAAGGCAGCCCTCATAAAGATAGTCCTACATATCTTTTGCAAACTGTCGGTGACTGGCAGAAGCTGAAAAATTTCAGCAAGTCTTAACAGTTATAAAAAGCTGCACTTTTAGCTACTATGGGACAAAAACAGTTAAGATCCTGGCTTTTTATCTGTCTGGTGTGAACTTGCAAGATAAATAAGGTTTGAGAAATAACCTATGGTTTTGCAAAGAAAAATACCAGAAAAATAAAATTTTCAAGTAAATTGATTACTTGAGAAAGAAGGGAAAAGATTGAAAGGCTAATACACTTTTGTTAAGACAACCAAAAAGTGTCAAAATGGTTGGCAAACACTTCTTCATGCTGGACGTTAAGAACACAAGAAAAGCCAGAATCAGAGCAAAGGCCCATCTAGTCCAAGTATTCTGTTCTCACAGCACTCTGTTTTGCAACAACATTGGAAGGCCACAAGTCCCTACCTCTGATTTAAATAATAGTCCTATTCACAGAAATCTGAAACCTTAACAATTCTTAGAAGTGAGATTTTTAACACACACAATCTCATCCCAGTTTGTTCTATTAAAATGGTGCTTTCCAATGCCTGCTTTTGATGCAACAACTTTCAGATAAGGAGAAAGCAAATTAGATTATTTGCTGAGGTGATAACATATCGCCAGTGTTACAATACAGTACAGCATATGCTGCACGTTGTTTTCTTGTTTGCATTTAAAGGAAAATGTATAAATGTAGCTTGTAAAAATATTGTGTACTTTTGAGAATCTGGTCATAAAGTGTGTCTAAAAATCATTGTGGTGAGTCTGATTTCTACTGAAGTGCAATTAATGGCTAAACCTTGAAGTCTGTTTAACTGTTGAAGTAGGGAACAAGAACCACACATCAGTTTCTCATTGAGCAACATTCTGCGTTTTCTTACAAAGATCACATACTACCAAGTCATCGGCAGTATTACTTCATAAGCATATTTTCCCCTTATTCATCTTTACAGAACCACTGCACCTTAGACTATGATGGGTCATTAACATTAGGAACAAGTATAATACACCCTGAGTAGAGATGTGAAGGCCTGGGAAAAGTACTGGGAAAATTGCAGGGAAGCGGTAGGTTTTAAAAAAATCTGTCCCCCCCATTCACATCTCTAACCCTGAGCATCTCTTCATATTATGCTTTGCTTGTTTGCAGCCATCATTGGAAGGAAATGATAGCTGTTGCATTTGTGTATAGAATGGGCAAATTGTAATTTGGACAGAGTTGGATACCACAGAGCAGGTCCAATGGAGCACTGGTTGATCCTTCTGTACTGGATTGGTTTCAATTACTGTGGTCTGAGGATGTGGCAAGCTGATTGTAAAATATGCAACTAACCACCTGCCCCTTTCACCTTTGCCTGTCTTGGCTTCTTGGACTTAGCTGTAGGGGGTTGATTGGGTGTGTCTGAGGATTAATGCTTCCCTGGAGGAGAGAAAGTACCCGCCTTGAAGTGGTGCATTAAAAAGTGGTCTTTAAATAGACCTCCCTGCAGTCAGATGTGTTGGACAACTATCGGCCAGTAACAAATATCCCCTCTTTGAGCGTGTTGTGGCACAGCTTCAGATATGTGTGGGAGAAAGTGATTGCTTGGATCCATTCCAGTCTGGCTTCAGGCCCAGTCATAGCACTGAAACTGCCTTTGTCACCCTGGTTGATGACATTTGCAGTAGAGATGTGGGAAGTGCAACCCTTCTTGTTCTTCCTGATCTCAGTGGCCTTGATACTGTTGACCATGGTATTCTTCTGGAGCTTCTCAGGCAGGTCGGAGTTGAGGGCATTGTTCTTCAGTAGCTCTGCTCTTACCTCCAGGAACAGTTTCAAAAAGAGTTGTTCTGTGGTGTCCTGCAGGGTTTCATCTTGTCCCCCATGCCCTTGAAGAAACATCAACTGGTCCAAAATGCAAATGCCAAATCACTTGTTGGGGTTCCATTTATAACACATATACCGTATTTTTTGCACCATAACACTCACTTTTTTCCTCCTAAAAAGTAAGGGGAAATGTCTGTGCGTGTTATGGAGGGAATGCCTACGGGTGGCATGCCTATGGATTTTCCTCCTCTATAAACTACGTGCGTGTTATGGTCGGGTGCGTGTTATAGAGCGAAAAATACGGTATTTCCTATTTTAAAACAGCTACATTGGTTGCCTCTTCATTTTTATATGTCATTTAGGGTGCTCACACTAGTGTCTAAAGCCTTAAATGACTTAAGCCCCAAATATCTGAACAGCTGTCTCCTTCTCAACAGACACACTCTGGTGTTAAGCTCAGAACACTGGGGCCCTCTTGGTAGTTCTTCTGCCCTCAAAAGCTGAGGTTGCGGGGTACCCTGAGAAAGCATTCTCTGTGGCAGACACCCACAGAGGGGTTTGTGGCACCTTCATTATACAGCTTTCATCATGAGCTTAACCTGATATTTGACTTTCTGTCTGTCTCTGTATATCTATCTACTGTATCTATCTGTCTATCTATCTATCTATCTATCTATCTATCTATCTATCTATCTATCTGGACCCATTCTAGTTGTGACTGTAATTTCTGTTAAACTGTATTTAATGTATTTTGCATAGTTGCATCCTGCCCTGGGACCTTCTGGTGAAGGTTAGGTGGCTATGGTGTTGTTGCTGCTGCTGCTTCAAGAGTGGGCCCATATATTGTGTAGGATCCAAAGCTGTGCAAGTGGGAGCCTCCTGAGGCAACACACCTTTCCCCTCCCTCCCTCCCTCCCTCCCTTCCTTCCTTCCTTCCTTCCTTCCTTCCTATGTATCCCCTGAAAAACATATCTGAAGGGCCAATAAATTCTAAACAGTGGGGGCTACGTTATGATAGGGAATTACCAAAAGTCAGGTGGACACAATTTATGCAAACACTTGCCTATGTTGTTCATATAATGTAGAGGGGAGGGAAGTGGACAAAAATTATCAGGTGCCAAAGACTTAGTGAATCATGAGTAAGCATGCTTTATTTCTTATAATTCTGCAGAGGTGTAGTGCTTCTTATCACTTCATCTACATGTTTAAATATTCTTTTTAATGGTTGTGTGCTTTTAGTTAAGGATCTTGCATGTTTTTAATGCCTTTTATTGCTCACAAAAACAATAGCATAGATGGTTTGGTAGTTCAAAGTATGCTGAATGCTGGTCATAGTTTTCATTGGTAAAGTAGTGCACCATTTGCTTATAACTTCCTCATTTTTTAATTTAGAGAATTTTTAATCTACAGCATTTTACAAATCTCTAAAAAAGATTGACATCCTTGGTATAAATCTGCTGTAAGAGTAATGATAGATTGGTTTTTTAAAACAATTACCTCTGTATAACTGATAGCAATCTCTTTGCTGAGTTCACATTGTTAGATAATGGCTTGGTTTGATAAGCAGCAGTGATCCATGATGAGTGAGTGATTAAGTGATACCTTGAAACTTTTGTTAAGCTGTGACATCATCAAAGGAACTGGCTTTGAAGTCCAGTTGCTTTCAAATTAGCAAATGAGCATGGGAAACTGAGGTTTCTTTTTAAAATAAATTCTTTTTTTTAAAAAAAGGATGTTAATTTGATTTGAAGCATGCCTCCAACAGTGTGCAGAACTGGTGCATGGTTTTTTGCTGCACTGAGCCAATGTGGTTATATGTTCTTAAGTGGAATCAGTTGCCATCTTCATGCACCATTTTAACTTTCTCAGATTGTTAAATTGTGAGCCTCAACTATAGTTTCCATTGGTGTTGCTTTTTTGGGGAAATTACCTTAATTTGCATAGAAAAATTATCAAACTTGTGAAAAGTAATTTTCATTTTTCAATGGGAAATGGTCTGATGCCCTAGTGTGATCTAATTTATCATGCTTATTTTCCTTGTATCTAATAAACAAAAGTAACAATTTCAAAACTGCCAGGCTTGCCTAATTTTTATGTGCAATTAAGATCCATTCATTTTTGCTAATGAACTTAGGAAAAGCTCAATGGAATTATTTCCACTCGTCATCACTGGTAGCATTATGTAGTTCTTTGGGGAGTGAAACAGAACCAAAAGCTTGCATTAATCCATTTGCTAATCACATTCTCCTAGTATGAGCTATGTGGCTCAGGGTTCTTTCAAAACTGATACAAATATCACAGATTTGGAGGGATCAGACTTTCCACTGCTCAGCTGGATAGGATATCACTATCTTTTGTTTAAAAATAGAAATGATTTTAATTCTAAACACTTTTGTGTAAACAAACAAACTTGTTTTCTTAGGTAGCTTAATTCTAGGTATCCTAAGGGCTTCTATTGTGTAGATTTTTTCTTTCTTTTCTTTCTTTTTTTCTTTTAAGAGTCCCAGTGATTACATCTGCAGTTTTAAAATAAGCCTGTCTTTCTAGCTGTCAGATTATTTGATCATATATAATTGCAAACAACAGTGTAGTGGTAAATTAACAGGCTTTCTTGCAGTAAAGTGTTAATTTGTTAAAATATTATCTCATTTTTCCTTTGACATATGTTTACTCAACTAGTCAACATGCATAGCAGTTAAGATACTTTAGGATTATCAGCTTGTGGTCAGGGATTGCATTCATGTCTGAAACATGATCTGAGCAATTGGCAATTCTTTTTAAAAAAATATTATTCATTCCACAACTGCAGTCTATTTTGTGTATAAAACTTCACTGTTTTCTGCAAATGGTGTGATGGAATACTTGTGATAGGGGATATATTGAACCCCACGGTATCTAGACTTTTGCTTCTTCTGGTGCCTCCTTCATCTGCCAACAGAGGCTATGAGGGGCGTTAGCAGCAGCCCAGTGAAGAAGTGGCAGCTTTGGGGGATGTAACATCTAGTTGACTCAGCAGGTTTCAGAAGTGAGTGGAAGTTGGAACATGGAAGAGATGGGGAAACATACCGTATTTTTCGCCCCATAAGACGCACTTTTTCCCCTCCAAAAATGAAGGGGAAATCGGGGTGCGTCTTATGGGGCGAATGCCTGCAATCCTCGCGCGCCCGGCAGGAGGTCCCACCGGGTGCGCAAGGCTTAGGGCGGCAGCCTGTCGCCCGAAGCACGGGGAGCCCTCCGGAGGGCTCTCCCTGCTTCGGGCGAATGCCTGCAAGCCTCGCGCACCCGGCAGGAGGTCCCGCCCGGTGCGCGAGGCTTGGGGCGGCAGCCTGTCGCCCGAAGCACGGGGAGCCCTCCGGAGGGCTCTCCCTGCTTCGGGCGAGTGTCTGCAAGCCTCGCGCACCCGGCAGGAGGTCCCGCCCGGTGCGCGAGGCTTGGGGAGGCAGCCCGTCGCCCGAAGCACGGGGAGCCCTCCGGAGGGCTCTCCCTGCTTCGGGCGAGTGTCTGCAAGCCTCGCGCACCCGGCAGGAGGTCCCGCCCGGTGCGCGAGGCTTGGGGCGGCAGCCCGTTGCCCGAAGCACGGGGAGCCCTCCGGAGGGCTCTCCCTGCTTCGGGCGAATGCCTGCAAGCCTCGCGCGCCCGGCAGGAGGTCCCGCCCGGTGCGCGAGGCTTGGGGCGGCAGCCCGTCGCCCGAAGCACGGGGAGCCCTCCGGAGGGCTCTCCCTGCTTCGGGCGAGTGTCTGCAAGCCTCGCGCACCCGGCAGGAGGTCCCGCCCGGTGCGCGAGGCTTGGGGCGGCAGCTCGTCGCCCGAAGCACGGGGAGCCCTCCGGAGGGCTCTCCCTGCTTCGGGCGAGTGTCTGCAAGCCTCGCGCGCCCGGCAGGAGGTCCCGCCCGGTGCGCGAGGCTTGGGGCGGCAGCCCGTCGCCCGAAGCACGGGGAGCCCTCCGGAGGGCTCTCCCTGCTTCGGGCGAGTGTCTGCAAGCCTCGCGCACCCGGCAGGAGGTCCCGCCCGGTGCGCGAGGCTTGGGGCGGCAGCCCGTCGCCCGAAGCACGGGGAGCCCTCCGGAGGGCTCTCCCTGCTTCGGGCGAGTGTCTGCAAGCTTCGCGCACCCGGCAGGAGGTCCCGCCCGGTGCGCGAGGCTTGGGGCGGCAGCCCGTCGCCCGAAGCACGGGGAGCCCTCCGGAGGGCTCTCCCTGCTTCGGGCGAGTGTCTGCAAGCCTCGCGCACCCGGCAGGAGGTCCCGCCCGGTGCGCGAGGCTTGGGGCGGCAGCCTGTCGCCCGAAGCACGGGGAGCCCTCCGGAGGGCTCTCCCTGCTTCGGGCGAGTGTCTGCAAGCCTCGCGCACCCGGCAGGAGGTCCCGCCCGGTGCGCGAGGCTTGGGGAGGCAGCCCGTCGCCCGAAGCACGGGGAGCCCTCCGGAGGGCTCTCCCTGCTTCGGGCGAGTGTCTGCAAGCCTCGCGCACCCGGCAGGAGGTCCCGCCCGGTGCGCGAGGCTTGGGGCGGCAGCCCGTCGCCCGAAGCACGGGGAGCCCTCCGGAGGGCTCTCCCTGCTTCGGGCGAGTGTCTGCAAGCCTCGCGCACCCGGCAGGAGGTCCCGCCTGGTGCGCGAGGCTTGGGGCGGCAGCCTGTCGCCCGAAGCACGGGGAGCCCTCCGGAGGGCTCTCCCTGCTTCGGGCGAGTGTCTGCAAGCCTCGCGCACCCGGCAGGAGGTCCCGCCCGGTGCGTGAGGCTTGGGGAGGCAGCCTGTCGCCCGAAGCACGGGGAGCCCTCCGGAGGGCTCTCCCTGCTTCGGGCGAGTGTCTGCAAGCCTCGCGCACCCGGCAGGAGGTCCCGCCCGGTGCGCGAGGCTTGGGGAGGCAGCCTGTCGCCCGAAGCACGGGGAGCCCTCCGGAGGGCTCTCCCTGCTTCGGGCGA
This sequence comes from Podarcis bocagei, assembly GCF_964188305.1. Lineage (NCBI taxonomy): Eukaryota > Metazoa > Chordata > Lepidosauria > Squamata > Lacertidae > Podarcis > Podarcis bocagei. Next base: position 66,227,376 of record NC_138127.1, on the reverse strand, counting down.
GTGTCTGCAAGCCTCGCGCACCCGGCAGGAGGTCCCACCGGGTGCGCGAGGCTTAGGGCGGCAGCGGACTGCTTGCGCGCACCTAGAAGCTTGGGGCGCGCTGAGCTCAGCACGCCCCAAGCTCCTGGTGTAGCGCAGCGATCCGCTAGCCCTGGGAGAGCCCCGCGGCTATCCCAAGGATAGCGGACTGCTTGCGCGCACGCAGAAGCTTGGGGCGCGCTGAGCTCAGCACGCCCCAAGCTCCTGGTGTAGCGCAGCGATCCGCTAGCCCTGGGAGAGCCCCGCGGCTATCCCAAGGATAGCGGACTGCTTGCGCGCACGCAGAAGCTTGGGGCGCGCTGACCTCAGCTCGTCCCAAGCTTCTGGATTAGCGCAGGGGTCCGCTAGCCCTGGGAGAGGCGCCCAGCTCTCCCACGCTAGCGGAGACCTTGCCTGCACGCAGAAGCTTGGGGCGCGCTGAGCTCCGCACGCCCCAAGCTCCTGGTGTAGCGCAGCGCACCTGGGGGGGAAATAAAAAAATTTTCCTTTATTTCCCCCCCAAAAAACTAGGTGCGTCTTATGGGCCGGTGCGTCTTATGGGGCGAAAAATACGGTATTTACATATTTGACCAATCTTAGTAACTCTTATCTATTTCATAGTGTTTTAATTATTTTTTAATGTTATGGTGCCTTAAGAGGTCATGGCATAAGCACTACAAGTAAAATAAATAAATAAATTACTAATCATTCTGTGATAGGATTTAGAATTTGGCTGCTTGGGAAAATCTGGATTTCAAGCTTGTTCTGAATTCTAATCCTGTTCCATTTCATGGAAAATACTGTTAACCTTTTCAGCAGAAATTTACTAAGAGTGTACAGTGGTGCCCCGCAAGACAAACGCCTCGCAAGACGGAAAACTCACTAGACGAAAGGGTTTTCCGTTTTTTGAGCTGCTTCGCAAGACGAATTTCCCTATGGGCTTGCTTCGCAAGACGAAAAACGAAAACGTCTTGCAAGTTTGTTTCCTTTTTCTTAACACCGTTAATACAGTTGCGACTTGACTTCGAGGAGCAACTCATAGAACACGGTGTGGTAGCCTTTTTTGAGGTTTTTGAAGACTTTGGTGATTTTTGAAGCTTTTCCAAAACTTCTTTTAAACTTTTAAAACTTTTTTGGGGGGTTTTGGATTTTGGGTTGGGGTGTTTGGAATTCAAGGACTTGGTGTTGGGGAGGGGTTTGCAAGAATCTGGAAGCTTGTGTGTTTTTTTCTGCATTTTTATGATTTTCTGTGACCATTGGGCCACTCTGCTGTTTTTTTAAAAAAATTCCGGATTTGAATTTCTGTGTGGTGGGTGGCTGGGGGAACAGTTGAGGAGGGGGTTCTTCAGCAAGAAGCAAAGAGTGGAAGAGGAACCTTCTTCGAGTTGTCCCCCAGAGTCTTAGAAAATGTACTGTACACTTTGTTGATTTTTAAATGTTTTTCTGTCATGTTTAGAAACTTAATTTATTGTTCCTTCAGTTTTTGAAATGCTCTTTACAGTATGTGTGACTTTAAAGAGCACTTAATAAACTCTTGTTGTACCAAATTTGGCTTTATTTGGACTTTTTTTGACCATAGGAATGCATTAATTGAATTTCAATGCATTCCTATGGGATTTCGTGCTTCGCAAGACGAAAAATTCGCTAGACGAAAAAACTCGCGGAACGAATTAATTTCGTCTTGCGAGGCACCACTGTAGTTGCAGTCCACAGGCTTGGTTAAGATTTCACATGTGTCCTTTCAGCTGTAGCCCTCAGGACACTTGATACACAGGATATCCATAGTAAGCGTAGCTAATGTGATTTATAGATATGCATAGTTGAAGTTGCGATGCAGCTCATACTAGAATAGTTATAGTGCTCCTCTGGATTTGATACATGTTATGCAGCCTGTCATTTCTACTCCTCTTCTAACTACTTACTATATTAGTCTGCTTATATGGGAATGTAGAGACCTGGGGACTGAAAGGATTTTAGAATGTTGTCTAAGAGTCTGCTAGTTTTGATGCTGTGTGATTGTTTTCCATATGGCTATCATAATTATTTGTCTGGTAGCATAGTTTGAGCAGCGGTTGGTGGGTGACATTGGTGGCAGACTTGTCTTTCCCCTTCCTCTCCTCTACTGTGTGCCCCCCCAAAATCTGCTTGGAGTGTTAGCAGATTTTGGGGACACATGTGGAACTGCATGGAGGAGGAGAAGAAAGAAGTGTCATTGTACAGGTGGATGTCAATTGTGCAATCTAAGTGGAGATTTCATTCTCTTTAATTTAACAATGCAGGCCTGGCATGCATTGTTAAATTAAAACTGAAAGTAGTGTTTTATCTAAGTGTAGCTCATTGGCCCAGTTTGCATGCCACATTAAACCATAGTTAAAATAAGCTATGATTTAATGTGAAGAATCAGTGTGCTTCTGCCCATTGCTGAAATTTCAGGCACCTGTGTCAGGGAGGAAAGTACCCACAGTCTTGTTTGCTTGGGGAAACCCACATTCACATGTGACAACAAGACAGACTCAGAGTTGTTTCCTCCCTGACATGGAAGCAGTTGGAACGGAGGAGCAGGGACGAACTTTGATCTTTCAAATTTTAGTGGCGCCCTCTGCAAGGCCAAAATTTGGCACCCCATGCATCTCACCTTCTGTTCTGCTCAATTCACTATGTTGTAGTTGCAATGCTTTGCAGCGGCCACTATGCTCGGTGGCCAGTGTGGCGGAATTGGTCACACTGCCCTAAATCCGCCTCGGGGAGAAGGAATAAAAATTCCATGATTTCAGCAGCATGCACTAGCTTATTTTAATGCTGCTCTGAGCCCCAAGAAGGAAGGGCAGGATAAAAATTCATTAAACAAATAACTATTAATAGGAAGTACAAGCATGTTGGCTTGCAAAATTCTTGAGGGAAATCCATATTCCAAACAACCACTTTAGAGGAGTAGAGAGGTTCTGCTTCCATTTGCTCGCACATGGTAATTGAGGCAGGGATTTTGGCCCCATGCAACTGCTCAGAGAAAGCAATTTCTGAATGAATTTGTTTCTGTAATTTATACCTCTTTTTCTAACAAGTACTTTCAGGGCAGCACAACATAGTATCTGCGAAACACTGCTGTGACAGAAGCAAGTGCACAGAGGCCAACACTTATTTAAGCTAGTATTTGGAGTGGGGAAGGCAGGCAGATTCCCTTCCCCAAATGCAAGATTTTTTAAGAGATCCTTGTTTCCCAGGAACCCATTCTGGCTTTCTTCTTGCTGCATGTGCCCAGTGTGGTTCGATGCCGGAGACCCACTTTACTAAAGGGAGAGTAATACTGGAGACTGATTCCCCACCCCTCTACCCCAGAAGTTGAATGTATGAAATGCCTGCACAGTTTCAAGTAGCTCACAACTATTCATCAGCAAGAGAAACTGGCATATTAGGTTACTGCTAGGAAAGAAGTTCAAGTAAGGACATGAGCTTTGTAGCTCTTTTGGATAAGCAGCTCTAGAGAGACTTGAGAAACATTTCTTATTCTTGAATGTAAGAAATAGAACATTTCTTATTTGTATAAAATGTTTTCAATTTTAAAAGATACTATGGGATCAAATGATAGCATTACCTCTTCAGATCAATGTTATTTAAACTTGGAATCCAAAGTTAGTCTTTCTGAGATGCCTGAAAATAACATTGATATTGATTTATAGGCACTGATATAAGGGTTTCCTGATCTCTGATTTCCTTAAGAAAGGGATGCTTGTTGAATTCCCTCCCCACAGAAGTCTGGTTGTTACTTTCATTTACGGTTGTTGTTGTTGTTGTTGTTGTTGTTGTTGTTGTTGTTGTTGTTGTTGTTAATTAGATTTCTATGCTGCCCTTCAGCCAAGGGTCGCAGGGCTGTTTACAATATGGTTTTCATTGTATGCTGCAGATGTACCTCTTTACTCTGCTGTTTGAAATTTGAGATCATTTCTATGTCCAGCATTAGAAACTCAGATATATAAGCTGGGCACCAAATAGCTCCTTAAACCAAGGTTACAGTTGCCAAAATGGAGTGTCTCGTTGCCATTTTGGGGCAAGACGGCATCATGTCTTACAAGAACAGCATAGGCAGGAGAGCTGCATGATGAGCTTTGGATGCTGTTCTTATCATTTAGTCCTTATGGTTGCAGAGATAACATGGTTGCAGAGATAACATACCAACGCACTTAGGCCAAATACAGTTTTCTAATTTTGAATCATATGTTTTGCAGAAGGCTTTGCTCTGTATACATTTCTTAAACTTCAGAGTTCTTCCAGATCAAATAAAACCTAAATTGTTTTAAAGGTAACAGAACTTATTAGAAGTCAGATTTCACTATACAGTGGTACCTCGGGTTACATACACTTCAGGTTACAGACTACGCTAAGCCAGAAATAGTACCTCGGGTTAAGAACTTTGCTTCAGGATGAGAACAAAAATCATGCGGCGGCAGCGGGAGGCCCCATTAGCTAAAGTGGTGCTTCAGGTTAAGAACAGTTTCAGGTTAAGAACGGACCTCCGTGTGGTGTGCATCCTGGGAGTGCGGTTGCGATGGCACCCTTTCCCCAAATGGTACCCGGTGCATATGCCAGTGGAAGTATTACTGCACGAACAGAAACCCTTGCATGAGTGTGACAACTTCAATGGATACAACTCATTGAAATTTATGTACTATTCTTTTGACTTTATTTAAGAATATGAGGATGGGATTATAAAAGTTTATAGAGAACACCATCCTTCTTTTCTGAACTCATGTATAGAACCGCTTTCTAATTCTCATGAGGTGATTAAAAAGGTGATTCTAAATTGCTAGATGTATGAAAAAGATAAGATAGGCAAGGCAAATGAATTAATGGTTTAGTCTGCCAATGAAATGCTTTATGAATCTCTTGAACATTTAAGACATGGCAGAAATGGCATGCTAGACCTCTATAAATATTGGCACTGTGGACTACTGCAAGGTAAATCTTGTCAGAAAAAATATGCCCAGTATGCTCACATAACTGGAATGCTGTGTTTGCATATTTTACTAGCTATTCAACCACGAAAGTCACTGAACATTCTGTGTGTTTCTTACACAGCACAGTTAAACTGGCCTAATTTTTTAAAAAAGCATTGTCCTCTTTTGTTAATTAGATAATAGAGTACAATCCTAAACTCTGAGTGAGTTTAGGATTGTACTGTATTATCTAATTAACAAAAGAGGACTATGTGCTCTAGCATTCCATTGAACACAATGAATTTCCTTCTAAACAAGAATGCTTGTGACTATTTCCTTCTAAACAAGAATGCTTGTGACTATTGTTCTGTGCTCACTTACCTGTGAATACACCCCATTGAAAGCACCAGGACTTAGGAAGCACACATAGGGTTGTCCAATTATTTGCTACAAATTATTAGTATTTCTGTGTTAAAATAATCATCCTTGTACTGGTTTACCTATGCATTAGAATAGGTTACAAAATGGTAACGCTTGGTTGCTTTTTACTGGAATTACCAATTCAGTAATGACTCCTTTGAAGACTTCAGCTACCACCTGTAAAATCTCTGCAGCCCCCTCCTTCATGAGGTGGCGATAGTGCTTGTGCTTTTTCTTTGAAAAATACATAATGCTGAAAGAAGTGGTGAAGAGTGACACACTTTCCTACTTAAGCACCAAGTGTGCCTCAGATCAACAAAACAGTGGAAGAGGAAGTAGGGAAAGTGTTGTTCTTCATTTTGTCTTTCATCTCTGTATGGTTTTTAAACCTCAGAACAACACTTGAGCAAATGAACCGAAAACTGGGAGAAAGGATAACTATCCGGATGGGAGACTGCAAAAGGAAAGTAGAATTGCTGGCAGGAAGTTGGGTGACACAGGAGTTGGGGAAGAGAGGCTGGAGTAAGAGAGAGGAAAGGAGAAAGTAGAATATGAAAACCAGCGTGCACTTTCTTTGGCACATGCATGCACACACAGGTTGGAGCCAGTAAAATGGATCTTCCTGAAAATGTGACATTTGTCTCTTGGTTGACTGAACAAAAAAATAAGAAACCTAGCATTTGCCAGTGCTGCCGTGCCACAAAACATGGATCCAAGGCGTGGGTTCTCATATTTTTTACAAGGAATATCTTCCAAAATCAAACATCACACTACAGAAGTAAGTTGTGAGTTTTCTTTGTGGCAGTTTTGTCAATTCAAGTGGATTCATTTTACCGTATTTTTCGCTCTATAAGACGCACCAGACCACAAGACGCACCTAGTTTTTGGAGGAGGAAAACAAGGAAAAATATATTCTGAATCTCAGAAGCCAGAACAGCAAGAGGGATCGCTGCACAGTGAAAGCAGCAATCCCTCCTGCTGTTCTGGCTTCTGGGATAGCTGCGCAGCCTGCATTCGCTCTATAAGACGCACACACATTTCCCCTTACTTTTTAGGAGGGAAAAAGTGAGTCTTATAGAGCAAAAAATACGGTAATTTTCTTGGTGCTTTGAGTTTTTGGGTTGTTTTTTTTACAATCAAGCAGTGTATAAATTTTATGAGGTATAAATATATTAAAATTATAGTTAGCATAACACACTGGTTCTGAACCAGTGTTTCAACTACGACAGTTTATTAAAATATGAATGCTTTAGGAGTAATGAGGTCTTTCATTGGTCAAAACAACTGACTTCACATGACACACAGTGAAGCTTAGTTTTTGCATTTATTTCTTTAGAAACAGTTTTTGCATTGTGAATTTGATTGAAAAGCTGTGGGTGTATTTGTAAATGAAAATACATCTTGGAAGCAAGTTTAAATCAGTGACCAATCAACTGTCAATACATTCAAGACTGTTAGTAACAGGTTTGAGATTTGTTGTTTATGTTACCAAGTTAAGCAAAAAGTAGCTTGATTTGTTTTTCTTCCAAGTAACAGACGGGAACAACATGTATGAAAGGGTTGTTGGTTCTAATGTGAGCTTTTAGTAACTATTTTAAGAAAAAATGAAGAATAATACATCCTATCTTACCTGCAGGGAGGCAACAATGCTGGGCATACTGTCGTAGTAGATTCTGTGGAATATGATTTCCATCTCTTACCCAGTGGTATCATCAATCCAAAAGTTACGGCTTTTATTGGTAAGTAGTATTTTTCAGAATATACTTTACCTCTACAGTTTGAAGTCTTTTTTTTTTTTTTTGGTAATTGTTATTTTATAGAAATTTTTTCAAATATAAAGCAGTAAGTGATACATAAAGATGAAAAAACAAAACACACAACTGTGTAAAGGGGAAAAACCACATATGAATATATATAAAAATACCCTAACCCATACATTCTTTTATAAATTTGATATTATTATCTTAATACTAATGTAAATATTAATATTAATAGCCTACTACATTTTGTATAAATTTGTTCCAAATATTCTGGTATTTATCCAAGCAGAGTCTGTAAGCAGTCCGTTCATAGGTTGCAAGTCTTATCATATTATCAATCCACTGATTAAAGGAGATCATGTCTTTATTCTTCCAGTTCTTCAATATCAGCCTCTTGGCTACCATTAGAATGCGTAAAATCCATTTTTTTGTCCAGTTGTTAACCTCTATATCAGGGGTTGTCAACCTGGTCCCTACCGCCCAATAGTGAGCATTTTAGGATTCTAGGTGGGCGGTAGGGGTTCTACGGCACAGGCTGAATCCTCCTTCCATTGAGCACTGGTGGGCAGTAAGGAAATTTTGCTGTCAAGAAAGATGCTATAAAAAGGTTGACTATCCCTGGACTAGATTATCAGACTAAACTCTTCTGGATGTGACCCTGCCCTTCCAAGTAAGCAGGGGTGCCAGCTTGAATAAAATACTGGGAAGAGGGCAAGGGTGTCAACTTTGGATGGCAGCCCTCTCAAATATTTTATGGGGGGGGGGCGAAGGAACCTTGTCCCCTAGTAGTTGGCTCCTATGCAAGTAAGTACCACATCTTCAACCTTGTCTCTACTGGGAGCTTTGAGCCAAATTAGGTCATGACAATATATGCCTGTCTACTTAGGTAAAGATGGAAACATTAAATGTAGCTGTTTTGCAGTGCACTCTATTATCAAGAACCATACACTATTAAATATCTAGGCATCCTAATGCCAAAAGATATAACACAGTTAGTTACACTTAATGTAAATAAATTAATAAAAGAGGTTTATTCAGATATTAATAGATGGGAGTCATTGAACCCTACTCTTTGGGGAGGGTGAATGCTCTCAAAATGAATATTATTCCCAGATTAATTTATATTTTGAGAGGACTTCCAGTTTTTATATCAGGATCATATTTCCAAAAGATAAACTCCCAGTTTAGGAAATACCTTTGGGGCTCTATAACACCGACGGTTTGAATCTGCACAATGGTGGTGAGCTCTTGTTGCTCTGTCACAGCTTCTGCCAACCTAACAGTCTGAAAGCACATCAGTGCAAGTAGATAAATAGGTACCGTTGCAGTGGGAAGGTAAATGGTGTTTCCATGTGCTCTGGCACTCATCATGGTGTCCTATTGTGCCAGAAGCAGTTTAGTCATGCTGGTCACATGACCCGGAAAGCTGTCTGTGAACAAACACCAGCTTCCTACTTCCGGGTTGACGCGATCTGGAAATGGCGGATTCCCTCCGAGCTGCGGAGGGAATCGGCTCTACCGAGGACGGGTCTTTGCCGCGCCGGCGACGCGGGGACCCTTAAAAACCGCAGGCGCGGATGCCTGCGGACTGAAGACTCGGCGGGTGCCTTAAGCGCCCCCCCTGATCCACGAAGAGCCTTTTTAAAGGCTGCGGAGAGGATACGGGGGTGGCGTGGCACTGAGAGTCGATCGCTACCTCGGTGGAGCGAAGCCGCGAGCCATGACCAGAGAGCGCTGACTTTCTTCCTTGAAAATTTGGACTGAAAGAATCACCCGTGAGTAAGAGGGATTGGGACTTTAAAAAATTTACCCTGAATTGGAGACGACCGGGGGGTGTGCTAAAAGGAAGTCCGCACCCCCCCCTTGCAGACGATCTAAGCAACGACATAAGAGCTAAGCTGGAGAGCCTACCCTTGGTGGGGTGAGTTAAAAAGGACACTAACTTTCAAGATTTAGCTAAAGGAAATTTTGGGCTGGAGAGTGGAGTTTTGGAAGCTTTCTTTTTGTTTTAAACAACCCCCCCTCCCGGGCTCGGGAACGTCCTGCCTTTGTGCCTGTGCAAGAGCTGCGGAGTTTGACAGCTGTCAAAGCTGTCAAACGGGTGGTTTAAAGTGGAAAAATCGTTATCTAAGATCCCTCTGGACTAAGACGAGTTATAATTGAGCCAAAATTGTTGGAAACAAAGTAATAATAATTAGTTAAAGGACTGTTGGAGAAAAGACTTAATAAGTAACCAGATTCCCCCTAGGGGGAATTCTGTGAAACTACAATGGATACAATGGCTGTGGAAGGAAAGTTACTAGTGGAAATCGAAAGAATGTTTCAATTGGTGGGAATCTTACAAGAGCAGAGCTTGGCCATGAATAAACAACTTGTGACTATGACCTTGGGAACAGGCAACTCTGCTCTCTGTATTGAGGACTTGAATGAGAAAGAATCCACAGCTGAATGGGAAACAATATCTACAGAGGTGGAAGAGACTAAACAACAAGAAAAAGAAGAAGTAACCTTGGGAAGTAACAACCAAAAGCTGACATCTGTGGAACATAAGCAAGGAGACGCTGGGAACTTATCTACCACAAGTCTGCGAAAGACACAGAAGAAGAAGGAGAAGGTCCCGGGACAATATGGAATACAGGAACTTAAAATAAAGAAATATGATTGGGGCCTCCGTTTGGACTTTGATTCTGAAGATATAGGCTTTGTGGAAATTTTTCAGCAGTTACTTTCAAATCTCCTTGTGGGAAGAGAATACACTTTGATGGTGAAAGAACTTTTTCCAGACTCGACGACTGACATAAAGGACTACCAACAAGACAGGCGGAGAGGGACTGAAAGAGACTTGAAAGCCTCGGACGTGAGGAACCCAGGCTGAGAATCTCGAATTTGGATTTCTATTGGGAAGGGACAAAAACCGGGGATGGGAGGGAGGGAAGAGGAGATTCTTAAAAACTCTTAAGACTTTTAGGTTTGGTTAATACGACTCTTAATTAAGACAAAATGAAAATCGATGGAAGAGAACTTAAGTCCAACTTAGGAAAATCAATTTTTATTATAAAAGAGGTAATAAGATGAATAAGATGGTTAAGAGGAGAAACACCAACTTGCTGATACAACCTTGGGAACTGGGATGCACGAGGGGGGGTGGGGGGAAGTCAGGGAACAAGGTTATGAAATGGGGATTTGCTGATTTTATACATGTTTTTGTCTTGTGTTTTTTCTTTGTGTGTGTTTTGTGTTTATAAAAGCAGAAAACCAAATAATTTTTTTTTAAAAAAAAAACAACAAAAAAAACACCAGCTTCCTTGGCCTGAAAAGTGAGATGAGCGCTGCACCCCATAGTTGCATTTGACTGAACTTATCCATCCAGGGGTCCTTTTTACCTTTAGTGGAAAGCACTAATGCTTTTATAGGGTGGCGCACATGACTCTAATCTACACCAGCCCTCTGTGCTCCTTTTCCCACATCCCCGTCCTACTACCCAAATATTGGGTGCTTTCAGTGCCTTATACATGTGATTACAGTGGTACCTCGGGTTAAGAACTTAATTCGTTCCAGAGGTCCGTTCTTAACCTGAAACGATTCTTAACCTGAGGCGTGCTTTTGCTAATGGGGTCTCCTGCTGCCGCTGCACTGCCGGCACGTGATTTCCGCTCTTATCCTGGGGCAAAGTTCTTAACCTGGAGCAACCACTTCCTGGTTAGCGGAGTTTGTAACCCAAAGCATTTGTAACCCAAAACGTCTGTAACCTGAGGTACCACTGTACAAAGTCACCATTGGATTGAAGCCCTAGACCAGGGGTCAGCAAACTTTTTCAGCAAGGGGCCGGTCCACTGTCCCTCAGACCTTGTGGGGGGGCCGGACTATATTTTGTAAAAATAAAATAAATGAATGAATTCCTATGCCCCACAAATAACTCAGAGATGCAGTTTAAATAAAAGGACAAATTCTACTCATGTAAAAACACGCTGATTCCTGGACCGTCCGCGGGCCAGATTTAGAAGGCGATTGGGCCGGATCCAGCCCCCGGGCTTTAGTTTGCCTACCAATGCCCTAGACTTTAACTGAAAAGTAAGTAATATAAGATATATTTTAGTATTTACCGTATTTTTGCCCTATAGGACGCACTATTTCCCCTCCAAAAATGAAGGGGAAATGTGTGTGTGTCCTATGGGGCGAATGCAGGCTTTCGCTGAAGCTTGGAGAGCGAGAGGGGTCGGTGAGCACCGACCCCTCTCTCTCTCCAGGCTTCAGGAAGCTATCCGTAAGCCTGGGGAGCCCGCGGGAGTTCCCGCAGGGCTCCCTAGGCTGCAGATAGCAGCCTGCTTGCCCGGAGCGCGGGGTGCACTGAAGCAGAGCGCCCCGTGCTTCAGGAAGCTATCTGCAGCCTAGGGAGCCCTGGGGGAGTTCCCGCGGCTGGGGGGAGGGAATAATTTTTTTTTCTTTATCCCCCCCCCAAAAAAACTAAGTGCATCCTATGGGCCGGTACGTCCTATAGGGCGAAAAATATGGTAAATGCTTTTCCTTTTTGCAAAGTCAAAACTGGGGTTTTTGAGACTTTTAACCTTCTTGTATTCCTCATTGATCACTCCCTTTTCGTGCTTTCTCCAGGAAATGGTGTGGTAATTCACTTGCCAGGATTGTTTGAAGAAGCAGAGAAAAATGTTAAAAAAGGAAAAGGTAAGAACAGCTTTCTAAGGTATCGTAGGGAGATGGGGAGGATTCTCTCGCATTGGTATATAGCAGAACTTGGTAATTACCAATGTGTTTTTGCTCCTGAGTTGCTTGATGGTATCCACTTGGTGCATTGAGGGAAAAAGTAACCAATTCTCAAAGATTTATTTCTTTTGTTCAGAATCCCCCCCCCCATTTATTTCTATTTAGCACTTAAAGTAAGTGGTATATGGCATACAACACTTTAAAATACAAATACACGCTGTATATAATTTTAAAATTTTCAGTGGCCAAGAATGTTGGATTAGTGTTCAGAATATTTAAATGTACCACTTTTTTTTAAAGCCACATGATGAAATAGAATTTAAATGGAAGAAGTAATATTAAATAAATATCTAGTGTTTCTATTGCGAGTTAGAGTGTTCATAAGCCAGTGTTTTATATAGATCCATTTTCAAGATATTGTATGTTTGAGACAAATAGCAATGACTGAAATTTGTTTGGTTTTTCCAAGATACATTGAGTTAGTTTTGTGATATTTTCTAAACTGTCTCTTCACTCAACTGATCACATTAGGCTGTAATCCTTTGCACACTTACTTGGGAGTAAGTACCACCAAAGGCAGTGGAATTTTCTTCTCTTTAAAAATGCATAGAATTTTGTTGTTGGCCATTAAAAGTAACTGATTTCTAAATGTGTTTCCCCCCATAATATTTCTTTTGTTGCTTTTCAAAGGATTGGAAGGTTGGGAAAAAAGATTAATTATATCTGACAGAGCTCATATTGGTAAGTAAAAAATATTGAAATATATTAAATGATTCAAAGTATTTTTTAATCTCTAGCTCTGATTTGTTTTTTCATTTGTAAATATCTAGCAGTAATATAGGTTAGAATACAAAGGACTGTGGGGGAATGTTCCATGCACATAGTGGGGCCTTTTGTTGTGCCCACTTCAAATGTAACCCCCCCCCCTTACATTATTCAACAGCAGCTATTGAAAGAGAACAGCCTCCCAACATAGTAGACAGGGTTCTAAAGCTAGCTTTCTGGTATCAAATACTGCATTGGCTATCAAAGTGGAAATCAAACTCTTAAACAAGAGGTGTTTTTTATCTAAACTGGTAATTGTTTTATAGTAAATGTGTTCTTCCACAAATGAATGTTTATGTCAAGATGAATGGTTGGAGGATCATCTTATTTATTGCCTTATGTATAAATAAATGTGCAGTTCGAAAGCACGCCAAAGTGCAAGTAGATAAATAGGTACCGCTCCAGCGGGAAGGTAAACGGCGTTTCCATGCGCTGCTCTGGTTCGCCAGAAAGCGGCTTAGTCATGCTGGCCACATGACCCGGAAGCTGTACGCCGACTCCCTCGGCCAATAAAGCGAGATGAGCGCTACAACCCCAGAGTTGTCCTCGACTGGACCTAATGGTCAGGGGTCCCTTTACCTTTACCTTTATGTCTTCTATACTGCATACTAATGCAATTTATACCAGGGGAGACCAAATGGCAACATGAGCAACATCTAGCCTAAAGCGTGTCTTTATTCGTCTACCTTTTTGGTGTCCCATCAAACAAGAAATGCAAGGGAGGAAGTACCTTGGCTTTCTCTTCTGCCATTAAAATGATTTCTACTGCAAGCATCAAAGGTCTAGCAAACTCATAACAGATGAAGATGGCGGACATTTCCCCAATCTATCCAGCTAAGCTGATCAGGAGACAAGAAAACATTGTGCTGCCCTTGGATTGTCCCCTCCTTTGCTGCAAAACACCAATGAATAGCATGGTTCTTAAGTAGTTTCTCAGGAACAATTCCCCCCCTCCTTGCCTTAAAACACTTGCAACTGCTGTTGTATCACAGAGATTAACCAATTTAAACAAAGATTGTTAAGCAGTGTAATAAAGTTACCTAATATTGATAAGAAGCAGGGTATGTTAAAACCAGCCTTTTCACTTTAATGTTCGAAATGTGTTTCCACTTCAGATAATTGTGTGTTTATGGCCCCTTTCAACACATGCGGCCATTGACAAAGCAAGTCCACCCTTTTGGTGTATTTCTTTGTTGCCTTTGTCAGTCTTAGAATATCGTTGCTGATTAGTGTAAAGGTAAAGGTACCCCTGCCCGTAGGGGCCAGTCGTGTCCGACTCTAGGGTTGTGCGCCCATCTCACTTAAGAGGCCGGGGGCCAGTGCTGTCCGGAGACACTTCCGGGTCACGTGGCCAGTGTGACGAAGCTGCTCTGGCAAGCCAGCACCAGCGCAGCACACGGAAACGCCGTTTACCTTCCCGCTATAAAGCGGTACCTATTTATCTACTTGCACTTAGGGGTGCTTTCGAACTGCTAGGTGGGCAGGAGCTGGGACCGAAAGACGGGAGCTCACCCCGCCGCGGGGATTCGAACCGCCGACCATACGATTGGCAAGTCCTAGGCACTGAGGTTTTACCCACAGCGCCACCCACGTCCCTGATGATTAGTGCAAACCCCCCAGTTATTGGGATAACAAGATGCATTCTATGTATTCTATTCAGCATCTATAACTTCTGCAATATAAGAGAATTTTAAGATGCGTGGAATGTCAGTAGCCCTGGAGAAATGCAAATGTTTTTGAACAGAAAAGGTTTGACTGGCATCTCTTGAGTTGTAGCATACTGTAGTGCTTTGTTTGCATACTTTTGTTTGCCTTGACTTTTGTCTTCACAAATTCAAGTGCTTTTTCTAAAATATTATTTTACTAAACAGCTGTATTTTCTCCAGGTGCTTGTTACTTAAAGTTTATATATCTAGAGCAAATGATGATTTCCAAAATACTTTGGCATACATTAATGAGAAATAATAGCTTACTTTAGTTTGGTACTTAATGCAGGTATTAATACAACAGAGTTCATTTTGTACCCTTCAAATTCCTAGTATTTGACTTCCATCAAGCTGCTGATGGCATCCAGGAACAACAAAGACAAGAGCAAGCAGGAAAGAAGTATGTTATGTGTTGTCAAATGTCTTAATTGTAAATACTGGAAGAAATTTTGAGTGACAGGGAGGGCCTTTCAGCCAGTACACTTCCAGAATCTATTCAATAAGGGTGCATTGCAATAAGATTCTTTCCTAATGTTTTTGCAAGGAAATCTGGGACACCTGTACATTCCCACTTATTTGTATGTACTTTAAGATATGTGATTCAAGGATTCAAAATTAGTTAGTTTATTTTCAACCTCAAGGGCGCAACAAAATTCTCTTCAACTTTAGAATACACTTAAGACATAAGTTTTTGCACAACAGTTTTGTTCTTAAATTGTAAGCCTCAATACCTTTGCAGTTCACTTGGATATATTTTTTGCAGAGCATATATTAAATTCCAAGTAGCATACCCGTAAAACTGTTGCTCTTTATCACTGATGTGAATCTTGTTCTTCAGCAGGAATGGGAAATGTATCTGAATCTCTGGGATCATGTTACAGCATAATGAGTACAGAATATTTTGGGTGTCTTCCAGAGATTCAAGGCTCTTAAGCTCTCTTACCTAATGTGCGTAATGGTGATGTCATGTGATAAGGTTATGATGAATGAATTAAGGTCAGAACTAGGAAATACTAGTGTGTGTGCTTTTTATTTTTCTACCCCACACTGATCCATTGAAATGATAGTGGTATGATATTGAATGATTGGGAAACCTTCACACCCTCTGTGAAATTTGAAAAGTCATATCTGGGTTTTAGCACATTTAATTCCTTTGTACATTCAGAATTAGATTGGTCATGGACAAAAGAGGAAATATTATTGGTCAGGATCCTGTCAACCTGTCCTGGGGTGGGACTTGTTTATTTGCATGTTATTTCGTTGGATTATGTATCCTTCCTCAATCATGGTGACGGTGCTTAATCTGTAGATCTAAGGGTACCCCTCTCTTCTTTATATATTCCTAGGCACTAGTACAACATAAAGATGTTGATTTCATTTCCATCCATGCAGTTAGTATTTTTTAAATTGCACAGCTGATTGTTTTTAAAAAGGCAAGAATCAAACTTGACATATTTCCTTTTGCAAATATGGATGGAGTGGGGAAGTACTGAACTATTAATCATGTCTTCTTAAAATAAATCAAAATAATACAAACCTGACTCAAGAGTTCTGTGGTTGTTGATACTTAGGAATAGTATAACAAATGGACTCTAGAAGTCTAGGTTGTTGCCCTACTTTGACAGGGAATGGATCTGCTGCATTAATGATAGTAGCTCTTTTAAGGAAATTTTTCTCCTTTTGTGAAAAAGTTGGTTGTGCAGTTAACATTTTCCATTTTCCAGAACTTGGCCTGTCTGTATTGTAAATTTGCATATCTGAAGTTTTGCTAGTATCACAGAATGTGATATAGACAAAACAAAATCTGACTGGGTCATTGTATGAGACTCATAACAGGCTGTGTTTACATTCTTCTCCACTCCCTTTTTCATCTGTGATTTGTTTACTCTTAACATTGCAAATCTCAACCTGTCCTACTTCTTGATTGATGCCATTGGCTTGTTTTGCAAACAATACCTAACCATTGTTGATTAAACCTTAACTTAGTGTTGTGTGAACCTCCCCAATAGCTTAGCTATGGTTTGTTCACTGCCATCAAATCATGATCTGTAATCATGGTTTATTGATGGCTTATGAACCTTGATTTAAATTATGGCTTGCTATTACATATGAACCCAGAATCCTTCTTAACAATGGTGTATTTGCTCATCCCACCCCAGATTTTCACCAGACTACTAAAGGCTTTTGGCAAAAGCAGCTGGAAAACAAAACAAAAATTTGGGAAACATTCCATGGTTTGTTTGATCATCTGTGGGACAACTTGTAGTTTGTTAAACCAATTGTTGGAGTTGTCTTAAGACCTCTTGCTATGACAGAAGGACTAATTAGCCTTGGTTCAGGCAACACAGTTCTAAGACAGACTTTACAGTTAGGCATCCAAGATCCTTGATTCATAATTTGACCAGGAATAGGTTTCCTCAATTCTATGGGCTTTTTAATGGAAGATTGGCACAGAGCAGTTTTATAGCCTTTGGGTGGAGATAGGCAAATGGTTTATCATGTGCAGTAGCCATGCTGAGAAGAAAAGTATAGTGCAGGTCATATAACAGGAAATAATGAGCTCCTTACTCCATATAACTGTGGTCTAAAAGCATAAACTATTCTGACCACATTGAATGATAGTGTTGTTTTTGTTTAGTCTCAGTTCTCAGCAGTGTTCCACCACGTTTGAGATATACCCTGTATGTTGCTTTACTTTTAAGTAAGCTCTTCACTCTTAGCATGCTAAGATTCACACCACTACAGTCTCTGTTACGAAAATTCATTGAGATTTGCAAAGAAGAAATGCATATGAAATACATATAAACAATGTGATAATATGTTCGTTCATCCTTTAAGGTAAATACTAAATAATGTTTAGACTGTAGCTTTTAAAGTATTTTGTATATCAGTATTACAAGTAACACTTCTGAGGATGTTTTGCACTACCTGCCAGCATTCTGTTTCTTCTTAATCTTCTCTTCTCCTGGGTGCCCACTGGGGGAAATGTTTGACCTCAGTGAATGATAATTTTAAACTACCAAGTATGTACAACATACTTCCAGAGTAATTTTATTTTTAGAAACTTAACAACAACCTAGTTGAATTGATAGTCACAGATTGTGTAGTATGTGTATGTTTTTTATTTTTGTGTTTTAAAGCTTGGGAACTACAAAAAAGGGAATTGGTCCAGTGTATTCTTCTAAAGCAGCTCGAAGTGGGCTCAGAATGTGTGATCTAGTTTCTGACTTCAATGAATTTTCAGAAAGGTAACCACTTCTCTAGAGTAATGTAAATATTTCAAATAAATTTATTACTAGGGCTTGTATATTCTGATTTTCATATTCTAAAAAATCCCTTACTGGATCTCTCATTTGTGAGTCTCTTTTTGTTTTCACATATGTTAAGTTAAAATCTTTATCAAGGTTTTTTTTAAAAAAACTGTTGCAAGCATAATTTATTTGTACTTATTTTACTTTTTAGATTCAAAGTGTTGGCCAACCAGTACAAGTCTGTTTACCCTACCTTAGAGATAGACATTGAAGGAGAATTGAAAAGACTGAAGGTAAACTGTAGAGGAGTTGTGAATTATTTGCCATAATACACACACACACACACACACACACACACACACAGATGGATTTATCTTTGTATGTTTCTTCTGATAAAAAGATAAAGAAACACTGCTTCTGACACACAAGCAGCAGTCAGTTAACTTATTGCTTTAACTAGCAAATTGCCTGCATTTGGGTTATCATAAGTCAGAAACAAATGGCCCAGTAGCTTTATCACAGTGGTCAGTTATTTACTGAATTACTGTTTGCTGAATCTTACATTTCATGTAGAAAAGGAATCCTGTGGTCTTTTTATCTTTTAGAAGCTCATATTCTACACTGATGTGACAATTCTTCTGAGAGCTAGTGTATAGCTTGGTAAAGGTTTGTGCCCTACATCAGAAAATCATTGGTTAAAGCCTTTTTTGGATACAGTCATTCCTGGTATTGGGAAAATATATGGATCAAAACACATTTTCTCTCTCTTATAGTATTGGAACTCAGGGTCACCCAGTGAACCTTGACATGACCCCAACCCTGAACGTCACAGTAACCTATGCCTGTTCAGCAATACAGACAATTCATAAGGCAGAAGCTGATTGAGATGTAATGGAGTGCTAAACTTCATGCCAGAGGACTAGACCTGTAAAGCTTTCTGCTCTTCAAAAAGTAGGCAGAACTTAGGGATAGTCTGGCCCAAGGGAAATGGACAAAAGGCATCCTGTAATCATATTCAATTGTTAGTTTCCCTGACAGAGGTAGAATCACATGAGCAAAAACAGGGCAGGTGTGCTACCTGTTACCTTTGTTGCCCCATCATGCCTTCCTTTGCTATTCTCCAGTCATTGCAGTAGGGAGGCTGCCATACTTATGCAGCCTCCCTGTGAGATTTAGAATTCTGCTTATGCAGGGCTCTCAAGTTCGCAAGGGGCCTACTAGGTTCAGCAGGTGCCCCGCTGCAGATGTCTGCACTCCAGCGTGTGGGGGGTAATAGTAGTGACCAACACAGTGAAGTGACTAGCACATTCATTTCTACTCTTCCTCTTACTGCATGAGAGGTACACTGACTGAAATGGATTTGTAACAGTGTTGCTTGGAACTATCCAAGGTCATGCAACTTCTGCCTTTATCAGGTGTCTTCCTCTGGAGCATCCACCTTGCTCTACTGACTCTCATTCACACACAACATGAAAAGGTAGTTCTTCATGCAGTGCATAGCTCAGTTGAGGATTATGCTGTCGCAAGATGTGGCAGTGACAGTGGTAGACAAATTTTGTGGAGCATAGGTCTACCAATGCTATTAGCTGTGGTAGCTAAATGGACACTCAAAATTCACAAATAGTGTATCCCTAAATAGTGCTTGCAGGGGGGACAAAGAGGGGAAGACTTTTTCTTCCTGCTCTCTTTGTGAGCTTTCTGCAGATATTTGGCAAGTGTTAGAAACAACATAGTGGATTAGTTGTTAGACTCTTGGTCTGATCCAGCAGGACTCTTAATAATTTTAACTTGAGAAAGAACGAATGAATGACATATAAATGCTCTGTTCTTATGCACATTCTCATTGACACAAAGAATAGCCTATAGTTGACATGGCTAACAAATAGCAAATGACACTTTTATTTTATTACAAGACTAGAATAATTATTTGCCTGCCTGTTTGGTACAGTGTCTACAGTGTGTTTTGAAGATTGTAGTTTACTACATTCTAATCTCTAGGACATGTTTGTCTTAGGGTTACACTGAAAGGCTCAAACCAATGGTGAGAGATGGTGTATACTTTATGTATGAAGCTTTACACGGCCCACCAAAGAAAATTTTAGTAGAGGGTGCAAATGCAGCACTACTGGACATTGATTTTGGTATGTATAAAGTCTTTTTTATCATAGTCACAATGTGTGAGGTACTTGTTACATGTGTATTTGAAGGACTGTGCAGAATACAGCTGTTTAAGACTGGTTGCATTATAGTCGTTCTTATACACTGAATGTTCATTGTACATCTTGGAATTGGAACTATACCACTATTTTTAAGGATGTGTTGTCATTTTAAATAACAACCAGTGTTACTTGCTATTCAATTACCTTTCAGTAGAAAGATGCAATATTTTACATAATTGTGCTACTGTTAGTTCATTCCTATCTTCTCTTCCTTGCCCTTCTGAAACAGGAACTTATCCTTTCGTGACCTCATCAAATTGTACCGTGGGAGGTGTTTGCACTGGCTTGGGTATGCCACCACAGAACGTTGGTGAAGTATATGGAGTTGTGAAAGCATACACAACTAGAGTTGGAATTGGTGCCTTTCCCACAGAACAAGACAATGTAAGTATAGCATTAACATTAATGTGAGTTATTGGAACAAAGTAAATGAATGTACAATTCTCAGAAATATTATTTAACACAGTGGTCTTCCAACCCTTTCCCAACACCTGGGACCCACCTTTAATCCAATATGCATTTGGGGACCCATATCCTTTTTTTTTTAACCATATGTTTGTATGGTGGTAGTGCTTTTGTTACGACCCACCTCAGAACAGGTTGTGACCCTGTAGTGGCTCCTGACCCATCAGTTGAAGACCAATGATTTAAGGTATGCATGGCTGTACTCTCCCAGGCATCAGATTCTGTATACCACATACTTTAAAGTGCTGCTGCTTTCTGTCTGAAATGTAAGTTTCTCAGTCCACAGATCTGCTGCCTGGGTGTTTATATGTGCTTTTAAAAAGTTTTTAACTACTGCTTATTCCTCAGTCCTGCAGAGCCTATATTTCTGTCGGAGAGCAAGCTGAATTCTGTTCTTGCTCATGAATCAGCAGCAGAATTGTTAACTAAGTTCCAGTTGCAGAATCTTTATTACTAGTGACGATGCACGTGAACCAGTTTGCCTTTTTGATTCCAAGCTGAATTAACAGGACTAGCAATTTAAGATTGCCAAGGATTTCAGAGCTTCACAAACAATAACTGAGCTACAACACTCCTTTGAGGTAGCAGGTAGGCATTATACAATGGAATCAACATGGAGTGTTGAGAAAATGGCCTGCTCAATGGTATTTTCACATTGATACCTGGCATTAAAGGTGGCTCCTGTACTTGTATCTTCATCCTTGTTAAAAGTTTTGTGCACTATGTGGGGTTGGAAATGTAAAGTATATTTTGTTTTCTGTTGTCAGTAAATTGTGTTTACATAGAAATGAACAATATTACTCCAGTGTATAACATGACTATATTCTGTTTCTTAGAAAATTGGAGAATTACTGCAGACACGTGGGAAAGAGGTTGGTGTGACCACAGGTCGGAAAAGAAGATGTGGCTGGCTAGATCTTGTGTTGCTTAGATACGCTCACATGATCAATGGATTTACTGCGTGAGTAGTTTGTAGTGTAGCAAGTGCACTGTAATAGAGTATAATACTTTGTAGAAACAATACGAAGTAATGGGAATGAAACTAACACCCTTTAAGTAAAGAACAATGTTTTGAAGACTCACTGTGGAAGACAAAATGGTTTTTAAGTCACAGTACTGATGTAAGACTTGCCAGCTGCCATGCTAATAACTATGATACTCCTTCTGGAAGAAAGTTATCTGATGTTAAATGTTCGTAGTCTCTCTTTGGCTTTTATTCTGGAATTCCAGGGTTTTCCCAGGTTACTTTTTTTTAGTCTATAATTTTAAAGCAAGATGTAAAGGTAGGCTGTCACATATACATGGGTAAGCGTGGCTTCAAAGACTAAGCAACCATGTAAGCCCTAGTGATTTATATCTTTCTTTAAAAATAAACAAATTTACTTCCTAAGATTATAGTTTATATTTGTCTATACCTAACTAACACATCAATATTTTATTTTAAAACAGATTGGCTCTTACCAAATTGGATATTTTGGATGTATTTCCAGAAATTAAAGTTGGTGTTGCTTACAGAATAAATGATAAAATCATACCTCATTTTCCAGGTGAGTGCGTATGATCATGTGTGTGTCCATACTATAACTTTTCCAGTGGTATATTTAATGCTAGATGTATCCCCTCACTATGGTGTAGGTTCACTACTGTTGTTTTTTATTGTTGCTTCTGTTGTAATTTATTCATCAGCTGATATAAAAGCCACAAGGCAAATTGCAGTATGTAAAATTTGATTCGTACAAAATTACGTGAAATATTAAAACATAGTAAATAATACTTAAAATAACAGAACCATAAAATTCTAGAGTTGGAAGGGACCTTGAGGGTTATCTAGTCCAAACCCCTGCAGTGCAGGAGTCCTTTGCCCAATGTGGGGCTGGAACCCATGAAACTGAGATCAAGTGTCTCATGCTGTACCAACTGATCATACATTACTCCTCAGAATAGTCAGAGTGGAATTCAACATTGCACTCTTTCAGTCGTTCTGTCTGTGCAAGCATGGCAAATTGCCAAATAGAATAATCCTCTTTCTCTCTCCCCCCTCCCCTCTTCTGTGGGATGTTCTGACACACACACCCCGAGCCATTTTTGGGGAGTGCGGAGGAGAAACCATGTTGGACAAGCTGAAATCATGGTACAAGGCTTCCACTGATGGGAGCTTGTTAGATGAATCCCCAAAACTCCACTGACCCCAAACAAAATGAGCATGATAACCATAAAATTAACTAATGAAAAAAATGCTCTAACAAGAGCACCTGAGGTATTAGCAATTAAATGTCCAGGAGAATACTTTGCCTAGTTCCTAAAATATGTTAATATAAGTACTAAGGGAGGCTCTTTGGGAAGAGCACTCTATAGTTAGTTGCCCTTAATTTCCCCATAGCAGAGTGGGGAACATCTGACCTCCAAGCTTAGATTTTGACTGCCAAACCTCTTTATTTGGCTCCTGAGGCTATTCTCCAAAAAAACCCCCCACAAACCCACCGGACCTACACCTGACATCTTATGTGGTATCGGGTGTTAAGACAGAGATACAGCTGCATTGCCTACTTGTACAGCTGATACCTGGATAAAGCAGGATTGAAATTTTGCGTGAGGAGTTCAGCCCTGCTGAACTCCATGGGAGTTTTCCTTCCCATGGACCAACTTTGACAGGTTCACCAACCTGTCATGCGTGGTGGAGGAGATTAAGATCTGGCCTCTGGACCCAAAAGGTTCGTCATCCCTGCTTTATAGGGAATCTGTCATTTCCCTCACAGTAGTTAACTTCCTTTCCCTATATTTCACCTATGCAAAGGATTTTGGGATGGCTGTTAAGTTGGTTACTGAGCTGTTTTGCACAGCCATTCTTTTGCTTCTTCATCTTTTATTCCTTTGGGTGACTTGAGGTTGTAAAATTTGCTTATCTGAATGATTAAACAAGTCTGATATTATTGTCAACGGTAAGACTATCTGTTACACTGCTGCTTTTTTTTTTTTAATAAAGCAAACCAAGAAGTCTTAAATAAAGTAGAGGTTCAGTATGAGACCCTCCCAGGATGGAACACAGACATATCAAATGCAAGGACTTTTGATGAACTGCCTGTAAATGCACAAAACTATGTTCGATTTATAGAAATGGAACTAGGAATTCCTGGTAAGCAAAGCAGTTTTAAAAAAATGTTTTCAGGGATCTATTAGAAGCAGAAGTACTTCTAAGGAAATGCTTTGTCATTGAGAGTATTACTCATCACTATGTTTGTAACTGCCGGTTTGTAGACTTGGGTCTGTAACGCGAAACATCATAATTGGTAAAGTTGCTCTGAGGGTCTGTATACTGCTTCATAGTAATTCATAATTTGTGTAGGTAGCTATTTCTAGAACTAGTCATTCCTGAGAGTCACACTCAGTGAAAGAGATAAATCAAGGAATCTGAAGTCTTGGCTTTCAAGCTAGTGACTAACATGGATAACATTTCTGTTTCATTGTAAACCTGTTCACTTGTTTCCAGATCACTTCATGGTCTTGAGTCCTGAAAATGAAATTGTTTTAACTTGAGACATTAATTTAAATAGATTTGGAAGAGCCTTTCGAATCACCTTGAGTAACTAGAGAATAAAATTCTGTAATTGCTGTTGTTCTCTAATCAAAGTAGTATTTTCTAGTTGTATGTGTTAGATTACGCTCCTAGCTTTGCTTAGTTTTTACTTGTGATATTTCTGATATTTTGTATTCTGCATTCTGGTTAGATGTCATTGTTAAAACTGAAAAAATAGAAATAATATTAAAAAGGGAATGTTTTAGTGAAATATACCGAGATTTTGTGCATTGTATTTGGGGGGGGGGGAGAAATGCCAATTACTGATTTGAGTGAAATCAGTAACCAATTCTGTAATGCTTTTCAAAATTGCTTGAAAAGCTTTGGCCTTAGGGGGACAGAACTACTGACATCAGGTAAATAACATTAAAGAGCAAGATATCATACAGTTAGCTTTAAGTAGCTGCATGACTATTGAGAAACAATTATTTTGGCAAGTCTTTGAAAGTATCCGTAGAATACAGTTCTGTATGCACTTACCTTGGGAGTAAGACTCTTTTGAGTAGACAGGTGTAGGATTTGCACTAGTATCCTAAGTCATCTGTTCCTTCAGAGTGTCATGCAAAATATATTTTTCTTTCTGCAGTTAAATGGATTGGAGTAGGAAAATCCAGGGAGTCGATGATTCAGCTCTTCTAAAGATACTAGATAAATGGAAGAAAAGAAAGCACACTCCACAAAGAGACTGTCAATTCTTATATCTATTATTCTTAACCTAAGCAGCAATGATTTTTGGAAGTTGGACATTATATTTAAGAGCTAAAGATGGTCTGGACAAATAATTGTTACTGCTGTAAAAGACTTTGGCAACTATCAGTATCACTTCACAAATTCCAGGGCATTTGTCACTATTGCCACCATTTGTCAAGGTGCCACCAGATTTTTTTCTCCTTCAGATGTTTGTCCCAACACTACCTTTCTAAATCAAAGGTTGTACATTACTTTCATGACCATATGTCTTTATTGTCTCTGCTTTTGGTGGTGTTACTTCCTGAAATTTTAGATGCTTAAAATAATTAATGCAGTTTTGCACAGAGTTTTACATCCTCATTTGTACTCCTAAAGCTGTTGTTACCTGTATGGCTGCTGTAGTAATGTGTGATTAAAGAGAGGGATGATTTTATAATGATGAAGAAAACTCTTTTTTGTTACAGGTTTTTATTAAAACTATTATGAAATGATAGTTTGGAAGGGATGTTTAATATGTAAACAGTGCAACAACTTAAATTATAAAGTAAGATACAGAAAACATATTGTAGGTCTATTATACTCACTACTGAAAGGAGTTCATTAATACATTTTTAGCTGTTATGATACTTCTGCGTTTCAGCTTTTATTCCTTCTGCCCTTCCATCAGTTCATTAGCCTAGTGTCAAATCCATCAAATTTCAAATATTTAGAGGATTATCGGAAACTGGATGCATAGTCGGGTCCTTGAATGTAGACACAGGAGCTACTGGCAGTCCTGTTAGGGACACATTGGGCTACCTAGGTAAATAAATACTGAAGCCAATACTTTACTGTAAATAGATTTTTTAAAAATCATCTTGGCAAATACCCTAAGATAACAGGATGTACAAATCATGTTTGTTGCTTTGTGTTTTGTGGCTTTTGTTTTGTTTTTGCAGAAGCCTTTTCTTTTGATTCCATTGCATGCCTGCTATGTCAGTCATTTTATCCCACAGTTATCGGTGTTATAGATGCGTAAGTATTTTCAATCCCTATTATATGCCGTAACATTCTCAGCATCATTCATCAGCTTTATAAGGTGAACAATGGTGGCTTTCTAACTTTTATGCTGAAATTCTTCCATAGCTTTCTTCTTTTCATTGATATTTTAAGAGTTACTGTAAGAGAGGTAAGCCGAAACAGTACACAGAACTAAATTTTTAGGGACTCCCCTCATCTGATTTGTGGGGGCAAATTTAGAAATCCAGATAGCAATGCGGAAATTACAAATCTCTGGAAATCCCATTGACTTGAATTGTGAAACCAAAATGGCTGTAACTGTGTTTTCTCACAGTCTTACCTGTTTTTCTGAGACTGTTTCGAGCAACAGTTCAGCAACAGATCAATACAAATCTGTTTGGGACAACCCAGCCCTCTCTGTAGGGATTTGTAGCTGCTTCAGCCTGATCTGGATAGGGCACAAATCAGCCTGAATTGGTCCAATCCAATTCCGAATTCAGCCAGATCTGGTGTATAACTCTGCTAAATATGTGAACTGCATTTACGTTTTTATTAACTGGCATTTTGTATGAGATAACAGTTGCTAGTTGGTGCTGACATACTAGCACTTAATTACAACGCCCGCCTCCCGCCTTTAAAGGAATTTTATTTTGAAATCATACAGACAACAAAAATACAATGCAACCAGATCACTAAAGGGAAAGGAAACTGATGACAGGCTTTAGTGTAGCTTCACTAAGCTTGTGGGACAGTAAAAGTCAAATAGCCTAAGGAGAATCTCATTAACTATTGAATGAGTTTGAATGTGTACGCTGAATCATAATCAGGACAAATATGATTGGAAGCTTGGGCTTCCATATAGCAGGTAAACAAACCATGGTGCCATGATAGCTTTTAAAAAACTGAATATTTTTTATGCGCTTGCTGAGTATGTTTGTACATAAGCATGGTCTTCACATCCACTGTTGCTTGTGAGGTACATTGTGCTATACACCACTTTGCAGGTGTGTACAATTGGTTAAGAAGACCTTTATGCAGAAATCCAGGGGTAGGTAATCCAAAATAAGCATTTTCTGTTAAGAAAAGAGAGTGGGATGGATTGAGAGCTGCGTAAGTAGCAGTCCACTCACACAACAGGTCTTCTTGTCTTCCCTCCTCACTTCAGCTCCTTGGACCCCCAACCTTCTTTTTCAAATTGCTTCTCCAGAGATAGTAAGTGTTCACTTTCCCTTTAATCTTTTTGACTCCAACCACATCTAGCAAGATGCTTTGCCACCAGAATAAAACAACATTAGCCTTTCTCTCTTTTTGATGTGTGGATTGACTTCCTTTTATCAGAACAGTATGCTGCTGTTTTCTGTTTTGTTTTGTTTTCTTGCAGACAGCTATTTTTTTGTTAATGCCAAGATTATTTTTGGACTACGGAAACTTTTTAGAAGAACCGGTCATTGAAGCCAGGAATAGCATTATTGTGTTTAGATTCTGGAGAAGGCTTTGGTTATGGATACTTTTAAAATTCTCCCTATCCAAATATTTCTCTCAAATTTTGGGCTCTATCTTTAAAACTGGCCTTCTTACTGGATTAGCAGTGATATGTTCTGAATTTCAAAATTTACACAGCATTGATTCTGCTGGCAAAAGTGAGGGATGAGAAGTGAATTTCACAGATTTTTGCCTTCCCCTGCAGCTCCTTTGAAAGTCTGCTCTGGAGTGTTTGGGAGGGGGCGCTCCAGAAGAGGGGAAGGAAGGAATCTGCAAAAACAGTCTCCTTCCACCAATGGGAGGCCTCCTATTTACAGAAAACTAATTTAGGATCCAGCCCATAGAATACACATTTCCCCCCCTCTCTTGCCTGCTTTCTTTTGTCTCTGCCTTTTAACATTTTATTCACAATTACCTGTTCTGGTAGCAGGGATAACACATAATAAATCTGCTCAATTTGCTATTTCCAGTTTGCTAGGTATGTTTTTCTAACTACCTATGCACTGGTGCATAGTTCTGTGTTAACTAAAAAATAAAGTGATTCTTTCCACACACCCCTTAGCAACACACATGCTTGTGCACACAGGAAAAATATTCAGCATGCTCTGATAGAAGCCCTTTGAAATCACAAATAACTGTCATGTCTGCGAACTAATCTTTTAAAATTCCCAGGGGGTAGGAATTGTTTGGTGTTTTTGCAGCAGCAAAGTCTTATACACCTTAAACGACAAGACATATATTATAGCACGATCTTTCGTAGACAACACTCCATCATTCATTAAAGTGTTATCCCGAGTTACACATGGAGGAAGGGAGGCAGCAGCCCTAAAACAACGTTGTATCAATCCCTCAACTTTTCCTTACAGCTTTGAACAGTTGCTTCTTCCAGTGACCTGTGGGTGTTCCTGTATTGCAAAAATTGGGATAGGTCTATATATGATACCCTGCATCTCATGTATTTCCAGTGTTAAACATTCTAGTATGGGTAAAGAGGAAGCAGTTTGCAGAGTTATACAAAACAGTAATCTCATTCAAGCTTCTGGTCTCTCTAGCTTCACAATCCTGGTTGCTTCCACATCTCCAGAGCAAGGTGAAAGAAGAGCGGTATTGCTCTAATGGGGTGGAAGAGGGGATGGAATCCTATTCCTTTCCCCCGTTTAAGTCCTAGTTTGATTTATTTTGCCCTGCATTGTTCAATATTGCGGGGCAGGGGCGGGGGCACTCAGAAGTGAATATATTCCTAGTAAGTTCTCTGGAAATATGCATAGGGGACAGAAGTGATCTAAGTAAGATCTAAGTACACCTCCCATTGCTTTCTACTCCTGCCTTTCTGGGACAAAGAAGCCATGGTCAATTTTTTTGCCGGGGGGGGGGTGGAGGAGAGAAGAGAAGAGGCCTTTTGTAACACTGATTAACTTCTGCCTGTGCTTTGCAGTTGCAGCACTGAAAGGCTGCCCCCCCCAAAAAATATGTCGTCCC
Source organism: Podarcis bocagei (assembly GCF_964188305.1). Lineage (NCBI taxonomy): Eukaryota > Metazoa > Chordata > Lepidosauria > Squamata > Lacertidae > Podarcis > Podarcis bocagei. Next base: position 66,198,838 of record NC_138127.1, on the reverse strand, counting down.
CCTCTTTTGATACCTATTACCGTCAAGCTTTTCCATCTCTAAAATCAAGTTTCAGAAGTGTTCAAAGCAGTTCAGAACATATTTAAAATTGCAACACTCCATATAGTATAAGAAGACGTCTTTAGTACTTTTGTGGGCGGCAGTCTTGAAAGGTTATTCCATCTTGTTTTTCGGTGTGTGCATGTGTTTTAGAAAAACACGCAGCTTGGCTGAAAGGATTTATCAAACTCCCATAAATGAAGGTTTAGCTTTGTCTTTCTTCTTTGCTGAAAAACTTTTCCAAACAGACTGTGATTCAGCATCAGATTTTGGATGATAATCCTCAGCAATGTCTATAATTTAAACATAAAATCATTATTGGCCTTGCTGCTTGAATTCAGAAGGAATTAATGAATTCAAAACCTGTGGATAATTGACTGGCAGCTTCTAACACTTCCATCCCGCACACCCCAGTCACATAAAAAAGCATATACCAGACGCTTCATGTAACTATTCCTCGGCAATGTGCCTTTTTCTGAAGGCTCTGTAGATCACATTAAAAACCAAAAAACTAGGGTGCCCTGCTATGGCTGTTGCATTTTTATTTCTCATTCTAGCTTTTGACCCATCCGAACTGTGTGTTAGCTCTTCCTCCTCCACATCCACTTGATTGGTTATTCTGAACTGATAAATCATTATTTAATCTCAGCCCAATGGTGGAAGAAGAACTACAAAGCTTGGACTATTAAACCATTGTTGATCTTCACCTAGAGACATTGAAACAGTAACAGTTGTATCAAGCACTGTTGCAGAAAATGAATTTAGTTGCCTACCAGTTCAACTATAAAGCCACATGATTTCTTGGAACACCTCTGCAGAGCTCATGCGGACCGCTAAAAAAGAACTTTGGTTTGACTTTCCCCCTTTGTGGGGCACCCACCCCCAGCCCTGGTGCCATATTAGACTTGGTCCTTTGTTTGAAGAGATTTACCCTGTAGTTTAAGGCCCTGCTTCTTGTGAGAAGCAAGTCCAAAACTCCCATGGGTTCACAGAAGCATTACAGTTCTTTGAATTCAGACCTGTATATTCTCAGAGGATGACAAACATCACATACTTCAGAGAAGTTTAGCCTTCTGGAAAGGGCGAAGAAGGATATTTTAATCTGTAGGCAATTGTTGGGCAGAAGGGCTTTCTGCCAAAATACCAGCGTTAGGATTATCTCATAGTAGACTGCTAATCCATGAGCTAATAGCTTTACCTGATACGCAGAGCTTGCAGGATTGAAGTTCGTCTTCTTTTTTGCACTAATTTCAATTGCGTATGTATTTTTAAAATATCAAAACTGTTGTTGTTTTTTTCATTTTAAGAAATCAAGCCCTGCAAATCGCTGGTTAAATGCTTGTTAATGTTTAATGCAATTGTTGATTTTCATGAAAACTGTTGGGCTAACCTCTCGCTATATTCTTGCATTTACTCTCTTCCGCTCTAGGTGGGGAACAGTACGATTAGCTCCCTTCCAAGCTGTGATGAAGGCATGTAATGCACACCAACATTTATATAAACATGTTTAACAGTGAAGGATTTTTTTTAAAGCCAGCCTAATGGCTACCTTCCACATTTATTTCTTAAAAAGGAAGATACTACTGTGCTTTGCTTCTGTGTAAGGTCAAAAGCTTCTGTTGGCCTTTTTATTGCAAAAAAAAAAAAAAAGTATATGAAAGTGAATGTGCAAATCAATACATAAAGCTATTTTTTTATAAGATTGAAGAGCTTTCCTAACCTAAACGTAGGTTGTGTATGTTATCTGGCTAAGAATTTACCCACCTGATTTGTAAAATGGTAATGTGAATGCTTCTCTGTATGTTGTTGTTGTACACCAGTCACTGACTTTCTTCTTGGTCCTCTGGTAGTGAATATATTGCTTCAGAACTAAATAGTCATAGTCATGCTGAAGTACAGTTTCACGTTTTACTGGGACTGTCTGCATTTTTCTATAAAGGCTTTATGAAAAATATAAAACAATTCAGTAATCTTGTGTTGACACCCGGCTTGGTAAAACATGAGCTGCCTGTAAGAGTAGCCAAATATCTAAATACTTATTCTAATATCCTATTGAAATGGACCATTCAGTTATAATCCAGCTATAGTCTAATAGGCATTAGCAGCATGGCAGCTTACAGCCAGACTCATAATAAGCTATTGTTTGTGCCAACTGAATATCGGGTTCTTGAGGTAGTGCAAATGAGGCTGTGCACTTTGCACTTGCAGCAGAGTAAACTGCATTGATTTTATTCTGTTGTGGAAGCTTACTGTAACATATAATAAATAGCTTTCAATACTAGCTGGAGGTTTTTTTAAAAATTAAGTATCCTCATGAGAAACCTTTACTGTACTTCTGTATCAAGAATTACATGAGAGTACAAAAGGCCCACATTTATACTCAAAGTATTAACAGTAATGGAGAGTAATGTAGGGCTAATGCACATTCAAACCAGGATTGATCTGGTTGGGAGGGGGAAACCCTATGCTTTAACCACTAGTCCACATTTCCTCTCTTCGGGGATTCATTTTTCTTTTTAAGATAGGGTGACAAATTGGCTAGATGAGTCAAATAGACCAAGCTTTACAATCCATTTTAAACATCCCCAAACTTTCACCTCCCCTTCTTTAGCACTCTGGTAGTTTGTATGTGTGTGCATTAAATTTCTTTTGTGGGTCAGTGTCTGTTCCTCAACACCAGAAGTGTCAAATCCGCATTCAGGTGATGCTAACTAATTCCAAGTTTTCTGTGAGCACTTTTGAGGAATTTACATTGATGTGTGAAGTGACTCTGTTTATGCCAAATTAACGGCTTAGGATTTCCGAATACTTATTTCAAACACACTTTCTCTTTGTGTAAAAAGCAAAGGCAATATTATTATGTTATTAAATTTATAACCTAACCTCCCTCCCAAAGGAGTCCAGGGCCACAAACAGATGCACAATTTAGAAACAAAACATTCTAGTACGGGTTAGAAAACATTCTAAAAGCAGCCATAGTTGAAAACATTATTCCATCCAGCAATTGCCAGGAACGGTATTCTTCAGCCACCTAATGCCTGGATAAAGAGAGACTGTTTTCAAATTCTTCCTGAAAGTGTATGATGATGGAAGCAGGTGCACTTCACTAGGGAGGGCTTTCAGCAAGTGGGAAAACCACTGCTGAAAAGATTGTCACTGGTCAATAAATAATAATAATAATACGATAAGATATCTTTATTGTCATTGTCCCATACAGCAGTGTTTCCCAACCGGTGTTCCGCGGCACACTAGTGTGCCGTGGAAGGTTGCCTTGTGTTCCGTGGGAGGGAGGCGGGCGAGGCGGGCTGCGAGAGGCGGGGCGGCGGCGGCGAGGAGAGGCCGCCCAGCGCGGGGCTCTCGCTGTCTGCCTGCCTGGCTGCCTGCGAGCTCGGCGGGCAGCGCTTCAGTCCACAGCGCCCGCCTCGCGGCTCTCCCTCGTCGCGCGCCTTGGCTCCCGCGGCCGGCGAGGGGAGCCCGGGCCGCGCGCGGCTGCTGCTGCCGCCGCCGCCTCTCCGGGCGGAACGCTGCGGGTGTGCGAGGGAGGAGGGCGGCCCCCGGGGGCTGGGAGAGCCGGGCTGCCATGGCCGAGAGGGCTGCTCTGCCGGGCGCCGCTGACATAATTTAAGAAAATTATCGCGCGCCTTGGCTCCCTCGTCGCGCGCCTTGGCTCCCGCGGCCGGCGAGGGGAGCCCGGGCCGCGTGCGGCTGCTGCTGCCGCCGCCGCCTCTCCGGGCGGGAACGCTGCGGGTGCGCGAGGGAGGAGGGCGGCCCCCGGGGGCTGGGAGAGCCGGGCTGCCGTGGCCGAGAGGGCTGCTCTGCCGGGCGCCGCTGACATAATTTAAGAAAATTATCGCGCGCCTTGGCTCCCGCGGCCGGCGAGGGGAGCCCGGGCCGCGCGCGGCTGCTGCTGCCGCCGCCGTTTGTGGTCATGGCGGAGCTGCCGCCTAGGGAGGAGGGGAGAGGGGGCTGGCGGGGGGGCAGGCGGTGAAGGGGGCTTGGCTGCCCCTTGCAGGCTCAGGTGTGCACAGGTGGGTCCCTGGCCACCTGCATCTCTGTGTGTTGATCAATTGGAGGGGGGAAGGCAGGTAGAATTTGCAGCCTCTCAGGCCAGGAAGGGGGAAAGATTTGGGGTCTGGCGAATGTCTGGTGCGGTTCTTGTGACGCTCTGGCCATCCTGGGGTGTCCCCGGAGAAGAACTCAGAAAGGCCTGTGGGAAAGATCTGAGCCCTAAACTGCTGGTTCCTGGAGGGAGGCGAGAGCTGAGCTGCCGGTTCTTAGGAATGTCCTCCTCTCTCTCTCTCTCTCTCTCTCTCTCTCTCTCTCTCTCGTGGAAGGAACCCAAAGGTCATCCAGTCCAACCCCCAGCAATTCAGGACTCACAGCTAAAGCATCCCTGGCAGATGCCCCCCCGACCTCTCCCTAAAAGCCCCTTCCCCTGTCTGACTGCTCTCACCACCAGAAAGGCCTTCCTAATGTTTTGTGGGAATCTCCTTTCTTGTTTCTTTATATTTTATTGAGAGTATTACAAGGAGTTAAATTGGCGGGGGGGGAGGGGGAATAAAAAGGTTACATGCATTAAAAATAAATAGAAGCAGAGGAAAAGAGCAATAACAAAATAGCAATGGAATATAATTAAGCCTACAGAGCTATATATGCAAATGGATCTACTTATTCTTTCCCTTGAAGATACATTGATTCGTTTGTTACTGTGGTTTCGATCAATACTTTCCAAAGATCTTTACATTTGTCCATGCATGATCTTTGTCTGAAAGCTCATGGGTTGCAGGAGTTGTCATAGGAGGTTATATTTTTGACCTTCCAACTGTTATGGAAATTACAGGGGGGGGCACATCTTTAAAGTTGTTAAATGCTGCCGGTGTCGACGGGGAGGACACCGGCAGCAGCGCCCCCCCCCCCAGAAACCAGCTCCAGGCAGGTAATTCACAGAGAGTGGACAGAAGGAAGCCTTAAAGGGCTTCAGCCTCCCAGAGTGGCGGGGAATAATAATAATAATAATAATAATAATAATAATAATAATAATAATAATAATAATAATAATAAAATTGACAGGTGGTGTTTTTCTAGGTGAGGGGGTGGGGACTGTAATAACAAAAAAATCAGCTGTATATCAACCGCTGTTTTGCAATGAGGAATTGCAAATAAGAAAGATCAAAAGGAGAATGTTTTTTGGGGGGGGACTCTCTTCCTCTTCCTCCTCCTCCTCTCGTTCTTGCTCCTCTTCGTGGCAAAAGGGCTGCTGAGACCTCTTCTCTCTTGGGTGCCGGTGGGTGCTGTGACGTTGACGCTGCTGTGGCAAGTGCCTTTACTTAGCAGAGTGCATTCCCCTTTACACAGGAGGGGAGGGAAAATAATTGAAACTTACACTTTCGTGCGTCCCTCCCGACGCGACGCTGCGCGCTGACGTCACGGGGCTGTAATGGTGGTGTGCCTCGAGATTTTTTTCATCAAACAAGTGTGCCTTTGCCCAAAAAAGGTTGGGAAACACTGCCATACAGAACAATGAAATTGAAATAATAACCAGGCAGCCAACATGGTCCCTCTAAATGTTGGACTGTTGCTTGCATCATGTTGAACTAGGGGTTGTGCTAGCAAGCTATTTCCATCCACATCGCCATTCTATGGTGCGCACATGCATGACACCCCCAGGTAATAATGGGGTTCTTGAGTATTTTAATAAGGCGTTCCAGTCACCTGAGAGCCGAATGGTGGGAGTAACAAAGGCTCTATCAGTGTTGACCTTTTCAGCGTTTGATAAATGGGAAGAGTGCAAGACAGGCCCGGGAAAAAGCTTTTGTGTGTCCTACCTGTCACAATAAATTTCTAATGTTAAGGCAGTAAAGGGCCATATGCAGAACTGTCTCGGTGTGCAGTTGCTGCCAACTTCTCATACCTTAATTAATTAGAACACCTCCTAAGGGGTGAGCAGCTGTTCAAAATACATTTCATACCTTCTCTCACTTTCAGGAGGATATTCATAATGAACCCTTGCTGTTTGCCCTGGATAGTAACCAACGACATCCTTTCCCTGATGTAGAATATACCTAGAAAACGCAAGGGAAAATCATTATTGGGATTAAGTATTCAAATTCTGTGCTGAGATTTGCTGCCCGAATTTCCATAAATCTCTACAAATAATTATTAGTGAACTGTTTAAGTATGTCACTCAATTTGCATTTGTTGTCTTCTGGAGCTTTCATTTTTTTACATTAATTAATTAGGCCTGCGGTTTTTTTTTTAAAACTTTCTCCAGATTGCCAGGTGATAGTAGAGATTATCAAAGTACATGAAATGCAAATTTTAAAGTTTAGATGTTCTCAAATACTGTTCTTGAGCCTTTATAATAAGGGTTTGTCAGACAGGCTTGAACTTGCTTGGTTAGTGCAATGTTTTGTAAAATCCTGAACCTGTTTCTGAAGGAACTGGGCTTTGTTTTTGATACTTTACCCTGGAGGCATTTGTGGTGATGTATCTACAAATTGTCGCAGTCTTATTGCTGTACCTGCCATTACAACCCCTGGAAAAAAGAGTAGAGAACGTTAAGGTCTCTTGTTACTAATTCAGTATTTATTCAAAATGTAAAGTCACAGTTACAAGTATACTTGGAAATCTGTTGGAAGAACTATTTGGGTTAGGTAAATTAATATTCTGAGTGAAAATCAACATCTTTTCCAGAAACTCACCTTCTAAAATGGTACTTTTACAGAAAGCTCTTTTGTGGAGGTAGGTTAGATGGTGTTCTTATTTCATAAACCTAGAAATAAATGCAGAAATAAGCATAAATGCAATATATGATCAATTGACATCACACTTCACCAGTTCACCACCAGTTTTAAAAAGTACAGAATAGCTTTACCCATTTCAATTGCTTAGCACTGGGGGGGGGGGGGGACGGGACACTGACCTCATAAAGGGGATTTGAATAACACTCCTGCAACTAGCTCTACCCCCTAGACAGTAACACATATTTTGTCCATGCCCTCTGAGTGACACATGATTGACATGAGGGGAGCCTGTACCCATAAAATCCATAGGGTCCCTTCAGTCTGGTGCCAATGACATATCAGCTGTTGCATGCCTGTGGGGCAAGGATAGCCAGCACGTGACTTCAATGTGTTATCAGTCTACAACTCCCATCATCCCCAGCTCACATGGCCAATGAACTGGAATGATAGGAGCTGTAGTCCAACAGCATCTGCTAGGCAACACATTGACTATTCCTTATTTAGAGGATGAAGCTAGTCTGGTATTTTCTCAGAAGCCCCTTCACATGTTTTGTACCCACGTGTGAAGACTGAAGATAATTTTTGATAAACATTCATCTCTAAGTTGTACCTATTCTTTATAAAACAAGTAGAAAGAGACTACGTTTCGCCCAAGTTTCAAATTGCCGTCTGTTTCATTGGTACACATTTGGCTGGTTTTGACATTTCTGCCAGTATCCAAGCCCTGACCGCTTCCTGTAGGAACATTTGAAACATGCCACTGTTATTCTATTCTAGGTTCTGTCTCTTAGTACAAGAGGGGGAAATCTCCTGATCTGTCTCAAGGCCAGATTTTTTGGATCCCAGCCATTATTTTAAGATATGACCAGCTGCCTTATATGTTTCTAAAAAGATCTGGAGTTTATAGACCTTGGAATTGGATGAATTACTAGAACCATTTACTTTATATCTTAATGTATCAGTAACAAGCTTTCACTTGGAAGAATGAGTCATGGCTGGCTTGTACAAATGTTGACTCACTAGCATTTGGAAAATATTATAGATTATGCTGTCTGTCAACTGCACTAGCAAATTATGTTTTGGCCACACCACGGCAGCCTCCAGACAGGCAAATGTTTAAACCTCTGTGTCTAGGATGAATCAGAGGCCAAGCTGTAGAAAATTCTAGGTCTCTGTCCTGAGTAAATAAAAGCTCTTCCTATGTTGGCTCTAAATAACAGATGACACAATATTGCTGTTCTGTCTTTCACAAACACAGTCCCAGTTGAAAACTAAATAATGTGACATTTTGGTTCTTAATATGCACTTTAACTGTTGTGTGGAGTACAGTCATTGGTCGGAGTGGAACATCCCAAACTGGATGCATGGAAGAGGGAGGAAGTTACGGTATTTTGTTGGTTCTCCCTCCCCGTGCCTCCCAAAAACCAGCATTGGAAGGTTGGTGGCCCTAAGACAGAATGGGAAGTGACCATGGGGCAGCGGTATAGTACGGTATTGGCAAAAATGGGCTTCTCTTCCCACCCTTGGAGTAGAAACCTCCACTGGATCCAACATACTTCCACGAACAGAAGGAGCCCTTCCATTTGTGGAACAGCAGGTCTGAATCCAACCCATAGTCTAAAAAATATTTTCAAGTTTTGTTATTTCAGTCATCCTTGGAACATGTAGCAGGATGGTGTTTAAAAGTGACAACTCCAATCAAACACACACACACAGTGTGAGCTGTTGAGATCTGCTGTTATATTTACCAACATTTTCATGTTCCTGACAGCCAGTTATGCTCAACAGTTGCCTTCATAATTGTCAGCGATGCCATGAGAGCTTTCATTTCCCCTTCATGCCACACGTCAACATTTTCTGATTTAGCTTTTACCCCTTTCCTGTAAATTCTAGAAGAACTTGTTGATTTACATGCTCTCTAGTCAAGTGTCATTTTCAGTGTGACACTTCTATGCACCGATAACGATTATGTACAAGTAAATGTCATGCTATACAAATTAAGAGAACATAAAAGTCATATGTGGGTATTTATACACAAATGATGGGTTGGAACCTTTGCAGGTTTTACCCAAAAGGTCTTGGTGCACTTCATAAAATCTTGAAATGATGTCCACATGCTTGGTCAACATACTCCTTTTTTAAAACTAGTGCATTCCATCATTTAGGAGTATATATAACTCTTAGGAGCATTGTCTGCAAACTTATGAGAAATAATTTGTGCCACCCCTCCCTCCCTCCCTCTGTGTGTGTGTGTTTGTGAGTGTAATGAGTGGGATTTTTGCTGCCTTATTGTTGATTTTTAATTATTACATTGTTTTCAATATGTTCTTGTAAGCCACAAGGAAATGTTTGTTTATGTCTATATTAATGTAACCCAGTGTTCACCTCCCCTTTCAACCCTCTGCGAACCCCCCAACCCCAAGAAAGCACCCTTCTCTGAAGGTCTCCCAATCCTCTGGGAGGTGGAAGCAGTAGTCTATTCTGCTCATGTAAGGACAGCACTGCTTGTCACAGAAATCACATTTCTCTCGCTAGATATTCAACCCATGATATATTGCTATAGAGGTAGAATGGATTATATGCGGTCACAGAACTGTGCCATTGGCTTGCCATCTTTTCTTATAAGCCCCCCAATTAACCTTTTGATCTAAATAAAGTTATGTTCACTATCACAGCCAGAGTCTTCTGCTTCTTTGGATTTTTAAATTTTTTTTGGATTAGTTCCATAATGAAGTTATTTTTACCACACTTATCTGCCAGACTCAATTATGACTCATGGTCATTGGAGTGAGCTATTTTGTAAGGTCACAGGCAAAATATTGCACATAGTAGTCAGCTTGCTTGAATTCAAAAGCAGCATTTGATAGATCTCTGGATTTTGCCGTGTGCATCAGCAGAACCTTGGATTAATGCTCTGCTCACCAAACAATCCATATGTAATGGTCTGCATTTCCTTTTGCTTCCTTTTCCAGTGCTGATTTGGGATATCAGTAATGACTACCAGTGCCCATAGTCTTCAATGATACCTTGAAATCATTGTATCTTGTTACTATAATTTTAAAAAGTTTTGGCTTGAAAAGAAGGTTCCAATTTCAAGCTGTTGCAATAAAAAAAATATGCATGGGACAAAATATCTCTGGTGATATTGAGGCTGCATTCTGGGGATCTAACATCATGTATAGCCAGAGCAGCCCCACAAGCACCCCCATGTGACCATCCCTACCTTTCCAGAGCAGAAACAGACCTTGGCTTACGTGCAAGCACAGGTGCCAACTTGAATAAAATACAGCGAGGGGGAAGTTGATCACATCAAGCTGTATCTAGTGCAGAGTTCTAGTGCAGCTACACTTCTCCCCACACTGATTTTAAAGGTTCACAGGAGGGGGAGTGCAGGGCAGAATTTTGCTCCACTCGGACAAGTCTCTTGTGGCGGAAGAACAGGAACGTTGTGTCATTTCACTTATGAAAGATGAAGGAAATTGCGCCACTGGTGCACTTCTTGGCAGAGTTTGCAGTGTAGAGAGAAGCAATTTAAGAGGATGTCAGAAACCAACTAATTCAGGTTGGCTCTGCGATACAAAACCATTTGTCCCAGAATAACAGTCCTTGCTGATGCAGCATTTGCTTCTAGTGTGCAACCGCTGGAAAGAACAAATACAGACGTAGCTTCTCCAACTTAGTTTGTGGGAGGGGATTAAATTTTTCATGAAGGCAATCTGTATTAAATTTGTACTGGGGCTCAGCCCTGACACCTTGTTTTCAAAGCCAGGGCTTAATTATGAGATGCATGAAAAGGAAAAAAATGCCCTTGAATAAGCTGAGCACATTTATATGACCACTGAGGAAGTGCAGAATCCGGCATATCAGCAACTAAAGGATCTCCAGATCAGAAAATGCTGTTTCCAGACTGACTTGAGAGCCTGGTATCGCTTTAATTTTCTTAAGCACTAAAGTTCATACAATTTAATAATATGTCTAGTTGCAGGACACAAGTGATGTTTCCTCATTCTACAAGGTTGTGTATGGATAGACTCTCTTACCTCTCTGCCCTATAGTTTTGGAAATGAATTTTTAACTGTGGGTCACTTGAACACGCTTGAAGCGGAAAGATGCGAATCGCTGGTGTAAGCCACCCACCTCCGCAGGATGATGAAAGAAAATTGCATCCTTGCCTGAGGCCATGAACTCAAGGTCTGTGGAGCATTGTGATGCAAGTGCTATTGTGATGCAGTAGATACAATCAGTTGGGAAGTGCTGGGAAGAATCCAGAGTCACGCACAGCAGCAATTTATTCAGAAACCTTCACGTTAGGAACAGCTAGAGCTGGGATCAGTACGACATAGTGAATAGTATATCGTAAGGGTAGGAAAATCCCCATCATCATTGGCCGTGCAGGCTTGGGCTGATGGGAGATGGAGCCCATCTGGAGGGCCATGAGCTCCTCACCACTGGCTTAAAGGGTTAGGACTAAATGAGAATAATTGTCAACGGTTTCATGCACACAAAAATAAAGAAAAAAACTACAGTGGTACCTCAGGTTACATACGCTTCAGGTTACAGACTCCGCTAACCCAGAAATAGTGCTTCAGGTTAAGAACTTTGCTTCAGGATGAGAACAGAAATCGTGCTCCAGCGGTGCGGCAGCAGCAGGAGGCCCCATTAGCTAAAGTGGTGCTTTAGCTAATGGTTAAGAACAGTTTCAGGTTAAGTACGGACCTCTGGAACAAATTAAGTACTTAACCTGAGGTACCACTGTATCGACAATATACCGTATTTTGCGCCCCATAGGACGCTCCGGCCCATAGGACGCACCTAGTTTTTTTGGGGGGAAATAAAGAAAAAAAATTCCCCCCCAGGTGCGGGGCTGGAAGAACCAGGTCGGGGAACAGCGGAAAGGCGCGCTCTGCCTCCCCACTGTCCCCCGAGCTTGTGGGGCTGGCTGTGGGGAGAGGTGCGCTGATCTCGGGACTGCAGGCAGCTCTGCGCGGCCATCGGGAGGGGGGCGGGACTTCGCGCCCCCCTCCCGGTGGCCGCGCAGAGCTGCGCTGATCTCGGGACTGCAGGCAGCTCTGCGTGGCCATCAGGAGGGGGGCGGGACTTCGCGCCCCGCTCCCGGTGGCCGCGCAGAGCTGCGCTGATCCCGGGACTGCAGGCAGCTCTGTGCGGCCATCCGGAGCTGGGTGGGACTTCGCGCCCCGCTCCCGGTGGCCGCGCAGAGCTGCGCTGATCTCGGGACTGCAGGCAGCTCTGCGCGGCCATCGGGAGGGGGGCGGGACTTCGCTCCCCGCTCCCGGTGGCCGCGCCGAGCTGCGCTGATCCCGGGACTGCAGGCAGCTCTGCGCGGCCATCCGGAGTGGGGCAGGACTTCGCGCCCCGCTCCTGGTGGCCGCGCAGAGCTGTGCTGATCCCGGGACTGCAGGCAGCTCTGCGCAGCCATCGGGAGGGGGGCGGGACTTTGCGCCCCGCTCCTGGTGGCCGCGCAGAGCTGCACTGATCCCGGGACTGCAGGCAGCTCTGCGCAGCCATCCGGAGCTGGGCGGGACTTCGCGACCCGCTCCCGGTGGCCGCATCGAGCTGCGCTGAGCCGGGGACTGCAGGCAGCTCTCCCGAGGGTTGCGCAGAGCTTTCTGAAGCCTGGAGAGCGAGAGGGGTCGGTGCGCACCGACCCCTCTCGCTCTCCAGGCTTCAGCGAAAGCCTGCATTCGCCCCATAGGACTCACACACATTTCCCCTTCATTTTTGGAGGGGAAAAAGTGCGTCCTATAGGGCGAAAAATACGGTACAGGCAAAATCAGCAAAATACAGGCAAAATCAGCAAAATTTAAAAACCAGTGTGTAGAGAAGCTTATTTTTTGTTTTCATGTGTAGCCTGGGGCTGAAAGTGCCAACTGCAGGCCACGTATGAAAACAATTTAATTGAGATTTCATAGCTTTGAAAAGACCACTGCCACCATTTACCTACTCTGGTTTAGTTCAGGCATAAACTAAACCGTGGTTTGCTACTGCATGAATGAGCTATGTACACACACACTTTCCCCCTTAGTTCACTCTAATTCAAATAGCACAAGTGCTGTTTTGCAATTCCATCAAAACTACTCGCTCTCCAAAGCAAGCTTGTGAGCCATAGCTCATTTATGGCTTGGGCGAATACCAAAATGTAGAGTCAGGAAAAGGCTTCAGAACCCTCCTTGCAGTGTTTTCTCTGGCCCTCTTTATCCCACCTACTGCTAGCAAGCCTTTCAGGATTTTCACCAAGTGAGGACAGATGTACTCTACTTTTGCTTGCCTCACCCACATACTGTACCTGTCAAAGGATCCCCTCAGTGCCATGTTTCATTGAGAGGGCCCAAAATAGATGGAATCAAAAGTTTTCATTTGATGGATGGTGAAGCAACAGCTCACATTTAGATGCCAATGCTAACTATTTGTGTGTGTGTGTGTGTCTATCCACCAACAATTATACTTGAACATCTGCCAATAGCACCACAATATTATGGCCAGTGATGTGCTGACACAACAGTTGGTTTGCCTTGTTCTTCTAAGCACATTTTTGCTGGCACAACAAATTTTAGGGCAAAGCTGTAAAAGAGCGATTCACAGATGACTAGCAGTGATGCAGTCTCAAACGCATTGGTGGAATTTCACCAATTTCAGCGATGGGCAAATCCCATTCACCCGTTAAATTACACGCTGAAGCTTACACAGTACATTAGGGGCACTCAACAATGATAAAACCTAAAGGTTAGATTTCAAGGATAAAACATTGTAGGCCCATTTTTCACAGTTGCTTTCACCTATACATAACATAGCTTGCTGCCAAATTGATGCGACAGAACTTTAAACGGCTTACAGCATAAATCAGAATCTAGTAGCAGTGCATTAGCCGTGATTATGAACACGAATTAAGATGAAAACAAATCCTGTACTGGGAGTTCTAGACACATGTCTATTTCATTTGACCTGAATATGTTGCATTTTTGTAGTGATGAAAATTGACCAGCTTTATGAAGACACAACTGTTACACTCTGCTGGTCAGGCTTGCTTTTGGAGTTTCCTGGCCTTTGTGAAGAGGACTGCCTTTCCTTTGAACTCATCCTATACTGCTGTTTATTTGTATTTACAGTGGTACCTCGGGTTAAGTACTTAATTCGTTCCGGAGGTCTGTTCTTAACCTGAAACTGTTCTTAACCTGAAGACCACTTTAGCTAATGGGGCATCCCGCGCTGCCGGAGCACGATTTCTGTTCTCATCCTGAAGCAAAGTTCTTAACCTGAGGTACTATTTCTGGCTTAGCGGAGTCTGTAACCTGAAGGGTATGTAACCTGAAGCATATGTAACCCGAGGTACCGCTGTATTTATTATTACATTTATATCCTGCCTTTTCTCCAAGGAGCTCAAGGTGGCTGTCAGGGAACTGCCATCGGAGCATCAGGCGGTGGAGGGTCTCAGGGAGGAAGAAAGAGACTCAACAGCTGAGGCAGGAACCAGCAGGGGGAGGAGTGGATCTCTGAGGGAATGCGAGCAGGAGGGAGGGCTCAGAGACGCTTCCAGCGAGAACAGTGGGGAGGTATCTGAGTCTCCCATAGGGAGACCCACACCTCGCCGGAAACTGTCACGCCGTGAGTCCAGGAGACGCGTTTCCGTTAAGGAGCTTCTTTGCTGGAAACGCTTCCGCAGACAGCCACTGTCAGACTCTACGAGTGACTAAGAGCAGACATGTTTGTGGAGCTCTGTCACACACAGAGGTTTGTGGAGTCGTACAAACTCTGAGGGAGCACGATTTTACGCACAAGCAGCTAATCATCCCATTACAGCAGTCTGACAGTCTCTGTACGCTGCCTGTGCAGGAGAAAGCATCATGAGCGAACCAGCCGGAACCGGAGGAGCAGGAGTTGGCGCTGGTCCAAGCTTGGAAGAAAGGTACCGAGCGTTGGAAGTCCAACTTGCGCTGCAGACGGCGAGGCTTGAGGAGAGAAGGGCTCAGGATGCAGACAAGAAGGGGAGAGCCACTCAGTTCCCCAGAAAGGTACCAGGATTGGTGCAGAAGTTTGGGGGGGACCCCAAGGATTACCATGCCTTTAGGACAGAGATGCAATATGCCATTAATGTGCAGTTCGATGAGTTCCCTGATGAGGAATCGCGAGTTGCTTTCGTAATTGGGCATCTTGAGAAAGGGGCGCGGGACTGGGTTCGACCCCTAATGGCAACGCACAATGACGTCCTAAAGGACACGATGAAGTTCTTTAGAGCAATGGATATCATGTTTTCCAGCGATATTGAGGAAGGGGTGGTGCGCAGACAGCTAATGGCTTGCAAGCAGGGAAGCCGATCTGTCCGTGAGTACTGGACTGAGTTTACCATGCTGATTCACAGACTGGGTTGGGATTTATCGGCGGCACCTATTCAGATGCTATTTGAAGAAGGTCTTTCTTCGGCTGTGAAAGACGAGCTGTCCCGGAGCCCCAGGGCGGTGTCTATGGATCAGCTGACCAAATCTGCGCTGACCATAGGAGCGCGTCAGGAGGCAAGAGCCTTGGAGAGGCGGGAAGGGAGAGGGGAACGTTGGAAGGAGTTCCGCATTCCAGACATTCCTGAGCCAGCTTTCCCGCCGGCAGAGCCGATGGAAATCGGAACAGCGCGCGCGCGCGCATTTTCAAAACCCAGTGAGGGGGTTAAGAAGGAGGGAAAAGGCGCCCGGAAATGCTATCTCTGCCAACAGCCAGGCCACTTTGCCAGAGTCTGCCCCCAGAGGAAGGAATGGCAAGGGATGGTGGGAGCTGTTGAGGGAGGAGAGCAGGGAGAAACGGAGCAGGTAAAAGCCAACGCCTGGTTGCCACAGTCGGGGCACTGCAGCCAGGCCAAAGAGCAGTGAAAGTGCCCGTGCCAGAAGCTCCTCAACCTGCTCTAGTTATTGATGTGTCGCTAGAGCTGCAAAATGGACACCCCCTAAAAATAAAGGCGCTGTTGGACTCAGGCAGCTCCTGCAATTTTATGAGCAAGGAGTTTGCTGCTGAACACCAGATACAGACGATCCCTTTAAGCAACCCCCTGCAGGTGACCACGATCGATGGCAGGGAGTTGTTGGGAGGAGGAGTCAGCTTGCAGACCGTCCCAATGATAATGAGGGTGGCAAGGCACACAGAACTGATAGCGTTTAATGTGGCCACCTTGGGAGGCGCTCCCATTATTTTGGGAATGAGCTGGCTAGCGCTACATGATCCGCTGGTGGGCTGGCATCAAAGAGTGGTTTCCTTTGGTTCAGCACATTGCTTAGAACACTGCAAAGGGGAAAAGGGTTCAGCAGGGGCCCAAGCCACCCTAGCAGGGACAGAAGTAATGGAGAAGGTGAAGGTACCACCACAGTATGCAGATCTCAGCGACGTGTTCAGCGAGAAGGAAGCTGATCAACTACCCCCTCATAGGCCCTTTGATTGCCAGATCAATCTACTCCCTGGAGCACAGCTTCCTGTGGGCAAGTTGTATGCCATGTCAGACAGAGAAATGCAGGAGTTGCGAGAATTTATTGACAAGAACCTGAAGAGGGGCTTCATCAGAGAGTCCAAAGCAGCGGGGGGTAGCCCAGTGTTTTTTGTGGATAAAAAGCACACGGACAAGCCGAGACTTGTATGTGATTTTAGGAGGTTAAATGCAGTGACTGAACCAGTGACTTTCCCTATGCCCAGGATTGATGATATTTTGACCAGGGTGAGGAAGGGAAAGATTTTTACAAAGCTGGATCTAAGGGGGGCGTACAACCTGATACGTATAAGGAAAGGGGATGAATGGAAAACCACCATGTTTACCCCTTTGGGGGCATTTGAATATCTCGTTATGCCTTTTGGATTACAAGCAGGCTCAGCGTGCTTTCAATCTTTTATGAACCACGTACTGGGTCCTTTGCTCTACAAGAATTGCGTTGCCTTCCTAGATGATGTGTTGGTGTATTCGGAGAATGAGGAGCAACATGTGAGAGACGTCAGAGAAGTGTTGAGCAGGCTGCAAGCCAACAGGCTGTGGGTGAAACTGGAGAAGTGTCAGTTTCATACCAAGGAGGTGGAATTCCTGGGGTACCGCCTGTCAGACAAGGGATTGGCCATGGATCCCAGTAAGGTGCAGGCAGTGCTGGACTGGAAAACACCTAAAACCAAGAAGGATGTGCAGAGGTTCCTAGGGTTTGGAAACTTTTATCGTAAGTTCATCCGAAACTTCGCCCACCTGACGGCGCCCATTACGGACTGTCTCAGCAGTAAAAAGAAGTTTGTATGGACGGCGGAGGCGGAGCGAGCGTTTGAGGAACTGAAGAGGGCCTTCGCCTCGGAAGAACAACTTCTGCATGTGGACTTACAAAAGAAGTTGAGGGTCGAAACAGACGCATCTGACAGAGCCATAGGGGCGGTGCTTCTTCTGCAGTCGGGGAAGGAGGAGTCAGAGTGGCGACCGTGTGCCTTCTTTTCGCGAAAGCTGAACAAATCCGAGAGGAACTACACGGTGTACGACCGGGAACTTCTTGCTATTCATGAGGCTTTCCGGAAATGGAGGCACCTGCTAATTGGTGCACAACATAAGGTGCAAGTGTGCACGGACCATAAGAATCTAGAGTATTGGAGAACTGCGCGAGTGCTCAACCAACGGCAGTTGAGATGGGCCCAGGAGTTCTCCAAATTTAACTTTGAGATTTGTTACGTGCCAGGCCCAGAGAACGTTAGGGCGGACGCTCTCTCACGCAAACCTGAATATTTGGAGGGGGAGGGAGCACCCGAAGAGACCCATGTCATTCCAGAGGACCGCTGGGTGTGTGGGGCGGCATTGGTGGGGCAAAGGGAGTTGGTAGAGGGTACGGTGCATGATGAATACGCCCAGGACAAACTCAGGGGTCTCAGGAGGGAGGGAGACAAACCCGGGGGTTTTGAGGAGAGAAACGGGGCATTGTACTACAAGGGAGCGTTATATATACCCGAAGGGGAATTGAGGGAGAAGGTACTCAAGCAACTGCACGATAGCCCCACAGCAGGGCATTTTGGGCAACACAAAACCATGTGGCTGGTTACCAGGGAATTTTGGTGGCCCAAGGTCAGGGAAGATGTGCGGGAGTATGTGAGAGGGTGTGAACAATGCCAACGAGCCAAGGGGGAGAGGCGGGCACCGGCAGGTTTATTAGAACCACTACCCACACCTGAAAGACCGTGGGAAGCAGTGGCCATAGATTTTATGACTGATCTGCCAAGGTCTAGAGGGAAAACAGCCATCATGGTTGTGGTAGACCTGTTAACTAAAATGGCCCACTTTATAGCCTGCTCACATGCGGTCACAGCAGAAGAAACAGCCAAATTGTTTGTAGAAAATGTGTTTAGGTTGCATGGCGCCCCCTTGAGGGTGGTTTCAGACCGAGGGAAACAATTTACTTCCAGGTTCTGGAGGAAGCTCATGAGCTTACTGCATGTTGAGGTTAATTTCTCAACGGCCCGTCATCCAGAAACCAACGGGCAGGCGGAAAGAGCTAATGGTGTTCTCCAGCAATATTTGAGGTGTTATGTGAATGACAGAGAGAATGATTGGGTGGAGAAGCTGGCGTTGGCAGAATTTGCCTACAACAATGCAGAGAACGTGTCCACGGGGATGAGCCCCTTTTTGGCTAATCACGGGTGCCATCCCAGAGCCTTCCCAGGGGGGGAAGGGGAGAACTGGAGCGTTCCAGCTGCAGAACAGTTCGTTGAAGAAATGGAAGCGATCCATCGCCAGCTCCAACTCAACTTAAACAGGGCTAAGGAGGAATATAAGAGGCAGGCAGACAAAAACAGAAGGGAAGGTGAAAGCATCAGGGTGGGGGACCAGGTGTGGCTGTCAACCCAAGGGTTGCCATTCAAAGGGGGTTGTAAGAAGTTAAGACCCAAAAGGCTGGGACCATTTGAAGTCATGCAGCAGGTCAACCCAGTGGCTTTCAGACTCCGGTTACCGAACCACATGAAGCTGCACCCAGTTTTCCACAGGTCATTGCTGTCACCGTATAAAGGGGACAGTGAAGGGAGGGTCACTAGGGGACCAGCAATGGAGGAGAAGGAACACAGCTACCAGGTAGCGGAGATCCTCGATTCCAGGTGGAAGGGAGATCAAGTTGAGTATTTGGTAATGTGGGAAGGGGAACCGGAGTCGGAAAACACCTGGGTTAGGGCAGAGGATGTCAATGACGAATTTTTAATAGAAACTTTTCATCAGAGGTTCCCACGCAAACCTCAGCCTGTAGCGAGGTTCCGAAGGAAATACTTTGCCACCACCGACGAGGAAGAGGAGTTGGAGGGGTTCACAGATTCCGAAGAGGAGGAGGATTCAGCGAGCCAGGACGGCGATCGATGGAGGGAATTGTTCGAGACGTCTGAAGATGAAGAAGATTCTTTTCGGGGTTTTAACCCTTCACCTCCCAGGGAAGAGGAAATGGGAGGGGGTGAGGGGGGCCCTGGAGGGGAGGTGGATGTCAGGGAACTGCCATCGGAGCATCAGGCGGTGGAGGGTCTCAGGGAGGAAGAAAGAGACTCAACAGCTGAGGCAGGAACCAGCAGGGGGAGGAGTGGATCTCTGAGGGAATGCGAGCAGGAGGGAGGGCTCAGAGACGCTTCCAGCGAGAACAGTGGGGAGGTATCTGAGTCTCCCATAGGGAGACCCACACCTCGCCGGAAACTGTCACGCCGTGAGTCCAGGAGACGCGTTTCCGTTAAGGAGCTTCTTTGCTGGAAACGCTTCCGCAGACAGCCACTGTCAGACTCTACGAGTGACTAAGAGCAGACATGTTTGTGGAGCTCTGTCACACACAGAGGTTTGTGGAGTCGTACAAACTCTGAGGGAGCACGATTTTACGCACAAGCAGCTAATCATCCCATTACAGTGGCATACATGGTTTTCCTCCCTCCACATTTTATCCTCACAACAACCCTGTGAGGGAGGGCATGCTGAGAGATTGTGACTGTCTCAAGGTCACCTAGCAAGCTTCAGGGCTGAGTGGGGATTTGAACTCTGGTCTCTTAGGTCCCAACCCAACACCCTAACCACTACACCACACTGGCTCAGGAATATGTGGCAATATTTCACATCACATGGTGGGGTGTTTTTTGTTTTTGATTTGGTTGAGCTGTCACCCCTTGTCCTGGTAAAATGCTCATCATGTGGACTCTCCTTCCTTGGAGATTTTTAAACAGAGGTTGGATGGCCATCTGTCATGGATGCTTTAGCTGAGATTCCTGCATTGCGGAGGTTGGACTAGATGACCCTTGGGGTCCCATCCAACTCTACAATTCTATGATTCTATGATTTTATAAGTAATATAAAATTATAGCCTTGGGATATGGCTGCTGCACTCTGGGTAAGTGTGTGAATGGGACGGCTGTTTCCCCCCCTCGATAAGTATTGAATATTGGTTTTCTTAATCCATCCACAAAGAGCAGTGCTCACAAACTATGAATATATCAACAGAGTGGGTCTTAGCAGAATTGTGTACATACTGAATTATTACATAATCAAATTACTAATAACAGGAAATTCTAGTTCAGTGGTACCTCGGGTTACAGACGCTTCAGGTTACATACCCTTCAGGTTACAGACTCCGCTAAGCCAGAAATAGTACCTCAGGTTAAGAACTTTGCTTCAGGATGAGAACAGAAATCGCGTGGCAGCAGCAGGAGGCCCCATTAGCTAAAGTGGTACCTCAGGTTAAGAACAGTTTCAGGTTAAGAACGGACCTCCAGAACGAATTAAGTTCTTAACCCAAGGTACCACTGTACTGTATGCATTATTATGTCACCTTCTTAATAGTAATTCCACCTACATCTATCTCATCTATCTTCAGATCAGTTAAAACCACCCACTCAAGTTTAAAATACTCTTACTAGCATCTTTCTATACAAAGTCTCCTTAAACATGAAATTAGGGTTAACACAGTTCTGGCAATAATGTTTTGGTAGCGATAATTAGGTATTCCGGTGCTGACTTGAATTAGCTTCATAGGCTAATCTGTACACATGGTGACCTACACATTTGTGACAAAGATGAATTAGCTATTTATTTAGCAATGACTTTTCTCTATATGAAACTGGAATTTGTTACTGAATTGCAGTTGTGGTATGGGTTAGTGTGCTGGGGTGCGGGTAGGTGCTTTGGAAAGGGAAACTGGCAGGGCAACTGTTACAATTTGTTGGAATGTGTGGGACTTTAATGACAAAACATCCAAATGCCTCATTTGAAAGGCTAGATATACCCAAATCTGGAGGAGGCAAAGGGTTAGTACACTCTGTAAAAAGCAGGTTTCAAAACTGCAAAAATTATTTTGGAACATCTGCTCCCCTGGTTCCATAAGCAGTTCCTTGGTTATCCTTGGTCACCCTCTTAAGTGAACCTGAAAATAAAAAGGATTGCATGCAAAGATATCTGGAAGCCTTCAGAGACTGAAAGATCCAGGTGAGACTTCAAGGATCGGGGGCAGGATGTCTAGGGCATGTACAAAAGATCACACAAATAAGTTACTTCATTAAGGTTTGTTGGCATTTAAACAGTTTTAAAGATACAGTGGTACTTCGGTTTTCGAATGTAATCCATTCCGGAAGACCATTTGAGTTCTGAAATGTTTGAAAACTGAAAACTCAATTGCCAACAGCTAGGCCTCAGGATCTTGCACTCAGTGGAAGCCGTGTGGCATGTTCGACTTCCGAGGCGTTTTTGAAAACCGAAGCATTTACTTCCGAGTTTACGGCGTTCGAAAATCAAAATGTTTGTCAATGGAGACATTCGAAAACTGAGGTACCACTGTACAAAGAGAGAGCAAGAGAGAGAGATGTTTAATCAGAGCAGTAGTGCCTAAAAACCAGAATGGTGGGAGAGAGGACAGTGGCCTCTTTTGGTCAAATTTAAGTATTGCAGCCAGACCTGCCTGCATAGAAATAAAAATTGTGTAGCATAGTGGATAAAACATTGGACTGCTGGGTAAGGGTGGGCAAATTGGTTTTGGTTTCTCTCTCTCAGTTTCTCATTTCTCTTCAGTTCAGTTTGCCTTCATTTCCACATCAGTTTGAGGATCTTTTTTTTAAAAAGTCCTCATCAAAATTCATTAGTGTTTAGCACAAATTTCTCTTATTTTGCAGATTTTAATGCAATTTTGCCTGATATAAGCAAGAAATTTCCTGTAATATAATGAATTTTGTATGCTGTTTTCAATAATATATGTATTTTTATACACACTTTGCCCCAGTGTAAGCTTTTTGTACACATCTGTTGGCTGGAGAACTGCACTGCAAAACTTAGAGAAGTGCAGGTGTCAAAGGATGACTGTGTTTCAGTTTGTGCATTGTTTCAGAAAGTCTGGATTAGGGCAGGTCACCTTTAAATGAACAGTGAGTCAAATCTCCCAGCCCTACCTACTAGGTGGCCTTGGGCCTGTCAGTCTCTTTCAGCCTCACCTTACTGCACAGGGCTTTTGTGAGCAGCCAAGGGAGAATAACATTATATGCCATTTTGAGTTGTTTAGATGAAAGCTTGCATAAAAATGTAACAAAACTTGAAGTCAAAATAGGAGAGTACACAAAGAAGTGGCTCTAAATGCCTCAACCTCCAAGAGTTGTTGAATTACAACTCCCATAATCCCTGGCCATGGTAGAGCCAGTGTGGTGTAGTGGTTAAGAGCGGTAGTCTCTTAATCTGGGGAACCGGGTTCACGTCTCCGCTCCTCCACATGCAGCTGCTGGGTGACCTTGGGCTAGTCACACTTCTTTGAAGTCTCTCAGCCCCACTCACCTCACAGAGTGTTTGTTGTGGGGGAGGAAGGGAAAGGAGAATGTTAGCCGCTTTGAGACTCCTTAAAGGGAGTGAAAGGCGGGATATCAAATCCAAACTCCTCCTCTTCTTCTTCTAGAGTAATCCCTTCCTATTACCACAAACAAAATAAAATACAGAGAATCAGAAGGAAACAAATATTCGATAATGCCCAAAGCTTTTCTTGATTTGGTAAGGAAACATGGTGCTGAATGGTGCACTGTCCAGATGAAACCTGCTGACAGGAGTGCTCTGCTTACTTTTTGACACATTTGAAGGCAAATCTATCAAATCCATACAGCTGTCTACCAGCTCCATCTGGTACACAGGGTGAGACCTTACCTACCCATAGACTGTCTCGCCAGAGTGGTGCATGCTCTGGCTATCTCCCGCTTGGACTACTGCAATGCACTCTATGTGGGGCTCCGTTTGAAGGTGACCTGGAAGCTACAACTAATCAAGAATGCAGCAGCTAGACTGGTGACTGGAGGTGGCTGCCAGGACCATATAACACTGGTCCTGAAAGACCTACATTGGCTCCCAGTACGTTTCCGAGCACAATTTAAAGTGTTGGTGTTGACCTTTAAAGTAAGGTTGCCAGATTTTTTTCAATGAATCTGGGGACACTTTTCAACTTCCTACTAAATAGCTGGATTTTGTCAGGGGACTGATTTGTAAATCAGGGGACTATCCCTGGGAAACAGGGATGTCTAGTAACCTTACGTTAAAGCCCTAAATGGCCTTGGCCCAGTATACCTGAAGGAACTTCTCCACCCCCATCGTTCACTGAGGTCCTCCTCAGAGGGCCTTCTTGCAGTTCCCTCACTGTGAGAAGTGAGGTTACAGGGAACCAGGCAGAGGGCCTTTTCGGTAGTGGCGTCTGCCCTGTGGAACGCCCTCCCATCAGATGTCAGGGAAATAAAAAACTATCTGACTTTTAGAAGACATCTGAAGGCAACCCTGTTCAGGGAAGTTTTAAATGCTTAATGTTTTAGTGTGTTTTTAATATTCTTTTGGGAGCCACCCAGAGTGGCTGGGGAAACCCAGCCAGATGGGCGGGGTATAAATACTAAATTCTTCCTCTTCTTCTTCTTTTTCTTGTTCTTCTTCTTTTAAAACAATATGAGAATCAAAACATAGTCATCCTTTGAAATGTGCACTTACCTGAATTTTGCAATGCAACTCTCCAAGATGAAAAACTGAAGAGGTGTCCTGGGCAGGCCACAATTTATCCCCCTCCCCCCGAGGTGGACCTGAGCATGCCCATTGGCTGGCCAGGACTGCCCCCTGGGAAATCCCCACATCCACACCTGGCTGCTATTGGCCAATCTGCAGGTAGGCCTGCAATGCTCCCCAGCCAGATCATGAATGTGGCTGTGGTCAGGCTGCAATGTCACCTTACCATTAAAGGTAAGTGGATCTCTCCAACCAAACAATGTTTACAAAACTGCACGTATTAAGTCAAAGTGTGCATAAAAATGAAAATATTGGTGAAAATAAAATACAAAAAAGCATCAAATCAGGGGAAATCGGTTGCAAAATGTTAAGGCAAAACTGCATACAAAAATGTGTTTTATTAGGAGAAATTGGCATGAAAGCTGAGTTCCTAAAACTGAAGCTTTTCTGTTTTACTGTGCCTCAGAGTTTTATACCACAGTCTATGCCTATCCATCCATACTTAGGTACTTGCTTGCAGTGGCGTAGCGTGGGGGGTGCCAGGGGTGCCGGCCGCACCGGGCGCAACATCTGGGGGGGCGCGAGTCCAGAGGGAAGGGACAAGTTCCTTCCTCCGCCGGGCTCCCCGCCGCCACCGCCAGCCTTGCGCCCTAGCGCGTACGCGCCCCCCGCCGCCGCTGCGGCTGCGCTCCACTCACTGCTCGCAGGAGGAGCAGCCGCTGCTGCAGCGCCGACGCCGCCACCGACGCCTGGCCGGCACGGGCAGCCTCCGCACCCCGACGCCGACGCCATCCCCTCGGCCCAGCCACAGGCGGCGGCTGCTTCTGCCAACTGGGAGGGTGGAGAGCTCCGAGGGGCCTCGCCGCGCCCTGCGCTCCCCAAAACCCTCCGAGAGGAAGCCGGCGGGCGGGCGAGGGTCTCCCGGCAGAAGGGGGCGCCGCTGGCTCCGGCTCTCAGCGCAAGTCTCAGCCGCGGGGGGTGGGTGGGCGAGGATGGAGCACGGCTGGAAGCCCCCGGACCCGGCCGGGAGGAGGAGAGGCGCTCGCCAAGCCCGGATCTGGAGCTCCACCTACAGCCCAAGGAGAGGAGGGGGCGGGGAGGCGCCCGAGGGGAGGGGGCTTCGGCTGCCTCGGCCGCGGGGGCTCTGCAAATAATAAATTTAATAAATTCCTGCTGAGCCTTTGGGGGGGGTCCTTGGCTCCTTCGCTTGCCCCCAGCCCCAGTGGCGTAGCGTGGGGGGTGCAGGGGGGCCGGGTGCAACATCTGGGGGCGCTCGCTCGCACTCGAGTGCTAAAATCCACAGGTTAGGGGGCGCAAATTACTTGCCTTGCCCCGGGTGCTGACAACCCACGCTACGCCACTGCTTGCTTGTGTATCTACTTCTGGAAGCCTGATTGCTTTTGGGATTTGCCAGAGGACAGCTAGGATGGTTGCTGTTGTTTTTTAATGATTTATTAAGTATCCAGTTAGAGTGGTGGTAGTGCTTGCTATCCAGTTTGGTGATTGCTGAATGTTTTAGGTAACTGGGGTTGAACACAAGTGAAGGTTAGTAAGAAATGCCGTTTTTCAACACCCACTCAGCCTGCAAGCTCCGTAGTGAGCTCCCCACAACCGCAATGGCATATATTCTGTGAATTGCTCCTTCTTTGGTTAAACTCAGAGATTGTGATGGAATGTAAGGGAGGAAGTGAGCTTTGGAGCATGTCAGGCTCAAGTCATTTAGCATGTTCGTCTCTATTTCTCTGTAACAGCTGAACCAGGGGAGGCCATGAATGCCCTAAACCTAAAGCGGTGTCAGGATGCAGTCATGGGCTGGATGAGACCTGATAAATTGACTGTATTCTGACAAGAGGGTGAGTCTAGGGATGCGTGGCTCCAAGATTTCTGAACTGGCTTGGGCATCCGCCCAGGATGTGGTTGCGCTCCCTCTGAAGGAGTATCTTTTGGTGGTGTTCTTACATCCATCACTGTCACTAGTGGCTAGGAATGCCCATTACCAATTTTTGTTAGGGAGGGAACCATTCCTGGACAGGAATAGCCTTCCTGCAGTAGCCTATGAACTGGTGACCTGAGAATTAGGCTACTGTAACGTGCTATATGTGGGCCCACCCTTCCGCCTGGTTCAGAAGCTGCAGCTAGTGCAGAAAGCAGTTGCTAGGGTGCTTTGTGGGACATCCAGGTTTACGCATATATTGCTGCAGTGTTGATAGATCTGCTAGTTCAGTTTTGTTGATGACATTGAAAGTCCCAAACAACTTGGGAGCAGGCTACCTGTACCAGTACAGACCAAGCCAGCAGATGGTCACTTGGTGACATATGGAAGTGGACCTTCTCAGTGATAGCAACTCCTCACTGAAATGTCCACCCTTGGGTAATTCCTGAGGCACAAACAATAAAAGCATTTAAGCACCTCTTAAAGACTTGCATGCTCACCTAACCTTTCCCGGACTCTGACCAGTGCTTTTTAACCCTGTAGGGACGTAGGGGTACGCATACCCCTAAACATTTTGTGAAGCTTTGTACTTTTGTCTATTTACTGTATTTATTTTTCCTCATTTGAACTATAAAATGGTGATTTTCTTGAGTCAAAATGAGAGTACCCCTAAACATTTTTTCGGGGGAAAAAGCACTGACTCTGATTCTTAATTTTTAATTCTCTGTTTCTGTGTACTGCCCAGTTTTATCTGTTTTGTTCTGTTTTGAACTAGTTTTTATGTAAGCCACTTAGATATATTTTTTATTATATTGGGTGACATAAATTTTTACATATAAATAAATGTTATAGAAATGAGACTAGTAAGGTTCTATATCGGAAAACAGGGTCGTTGTGGAGGAAAGGTAATGTTTTTATACTTTAAAGAGGACCCTTTCTGTGCCAGCTTGCCATTCAAGGAATCTCTTTGTCTCTGTCCTGGAACTTATGTATATGGCAGAGGATTCTGGGAAGCATTCTAAATTGTCCAGTTGGTTCAAAGGAGTTTCTTTCCAGGCTTGTTGGGCCTTGTCCCACTGCAAGCCACACCCAAGTTTCTACCACGGGTGAAAACTGTATGGGGAAACTTCCTGTTTCACATTATCTTTCAGGGAAGCGTGTCCACGTCCATTACCGATCTTCTCCGTGAAGACACCTGATAACATTGACTGAGGAACCTCAGTGTTTGCTGGAAATAACTTGGAAAGCAGTGCTGAAGGGGCACAGAATAAATGTTTGGCTACTTTAACATGCCAACGAAAAGAAAATATGCATTTGTGTGACCACCAGATGGTGTCATTGCTTCAAAGATGGAATGCAGTCTTGTTTTGGTAGCGCTAGAGAGCTGTAGTCAATTGTTTTTAAAGTACTTTTTAAAGTAGATGCTTTTATGCTTTTTCGTTGCTTAAAAAAAACAACAACCCACAAATCTTGACATTGCTAAGTTCAATGAATCAAACCCAACTCTGTCTAATTTGTCCAGCTCCACCCTGGCTGGAGCAAATGCAAATAAACGAAGTTGCTTCAGAAGACTGAAAACAGTGTAGTTATTGTTTGGTTTGGCTCTGTTTGCCAATAAACATCAAAACATAGTTTGGAGCATGGAGTACTACTGTCATAGAGAACTTTTGTTCCATGTTTTTTCTGGTAGGCTTCCAGATCTAAGCCATGTTGGCATTTGAACGTAGGCAGACAGAAGCATTTCATTCAGTTCTCATTGGCCCAAGAGGCAGCACAGTGTGTTCAGTTCTGATCTGACAGCCGATCACATCAACTGTCAAAGTGTTACTTCCCGTCATGGAGAGTCATGATCGAGAAGCTTAAGATAAATCTGTAAAGCTTGGCAAAGACAAAAGATGTAAATGAGTGGTTGTTTTTCTGTGTCATACAATAGAAGCAAAAGGGAGACAAGCTTGCCTCTGAATCTGAGCGACAAATTTTTGCATGGACATGAATCGGAGTGTGTTCACACATTGCAAATTGGCAAGAGGCAGATTTGTGAGTGAAGTTGGGCTTTTAATTAATAACATTTGCATCCCATGCTTCCTTCAGGGGTTGCTCACATGGGGCTTCTACCATGTTATCCCCCCAATAACCCTGTGTGGTAGGTCTCCTAATTAAAGATCTGGCACAACTATAGTATCAAAATGACTTTTAACTTCATGTTGCCTTGTAGAAACTTGTTCATCTCCCTGTAGCCAGGAAATGTATGTCTGAAAGAGAAACTCAGGCATGCCATCTCCTCACAGAGGAGTTGTACAAATTCACTTTTTGTGCATGACCACATTTTGTAGAGATCTCTTGTTCATCTGCTTTTCACCACGTGTTAAAATTTATGAAGCCACCACTAGGGTCACTGCTTTTAACAACAGCAATAAAATAGAATTAAAATAACAAAAACCCTCGAGGATGTTTAATTGCCATTTTGTGCACTATGCAAATAAATTAAAATTCAAACAAAAATAAATAAAAAGGGGGAGTTAATATAGAAAAGGAGGACATGGTTTAAGGCATCTTGGCCACATAAATGGGACAAATGAATGTATTGGACTGTCGGCTACGATGTAAAAGTGTCAAGAAAAACTGACCAAATGCTCTCATATTTCTGTTCTTTGTACTCAGGTTGACCCATTGCCAGCTCAAAGAAGGAAAGGGCATGCAAATCATTCATCTATTGTTGTATGGAAGGTGATGGCTTCTCCATACAGTGGTGAAGCACACCATGCAGCCGGCTGACCCTCATGACACATGACCCATAGTTGCTGGAGTCACTGCTTGAACAATTGGGCCCATCTGTCTCTCAGGGATTCTGAGTATTCATTGTATATTCCTGACAGTCTGATCCTATGACTCAGTGTTCTGCATCTGAAGTACACAGGATCTGATTTAAATATTCCTCTGCTGGTGCTGTGTGCAACAGGTGCTGAAACACTAGGGACTGAATCAGACCTCTGCTTGAGCACTTGCATCGCAGCTGTTATGAGCATTCATGGATGCTTCTGGGCTGGCATTTTCACTCCAAGTGGCATCTAAGATCTGGTGTAAGATGTAAGCATTGTTGAGTTGTTTGGAGACATTGACCATGAACCTTCCAAATTCATGGAAGTGAGGAATTGTCCTGAAAATCCAACACAAATGAGTGAATTACAGAATGGAAACTAAAACAGAATGGACTGGCTATACCAGAAATTTGTAGAATACAGTACAAATATATCCAGATATACAATCTTTGGGATGCGGGTGGTGCTGTGGGTTAAACCACAGAGCCTAGGACTTGCCGATCAGAAGGTCGGCGGTTTAAATCCCCACGACGGGGTGAGCTCCCGTTGCTCGGTCCCTGCCCCTGCCCACCTAGCAGTTCGAAAGCATGTCAAAGTGCAAGTAGATAAATAGGTACTGCTCCAGTGGGAAGGTAAACGGCGTTTCCGTGTGCTGCTCTGGTTCGCCAGAAGTGGCTTAGTCATGCTGGCCACATGACCCGGAAGCTGTACGCCGGCTCCCTCGGCCAGTAAAGCGAGATGAGCGCCGCAACCCCAGAGTCGGTCACGACTGGACCTAATGGTCAGGGGTCCCTTTACCTTTATACAATTTTTAGAAAAGTCAGAATATGTTACACCAGCAGTAGGGAACCTATGGTCTTCCAGATGATGTTGGGCTCCCATATCCATGAACCCCAGCCAGCATGAGTCATTAAGAATTTGGGTTTATTTAGATTTCCTAGAAATAATTTATTCTTATTACTGCTTGGGTGGAATATCCCATTGTAATGAACTGGAAAAGAGGAAGAGATTTCAATATCTAAAATGGGGTGGATTGGGGGTGTTCAGCAAATAAATTATGGATTCTATGGCTTTTCCCATTAGCTTTTTCATCCTAGTAGGGGTATTCCTGGACATGGGTGGCACTGTGGGTTAAACCACTGTGCTGCTTGGGCTTGCCAATCGAAAGGTTGGCGGTTCAAATCCCCGCGATGCGGTGAGCTCCCATTGCTTGGTCCCAGCTCCTGCTCACCTAGCAGTTCAAAAGCATGCTGGTGCAAGTAGATAAATAGGTACCACTCTGGCGGTAGGGTAAACGACATTTCCGTGCGCTGCTCTGGTTTTGTCAGAAGCGGCTTAGTCATGCTGGCCACATGACCCGGAAAAACTGTCTGCGGAAGCAGACAAACACCGGCTTCCTCAGCTTGTAAAGCGAGATGAGCGCCACAACCCCAGAGTCATTCGCGACTGGACTTAATTGTCAGGGGTTCCTTTACCTTTAAGAGAAGAACAATTTCTGTATTATATCGCCATTGAAATCAGATTGCCCATTAAGAGATGATACAAGTAAAACTTAGACAACACCATAAAAGGTGGTGCCAAATAAGGCTTTTATTTTGCTGCGCTCTCTTTTGGTGTATTTCTTGAGATTGTCTTGGTTTTGACACACCAGGAAGTCTATTAATAGGCTAGATCTGCTTCTTGTTGGCTTGTAACTCTGGTTTCTAAAGACCTATGCATTTTGATTTGAACCATTGAACTTTGGATATAAGTTGGCTTGTGACATGTGATAAACCACTGAGATGTTATGAAAGAAGGAAAATATTCCGCCTGACTGCTTCGTAAAAAACAAAACAAAAGCAAAACAAAACCCACATGCTTTTAATGCTGCTGCTGATAGAACCTACAAGGTATAAACTGATTCAGTCACAGCTACAGGGCATAAACAGGATTAAATGTAAAGAGTATCAACAGTTTAAAAGGACAAACACAAAAATGATTTTTGGATACCATATAATCATCCCAGTCTAAAGACAAAGCTGATGTAAGCTGACAATATGATGTTCCATCTATTGAACTCGGTGTCTTTGGAGCCTTGTCTAAGGATGAACCTATGCATCTTTCAGAAGCAAATATTAACATTTTAACCTGGGCACGATGGAGTGGCATTGGGGTGAGAAGAGTTAAGACAGCTGTAGGTGAGGAATTAATGTGTTTTGGTTGGTTTTCTGTTGTATGGGGCACTTTTACGGATTATTTTTAATCTGTTCCTCCCTGATCTAAGAATTAAAATCAGTGCGCTATATGAGCATCCAACATTTGTTGAATTGTTATTCAACAGCAGGACAAGGGGGTGAGAAAGTGGCCAGCTAGTCCATAATCTTGGCGCAGCTCCTATTCTCAACTTTGTGCGAGACACACCAAAGGGAGTTTTATTTCTTTGGTTAAAAGCATTTTTACCCCGCTCTTCAACCAAAAAGGGCCCCAGACCTGCTTACATAAGATCAGTAACAAAGACGGCAGTCCCTGTCTTCCTGCTTAAAATCTAAATGACATGGCAGAAAAGGACAAGAGGAAGAGGAGGGAAAAGGAAAACAAATAGACTCAGGCACCAGCTCTTAAAGGTTCATGTTTCTTATAATGACCAGCTTGAATGGAAACAGTTCAAGGAGACTGGGAGCCTAACAGTGTTGGGCTGTCAGCAGAGCATGTGGGGTAGTCCTACTTCCCAACCCTTTGTCTGCTGCAACCTGAGAGAATGGGCTGCTGCCAGGCAACAGCTCAGGGACCGGGAAAGCCAAGTGGTCAATCAGCAAAAAGTGTGTTGACATCTGGGGCACTTGGGCAATCCTAAGATCATGTGAGGACAGGCTGGTCTCTGTCAGGGAGTTGCCTCCGCTGCAATGTGTTGCTGTTTCCATAAGTCACAGCACTTAATGCTTGGATTCCTGTGTCTTCCTAGCCCAAAAGCTGAGGGTGCTGATGTCATCGACAAGTTATCTCCAGAACGTGGCCTGACCGCACTTGCGAACATCAGCATTATCCTGTCCGACTGAATGCTCCAGAGCCATCAGGGGCTCTGCTTCTACCCATCCGCTTCCAGTTCAGGAGTACCTGGTATTTAGCAACGGTCCCTCCCCTAATTTGGCTGCATCTGACCCTCACCAAGTAGATAGCAGCAGGGCAATGGGGAACCTAACTCCCAATTCAACCCTCTTGTCATGTCTGTATCCCTGATGGAGAAGCTGGACTCAACCTCCTCCTCCTCTTGAACTGTCATCCTCAGGCACCCCATTGACACACACACAGCTGCTCCTATTGGCTCAGCATGCCCAGGAGGGGTAGGTGAACCCGGCAACACAGGTGAGGAAGGCCCCCTCAAGGGAACTGCTGCCTATTTCACAGCTGTATCATCCGGGTGGCCCACAACCACACCAGCCGATGAACAGACACGGGTTCTTGCTTCCCTGGTGGCATGCACATTGTGGAGATATCTGTGCTGTGAGAACAGGTGGAAGACATACCTGCAGGTTAGGTAGATTCAGCTGTTGGGAAGTTCAGCAGTTCAACAGAGACCCCTGACTAGGTAGGGTGGGGAAGGAGAGAAGAAAAAAAGCCCACTTTGGATAGAGAGCCCAGCTACACACAGAGAGAGAAAAGAAAAGGCCCCAACTGAAGAGCAGATCACTTGAGGAAGGAAGCAAGGAAGCTCACCAGGATATATAAAAGAAAGAACTTCTTCAGACAGCACATGGTTAAACTTTGGAACTCACTCCCACAGGAGGCAGTGATGGCTTTAAAAGAGGACTGGACATATTAATGGTGGGCAACTGATGGCTACTAGCCATGGTGGCTATGATCCGCCTCGACAGGTGGAGGCAGACGTGCTTCCAAATGCCAGTTGCTGGAGACCACAGGAAGAAAGAATACTTGTGTGCTCAGAACCTCATTGAAGGTTTCCCACAGGCATCTGATTGGCTGCAGTGAGAACAGAGTGCTAGACTAGATGGGCCATTGGTCTAATCCAGCAGGATCTTCTTAGCAGGGACCCTGATTTGGGCGTGGGGGACTAGAGCATGCAAGCTGCATCACTGCCATTCTCTGTCATCTTCTTGGATTCAGTCTTTTGTCTCCCGTTTGGCCATTCAGGCTTCATATTACATTCTCTGAGAAGAACAATTCCCCCACCCCCACCCCCAGGCAAGCCAGCCTTCAGAGTACAGTGGTATCTTGGGTTAAGTACTTAATTCGTTCCAGAGGTCCGTTCTTAACCTGAAATTCTTCTTAACCTGAAGCACCACTTTCGCTAATGGGGCCTCCCGCTGCTGCTGTGCTGCCGGAGCACGATTTCTGTTTTCATCCTGAAGCAAAGTTCTTAACCCAAGGTACTATTTCTGGGTTAGCGGAGTCTGTTACCTGAAGCGTATGTAACCTGAGGTACCACCGTACACACAAGCCTGTCTAGTGGGACACTTCTGCTGACAGCAGTTATGCAGCAGAAACCAGGCCAGCACCCTCCATGGAGGTCTGACTCCATTTCTGCCATTGTATGATGGTGTCTCTGGGCTGCTTTCTCACTGTAGCTATTTAGTGGGTGGGATTCAATTGCATACTAGCAAATTCACGCTTTCTCCCCTTCAGTGGGTGAAAATTTTGCCCCAGGGATCTGTGGATGCACCCTATTTGGTTTATATGTACCAAAGAAGAAGAAAGAGACAATCAATGGTAGATGTGTTGCACCCATCTTTTATGTGTGTGTAGGGCTGTAGCTCTGTGGTACAGCATCTGTTTCACATCTATAAGATCTCAGGTTCAGACCTGGCAGGTAGAGCTGGGAAATACTCGTCTGAAATATGATAGAATATGCAAAGCATGGATGTTTTTCTCTAATGCTGCAATATTATTGTGTAATAATCATTTGAATAATATGTAATAAGAATAATATGTTCCATATGTTGTTAACATAACAATTGGTGAAAAGTAAAAAAAGAGAAAAATAAGAAGACATGACAGGGAGCTGCACCACAAGAACTCATTTGCTGTTCTCATTTATTTCATTGATGCTCACGCAGGAGAATTTCCCAGCTGATGCTGCTCAGTATCAACAAATATAAACTCAGCGATACAGTTGGCTGTCATGATGTGAACTGTATTGGTTGATATGATAAGGAACCCCCCTTACACCAGCATTTCGACTAGATTGCTTTCTTTAACGCCGTAATGAGCCCACAAAATGTTAGTTAATTGCCACTCCATTCTCTTTAACTAGATAGCCCTTCTGACACAAGAGCACATCATGTGTCGACTCTCTCCTTACTTCTTCCCCATGTCCCTCTCTTCCTCCATGTGACCAGCTCTGTTGCAACATTTTTGGTGCAATCATGCCGAGATTCATTTTCACGTTTATATTAGAAAACCCAAATCTTTGGAATTAAAACCTCTTAATATTGATTTTCCAATACCAGGTGTAAATTACACTCTGCGTGACAGCCTCCAACAAAGCTTCAGGTGCTAAGATGGCTGCTGTAAGGACGATGTTCAAGACCCACCAGACAATGGAGAAAATACTTTAAAATAATGTAAAATATACTCTTGGGTGGTCGACTAGAAACTTTAACAAACTATTTAATACCACAAGAAAAAGAAATTGTTCCGGGGCCAGAGGCGGGAGTTGAAAAAACATCCTAAGAAAAAAGAATGATTATTACTTCTTTCAACTTATAGTGCATGAGTAATATTTGGAGATTTTGGGAGCAAATGTAATTATTCATGGTGATAACAAGGTCCTCTTAATTATAAGCTTCCCAAAATGTAACATAGTGTTTGCTACTTCAATCACAGTCTATTCCCATTAAAATTGAATACCAGAAGATCATCTTGATTAAGAGAGGACCAAATTATATTCCTATTTCCTTCAAAGCCCAACACCACATTATATTCCCATATGAATCATGCAGACTAAAAGGTGCCATCATAAGACATGCAGAGTGTTTTTGTTTTATTGATCCAAGATATAAATTAGGAAAACCGATTTGTATTGGGCCACACATTTTTGGGTGTAGTGATATGCAGCGTTCAAAACTTCCATTGTTCTAGGCGTGTTTTGCGACAGGGAATTTCATAAACGGGAGCAGTTTCTGAGCTCTGGGTGCAGTACTGCGCCTAAGATTTCAGATCAAAATTGCCACTGTTACTTAGAAGTAAATCCCAACCAAGTTCAATGGGACTTCCTCCCAAGAAAAACGTGCATGGATTGGGGACCTGAAAACTTTATTTTATTTTATTCATGCTTTGTTTAGATTTTAGTTGTTTAATGTACTTTTAATGTGTGATGTGCTTTTAATTTGAAATATACTAGTTATGATGGTTTAAGTAGTGCATGTTAAAGTGTTATCTACCCTAGACTCTCACAGTGATGCTTAAAATCAAAACGAATTTTGGAGTGAGATCATTGAAAGACCCTTAAGTTTGCAAACTGGACACTCAAGGTGGGTGTCTCTGTCATCAGCTGTATAGGCCTCTAATACGTGTTAATTGTGGTGCCAAAATGATATGTTTATATGAAGGAAAGGGAGGACCTTTTTCTGCCTCCCCATTTCCAGCCACCCAGGGACCCTCTTAAGACTATTAGGGGGAGCGGGCAGGGGAAACGGCTTTCTGTTTTGAAGTCTTCAGATGGGGACTAGGCCATGTGAAAAATGAACACAAGATTTTAACAGCAGTTCATTCATTTTCAGCTTTGTATTCTTGTTAATAAAAAGTGTGCCTAGACATTCTGTTGTTTTGCCCATAACCTAGGTGCCATTTAGCTCCTAGTGTTCGTATCTCAGTTTCTAAAAATGGTGATATGCCTGTGTTGGATAGAACTTTTAGTAAAAAAAAAGAGACAGAAGTAGTAATCGTAGTAGTAGTAGTAGTAAAAAATAAATGCACCCCACCTTTTATTCTAAGAGGATATAGAAGTTGACTTGAAGGTATAATTGGCACCCGTCCCTTGGGAGGTATGAGGCATGGATTGTTGGTCTCCCTGATTACATATATAAATGGCATGTAAGCATACATGTTTTCCTATACAGTGGTACCTCGGGTTAAGAACTTAATTCATTCCGGAGGTCTGTACTTAATCTGAAACTGTTCTTAACCTGAGGTACCACTTTAACTAATGGGGCCTCCTGCTGCCGCCGCACCACCAGAGCACGATTTCTGTTCTCATCCTGAAGCAAAGTTCTTAACCCGAGGTAATATTTCTGGGTTAGCGGAGTCTGTAACCTGAAGCGTATGTAACCCGAGGTACCACTGTATAAAAAAGAAATAAAGATGAGGGGGGATATTTGGTCAATTGCATAAATTCTTTATTAAGATAACAAAAAGCAGAGACACAAGTCTGAGAGTTGAAGCACATATGCATTCCAACCATGGGGGTGGGGAAACTGTTACAGGACAGCGGGGGTCAAACTGAAATGAATTGTGACTAAAACACAGGTTTGGGCACACTCTTTAGGCAGCTACCCCATTCCCCACTGCTTGACTGTAAAAATCCAGTTAGGTAGCCTAACTCAACAGACCAGCCATATAACAATAGTTCTGCAAGATAGTCATTACTCATTCTAAGCAGACAAACCCTGGCTGGCATAATGTGGAGCAAGCTTTTATATAACTAGCACATTTATCACGGCCACAATTGCCACTTTATAAACAAAATGTGAACAAAGAAGCATGATGAGATGAAAAGAGAGGAAGAAATCAATTATAAGAGAAAATGTGATTTTTTTCCCCCAGAGCGAGGCCGTGGTCTTCCACACACACACACCCCTCAACCCGCCCAGAATAAAGCAACTGGCAATGGCATTTGATATGGATTGCAGATGGATCATGTGTCACCCATACAGCTGTACATATCTGGCACACAGGTGTTTGATTGTGTGCCTGCCAGCTGCCAAGCAGCAGCCAGAGAATTTGTGGCCAAGAGAAGGGTTGGGAGCAAACTCTTCACACTTCTCTAGGAAAAAAAGGTAAAACACTGAAAACTGCTCGATGTGTTCATGAACACGTGAAAGTTCGCTCTCAGGATTTTACTCAGGTCTGAAGTTGCTTTCATACGTAAGATGAAGATGACCACACAGACCTACCTTATTTTAGACTGGTGGGGTGGGGATGACACACAATTTATGAAATGATACAAAAGCACCCAGTACCGGGGGTGCTAACTTGAATAAAATATTGGGGAGGTCCAGGTAAACCTGTCCCACATAATCAAACACAAGACATGGCACACACACACCCTTTGAATTGCAATGTCCATCAACTTTGGGGCCCCCCAGCCCCCTCAAATATTATATTTGGGGTGTGTGTGTGTGTGTGTGAAGGGACCTTGATTCCTAGGAGTTGGCTCCTATATTCAGTACATAAAATTTAAATATACTGATGGTTAATACAATTTAATTGTAGATATCATCAATATACTTGGCAATGATGCAAAATTGTTTGAATTGGTTTGAGACTTTGCTCCAAAAAATACATAATATCTGTGGGTCCGGGGAAACATAGAGCATTGGTGTTGATGTGGCAGAGGCAAATGGTATCCATACTCAAAGTGCCCTCCTCATCTTTGTACATTCTCAAATCAGCAGTAGAATTTTGTGGAGCAGTTCTTGTTCTCTGTCAGACCTGGGTGAGTGATTAGGCCTCAGTAATAACTAGCAACCCACAGGCTCACTCACTACACTCTGTTTGGGCTGGTTTGGATACAGTGCATTTTGTCTGTTGACTAGTTTCATCCACAAATGCGCCTTTACAGCTCAGTGAACAACATAATGGAGGTTTTAAAAACTGATTATATGAGGAGCCTCATACAAAAAAGCTCTAAAACTGAATAGCATGACAGACTATCATAGGGTATCAGGTTAAACAAAAAAGGGACACATTTCACTTGTCTTTTGCATACAGCAAGATCTCCACCCTTTAAAAAAAGAGAAAAAGATGTTTAAGTGTCAAAATCAAGCTATATATTGAGGTAGTGAAGATAACTGTGAAACAGAATATGCATTAAATAAGCTTAAGTGCATTTCAGTGAAACCAGAACCACATAATTCAACTGATTATGATCAGCATACCTTCCCAAAATGTAGCTGTCACCGTCGCCTACCACTATTAGATATGAATGTTAATATTTTGGTAATGAGATTAGTGTACAAGTCACAGGAAAGCAAGCCTGAACCTTCTGTCTTTTCATTTGTTATTAATTTCTGACCAGCTCAAGAGGGTCATTTGTTCACATTGACAAGTGCAGCTTCAACAGGTCTTCCCTGGGAGGCTCCTCTCACGCTCCAAGTGAGTTAGAAGAGCCAGAGACAGGGCCTTTTGAGCACAGATTTGTGGGCCGCAGTTTGATTCTTGGCATCTGTGTCTGGATGGCAATTTACAACAATGAACATCCATCGGCTGCCAAATCTCCACACAGCATTCAGGGCTAGATCCAGCTCTAACTAAATGGGAATGAGGTGGAGCTTCCATTTTGGAAAGAGTTGCAGGAGGGAGTTAGTGGAACTTGGCAGAGAGGAACTCATATTTATGGCACCCACTCTCTGGCACTTGAGCCATTCTTGTCCCCACAGTTTCAGCCATACCTCTCAACCTCCAGGATCTAAAATGCAGATAAATGGACATCTGATAGAGGAACAGCTCATGGATGGAAAATCCAACCGCTCAGAAACTCTCTGGGAGCAGGTGGAATGTTGCAAATATAAGGGGCAGCTTTTTTTAAAAAAGCAAGGTGAACTTCACAATGAGAAGCACTTAAGATATCTTCAATGGAGCAGGCATTCATCATAGGGCATGAATTAAATGTGCACAATGTATTGTTCATGCTAGGCTTTTGGAAAGTCTAGACATAAAACTAGGCATATTAAGCGTACCATGTTCTAATTGTATGCCCCCCCCTTTCAAGGGTGTTAGTGTAGATTTATTATTGTTCTTGACTGAAATTTGTATTGTAAACTGCCCTGAGATAGGTATATTGTATGTTGGGTAGTATAAAAATGCCCAAGCAAATGACTATATCTACAAGTGGGCAATGCATATTGCGGGGGCAATTGAGTTATGCTATCTATACACAGGCCATAATTCCTTGGGTCTAGGATTGGCCTGGTTGGGGAATTGGAACAAGGCATATGGGGGTGTTACTGCCATGTAGATAGGTGACAGGATAAAAGACAGAGTACCCCTGATTTGGGAATATGCTACAGCACTCAGTTGAATATGCTGCAGCCCAGGGGTGATTAACCTGTAATCTTCCAGATGTTGGTGCGTGACAACTCTAGTCATTGCTCCCTGTTGGCCATGCTTGCTGGGGGTGATGGAAGTTGGAGGCCAACAACATCTCAAGGGCCATGTGTTCTCCTTCCATAGATAATCCCTTCCTAGAGTGGTTTAACACTTGGTCCATCTTCCCCCGGAGCTCTGGGAATTGTAGCTGAGTGAGAGGAATAGGAGTCTCCTAACAACTCTCAGCAGTCTTAACAAACTACAGTTTCAAGGATTCTTTGGAGGGAAGCTAAGACTGTTTAAAGTGGTATGATGCTGCTTTAAATGTACTGTGCAGCTGGGGCCTAAATAAGTAAACTTCCTTTTTAAATGGATCATTAGAAAATCCATGGAATGATGGAACAGGAAGTAATCAAAAGGTCATCTTGTACAACTTCCCCCTCCGGTGAACCTTACAATGTAGAATGAAGTATGCCACAAGTGAAGAATAATTGTTGTTGTTGTTTAATCATTTAGTCATGTCCGACTCTTTGTGACCCCATGGACCAGAGCACGCCAGGCACTCCTGTCCTCCACTGCCTCCCGCAGTCTGGTCAAACTCATGCTGGTAGCTTCGAGAACCCTATCCAACCATCTCGTCCTCTGTCGTCACCTTCTCCTTGTGCCCTCCATCTTTCCCAACATCAGGGTCTTTTCCAGGGAGTCTTCTCTTCTCATGAGGTGGCCAAAGTATTGGAGCCTCAGCTTCACGATCTGTCCTTCCAGTGAGCACTCAGGGCTGATTTCCTGAATAATTAGGTAAAGGTAAAGGGGCCCCAGACCATTAGGTCTAGTCGTGACCGACTCTGGGGTTGCAGTGCTCATCTCGCTTTATTGGCCAAGGGAGCCGGTGTACAGCTTCTGGGTCATGTGGCCAGCATGACTAAGCCACTTCTGGCGAACCAGAGCAGCGCACGGAAACGCCGTTTACCTTCCCGCTGGAGTGGTACCTATTTATCTACTTGCACTTTGATGTGCTTTCGAACTGCTAGGTTGGCAGGAGCAAGGACTGAGCAATGGGAGCTCACCCCGTCATGGGGATTCATAGAATCATAGAGTTGGAAGAGACCACAAGGGCCATCGAGTCCAACCCCCTGCCAAGCAGGAAACCACTGACCTTCTGATTGGCAAGCCCTAGGCTCTGTGGTTTAACCCACAGCGCCACCCGCGTCCCTAGGTAAAGGTAAAGGGACCCCTGACCATTAGGTCTAGTCATGACCGACTTTGGGGTTGCGGCGCTCATCACACTGCAGTAAATACATGTACAGTGCAAACCTTTACATTTCTAAGAAGCGAGACCTCTTGTTTTCAGTGGAGCTCACTCCCAGGTAAGTGTGTTTATGGCTGCAGCCTTAGACACACACTTTTCTGCCACTGCCCCATATTGCTAGCTAAGATGTTGGTTCCAAATATGGCGGTCAGTCAGACCCTCTATCTAGTCCTCTCATTTGCATGCCACCCAGCATCCTGTCGGTAGCTCCTTGTGCTTTTAAAGCTGCAATTGCATTAAAGCCTACCCCATGTCACTGTTACTTTGCTTCCTTCCATCCTTCACATCGCTGTGTGTCATCCTTGGCCTACAAAACTTGACACACCTCACAGGAACCAAATATAGCAAGGCTCAAGAACATTCTTTGCATAATGTACATATGTGTTTAATTTATTTTTATCTAAATTCTCCCTAGGCATATGGAAAAGAATGAGTGATAACACTGCCTGGTGTGGTCAGGCATTATGTGTTCCGCGCATAGCTCCAATAATGAAGCTCTGTTCTGACGTTTGCATATGAGTCAGTGACCAGGCTTGGTTTCCAAGCAGCATGAAACATATAGCTTGATGCCGCTTGAGTCTCTTGCCCATGCACATGATGCGTCAAAGGGATTGTTCAGACACTCACTTTTATGTGATTTTCACATAAAAGTTCCGGAAAGGTTGCTGCTTGAGTGTTTGGGGCCATGGCTGCTATCTCATAATATGAAATGTCAAACAATTATGTTATATACACAGCGAACCCTTTCAAAAGAACACCCACCCTGTTTTGATAATTATCCATTCTCAAGGACTGGTTCTGTGTGGTTTTCAGGAGAGAAAAGCAAAGGTGATGGAGAAAAAGACAAGCATCTTCACCTCTCGGGAGAAGTGGCACTATCCTATGATAAAATGCCATAAACGTATGCACTGATTTTATATTTCCCAGTGACATTTCTGATTTGTTTTCTTGGATTTTAATTTAGTTTAGGTTGTCAGCTCACACAGAGCTATGGGCTGCCTTTGGTGAAATGATGTCAACCACTGGCTCACAGGGAAAGATTTGTTAGTTATAAATACTGTATATTCATAGAGATTAATAGAGGAACAGACAGCATGAAGCACAGCTAGATAATAAAAGCAGAGTCATGATGTCCTTTCTCCACAGGACAACAGACCCAGAGTAGCTAAGGTTTGCTACATGGGGAACTATTATTCTTACATATTTGCTTCCACAGGGATTTTAGCCCAAGCCACCCATCTACTAGTTGAAAGGAAAACCCTTTTCAGGTGTCTTCCGTTCTCTGCTTATTCAGTCTTCTTGCTAAAGAACAATTAAATTACATTTTGGGGCATTCACGCTGTGGAGAAAGATTAAAATAAATCAACACATTCCAGGTCATTGTCTTGCTGAGTTCACAGCTTGTACACTAGAGTTCTGCTTGGACAGGTTATAATTTTTGGGTAGTTCTAGATAATTGAAATTCCATGTTAGATTTTGGAGCCCGCGCTTAACTGACAATGAAAGTGATTCAGAATTCTGTTGGAATAATAGCCAGCCTATTCTGCTTTACTTGAATAAATATTTATCATGCAAAGCTCGACCAATTCTCTAGATGGAAAAAAGAAGTCTGATTTTCATTAGCACTTGAGTTTTCTGAAACTGCAACTACCACCCATAAAAAAAGGACCAGGTTTGGGTTAAAATGCAAAAATATGATTTAACCAACCACAGCTCTCTCTCTCTCTCTCTCTATATATATATATATGTAGGTTTTGGTGTCTTCGGGTGTCTTCCCGTGTAAGAGTTGGGGTGTCTAGGCGACGTTTCGACGAGGTCTCACTCGTCATCTTCAGGCTGGTGCTTTCGGCTTCTTGTTACTAGAACAGAGCTCTGTTCTAGTAACAAGAAGCCGAAAGCACCAGCCTGAAGATGACGAGTGAGACCTCGTCGAAACGTCGCCTAGACACCCCAACTCTTACACGGGAAGACACCCGAAGACACCAAAACCTACATTCCTGTACCCGTGAAAATCTACGAAAGCATATATATATATATATATATATATATATATATATATATATATATATATATCATTGGGGGGGGTGCATGGACAAAAGCTTACACCATTGTTTATGAAGAGCACACCCATATTTCACCACATGGGCAGTAGATTGACCGGTCTCAACAACATTCACACACAACTCTTGTTGCTAAATGAAATGAAAAATAAATGTGAGAGTGGGGATGGGAAAAAAACCAGTTTCTTTTCCTGCTATCAGCTTCAGTGCAGTATTATTATTATTATTAGGCTTTAGCTCACACCATTCCAAGTTGAACCACTGGAAAAAATTTAACAGAGTTGCCACTTTATATATTGGCAGCTGAACCAATAGGATGCACACAGGTCTGCTACTCCTGGCTTTCAGACATCCATAGACCCAATACTTCTTAACCAAGTGATTTCTCTTTCTAAAAGAAAAAGAGGAAAACAGACATCACACATTGCTTATGACCATATTTTTGGACTTATTTTTGGAACGCGATGAAGGGCACATGCTCAAAGTGAGATGATTCAAAATTTAGCTTTAATGTTAAGCCAATGTGGTCCTGTGCACACTTTGGAGCGAGTCTCATTGAGCTGAATAAGACTTGCTTCCAAGTAAGCGTACATATAGGATTGGACTTCAAGGTTACAATCCAGTTAGACCTAATGCAATTTCCTGCACTTGAGACAGACCCTGGGGCTTCCAGTTTAGAGGAATGCATCTCACTCTCTTATCACCAACTATCCTTACAGCAGGTGCAGGTAAGTATTCCTTTCCTTTCAGGCATCTAGAAGTTATTTGCAACACCAGTCTTCTGGACCCCAGTTACTTCACCTGGGTCTTCAGCTGGAGTTAGTGGTTCAGGGAGAAATTCCGTTCACACTTCAAGGCAGACCTACCTAATTTGCACTTTCTGCAACAGCATGTGAATCAAAGCACAGCCAACGCAGTTCTCCAGCCACACAAGTCAAGGGATGCAAAAAAATATGTACATTAGACAAAATTGCATAGAAAAATGTGTATATCAGGAGAAATAGGCAAACAGATCTTGTGATGTGGAGAACTAAACTTAAGATTGGCAAAATGGAGAAATGAAATTGATGGAGAAATGAAATTGATAGATCGGGAGGAATTCAGTGTTGTGCTATGTTTATCATTCTGTCAAGGCAAGCAGTTCAGCATGCCAGAAGCATTGATCTTCCCCCCTGCTCCACCTGTGCACTGTTCCAGAATTCTCCTGAACCCCCAAATCCAATTTTGAGGGGCGTTGGAGGAAGAAAGGTCAGGAAAGCCCCATTGTGCAAGCAATTATTTCAATGGGTCTTCTCTGAGTAAAACTTTGTTGATTACCATCCACAGTTTTTGTAACTGCCACTATTATTTTTCCCCTGCCCTGGCCCAATTCTCTTGAAGTGACCACATCTTCTCTACCCAAGACTTCTCTTGCCCAAGGGTATTCTAGAGCAATCTTCCCAAACCTCATGCCCTCCAGATGTTTTAGACTACAACTCTCATCAAGCCAGCC
This sequence comes from Podarcis bocagei, assembly GCF_964188305.1. Lineage (NCBI taxonomy): Eukaryota > Metazoa > Chordata > Lepidosauria > Squamata > Lacertidae > Podarcis > Podarcis bocagei. The sequence continues at coordinate 66,155,235 of NC_138127.1, read as the reverse complement.
AGCATCAGACTAATCTGCCAGGTTTGGCTGTGCTGGTGACTGCTGGGACTTACTATGAGTAAATGTGATTGTGACTGGATAATAACCAGTCAAGACACTGTAGGCCTCCAAATATAGCCTTCTAGCAATGGAGCAAAGATAATGTTTGGAAAACTAAATGCAAGCTCAGTTAGTCTACATAACTGGCAGGACTAATATACAGTACAAAGCTGCAGATTTAGGAAACTGGAGAATAGTGACCTGTCAAAGGCAGAAATATGTTTCCAGCCATTCCAGTCTTGTTACTCTTACAGAAGAGTAAGAGATAATTTTGCAGTGGGCAGTTATATTTTTGTGGTACAGCATTAAACAACACAAACCCCTGTGTGGTTCTCTTCTGACTGAAAGGCATGGTGGCCTATTAAGCCAATATAATGAGGGAGATTAACTAGCCATAAAAATACACAAGAAAAACCAACAAGAAGACTGCGTGTTAAAAAGGCTAATGCTCTTTATTTCTGTCATGATTTTGAGGATAACCCTGCCTCAAGGGACAACAATTTTATAATAAAACCAAAGTGTTTGGTTTATAGTAAAACTGATGAAATCTTGCACCAGGATTTTCAAACTACTAGAAGAGACAGGGAATCACGGCCCATTTGCCCTGATAAATGTCTGCATCATAGAGCTCACACCCAGCTCCAACAGGTTATTAAATAATTAATGGCTTTATTGGGACTTGTGGTTGGGTACCTATTTTTTAGCCTGTGCCACTACAGCACCAATTTGGTGAGGAATGGGCTGGAATGTAGCTTTCTATAATGTTAGTTCCTGTTCAACCAGCAGTGATACAACTTGCCTGCTTTGGCTTTTTGCTTCAGCAATTGGTCTGGAGTCATCTTGGTGTGTTTCTTGGTTATTCAGTGGAGTCTGTTTGGAAAGATGCATTTTCATTTTCCTACCTTCAGTTTGGAAAGATGCATTTTCCTACCTTTCCTACCTTCATTTTCCTACCACAAAGGAGAATCATAGCTTAGGAGCAGAGTACATCTTTGCAGGCAGAAGATCCCAAGTTCCACCCATGGGCTTTCCACTTAAAAACATCAAGTAGGAGGTGATGTGAAAGACCTCTTCCTGAGGCTCTAGAAAGTTTCTTATAATTGTAATGGATAATGCAGACATGTGGTCTGACGTAGGATAAAGTGGCTTCTTATGAAATCAACAGTTCAAAGCATATATACAGCACATTTTCCTTCCAGCAATCTGGGAAAGCCAAGATCAGCACCTTGGAGAGGGATTAGAGCGTGAGTTGATCCTGTAGCAAAGGCAGAATACACACAATCATTATAGCCTGGGATAAGTATTCATTGACTAGTTGCCCCATTCTTTGAATGCTGCATCTGGACAGCTATTGGCTACTCCTTTGCCCTGGAGTTTCAAGTTGTGGGATTATAGGGATACCCTTAGGGTTTAGAGGAGGAGATCCATGGTCTTCACCTCCAATGGGACAATCAAGGGAGTGGATCCATCTGTTCTACGGGGTTGCCATCATTGGAAGACTTTGCCTCTGAGGATTCCTGGTCTGGGGCCATGACAGTTGGGAGGTTTCATACTATCTTGTAAAATAGTGTGTAATATTTTGTGTCCATTCCAACTTGGATGCCACATTAAGTTTAGTTGGTAGACCTCTTTGTCTTTGATATCATGGCTGCATAGATGAATTGGAGGTAATTCACCCGAGGGTGCAGATAATGTGATTCATTTTGAACATCTTATTCTAAAGCATTAGTTTGGTGGCATTGCCTCCCTTTTTTGGCTGCCATTACTTATTATCCCCATTTTTCAGATAGGGCTTGAGGATGATAGAAGGGTAGCTTGCCTAAGGTCTCCTAGAGATAATGTGGCTGAGATTAGATGTGAATTGAAGGCTTTTTGCTCACACTTGTACCATGCAAGCCTGTACATGTTTACTCAGAAAAGTCCAAAGAAGTTCAGTAGGATGAACTCTCTTGATTGCAGCCTTAGCCATTATTCCGTATAAGAAGTTTGTACTATGTTGAAAAGTGGCGTGTGTGCGTTACACTTTTTAAATCTTTGCTCTCTCTTTTTTAGAGGCTGAGATTCTTGACCATCCCAAGTTCATGACGGCTACTAAAAGAAACAAGTAGATTAAAAAATAATCATGAAATAGCCAGTCAAATCCCCAGTGGTGAGGACAGCTACTGTCTCATATGTAAGTGAATATATTACAGATTATATTTATTTTTAAAACAAACAAACAAACAAACAAACAAACAAACAAACAAAAATATCCTACCAAGGGAGTGATTAGTAATCAAATGTTCATTAATGTACCTAAGCAAATATATAAACTGATGAGAATGAATCCAATCAAGTGACAGGGAAGATATACAGTTTGGTGAAGAATTTGGATAGGTTGTTCAATCCTAGAATCTCACTTAGTTTGTATTTGTTTGGGATGCTAGATTTGCAAGGCTGCATTCCACCATTTACTTCAGACTAGTTTTGATTGCCTCAGAGTGGCTACTTGAGTGCTTCAAAGACACATTGACTGCTGGGAGGCCTAGGAGGAACCATCAGTTCTTTGGCAAATTGAAAATTTGAAAGAGATGTCAGCAACTGTAGAATAGCCATCTCTGAATACAGGTTGGGTGTTTTGGTTCTTCAACTTAAATTTGGTCTAGGGACGTGACACCAGGTTTTCTGTACTCAGCTCTTTGTGAAATGAAACAAAAGTTGGATGTGTTCCACACTCCAGTGAGGAGAACAAAAATTAACCTTTGTGAGCTTGAACAAAAGACCGATCATTTAGAGGAAAACAAGTGAGGAACCATAGACAATTAGCACTGTCCAGGCTCAAGCAGCATCATTAATGAGGAATACTATCCAATTAGAAAGCAAGGATGGAAATTCTGGAGAATGCTTGTGTGTTTTCCCATCTGAAATCTCTGGATAAGCATCTAAACAGCAAAAATGTTTTTTGAAATGTAGGTGACTAGAGTATTTGAAATACTATTAGACCAAACAGTTTCTTTTTGCTCTTCATATTTTGACAGTGGTTTTTTTTTGCTCTGAAAAGAGATTTATATCAAAGGTCTGAAAACCCCCTGAACATTTGCACAATAAGGGTTCAATTCCTATATGATGACAGTATGGATTAAGGCTGTAATCCTACAAACAGGTACATCTGCCTAAATCCCAGACTACTTTGCCAGTGCGTGAATTTGACAGATTGTGGACTGAGATATACATAATAATCCATATTTTAATTATGAGATCTATGCAGAATGCAGTGGCAATGAACTAATTAAAAGGTAAGTACCGTATTTTTCGCCCTATAGGACGCACCGCCCCATAAGGCGCACCTAGTTTTTTTGGGGGGAAATAAAGGGAAAAAATTATTTCCCCCCCAGGCGCGGGACTGGGGCGGGGGAAGTCTGAGCTTCCCCCGACCCCAGCCCCCAAACAGGCAGCTCTCTGCAAGCTGTGGGAGCCCAGCGCTGGCTCCCGCTGCTTGCTGAGAGGTCCGCGAAGCCTGGACGCGCTGAGCTCAGCGCGCGCAGGCTTCAGCATGCGGGCAACACTCCGCACGCAGCGGGAGCACTCCCGCTGCTTGCAGAGAGGTCCGCGAAGCCTGGCCACGCTGAGCTCAGTGCGCGCAGGCTTCAGCGTGCAGGCAACTCTCCGCAAGCAGCGGGAGCCCAGCGCCGGGCTCCCGCTGCTTGCGGAGAGGTGCACGAAGCCTGGAGAGCGAGAGGGATCGGTGCGCACCCACCCCTCTCGCTCTCCAGGCTTCAGCGAAAGCCTGCATTCGCCCCATAGGACGCACACACATTTCCCCTTCATTTTTGGAGGGGAAAAAGTGCATCCTATAGGGCGAAAAATACGGTATGTTTACAGTGCAACCCTATATATGTGTTTACTTGTAAGTAAATCTAATTGAACATAGTGGGGCGTACCCCCACTGCAGCGTAGGGCTGCAGCTTTAACTTATATATCTCCAAATATTTATACCTTGGTGTCCAGCCCCGAAAGCATTCCTGTCAATGGAAAGATTAACATGTGCTTAGGTCTTTCCCAAACAAATAAACAGCAGCAAAGTTATGAGAGGGTATTCTGAGGCCTACACGCTCATTCTCAAAACTACTCTGGGGTAAATTTAAGTATTCAACTGGAGGCAAACTCCAGTTGCTGCTGTTGCTACACATGTTTTTATATCCAGGTGGATTACGGGACCCAGGAACTCACAGTTCGGAATGTAGTTAATATTCTCTTCATCACCTGCCGCCCTTAAAAAAATTACCTCAGTAGAATCATGGATTCACCCTTCTTTCTAATAGCAGCATTTGAGATGTGCCCATCCCCTTTGAGGCTACACATTGGTGTGCACGTGAGAATGAGTTCACACTAGACAATGCTATGTAGGACGGTCCCTTTTCTGCACTTTCCTCCTTAAAAAGTAGAAGGTGTGACATTGACATCCAGCCAACAAGCATAAATTCTGGTGCTAGAGGCAGAGTCATGTCATCTTGACTGGTCATTGACTGGTCAATGGGAGAGACTGGAGAGCCAGGGCTGCAGTGTACCTCAGTTTTCAAGAGAGGGCTTTCTAACCTACTGAGCAATTTGTCCTCTGCATATCTGTAATGTGGTTTGATCGTGTATTAAAACAGACTGCGCAAGACAAAATCTTTTAAGATATCAGAGGAAAACTAAGTACTGTTAAACAAAACTAAAATTTTCTTCAGGAAAACACGGCATAAATTCAGTTATATAAGAAGAGAAACATGACACAGAGTCTCCAGCTACGATGAAACAGAAAAGTTAAATGTTATGGGTCAGAGTGCCATACTTAGAATGGGAACATATTTATAGATTCATCTAGATCCTTCTTAAAACTGGTAAAGGTTACCTGTAGAAAGAGTGACCATGAATGTGGTCAGTCAGACAAAGGTCAGACCTCCTTTATAGTGAATCAGTGTCTCTGGTGGGAGAACTGTTGTGAGGAGTTCATGAAGTATCTGTGTAACAATGAATTCATACATCCCTTGTACATCAAGGGAGCCATGAATGGAAAGTCAGTGTAGCCAGAGATATTGACCCATATAAGTTCTGGACAAGACAGTTTTGATTAAGCTGAAAGGAAAAGAAGGGGAAAAGTGTAGTTGGTATACACCAGCCTTCCCCAATGTAATGCCCTTTACAGATGTTTGCCCCCAGATGATAGGAGTTGTAGTCCACATATTATAGGTATGCTTCCCAAATCTGTCACACAGGGAAACATGACTCCATGACTTAAGAGTGCTACAGTAATACCCTCTGTGAGGTTACATTTTGGTTAGCCTTTTCACTCCTTCACTTCCACAGTGATGCTTGAAAAAGAAAGATTTTCTCAGCATGTATAGTCTGTTATATATACCTCAGACAGAGAATTATATCATGGCATACCAATAAAAGTTAAGAAGCTATAACTAGCGAGATTATTTTTAGCTTGCTCCACTTTCCCCACAGGTATTAACATTAAATTCCATTCAGATGCCTTATTGCAGCCGAAAATCATGGCCCCTGCTCTTCTTAAGGCAGGGACCTGGCTGTACACATTGGCACAGTACAGGGAAGATTAATATCAGTTTCTACATTGACATTCCAACCCCCTGCTAACTGTAAATAATATTTCAGAGAAGATCCTGATACATCATGATCTATTATGTTGTGGTGATGAGGCTGGTTGTTATGTCCTTAGCAGTGATTTATCATCCTCTGCAATGACACAAATCATGGATAGCTCATGACATTCCATAATGTATGGTCCCTTAGTTGTGGCAGAGATGAATTTGGCGCTTAGATCATAACATTTTGGGATGTTTAGCTGATGTTTTGCTTCCATCTATTTTTTAAAATATGGCTGGCCTTACACAAGAATGCACACACCCACTACCACTTTGTTTACCATGTCAGAATGTCCTTCTCTGAATGTTCTTAGCAGCACCACGCCTGGAGGAGTCAACTTGGAGGTCTGATTTACAGTACTTATTTAGTCAGTATCTGCTCAGTTTATCATTAGCTCAGTATCTCCTTGCTTTGCCACCATCTCTACAGGAATCAGGGACCTTTGGCTTCTGAAATTCTGTGGTCACAGGGATTGACATAGAACGTGTCAAGTGCCAATTAGTATGACAAGCGTGTCAAAATTCCCGCAGAAAATAATGATGCTGGTAGTGTCAGGGCTCTATCAGACACCATCACATTCCTTCCCTAGCATTTATCAACTCCAGATTCACAGACCTCCCAAATGCCACTTTAGTATCTGCCAGGAACACGCCATGTCCCGTAATAAGCAAATGCAATATCTTCAGCCAGATGTGTGTGTGTGTTTATGGATAGCATATTCTGGTGAGTTTTAAAGCTTTCTCTGCATAGGGTTTGGGTTTCATAAATTTACAGGCCTCTGACTACAGCATGTCCTCTTTACCTTATATTCTGATCCCAGGGGACACATTTTGGCATTCTGTTGCATGCATAATGAGTATAAAATGTTCTCCTAAGCACTGGAGTATGCTCATCTGTTTGGGTTCAGTAGACCTATTCCGACACAACAAGCCCACGTTCAAGCTGTGAACAAAGAGAAGAGTAAGCTCTTTGGGTTGGAGCTGAGCTAATCCAATGAGTTGCAGCTATATCAGTCCTGCTCTGGAAAATAGGAGGTTCGTGTTGCTGCCTACTTTGATTTTAATTTGCCCCCTATTTGTCTTCAAAACATTTCAGAGATTCAGGGAAAGTGTCAGTACAAGATTATATTTTTAAGGGGCCTTAGTTCTTCCTTATATTTAAACAATAGGTAAACTAATAAAGTGCATATACTTTCGTTGTCAGTGTAAATGCACACTTGGCAATCAGTTTATTGTGATAAAAAAGAGAATACGTTTGCTTCCTTAAGTAGCTATTAAAGGAGTTCAACTAAGGACAGGTTTCATCCATTTTATCATGGTATAAGCCCAGGTTATCTATCTCCTACTGAGATAAATCCTGAAATCCTTATTAACCCTTTACTCAGACAAAAAAACCTACTGATGCCAATGGAAGCTGAAAGCATGTCAGCCCTCCCACTGATCAATCAGCTGTGGTGAATTCAGAAATCCATCTCAAGGAGACGCTGGACCATGATGTTTTATAATGACAGTTTGATTTAATAGTGTTTTTGTATTCTTATTACATATTAGTTCACACAACTGTGCAAGAAGAAGAGGTTAGATGTAAAGCGGCAGCTCTCATTATGGAGGGCAGTGGGCTCCCCCAAGGATATGTACCAAAGCCAGTGCTATTTAAGTTTTCATAAATGATACGGCAGTGAAGTGCCAAGTTTGCAGTTTATAACGAATTATTTAGAAATGGTAAAAACACAGAGGGCTGGCAAAGTGCTCCTAAGGGATCTCTCCAAACTTGGTGGATGGGCAACAAAATGGCAAAACAGATTCTACATTAAGTACATTGAGGCAAAAATCTTAACTTCAAATGCCGGATTCAAACGCTTGAATTGGTAATGACCACAGGGCCTAGGGCTTGCCGATCAGAAGGTCGGTGGTTCGAATCCCTGTGATGGGGTGAGCTCCCGTTGCTCAGTGCCTGCTCCTGCCAACCTAGCAGTACGAAAGCACGTCAAGCACAAGTAGATAAATAGGTACCGCTCTGGCAGGAAGGTAAACGGTGTTTCCGTGTGTTGCTCTGGTTCGCCAGAAGAGGCTTAGTCATGCTGGCCACATGACCCAGAAGCTGTCTGCGGACAAATGCTGGCTCCCTCGGCCAGTAAAGCGAGATGAGCGCCGCAAGCCCAGAGTCGTCCATGGCTGGACTTAACAGTCAGGGGTCCCTTTACCTTTACCTAATCAGGATAAAGATTTGGGGCTCATAGTGGATGAAAATGTCAACTAACAGCGGAATCCTAAGCAAGTCTACTCAAAAGTAAGTCCTGTTGAATTCAGTAAGGCTTATTTCCAGGAAAGGGGGGTTAGGACTGCAGCCTTGGTGGAAGGTGAGGTCCCTGCAGGCCACAGTACTTCCTAAGACCAGGACAATTTGCCCTTTCCCCATCCTTAGATTCCACCCTATTTTCCTCCTCTTGGGACACCCACAATCGCCTCCTGGCCTTCAAGAGCAAGGAGACTGCCAGACCACTCACCTAGAGACATATTTGCTCCTGATGATTTGCTCTGCTCCTGATGATGGACCAGCAAGGGTGGGGCTGAAGGGCCTAATATAAGTAACACCAGTTAGCTGCCTGGTTTGTGCTTATATAAACACCTATGGTGCCATATTAAGCATTCCAGCTATATAGACTTTCATTCCTGTTTCAGCAGCTGTGACCTAGATGCCTGCCCTAGTATTTGTTCCTAGCCGAACAGCTCCCATTTCACATACAAGCTTATGACAACATGCACACCAGCTTCAGTGCATGCAGGAAGGGTGCACCAACAAGCTGGGCAAGGTAACCTGAAGAAGTCTGAGTGTGCCCCTCATAACTCCTTCAAGGTTGCAGAGAATTCTTGGGCAAGCAGTTCACACAGGGAACCAGCTATGCTGGAAGCAGTACCAACATTTGGACTCTCAAAGTAACAATGGGCACCCACCTAGATGGTTCTGCTCCAGCAGGTTGCCTAATAGGCCTCCTTTGTTGACATGCTCCTATGTACAATATTTGTTTCATGTCTCACACTATGCTATAGAAATCCTCTGAGAATATATTAAGAAAAACAATAGGCGGATATATTAGTGGGAAATTGGTTGCTGTTTATAATTTTTCAAAGCAACAAATACAATAGCCTTGAGACTTTTTTGCTGTTACCTTCTTGTAAAAACAATATGTATTTTTTAAAACAACCTAATAGGTTTGCATTTCAATGGTGCATTGGAAAGGCTAGCAAGGCAAAAGCATTAATAAATGCTATTCCCTGCACTGAATCTCAGATGGCAATTGTTTTTCTTCTTTTTGAACATTTTAAAATCATCAGCTTGCTTCTGTTTGTTCCAAAGATAAATTGAACAAGGGCAGCTGTAGTAAGGTAGAGAATTTTGAAATGTTATCACAAGAAGGCAGCATTGTTTCTGTGATATATGCATGTGTTTGTTTTGACAATAACCACTGTGATAGTAAGGAAATGCACAAGGATGCACCTTACATATAGATATACCCAAATCTAACACACACACTATTCTTTTATTTTTATAGTCACACATACATTTAAGCAAGTGCTCCATTTCCAAACTGGCATGTGTTCTGTTGTGGCTAATGTATGTATTTCCAAAAACAATGATATGTTTCCAATACCATCTTCCACATTTTTTTTGATGAGCAATGAAATAGGTTGAGGTGGGATGTGTTGTATCCCACCACATTATATCATTCCTCTTTTTCCCTCTCTGTTGGATGGCAATCGGGGACCCTCATGCCAAGCTTTGGAAGCAACAGCATCTGGCTCCTTGGCAGATTTTGCAGGCAGTCTTGTTGCCAGCCTTTAAGCTGTGTCTGGGTCTGCTGCATGGTTTGGCTGCAGATGGGCTCTCTGGGTTGCCTTGTGCTTCTGGGTTCCAGTTTTGGCTTACCTTTGATTCAGAAGACTTTACTCATTTTTATTCATTTGTGAATATAGGCCTATCCAAATGTCTCATGAAACCGATCCTGCTATTCAGAACTGGGGCGGGGCGGGGGGGATGAAGAGACTGCTATTCCTCTGGTCAAAAGAATACAACAAAATAGTCAAGTAGCAGAGATTTGTTAGAACCATTGATTTTTCACAGATTTAAAACTAAGTGGCATTGTTCTTGCACAGAAGTTAAATATTAGACAGCAATGCACTGGAAGACCAATGGTAGATATTTCACAATGTGCCATCAATGGGTCAGAAAGTTAACAGGCTTGGTTTCTTAGTTCTATTATGGCAATAAAATTGGACTGAAAGGCAGCTTCTTTTGAGCTTAGGTTCAATATTACCCACCCTATAATATGTTTCTTGTCCTTCATTTATTTCAGCATTTAGTTCAATGAGAGTTACTTTCTACTATGTGCTTAGAAATTGTGCCATACTTGGAAGTTGGTGAGACTGAAATAAAAGTAAAATATATAAGGCCAGGTTTAAGAACAACAGAAGGCAGGGGATAGCCAGAACAAAATATGAGGATCTTTGTATTACAAAGCTAGCTGTGAAGTCTATTGTTGGTGAAAATGAAATGTTTTGTGCTGATGTAGTATATATGCACTGGGACCTCAGAAGATAAATGGACACAATATTCATCACCATGAGAAATTTGTCCTATGAAGCCAATGGAGTCATTATCTATTTACTCATGGTGATGAATTTGAGCTAGTGTTGACCTAGAAAGCATAATCATACAAGTTTCCATTTAATAACGTCATGCCATTAATGGTGGAAGGAAGTGAAGTTCAAGGTGGAGCCAAATGCTTCTCTCCATCCTGGAAGAGGAGATATAAAACAGGCAGATAATCCAATGCAGCCTTCCCCAACCAGGAGCTCACTCCTGACTATCAGCCATGGTGGCTGGGGCTGATGGGAGTTGGAATCACAACAACATCTGGAGGGCACTGTATCAATCTATTGTGTTCTTTTTTAATTTTGAAATTTTGCATTTAAAACAAAAGAGTGAACATTTTGGCTAATATCTAATGTTAGAGTAGCCCAAACTTGGATCTCTAGCTGGTTTTGGACTACAACTCCCACCATCCCTAGCTAGGAAAACCAGCAGTCAGGGATGATGGGAACTGTAATCCAAAAAGCAGCTGGAGACCCAAGTTTGGGAAACACTGGAGCAGACCATCAAAATGCTCTTTTCTGGCTTAACACTGAACAGAGGTCCAACGCCTTTGTATAGGCAGCCATTACTGTCTGCTTGCCAGAGACAGATGACTACTTCACCCACTGCTGTAGCATTAAAAAAAAAAAAGTTTGGGAGAAGAAGAAGAAGAAGAAGAAGAGGAAGAGTTTGGATTTGATATCCCGCCTTTCACTCCCCTTCAGGAGTCTCAAAGCGGCTAACATTCTCCTTTCCCTTCCTCCCCCACAACAAACACTCTGTGAGGTGAGTGGGGCTGAGAGACTTCACAGAAGTGTGACTGGCCCAAGGTCACCCAGCAGCTGCATGTGGAGGAGCGGAGACACAAACCAGATTACGTTTCCCAGATTACGTGACTACCGCTCTTAACCACTACACCACACTGGCTCTCAGGGAGGGAAAAGTGGCAGGGTTATCCCTCTTGCTGCCTGCCTATGATAGGTGCCTCCTTCATCCCATGCTAGGAGAACCTGGAGTGGAGGGAAAGTAGCTAGGGAGGAGCGGCAGGAATGTCCCACCAGCCATTGGTAGGTGCCTCCTTTGCCCTGTCTGGGGCTTGCTTAGAAAAAAAAGGTTGAAGAGGGGAGGAGGGAGCAGGGTGGGGGTATCCCTGCATAGCAGGTACTTCCTTTGCCCCGGGGAAGAGCTTTTCTGAATTGTGGGTGGAGTGCTCATGTAGCATGTGTACGATTGAGCTACGTATGTATGTGTGATATGCACAAGATAGGTAGAGATGTATTTGTGGGGTGTGCATGTGGGATGGAGGAAAGGAAAGACCTGGATGTTACAGTGGTGCCTCGCAAGACAAAATTAATTCGTTCCGCGAGTTTTTTCGTCTAGCGAATTTTTCGTCTTGCGAAGCACGGTGTCGGAAAAGTTTTGGAAAAGCTTAAAAAATCACCAAAAACCTCAAAAAAGGCTACCACACCGCGTTCTATGAGTTGCTCCTCGAAGTCAAGTCGCAACTGTATTAACGGTGTTAAGAAAAAGGAAACAAACTTGCAAAAAACCCAAGACGTTTTCGTCTTGCGAAGCAAGCCCATAGGGAAATTCGTCTTGCGAAGCAGCTCAAAAACCGCAAAACCCTTTCGTCTAGCGAGTTTTTCGTCTTGCGAGGCATTCGTCTTGCGGGGCACCACTGTATCTGTGTGCATGTGAGAGATAAGGAAATACGTATGTGAGGTCTCTGATGGTGGAAGAGGTGCACTTGGACAGAGGGAGAGATCTAGGTGGCATGTGAGTAAGTGAGAGACAGAGACAGGGAAATGCATGTTTGTGGTCTGTATGTGTATGGTGAATGCATGCATATGTTGTGTGTGTGTGTGCAAGAGATAGTGTGCACCTTGTATCTTTTCCTCATTGGTACCTGGGAATGCTTCCTTTTGTTATTAGGCAACAACAGCATCCACACTTGTGCTTTTGCGTGTGTGTAGAAAAATCAATACAAATAAGGACCAGCAGGACGTAGCACTGGCTTCCCTTGGTAGGCAGGAGGTGAGCATCAAGAATCCTCCTCTCTTTAATTTTGAATTATTCCACATACCCATGGCAAACAGGGTGTGCTGTGCTACACACTGCAATGTGACCATTGATGTTCACTTCTTTATTATTCAAAGTAATAAACTTTGTCCATAAATGATTAGATATTTTGGGAATCCTATCAGCAGAAGCCCTCCGGATGTTCTTCCCCTCCTCCCCAGTTGGCTCGAGAGGGGTCAGGAGAACCCACGGAGCAGCACAGAGTGGGGAGGAGAAGGGAGGGATCATTCCATCTGGCAAGAGAAAATGTTTGTGTTGATGGAACGAGCAGAAGAATGCAAGGTTAAAATGAGCGTATTTTATAATTGTTATTATCAATTATAGGGAAGGGAGGAGGGGGCACAGGAAGAGGAGAGGGGATGGGAGAGGCATTTCACAATCAAGATAGGAGAACAAGCACCTCCTTTTTAACAACAACAAAAGCATTGTTGAAATCAATAAACCTAAGTATTTTTTTTGCAGGCCTTTGATTTCAGCGGGTCTCCTCTGATGACTAACATTGGATATCACCCTCAATATTTTATTGATGAAATAAAATGTTATGTTTACAGTATTAATATATGCAGTCCTCCCCTGCCGCCTTTTCAGATCAGGAGTTGCTGCCTGGTGTGCTTAAGCTTAGAGATGAGACAGTTTGGCAGCTCTAAGTGGAAATAGATATTCCTGCTGTGTTAAGAGATGTGGAAACCCAGTTAAGATCACGTGCGTGCCATTCCCTAGAAAATTAGAATTATCAATATGTTGGTGACAAAGAATAGGAAAAGCCATAGTTCTTCCCCTGCTGGACTTTGGCTTTCTCACCTCTATCCATATACCACTTAAGCATCCGTTACTGAGAAGAAAGCACAATATTTATTTCATTGTCAGAATCTCATCTGCCTTCCCTTACAGCAGAGGCACCAACTTGTGAAGGAGATTGGAGGGAGGCTGACCTTCGGCGTGATGTCCTGACGTCACATCAGGACACTGGAGGAGTCAAGAATGCACACTGCACATTAATGATATTTAGCCCAAAGTGCTGGCTATCTGGTACATTTTTGAGGTTTGGCTTTCTTTCATTACTGTATAAAGGATCTCTCGTTTTTAAAACAAAGAGTAGTTGTTTTAAACCACGGCCCACGACCTCTTAAAGGAAGTTCATTCAGCAACTATTGAGCGTGGGAGAGGGTATGAAAACATCTGAATAGTGGGAGCAGAAAGTGTGGAAAGGCAGTGATTTGGTGGAGAATGTCATATGCACAATGGAGGATTAATGGAGCTGCTGGAAGCTTACAATCCACATGAAACAGCAGTACGGATGAGCCCTCCATTAGTTAGTTTTAGAATATTGGAAAGTGCAACAAATGCACAGGCCGATCAATGGAACATGAAGCTTCTGGGTGCAGCTGAGTGCTTGGCTGGGCCAGGCAACAATTTAAGCAGTCTGATATGTGTGTAAAGTTGTGAGCAGCTTGTGACTTCTTGGTTCACTTTTCCTAACCCTTTTCTTTGTCAAGGATTCACCAACTGCTCTTGGAACTCTTTACTATACTCCCTCTGTAAGGTAAGTTTCTCTGACCTGCCCTCTAAGACAGATTTTTAAAATGTATCAATTTTATGAATGTTCAATTCCCTGGTGATGCATTTCATAGGTGCACATTAGCTGATGTGTAGTCTGTGGATGAGATCGTGTGCTTGAGTTTCTGGTTCTGCACATCATTCTTGCTCTTGAGCGCGTGCGGCGCATTGTAGTGGTGTGGATTACGGTGGTTTTACAGTGCAACCCTGTATCATCTGTGAGGGCCAGGAACAACCTTTTTGGATTAGAATTCCACTACTGGTTCCATTTCACTCCAGCCTTATGCCAAAGATCTGGAAAATCATTTTCTGCACATTTGTATTACTGTAAGAATACTCAGTTGGGTGAATTTACCTTTCGTAAGCTGAATCAGCTAGGGCAGGTGTTATTTCCTGAACTCACATAGGGAGAAGAAGGACTATACATGTTATTGCTTCCCCCCACCATGCCCCCACCTGTACCAGCTGGAAGCCAACCTTCTTGCATTGTGTGTGAAGGTCCGAAAGGGGCTACTAAGTGTATTTGGATAAACGCATCTAGACTCCTTGACATAGGAACCTAAAGGTGGCTTCTCTCCCTATGATGCCATCTATGCTCTTATGCTCTTCAGTTCATTATTCCACATAACAAACATAAACATCAGTCATTAAAAACCTCCCTAAACAGGGCTGCCTTCAGATGTCTTCTAAACGTCAGATAGTTGTTTATTTCTTTGACAAATGGGAGCCAGTGTAGGTCTTTCAAGACTGGTGTTATGTGGTCTTGGCAGCTGCTCCCAGTCACCAGTCTACCTGCCGCATTCTGGATTGGTTGTAGTTTCCGAGTCACCTTCAAAGGTAAGCCCCACATAGAGCGTGTTGCAGTAGTCCAAGCGGGAGATAACTAGAGCACGCACCACTCTGGTGAGACAGTCTGCGGGCAGGTAGGGTCTCAGCCTGCGTATCAGATGGAGCTGGTAGACAGCTGCCCTGGACACAGAATTGAGCTGCGCCTTCATGGACAGCTGTGAGTCCAAAATGACTCCCAGACTGTGCACCTGCTCCTTCAGCGGCACCGTTGCCCAATTCAGGACCAGGGAGTCCTCCACACCTGCCTGCCTCCTGTCTCCCAAAAACAGTACTTCTGTCTTGTCAGGATTCAGCCTCATCATCTTAGTTACTTGTTATTGTATTGTATTTATACAGAAATAAAGTACAGACAGTTATATGTATTGGTAATAGGAATAAAAAGCCAAATAATAATAATAAGATTATTTATGGCATTGCCAAGGAAAAACACAAAAACACCATAGCTTTAACCTGCTTGATTCCTTTCACAGGGTCTACTGATACCAATATTTGAGGAATGCACCCCTGTCAGCTAACAGTTCCATGCGCTTGCAAACACATTATCCTGAAATCAAGTATACTTTCTTTTCTGTATTCATAAACAAACAGACCAACTGATATAGGAGTAACACAGGAGCCAACTCCAAGGGCCTGTGGGGGCTTTGGCCCCCACAATGAAATATTTGAGGGGGCCAAGCCCCTGCAAAGTTGATGGCCATTGCCATTCAAATGGTGTGTGTGCACTGTGTCATGTGACCGATTATGCAGGGTGGGGCTTACCTGGCCCCCCGCAATATTTCATTCAAGTTGCCACTCCTGCTGGGTAATGCTCATCCTAAGCAGAATATTAACTACCTCTCTGTTGTTCCCAAATACTGAGGAGAGCTAATGTGGGGATTAACAAAAGGTCTCACTTAGTGATTTGGCTTATTACTATAAAAACCTCTTCCTACAACATTGCCCCAACCTGGCAGTTCTGCCAAAGGTGGTAACTGCTCCACATTCAGGACAAGAAATAACTTGAAATAAAAGTTCTGCAAAGAAAAAGAGAAAGGCACATTTGCTAACTATAACTTTATAAATCTTTGTATTCTTGCTGATGGGTTGTTAATTTGGTACTAATATTAAGGTACAAACATGTTTATATTATGTTTACTTCTGGTTTAATTTGAAAACAATAGGTGGGGTTATAATAAGTATGCTGCAAACCAGCTCAATTTTCAGTTACCTCATGACAATATAACTCAGTTCATGGGGCCAAGGTTTGAACGTTCATCTTCCTCACACCATTTTACGAAATGCTTTGGACACCAAGAACAGAAGAGTGCATTGCAGTGCCACAAGGATGTATAAATATGAATGTCAAACTGCCCCAGTCAATGAAAGACATTAAAAAACTGGGGACTTCCATGGTGCAGTAGGCCATATAAACACAATGAAATTATAATGAGGGGGGCCAGCGATGTCGGCCACCCACCAATAGTTTTATAGCTGTGCCTTGGAATGAAGGCTCTCAGCGGACCCATTTAATCTGGACGGCTTTGTCATTTTTAGCACATGCTGAAGTAGCAATTCTAAAAGGATGTTTCAACTGTTGTTTCTGACAAACAGCAGCCAGACTATTTATGGGCAGCTCCCCACCCACTCTTGTGCCATTGGCAGTAGGTAGGAGGGAAGGGAATACTGTTACTTTGTTCAAGCAGGATTTCTCATAATCACCGTCTGTTGATGCCTGCATACATTTAACTTGCTAAAAGAAAGACAATATTTGACTCCCGCCACTTTTCAGAGGGCCGTCCAACAGAATTTCTCTGATTTGCATAGGCTGGAGCTGGAACAAATGTTTGCAAATATTCAAAATTCACCAGCAATTCCCAGTTTAGAATAAACTATTCAGAGGCAATGGTCAATGTTACATTTCAAAATTCACATTCAAAATACAGCTCAAAATTTGAAAATTGAACGGTGTAGATGTCAGCAACGCTTGATTGTTTTAACTTGCAGCAGGCTTCAGATATGGAGTCTTACAAACTGTCATCAAATACTAATGATCATTGCTTGCTATTTATTAAATGCTGTCAGGTACTAAATACTGAAGTATGTTATCTGTCAAATGCATATGATTTTAAAAAGCTGTTAATGTCAGCTGTCAATATCATTGCACGCCAGTCTTAAAATAACAGTTAATTCTGATACTTTGGTGGTTTTCAAGCTATTTTCCAAGGTACCCGAAGCTCTCCAAAAGTTTCTCAGAAGGCTCTCAACATGTTGGCCACCACAAGTGATTTTCCTCTGTAATGTGCAAACATTCGTTTTTCACTAGAAACCAGAGGTCTATCACCCAGAGCCAGGTGCAAAATAGTGGTTCAAGGTGGTAAACATACATTTAAAAGTAGGGAAGCCTGGTAGATGAAGGGAACGCAGTGGATGTAGCCTACCTTGATTTCAGCAAGGCATTCGACAAGGTGCCCCATGATATTCTTGTAAAGAAGCTGGTAAAATGCGGTCTTGACTATGCTACCAACTCAGTGGATTTGTAACTGGCTGACTGACCGAACCCAAAGGGTGCTCATCAATGGTTCCTCTTCATCCTGGAGAAGAGTGACTAGTGGGGTGCCACAGGGTTCTGTCTTGGGCCCGGTCTTATTCAACATCTTTATCAACGACTTGGATGATGGACTCAAGGGCATCCTGATCAAATTTGCAGATGACACCAAACTGGGAGGGGTGGCTAACACCCCAGAGGACAGGATCACACTTCAAAACGACCTTGACAGATTAGAGAACTGGGCCAAAACAAACAAGATGAACTTTAACAGGGAGAAATGTAAAGTATTGCACTTGGGCAAAAAAAAAAATGAGAGGCACAAATACAAGATGGGTGACACCTGGCTTGAGAGCAGTACATGTGAAAAGGATCTAGGAGTCTTGGTTGACCACAAACTTGACATGAGCCAACAGTGTGACGCGGCAGCTAAAAAAGTCAATGCAATTCTGGGCTGCATCAATAGGAGTATAGCATCTAGATCAAGGGAAGTAATAGTGCCACTGTATTCTGCTCTGGTCAGACCTCACCTGGAGTACTGTGTCCAGTTCTGGGCACCTCAGTTCAAGAAGGACACTGACAAACTGGAACGTGTCCAGAGGAGGGCAACCAAAATGGTCAAAGGCCTGGAAACGATGCCTTATGAGGAACGGCTAAGGGAGCTGGGCATGTTTAGCCTGGAGAAGAGGAGGTTAAGGGGTGATATGATAGCCATGTTCAAATATATAAAAGGATGTCATATAGAGGAGGGAGAAAGGTTGTTTTCTGCTGCTCCAGAGAAGCGGACATGGAGCAATGGATCCAAACTACAAGAAAGAAGATTCCACCTAAACATTAGGAAGAACTTCCTGACAGTAAGAGCTGTTCGACAGTGGAATTTGCTGCCAAGGAGTGTGGTGGAGTCTCCCCTTTGGAGGTCTTTAAGCAGAGGCTTGACAACCATATGTCAGGAGTGCTTTGATGGTGTTTCCTGCTTGGCAGGGGGTTGGACTCGATGGCCCTTGTGGTCTCTTCCAACTCTATGATTCTATGATTCTATGGAACTGGGTGCCTCTGAGCACACACTCAGCCCAGTAATTTGTTTCCAGTACCAAAACTGTGCTCGCCAATCTTTCACGTAATAATTCCTTCCAGGGTTACCTCAACTCTTTATTAAATGTTTTTGTTGATGATATTATCAAACTATTAGAAATCCTTGATGATCTACTCTAAATCACCTGTTGATATACTATAGTAGAGCCCAGTCTTTCTTCTGCCTGCCCCTATTCTAGGACAGTCTCATTTCATAGCTTGGAATTGTGAGTTCTCACAACATCTGTGTGTACTATGAACTTAGAACATGCCCCAGAATCCAATTCTGCATATTCTATGGCAGACACAAAGAAATTTGAGAAAGGTCGATGCGGAAGGTGTTCCATGAAGGTCAAAAGTTTGAACACCAATGGGTAATATGCCTGGATGACAGCTATCAGTGCTACTGCATGTTTATCAAATAATGCAAAATATCAGCTGTTAACTTACCAATACTGAAATCCAATGCCTTTTTGAGTACCCGTTACAGATAGTCAACATCCAACAAACAGCTGGACAATATCTGAGTTCTCACAAAATATTCTCCTCCCTTCCCCTCCTCCCAGCTCCCAGCCACACAGTCCGTGCTTGCCTCTAGGGCTTGCCCCAGCCACAGAGTAGAGGATGGCGGAGCTAGCAACAGAGGCCGCTGCCTCCTCCCCCTTCTCTCTCTCTCTCCCTCCCCTCCCCTTCCCCTGCTGAGCAGATATGGAAAGAGTCAGCAGGGATGAAAGGGAAGCTGTGCTCATGCTCGCCTAACCACTCATGGCACATCGAGAGAGTGGCATGGCAGCGCATCCAGCAGGAGAGAGTGCATTGTGGGGCAGCCGAGGGGGAACAGTGCAACCTGTTGACCCCCTCTCTATGTACCTTATTGCAAGATTTGGGGGGGGGGGAGTGCTGGTACTACGTGCCATTGAAAAAAAGCACTGAGTCTATCCCATGCGCCACCCTTTATTGCTATTCAGGATTTTCTCCTGCAAAAGCCTCAAGTTGTTTGACTCTGGTTGGAAGCCTTAAGCTTAGCCCCTGCCCCCATCAGTAGAGCCTTACTCTTTTTAAAAAAACATAGATTATCAAAATATAGAGGACTGGAAGAAAGAGAGGAGATTTTAGGCAGCGTTAGCTCATTCTGTGCTTTTAAACGTGCTGTATCTCTGAAACTTGCTAATGAGATACATGATTACAATGAGGGAAGGAGGATGACACATGTTTGCCATAACCCAAAGAGAGATGCTTTCCTCTGATGCCATGTGCTCTGCTGACTGCACAGGTGTCCTTTTGTGTTCCTAGCTATTCTTCTAGCATACTACTTTAGTATGGAATAGCCAAGCTGAAAAATGCAAGTGTTTTTTTTTAGCATACTGAAAATTTGATAACTGAATAAAATTTTAGTGGAAAATCCTGACATAATTCTCAGTCTTCTGTTACATCTTCGTGGGGATGTGGGCATAGGTTGGAAAGAAGAAGGAGACAGACCATTTGCCCCACCAAAGTTGGCAGAGAACCATCACAGAATACAATTCCCAACCAGGCAAGATGTGGAACAAGCCCTTAACCTCTGTATTTGATATGGTACCGATCATACCATTGGTAATTAAGAAATACTTGCCATGTGGGGCTAAATAGCGCCAATCTGCTCTCTCCCCACTCCCCAGTTCTGGAGAGACAGGCTGTCTCATGACTCCATATGGCGCTTTTAAGAAAGAGAGGCCTCGATGATAGGAGAGCCATACAATGTTCAAAACTGTTAGTGGATTTGGGTGGGAGGCTACAAAAGCATCTGAAAATGATGAAACAGATTTCTGAGGTCTTCTAAATTTGCAATGTAACCTAGATATAGAATAGCTCAAGATGGTCTCTTAGGCTTCATACTGGACAGAAGCTTCTGGTAAGCTCTTCCCATGTCTTGAACACTATTCCACCCCTCCCTTCATTCCCAAAAGGTCCATTCTACCTTGACATAGCAAGGACAGGTAAAGACTGAAGGTAGGATAGGGGCAAGTTAGATTGGAACTCTGCTCTTCCCTGTTTTCCTTCAGTATAATATCCCAATATGGAATAAGATCTGTCCCTGCTAAATGATGGCATGTATACAAACTGGTACAACCCCCATTGGCTCTGGTTGTTCTTTTCCTAAGTAAGGACACTTAGGATCACAGCATGAAGAACTTGTTTGGCTCTGCAGGGTTAGCATAGATTCCCAGTTAATCGCTCAAAATCTAACCACTGTCCCATGTATTCTATAGAAATAACTTAAGTCTAGGTTGAGTGTAGATTTGGACCAACTTTCTCTGCCTCTTGAATTGTAAGTGTTGATTACAATGGCACCATTAGCCCCAGATTTGGGGGCATAAGTCATCGTCCCCACCACCAGTAAGCACCCAGAAGTTCAGTAATTTAAAATGGCGGCAGGAATCTGCTGGCCCTGAGCAGCAGAAGGTGGCCTTGCAGCATAACTTGCCCACATCCATTAGCTGGCCATCATCCTAGGCCCAAAATCGTGGTGATAGCAACAGGGGGAGATTGGTGGGAGGCGACTGGCAGTAGGTGGGAGTAGATCAGCCCCAACTCCCAACAAAGGTACAGAAAAAACCAGGCTGCTGATGGTGTCAAAGTAGGGGGGCGCAAGGTGTCTCCCCCCTGCAAGAAGGTACCTGACAAGGAGCCGCCACAAACCTGCCAGTGTCATCCGTTAACTGCAGAATCCTTATCAATGTACTGTCTGTCAGCCACACAAATACACAAGGCTTGAGAGTAATTTAGAGATGATAAAATCCAGGAAAAAGACAGGCAATCGGGAGAAGGCATAGTCCCTCCCCGCGCCAGACCTTTTCCTCATTTTTCATATGAAATTTGGGGAACACTGAAAAGAAGAGGAAACTTGTAAGAAAAACCTTTTCGTTCAAAATGCGTGAAATGCATAAGACAAGGTTTTACTCAAAATATGTAGTATGATTTTTTTTTAACGTTAGGCAATCTACAGCATTAGAGAATTAAATTCCTGCGTGGTGGAACCCTGCAATCCTATATGCAGTTATCTGTGAATAAATTCCAACAGAACTCTGTGGAAATTGTATAGAATTGCACAATAGTGCATTTATACTTTTGGGGCTGCAATTCTATATGCATGCCTACCTAGGAGTAAGCACTGCTAAGCAGTGTGTGGCTTACATCCTTGTGAACATACATAGGATTGTTTCGTAAATGTGATAAGCATGCCCGAAAGTATAATTTTATGTGCATTTTAAGCTTTTAAAGCAGTAAAATAAGTTTTGGTTTGATATGAAAGCAGGTATTGTATATATTTCAATATCCTCAATAAAGTTCACTTCTTCCATGAACCCCCCCCAAAAAAAACCCACTTTCCCCCATGGCTTCGAAATGTCTAGAAATGAATACTCCTAGTTTGAGTGAAACAGAAGTAAAATGGCTACTAATACCTGCTAACAAAATTTGATGCAAGTAAGGTTGATGCATCAGCTGCATAGATTTAAATGGAAATATTTTAGCTTGACATCAAAGTGCTCTGTCTTAACAAGTATGCTGAAATATTTGTAGATTATTTGCAAGAACATAAATCAACTTGTGCTTTGGCTGCAGTTAATTAGGATTGCACTGATGTAACCAAAGGTAAAATGCCTGCCTTCAGCTGCAATATAATTGGTGGTGAAACTTTAATAAATCCTGATTTTCCTCTAGAGATCCACAGCCATCTGATTGGATTCATTAGTAAAGATTTGCTAATTGTCTAGAAGAGATTACATGGGATTGTTTTGAAATGAGATCTGGAGTTACATACTGCTGGATTCTGCAGATACATGAAATATAGCACATTTTGAGGAGGGCTCCTGGACAAATTTCCAGAATCTTCTTTAGTCATGGAAAGAGTATGGAAATTGACTCTTCCCCACCACACATGCACACTGGATCTGACTAGGCTTGCACTGAGTTCTGGCATGTCATCAATTTCCTCAGCCTCCACTGACGCATGATACCTGAGCATAGGAAAATAGGGTTAGGGTATTCCAGTCCGCAACAACAAGGATCTCTTATCCAAAGGTTCTTACAATCTCATCTCCGTGGATGCCCTCAAACACTTGTTCTTAAATGGCACCTGTTTCCTCATCTTCCCTGCATTTTTCAACAAGGTCAGTCCTGATACCCCAGCAGGGTATCATGGGGGTTTGCAAAGTGGGCAGCCGCTCACCCCACGCCACTGAGGGTGGGAAGCTCTCTAGAGCATGGGCCGCCAACCAGCTGGCTGGCGGTGCGCAGCTTCTCCACACCACTGCAGGAAACACTCCCTAGAGAGTGCGCCTCCAGCAGCGGCATGGGGGGGGGAGTTGTGCGCCCACCAACCAGCTGGCTGGCAGCGGCAGCTTCCCCCACCCCACCCCATGCCACTGTCCATGTATAGGACAACCCCAGTTTTTTTTTACATAATTTTTGAGTCAAAAAAACTCATCTAATACACAGAAAAATACGGTACTTGGCAGGGTGATCACCTCAAATGGCAGACAATGGAAAGCAAGGAGTGGCAGCAAGGTGTTGGGAAAAAGATCTGTGCTTGTCATTACACAACCTGCCTTGCAACCCTTAAGCTAACCTGCTGCCCTCTGGTGTGATGAAGGATACTGTCCTATTGTTAGTACGGGGGGGGGAGGGGATAACTAACAATCTGGTTGGCTTTTTCTGTGGAATTGGAGGTGCTATCTTGTCCTTCACATGTCTTGGGCAGGCCCTGCTTCACAGTCCTTCCACTTCACGTTCTCCTTTATCTGGATGTGGTCCTTCTAGTTGCACTTTACAGCTGCTTATCTTTTGTTCAGCTCCATAGTTTGTTTCTTCCCTTGGCTGGGAGCACTGCTGCCCCAGTTCTACAAAGCTGGCTGCTTTGGCTCATCATGCACACTGTGCATTATCTCACTTTTCCTATCTTAAATTCACTTCTCTGCACTTTCACATAAAAATAGAAGCCCTCGCCAAACTTCATCAACATTTTAGTATGAATTTCTCCCACAATGCACATTTTGACTAATGTACACATTGCTGCAAAGCAGTCTCCCCTGAAATAATGTGTTTTTATCTGTTACTTATACCAATATATTATACACAGTGGAACCTCTACTTACAACCATAATCTGTTCCGGAGGTCCTGTCATAACTAGAAACATACATAAGTAGAGGCTCACTTTTCCATAGAAAGTAATGGAAAAGTGAATTGATCCGTTCTAGACGATGAAAAACATCCCCTAAAACAGCAATTTAACACAGATTTTACTGTCTAACAAGACCATAGATTCATAAAATGAAGGCAATAATCAATGTACTGCACTATAAAATAAATAAGACAGTATTGTACATTTAAAAAATTAACTTTTTTTTCTTACGTGCACTGAGGGTGGGTGGGCTTACCTGGCTACAAGCTCGGGGTGGGGCAAGGGTCAGTAAAGAGCTGATTCACTTCGGCCAGGGTCATTTTATTTTCTTGCCAGGCCAGGTTCTTCTCTGGACTTCCCTCAGGTTAGTTCCTTGGCGGGGTTTGGGGCTGCAGCGTGCCCTGCTGTGCCTCTTGCAGGCAGCACCTCTTCCACAGCTTCGGGGGTGGGATGGGGACCCTCTCCCCAGTGGTGGAGGCTCCAGCGCTGCTCCGCAGCCGGCCAGCTCTGGGCTGGTGGCAAGGCCTCTGTTTGCATCTAGAGGAAAGTTCATAAGTCGAAGCACCTACTGAAGATCTTAACTGGAATCGTACATAAGTAGAGAAGTACATAAGTCGAGGTTCCACTGTACTTCATCCCAATATATGCATTTTCTTGTACACATTATTCGCCTGGAGAACATCACTGAAAAATTTCAAGTGTGAATCTTGAATACTGGCTGTGTTTCGGTTCATAGATTTTGTTTTGGAAAATGCAAATTAGGTAGATCCTCCTTTAAATGTGAGCTGAATCAAATTTCTCCCCCACCCCGGAGTCCCATGCCTGGCCATTCCACACCTTCCTAAAACCCTAGATTTTTCCACCTCACTTTTATGTCTCTCTGCTCCTGCCCAGCAGACTCACATGCACTAAAATGATTTTGGGAAGGGAAAATCCCTTTCATAGCAAAACTGCTGTCCCTTACAAAGTGGCTTCCTAGCCAGCTATTCAGAGACTTAGGAGGAATTGTTGCCTGTAATTTTTTTATGCATATAACAGTTCCACTGAGATACCAGTGACTATTATCTTTAAGGTATAGCACGCTAAGTATAAGCCCACAAGAGCCAAAAAGTGCCATTAAGAGGAATGCCTAGCATATGTCCTCTAATACCTATTCACAATGGGGAGCCACCTTATCCGGTTTCATAATGCGCCTTTATGCTTAAGTAATGAGCATTAAAGGACAAACAGTATGTTGCATTTCTTTCCAAATCATGAATTCCTTTCCTCCCTAAATAAAGTATGAATCCCACCTAAATGTGTCAGTTGTGCTGCTTTTCTTTCCTGGCTTTTTAAAACAACTCCATCCACTTTCAAGATAATTTGAAACAGCAGAAATAACTAAGTAGATTTTGTGGCATCTTCATTGTATAAAGGAACAGAAAGGATTCAGTTTTCATTTTTGTGAGGGCATCTACACACAATAGATTTCCTAACCTTTCCTGAATTTCTGGAATTATACCAACTTGCAACCCAGTGCCTGAAGTTACATTGCTATACCACCACCCGGCAATATCTGGATGAAGTATGGTAGAAGTTCTGCTCTTGTTTGTTATAAGAATAACTCTGGTTCTTAGCTGAGGTTTCTTTTCTGTTAGGATATCAGTCAAAAAACAAGCCAATGCACTTCTTTTTTTTCATTTCACTTATTTTTTTCCTCAGGCTTTCAAAACCTTGATCTGCTTTAGCCTTCACTTTTCTAAAATTTGAACTTTGCTGCTCTCTTTCCTCTCTCATTCTATCCTTCAAGGTTGCTGCCTCTCAACAAGCTTTCTACCTTCACATTCTCTGCCATATTTCTATACTGGGGTGGGGAACCCTTAGTCTATGAGCCAGATGCCACTACAGCCATATTTCATTTGGTCCTCTGGATTCCCTCCCTCACACCCAGGGAGCAGCTGACAGAGAAAAAGCCTTCGGTATTATACAAAGTGTGCAATTGCGGCACAGTTATCTGCAAGAAGTTCAAAGTGGGTGGGCTGGGTGGCTCAGCAGAGAGATAGACTTGTGTTCCTTGCAAATACAGAGAAAAGTGTTCAAGAATTTTGCAATTGTATGTATGGCAATATTTGGGATGCAGCTGCATTTCATAGTTTGAGCCTTTGAATAGCTGTAAGGTAGGACTTGCAGTTCAGCCTTGCATTTAATGTTTAATTTTATATTTTTGTAAACTGCTTAGAGGTTTTCTAACAATCAAGTGGTTTATAGATTTTGTGCAAATAAATAAATAAATAAATAAATAAATAAATAAATAAATAAATAAATAAATATTCATGGTTCTGTGTGGGTCTAGCCCCACAACTACTGGAGTGCAGGTTCCCAACAGTTATCTACTGGGGTATTGCAGTCCTTGAACCCACCAGTGTTCTAGACATTGAGTTCGGAGAGGATTCTTAGGGAAGATGAATTACTGTTCCCATGATTCTGTAAAATCCATATACAGTGGTACCTCGGGTTACAGATGCTTCAGGTTACAGACTCCGCTAACCCAGAAATAGTACCTCAGGTTAAGAACTTTGCTTCAGAATGAGAACAGAAATCGTACGGTGGCAGCGTGGCGGCAGCGGGAGGCCCCATTAGCTAAAGTGGTACCTCAGGTTAAGAACAGTTTCAGGTTAAGAACGGACCTCCAGAACGAATTAAGTTCTTAACCTGAGGTACCACTATAATTCATTTCACCAGAGCACTTTTTCAGGGAAGTTCTAAAGGAACTCTTGTTTCCTTAATTTTTAAAATGATGGCCTGATGCATTAAGCTGCTTGCTTATGTTATTACCTGGTTGATTGAACAAAACTAGGAAAGGAGAGGAAACTAGATTAACGCAAACTAGTTGTGTCTCATGTGGCAGGGAAAATTTCCTCACTGTTCCCAAAGGACTCTACTCCTTAAGACCTGAGAGGAAGAATAAGGCCTGCCCTCAGAAGCTCTGCAAGAGGCAATGCCGTGGTTCCGGAGTCCATCCATTCCATAGCTCCATCAGAGGAATGTCACTTCACACAGGAAATCTGACAAGAGGAATTTCCCCAATGTTCTAAGACTTGAAACTAAGCCTCCCAAATCCTGTTTCTTCAGATGTACTTAACAAGCAACTCTTCCTCCCAAGGAAGGGTCTTGTGGCTGACACAAAAATGTGACTCAGACCTACATTCAGCAAGCCAAGTATAAACCTGGATGTTTATGTGGTTTCTTTTCCTGTCCCTTCTTTGAAATCCAAGTTAACTTAAAAAAAACAAAAACCATGAAAAATCTCACAGGTTGTTGTTTTTTTTTGTCAGTGTACTTCAGAGTTTAGAAGGCTGTTAAGAGTGTGAATATAAATGTCACCACACATACATATTACATGGACTTAATTTATATTTGTCTAAAATGCAAAGGTTCCCCCCCTTTTTTTTACAGTTGTACCATCTGTGATTGAAGTGTTATCTTCCTACAGTTTATTTCATCTCCAAGACAGAGGGAAAGTATATAAAAAGAGGGGAAGATGACAGATTAGATAGTAAAGGGGCAAAGGTTAAGGGTCCATGGGAAGTTTTCAAGACTTGGAGGAAAGCCGTCACACAACATAGTTCTCAGTGCTAGGTTATTTTATTGGTGTGGGTGTGTTTTAATTCATATTAATTATCTAAAACCAGTGGTGTTTTTGCTACGAACATGTCATGTTATTTGGTTTTCCAAATGGGAAAACAGCACTCAGGGGAAATAATATAGCAATAACCTCTTAGGAGGGGAAAGATAAATGATCAGGGTAGAAGACAGAAGAAGAAGAAGAAGAAGAAGAAGAAGAAGAAGAAGAAGAAGAAGAAGAAGAGGAGGAGGAGGAGGAGGAGGAGGAGGAGGAGGAGCAAGAAGAAGAAGAGGAGGAGGAGTTTGGATTTGATATCCCATTTTATCACTACCCGAAGGAGTCTCAAAGTGGCTAACATTCTCCTTTTCCCTTCCTCCCCCACAACAAACACTTTGTGAAGTGAGTGGGGCTGAGAGACTTCAGAGAAGTGTGACTAGCCCAAGGTCACCCAGCAGCTTCATGTGGAGGAGCGGAGACGCGAACCCGGTTCCCCAGATTGCGAATCTACCGCTCTTAACCACTACACCACACTGGCTGGGTGTGAAGGCTGGGGTGTGAGTCATCCCTGAGAACTTTCTTGCTCTCCTAAGATAAAATGTGCATTAAAAATGCATATATTACGGGGGCCACCAGGTGGCGCATTGGAAGATGGCCGACAATAACATCTCTCCGACCCATACGAGGTAATTAAGAGGCTGCTATGGGAAGTATGCAGTCTTCCTACCCCCCCAAGGAGATGGGGGGGCTGCCTTGCCAGCGGTGTCCACAATGCACCCCCGGATTCGAGAGAAGGGGGTGCAGGCCACTTGGCACGAGCCCTCTATGAAGTCGACTCTTCCTGACACCGATTCCAATTAGCGCGTGCTGGTTTGCTTTAGCTTGGAATTATAATTGGAAACATATGATTGGAATGAAGCTAAAGCACGTACATCAAGCAACGTTCGAGAGATAATAATAATATAATAATAATTTTTTATTTATACCCCGCCCTCCCCAGCCAAGGCCGGGCTCAGAGCGGCTTACAAGCAATAATAAAAACAAGATGAGTGATTACAACTTAAAAACAAAAATA
This sequence comes from Podarcis bocagei, assembly GCF_964188305.1. NCBI lineage: Eukaryota > Metazoa > Chordata > Lepidosauria > Squamata > Lacertidae > Podarcis > Podarcis bocagei. The sequence goes on along the minus strand of NC_138127.1, from coordinate 66,127,015 downwards.
AAATACAACATTAAAATAATGGAACATTAAAATATTAAAATGGAGCCTCATTGCAGGAGAAGGAAAAGAAAAAAGAAAAAGGGGGCGGAGGGAATCAAATTGGCTCCAATCCAAAGGCCAGGCGGAACAACTCTGTCTTACAGGCCCTGCGGAAAGAGATCAGATCCTGCAGGGCCCTGGTCTCATGAGACAGAGCGTTCCACCAAGTTGGGGCCAGTGCTGAAAAGGCCCTGGCTCTGGTTGAAGCCAATCTAACTTCCTTAGGGCCTGGGACCACTAGGGTGTTGTTATTTATGGACCTTGAGGCTCTCCGTGGGGCATACCAGGCGAGGCGGTCCCATAGGTACGAGGGTCCTAGGCCGTGAAGGGCTTTAAAGGTCAAAAACAGCACCTTAAATCTGACCCTGTACTCCACCGGGAGCCAGTGCAGCTTGAAAAGCACTGGATGAATATGCTCCCATGGCAGAGACGCTGTGAGAAGCCTCGCTGCAGCATTCTGTACCCGCTGGAGTTTCTGGGACAGCTTCAAGGGCAGCCCCGCGTAGAGCGAGTTACAGTAGTCAAGCCTGGAGATGACTGTCGCATGGATCACTGTGGCCAGGTCGGGGCGGGAAAGGTAAGGGACCAACTGCTTGATGCGGCGAAGGTGGAAAAATGTCGCCTTGGCTGTTGCTGTGACTTGCGCCTCCATGGAAAGGGAGGCGTCAAGGATTACACCCAGACTCTTAACGGAAGGCAATGGCACTAATTGATAAGACTGCTGATTAATGGATCTCCGTGACTGGAGTGACGGATGGATAAGTAAATCAACTGATGAACCACCATTAAGAGACTGTATGTTTGGAATGAAGGGGGGTGGAGGAAAAAACTTTTCTTTTCCTTGCATTATGTGATATTAATAACCCTCCACCCCAGAAAGAAATAAGATCGTTGCGTTTTACTATCCACAAGCAGGAATTTAAGAACTGTGTGGAGTGGATTATAGTTAAAGAGATGATTGGTAAACAACGAGAACGGAGGAAAATTTTATGACGCAGCTTAAAATGGCTTCTCGCTAAGACAGGCTTGCCTGAGAAAGAAAGACAGGAGGAGGAGAATCAGGACCATTGGAAAGAGAAGGATGGTTGGAATGTGATCTTAACCTGACAGAGCCCTCCTGATATACTTGGCAAGCCTGAGAAAATTAAAGGACAAACCGAAGATTAATTTTTTATGGAAGCGTGGAATGGCGGCTGTCCCTGAGTGATATGATCTTTGGAGTGTATAAAACCCACACAGAGGATGCCTGTCTCTAATCTGCTTGTGAAGATTATCAGAGATCACAAAGAAAGGAATATATGATAACAACAAGAAGATGAAGAAAGTAATAAAGGACTATCTGGATTGAACTGGATAGAACTGTTTAATTAAAGCAGCAATACAAGTGATGTTTGGACTCGTTCGGAGCTTGATGTATGGGTACCCCCAACAAAATTTAAAATTTGGCTGTATAATTTGGAATTCATGTGATTTGGATAATGTGATGTGATTGGCCTGTTAATAAAAATTATTTAAAAATAAAAAAAATAAAATGCATATATTACTGCAAATAGCATACAGAAATGCATTTTATTAGGGGAACCACCTCACAACAATCATATTAGGCAAAACTGCATACAAATATGTGAACATTAGGATAAATTTGCAATAAAATGTTGATAAATTTTCATGAGGACATTATTTTAGAAAATCACAAACTGATGTGAAAATGTAAAGAACTGGAAATATAGGAAACTAAGAGGAAACCAAAGCTGGCAGATTCACCCATCCCTAGACAGAGCAGGATAAAAACGTAATGAAATAAATAAATACAGCATATAAATGTAGCTAATGGAAGGGATGAGTGTTTTCCATACATAGAAAGAATTATACACTTTGCATGAGCACACACTATATTTTGAGCATTTATGCGTCAGCCTCGTTTGGGCTGGTATCCAGCCTGCAACTATACAAGCTGCAAGTGACAGGAAATGAACGAAGGTGATAATAGTACAGCTAAAAGTTTGACTAAAGTGGAGAAAATGTGAGAGAACGCAAAGCAATCAGCAATGTGAAAGAATAACTCAATGCATACACATCTTGAGAGAACATGGTGGGCTTGTGCTATTTTCCTTTTCCTTTCATTAACATTCTTCAACACAAAACTCCAGAAGTTCACTAATAAAAGAGGTCGCAAATATCAGCAAAAGTGACTCAGCAGCTTTCACTTGCCGAATCTTTTTCAGAACTTCTCTTCACCCAGCTGCAGTCTGGACTCCCACGTTTCAGCTGTTCTTTCTAGCCACAGGCAGGAAATAATGATCTTTTCCAAATTAATGAATATTAAATATATATAATAGAAATGGCAATGTTAAGTGGGAACCATTGCTATGCTCTTAACAAAGACTCTGGGAAAAATAAAAGCGAGGCAGGTTTCGTTTTGTTTTCTGACAGCCCAGTACAAATATCAAATCTGAATCAGAAATGCCATTTGTCTGCGGGGAGGGGGGAGGAGGAAGAGTAACAGGGAGACAGATGTTTCTCTCATTATTTTTGTTCTGGGACAGCCATTGCTATTAAGACATGTCACCATCCTCCAGGGCCACAGATACAAATGCACAGCAGGACAGCTGTGTTTAAATTATCGTTGTAATTTCCACTGGGGCACAAAAATGTCATTCGGAGGCATTCATGCAACATAACCCTTTTTTTGCATGAGTGTATCTGGCAGATTTCCCCCCTTTCATATACATGTATGAACAGATCATCATAGCGGTATATTGAAGCCATAGCCAGGTGCTTTCGTTGAGGCTCGTCTAAAAGTAAGAAATGTAAGCAGCCCAGGAGTGCTTTAGGCATCTCCCATGACTTTCGCAGTCCTCTGTTCAGCTCACCAGTTATTTCCCAAGCGTCGGGAAATTCTAAACAATGATACTTCAGCTGAAGATAATGTTTGCCAAATGCTGCTTATTTTTCTTTTGCAGGGCTGCCCTCTGCTCTGGAATAGTTGCAGTTGCCCTTTTCAAATCAAGGAATCTGCATTTAACCCTCAACTGAAAGACAGGACCCACTTATAATCTGTTTGAAGACGTTTTATGTTTACCTGCATCCCTTAAATAAAAGAAGAAGAAGAAGAAGAAGAAGAAGAAGAAGAAGAAGAAGAAGAAGAAGAAGAAGAGGAGGAGGAGGAGGAGGAGGAGGAGGAGGAGGAGTTTGGATTTGATATCCCGCTTTATCACTACCCGAAGGAGTCTCAAAGCGGCTCACAATCTCCTTTCCCTTCCTCCCCCACAACAAACACTCTGTGAGGTGAGTGGGGCTGAGAGACTTCAGAGAAGTGTGACTGGCCCAAGGTCACCCAGCAGCTGCATGTGGAGGAGCGGAGACGCGAACCCAGTTCACCAGATTATGAGTCTATCGCTCTTAACCACTACACCCTTCTGTTCATGGAAGGGGTTTGTATTCAATGGAGGCAATTACTCACAGTTTTCTCAGCTTCCACCCCCTTCACCCACTCCCCATGCTACTCAGTCCTCTGCAACAGATGAAGAACATAAGAAGCTCCGGCTGGATCAGCCCAATGGCCCATCTAGTCTAGCATCCTGTTCTCACAGCGGCCAAGCAGATACCTGTGGGAAACCCGCAAGCAGGGCCTGAGCACAACAGCACTCTCTCTTCCTGTGCTTTCCAGCAACTGGTGTTCCTTTGTGTCCTTCTCTCTCAAGGAGGACTATATGCAAAATATGACAGGGTTCCTGCGCTCTTAACAAGTGTAAAGAAAATACAACTTTGGCAAGGGCAAAGGTCTAGAAATGCCGCACCTGTTGAAATTCACTCTGCTGCTTTTAAGGAACTTTGTACTTCATTGTATCTAGGCTATGAGTCCTGGGAGAACTGCTCCCTGCCTTGCAGGCCTTTTCCCACCTGGCCTGGGATGTTCGTAGCAGTGAAATTCTGCCTGAAATCAGGCTGTAGGTCAGAGAAGGAAAATGTTACTTTCCCTTGCAAGACGCACAGGATTTCCTGAACTGGGTAAAGAAAAACACACCTTCCCATTGTCCTGGTTTATAGCACAGAGTGTCCTTGTACTTCTTTGTGGATACCATCAGTTTCAGTCTTGGTAACTAAGGAAAATATTCTGACGAATGCTTCATATTTTTTGGACTATTTAACTTTGCATTATATGTACTAAACTACATTCTAGTAGTTTTCAACAGGTCTAATTTCTTGAGATCAGCTTCCTTAGTTAGAAAACTATATTAGATTCAGAGAACAATTCATCCCATCCTATTGCAGCGTGCAGCCACCATTCACTTTAGCTGTCATTAAATCCCATATATTCTCCCCCCCCCCACCAATAATGCTATAGAGCCCCTTATTTTCTGTAGCAGATTCATAAGCAGACATTTCAGACATTTGCTGCTGAACATGCAAAAGGGGCCTCTGAGAATGCTTGAGCCTAGGTCTGCCCCTCCAGTGATACTACATGCACCAGCAACCGCAAGCCAGCCTGTGATTGGCTGAGACTGAAGGGAACTGTTATGTACTGAAGTTCTCACCCTGGGCCAGCAGGGGGATATTGTAGATAGTTATGCAAATAAGGGATTGAAAGTGACGTTCAGTGATTGGATAGTTTTAGAAAGTTGTTACAGTGACGTTGTACTGAAGCTCTATATAAGCAGGCTGGCTGAACCCTTCAGTTCAGTTCTGTTCTGGCCTGTGAATAAACAAGAGCTGTTTGAAGAATCGCTGTGTCGTCTGATATGTTCACCCACAACTTAACAGGAACCACCTGAAGCATGCCAATCATTTCAATCACAAGGGCTGCCCCTGTGCTGGAAACCCTTTCTTTGTGGATGAAGGTGGCCCCCTTCAAACTCAGCAAATCTTACTCTAGGTTTGGAACAATGTTAGCGCAAGCAGTGGCACTGGAAGGCTAGAGCTAGCCCCACCCATTCCCAGAATCGCGTATTTTGGGCAGGAAACAAGCTATGATGTATATGATAAAATCCCTAGCATAAAATGTGGTTTCTCACAAGCTTATTGGGGTTAATCAATAGTGGTGGACTGCTAACCTGAACGGTCGTTTGTTCATACCGCCAGGCTTCTTCTGTAATATGCAGCTGCATAGCCAAAAGGAAACAGTCTAGTAGTTGTGCCGGAATAGTGAGAATCAGTGTACAGAAAGAGAGAATAGAGATGCACCTAGCAAACGGAGGAACCTCTCAACAAACCTTTGAAGACAAAATTGGAATAAAGTCACATTTATAGCTGACAAGAATAGAACAAACAGAATACATATATCATATATTTTAGGAGCAGCCTTAGCAGAAATGCAAGGATATATCTGCAGGGAACAGAATCCTATGCATTCTTAGATTTATGACTGATTTTTTAAGAGTGTGGGAATGACTGCCAGGATTTCATCTCATTTATCTTTGTCTAAAGAGGCTCAAATGAATGCTGCCACCAGAGGTTAAGGAGATCCATTTGTCAATGCAAGAGGATGGGTCGGAGACAATAAAGGAAATGGTAAAACCAACCATCAATCCCTGTTATTTATTGTGATTTAATTAGCAGATTTAGACTGCATTCTTCAGAATGCTTCGCCAGGCCAAATCCCATTTACTATTATGGGGCTTTCCTGGACGCTGAGCTTTGCAGAGTGGGTTGCAAGCGTGTTTCTTCCTCCCATGCCTTATCATTTCTTCTTTATGCAAAACATGCAGAATAAGACACTTGGGAATATATAGTACAGAACTCTGACAGGACCAGATCCAAGTTTGAGGGGAACTTTGGGGAAGAGCCTTCTGGTGGGGCTTTCCTATGTTGTGGACCCATCCAACATACCCCAGTGGCAGTAATAAGTAGCCCCACCACTACCACCCCCGAGTGGCTAGATACAGGAAGTGCTATTTCACTTACCCAGAATGCCTCTGTTATAGCGTTGCTCCTGGGTATTGTTGGGAATTAAAATGGTGGCTCTTGGACACAGCTGAATTTTTAAATGAGACCCAGGGCAGGCATTAATGGTGGGTCCTGCCAGGGTGTTGGGACTTCTCAAGGATGTCATGTGCTGATGCCAGGCCTGCTGATAAATGCCAAAGGTGAGCACATTATGCAATTTTCTTAATAGGATTTAATTTAAATAATAACTAAATCACTGCTAAAGACAACTGTTAGAACAGTTGATAGCATTTCTGGATGTGATTTTAATGATTTAATTTAGAAGAATTGATTTCAATTATCAAGGCAAAATGTGTTTAGTGGCCACACTTAGGCAAATTTGCTTAATTTGCAGATTAAGTATGACTGAGATAGCCTCTACTTACCCACAGAAAACTAACATGACAGAAATAAGGCTTAACACCTTTCCCCCTGACATGCCATGTGAGGAGAGGTTTTGTTTTTTATGGAGAAGCATTCAGTCATATGATGCCCCATCTATACTCTGAAATGGTACAACTTGGGCACAAATTTAGCATTTCTCAGTCAGGACAGGCAGAGGTCTTACACTGAATGTCAAAGCAGAACCTCAAACATTGGAACTTTGCACCCTTGACTGCATGGTGGGATGTGCAACTCATGTCCAGCCACATGGTTGGCTGAGAAATGGATTATTCTCATGTTGCATGCTCATTTCCTCATTGAAGATGTGGGCCGCTCAGGAACAGCCCTGCTATTTATGTAAATGAGGCCCATATATGATGCTAACTACCTATCCATCACGATCATTCTCAATGATGCTAAGTAAACCATGGCTTAGTCTCAATTAGCAGGGCAGCAGAAAGCTCAGGGGAGGAACAATGTACCCATGATCTGTGGTGTAGGACAGGCATCCCCAGCCTGTGGCCCTCCAGATGTTTTGGCCTACAACTCCCATGATCCCTAGCTAACAGGACCAGTGGTCAGGAATGATGGGAATTGTAGTCCAAAACATCTGGAAGGCTGAAGGTTGGGGGTGCCTGGTGTAGGAACTCACACTTCTTTTCATTCACACTAAGCCATAGTTTGGCTTATCAGTATGAGCAAACTGGGCCAAAATAACTTCAGAAGAAGTCCACATATGGGATTTAAAAGGACCTTATAGGCAATATGTAATAATTAAAACAAAAAACGGATGTGGCACTTCTGCATCTTAAAAAGTGCTAGGAAACTGTTTTTCAGGAGTAGCTGTCATTTAATCCTTTCATTTATTGGATTTGTCTAGGACCTCCCCAACTCCCATGGACCACTTGAAAATTGCTGCGGGATTAGATGGACCACTTGCCTGTTGTAGCAATCATAATGTGCTGTGATAGATTTTGCATGATTTTTAAATTGTATTTCTACAGACGAGGCACAGACCACCTGAATGAAGGCAATGGACCATTCCACAGCTTGGGAAGCCCTGGCCTGGGAGACCATACCATGAAAGAATTCAAAAGAGCGGGCAATAAAGAAGGGCTTCCCCCCCGCCCTTTCAATAAACTGTTCCCTCTTATCCACTGAGAGGAAGGACCATCGCTTAGTAGTAAAACACCTGCATTGCACGCACACGAAAGCTTATACTTGGAACAAACTTAGTTGGTCTCTAAGGTGCTACTGGACATTTTTTAATTATTATTTCAACTGCATCAGACCAACATGGCTACCTACCTGAATCTACCTGCATTGCATGCAAAAGATTCAAGATTCAAAAGATTCAAGGTTTAACAGTAGCTCCAGATCTGGCTTGGAACAGCCTCAGTCGAAACCCCCGGGTAGTTGCTACAACTCAGCATAAACAATCCTGAGGGTTCTTCCACACTTCCTCTTGTCCCGCCACTTTCTCCCAGAAACATGGGAACATGCCCTACAAGCATGGACACAACATAGAACATCACACTCTGCTCATGCTTCCTAGAGAAAATGTATTTTGTAAGAAAAGTGTATGATCAAATGAATGCCTGCCAGTGTTATCCAATAATATTTAGGCAATGGCTAAAATACAGTGTGGTTTTTGAAGAAAGATTTCATCTCTCATCAGCAATAGGATCTATTTTTTAAATGTGCTCCCCCCACCCCCACCCCCAAAAAAACCAAATGCTGGAATGCTTGATAGAAATGCATTTATTTGTCAGATCACGAAGTTCTCATAACATTTCTCAGCCTTAATAACACATCTGCTCTTAAAATGTGGTCTCTTGGTAATAGCTGGCTGAAAGTGTCTGAATTTAGGGATTATTTGAGACAACAGATTTCCTTCTATTTGGAATTGAATGAGGCATCTGCTCCCTCACCGTTGGCTTTGTGGGATATTCTCAAGGCAATCATAAAAGGGCAGATCATTTTGTACATTATGGAAAGGAAAAAAAGACCTCTGTTGGTAATTATGAGAATTGGAAGGGTATATTGGGGACCAGGAAAAATAGTACTTGATGACTATAAAAGTAGTTGCTTCATGGAGCCTCCACCCAATTTCAGGAAGATGTAGAGCACCCAGATTAGAAGGCACCACAGCAATGAATGAAGGCCCCAAATTAGCAGGTGGAACAAAGAAGTGTGTGTGTGGAGGGGGAATCTGGAAATTATTTGCATTGTACCTCAGGAAAAATAAACAAGAAACTGGCTGACTCATTACAGGATGAAGAGTTAGTCATGGATTCCTGGAGAATGAGCAGATTGTCTGCCAGTATTTATGACAACCATGTATTTGGGGAGGAGATTTTAAAAATCAGATTATGGTGCACAAAATCACACACAGTCCTCCATATATTAATTTGCTTTTGTAATATTAAAAATGAAAGCAACCTCACAGCAATTTGGGGATATTACTACAGAATTCCAGAGCCTCTACTAAAAAATGTAGGCTTAACATTTACCTTGACAAAAGTTGGTATTAGAATCACAGAATGGTAGAGTTGGAAGGGACCACGAGGGTGGAGAAAACCTTCCATGTTGCCCAGTGTGAAAGAAACACTTGCTTTGGAGGAAATTTGTTGTGGAATTCCAGGGACAAAAGTGTTTTGGTGTTTTTAAGGTGCAAGTGAACAGATACCTGCATGCATGTCTACAAAGGACCTCGTGAGCTGTATTGTCCAAGAGGAACCTGCACAACAGGTGCAGCTCCACAGTTTCTGATGTTACCATGGAACAGCCATGTCTGTACCACAAGCCAAAGATTCATTTCCTGGCATGTACCACCCCCCAGGATCAGTTCTTTAAACCTTTTACTTTTTTTACTTTGACTTCCTTTCCAGGAGCATTAAAGCCAGGCTTCCTACATGCTGTTAACCATCCTTGTCCTTTGGGCACAGGGATGGTTTATTATGTTTCATGAATGCCATTTCCCGGTCACTCTAATGCAATCCATAAACTTATGTGTTAAGCCAGTTGTACTTTCCTGTATAAGCACCCAAGGAGTGAACCCACCTCTATGTAACAGTCAGATTTAAGATGACACATGAACAGCTACTGGGACTGAAGAGGTGACATCACAGGATGACATACTGACTTGTTTTGCCGTGAAACTAGTGTGATGTTACAAAACAAGTCATGTCCTCTGGAGCTCAGTATATGACATAGTACTTTCCAAATGGAATAGAACCTTCTCGTTGATATAGTACTTTCAAAATGGAGCAATGAATCTCTAGGCAATGGGATTTTCCAAATACTAGATGTAGTATCAAGCTCTGAAGATAGTTTGACACCACATGATTGATCAACCACTGGAAGAATGAATCATTATTTTAAAGTACTTTCCTTCTGGTTTAAGTATAACCACCATTCCAGATGTGTTCCTGATCCAATCAGCAGATGGATGTGTTACAACTGGCTTTCTCGATCCCTCCTAATTAATCTTTTACATTTTCTTACAGAAGCATTTATTACTATTCTTACACTTACCTCCCACCTTCAGGGATTTGTAGCTCAGTAGGAGAGCCCATGTTTTCTATACTGAAGTTTCCAGGTTTAGTATTTGGCATCACAAGCTTAAAAAAAATAATCAGATATAAGTCCTAGGGAAGATCACTGCCCAACAGACAATATTTGATTAGGTGGATAATCCTCTAACTGAATAAGGCAGCTTCATATAGTCACAAGATGGTGATTACTACAATACGACTGTATTGTATCAGTTGCCATCCTAGCAAATCACATGCTACAATCCTCCCCTCCCCCCATCTTTTTCCCAATAGATCTTTGCATCTTTGCATTGAAGGACTAGAAGAATGACATCAGTTGCCATCCTGGGGGCTAATACACTCTGCAGAGGCTCTGCCATGAACTAGGTTTCTTCTATTATTATTTTATTTTAAAAACTTATTAAGTTGTTGATGGGGGGGGAGGCGGAACCACTCAGCGGCTTCTCAGAGTGGTAATCCCCCCCCTCTCTCTATAATTATTTTTTTAATGCAGCCTTTACCCAGCCCAAAGTGTGATGAACCTCCCTCTCAACAATGCTTTGGAATAATGCTATGTTAGGGACATTGTGGAAATTAAAATGGCAACTACCAGACCCAGATACCTGGCATTGACTGGAGCATTGCTGTCCACTCTTGCTGCTTATGCAGTCAGGCAAGCTCACCAGGGAGGGTTGTGGTGCAACCATTGCAAGTACTCTTGGATGGGGAGTACTTCGTGGGAGAGCTGCTCCAGAGGAAGAACTGTGAGGGGAGAGATACTTTTGTTCTTCATCAGGCATGGCTTTCCCACCCACCTTGCCTCACCCTCCCGCCCTGGGAGCCTTTCCCAGACCATGACTTGGAGAACAGCAGAAGCAGCTTGGAAGAGAGAAGAGGAGCTCAGGGATATTTCTTAAAGTAATTTTATAAGTTGTGTGTCCTTTTTTCTCAATTTGATCCTTTTACATGGTTTTCTACATTTTGTGGTATTTTATGCCAAAACATTTCATGCATTTTTATTGATTATAGATTAGTAATTCTTTATTGTAATAAGTGTAAACTCTTTAATTATTATTTGCTGATGCTTCATTTTAATATTTACTGTTAGATTCTAATGGACTATTGAATATTGGTTTATTTGATATAGGTTGTTTTTTTAAAGTTATTGTGACTTTTTATCAGATTGTTATTATTAATGTTTGATGTTTTATTACGTTTTTGTATGTGTTGAAAGCTGCCTAGAGTGGCTGGGGCAAACCAGCCAGATGGGTTGGGTATTTATTATTATTATTATTATTATTATTATTATTATTATTATTATTATTATTATTTTATTATTATCTTGACTCATTTCAACCTGGGTTCATGCTTGGTTATAGAACTGAATTGAACTTGGTCATCCTGATGAGTGACCTTCATCAGAAGAACAGGGGGAGTGGGGCCATATCCCTCCTTGATCTCTCTCTCTCTCTCTCTCTCTCTCTCTCTCTCTCTTTTAAATGATATTTATTAGAAGTTTAAGAATTACAGAAAAAAGAAAAAAAGAAAACAACAAAAAATTTGACAAAACATACATTACAATACATAAAAGGAAAAGCATAAAAAACAATACAACAATACAGCAAAAAAACAATAACATTAAAACACACACCCAATGTTCCATATCTTTATCTTTCATTTACTTGTTTCATCGACCTCCTCACACCTCCCTTTTTGTATTCTAATTTAATTAATTGTTTCAGCAAATTCTTTCCATCTTTCTCAATTTTTGTTATATAATTTATCTTAACGATCTAACCTATTAATTAACTCAACAAATCCTTTCCATCTTTCACTATATTCTGTCATTCAATTTACCTTAATTTATTTAACCTTATCTTACCATAAAAAAACCTTAAAACTTAAAACTTAATACTTATTTGTACATAACTCCTTATATCATTTCTACTAAGGCCAAACAGTTTCATTCCAACATTTTTCCTAATACTCGTTAATTTTACACTAATTCTCAAAATAAATTTTTAAAAATTTTCTTCCAATCTTCATCCAACGTCTCTTCTTCCTGGTCTCGGGTTTTGTCAGTCCTTATTGTCCCCTTCCTTGATTTCTCAGTGGCTTGTGATATCATTGACCACAGTATACTTATACTTATGTGAGGCTGCCCTTGAAGTTGTTCTGGAAGCTGCACTTGGTGCAAAATGCAGTGAATTGACCCTCACTGTGGCAGGATTTGGCCAACATTTTACCCTACTGTTGAAAGAACTGCATTGGCTTTCAGTTAGCTACCAGGTGAGGTTCAGGGGGATGGACTTTTATATTGGTATATAGGTAAAAGGTAAAGAACCCCTGGACGGTTAAGTCCAGTCAAAGGTGACTATGGGGTTGCAGAGCTCATCACGCTTTCAGGCCTAGGAAGCCGGCGTTTGTCCACAGACAGCTTACCAGGTCATGTGGCCAGCACGACTAAACCGCTTCTGGCACAACGGAACACCATGATGGAAACCAGAGTGCATGGAAACGCCGTTTACCTTCCCGCCACAGCGATACCTATTTATCTACTTGCACTGGCATGCTTTTGAACTGCTAGGTTGGCAGGAGCTGGGACAGAGCAATGGGAGCTCACCTCATCACAGAGATTCAAACCGCCGACCTTCTGATCGACAAGCCCTAGGCTCAGTGGTTTAGACCACCCTGCCACCCACGTCCCTATATAAAGCCCTATCTCAGTGTTTCCCAACCTTTTTTGGGCAAAGGCACACTTGTTTCATGAAAAAAATCTCAAGGCACACCACCATTACAGCCCCGTGACGTCAGCGCGCAGCGTCACGCCGGGAGGGACATGAATTGCTAGCAAATTACATAATCACCTCCTTGAGGGCTGGCTCATCTTCTCCGAAGGCAGAACCCCATTAATTAACAGCACAGACTCACACCATAGCCAAGACGAGGGGGGAAAACCTCAGTCATGCACAGTCATGCACATGTGGGGGCTAAATGAGGACGAAGACTGGGCAGAGAGCAGGGTTCAAATCACCCCACCTGGCCAGGACAATCCCTGGGTGCTCCCTTGGGCCACTCGCCTGACCCACCTTGCAGGGCTGTTGTTGCGAGGATAACACAGGGAGAACCACGCGCGCCCCCGGGAGCTCCTTGGAGGAGAAAGCGGGCGATGAATGCAATGCACGAAATATATGAGAGGCGACCAGGTTTTGCAGGTGAGGGGCCCCCGCCAGCCTCTGCTTCCAACACCCGGCGCAATGACGCCGAAGTTTCCCCCCGGGCTCGGCTCGGGGAGCAGCGCTGCTCCCCCCCGGCTCTCCTTCGCCCTCCCGACTCTCTCTGCCGCCCACTGGGGACCTCCCTCACCTGCCAAGTCCGGAGCGCCGGTGGAAGTTGCATGCATGCATGCAGGGCGCCGCGTTGCCATTGCATTGCACTGCACTCCATGCAACGCCTGCACGCATGCATTGCCTTGCACGCCCGCCAAGGGGTCTCCCCGCGGTCCAATGCGTCCCCTTCGGCGCGGATGCAGCATTGCAAAAATTTAAACCCCCCGACGCAGCCCTACCTGGGGGGCAGCCTCCGCCGCCGCCGCTCCGCCTCCACGGGGATCCCCGGGCTCCATCCTGCCGCCTGATCCCCGCGGGGGCGCAGGCAGGCTGCGCGGAAGAGCCCCTGCCCGCCCGGCCGCCGCTGCGCTCATTCCATGGCCGGGAGAAGAGCACTTCAAACAAAACGCCCGGCCCGCCAGGCCACGCTGGGAAACGTAGTTTGCGCACCCCGCGCGGGCGCGGAGCCCAAGGGCGAGGGGACTACGGATCCCGGCAGCCCCCACGCCGGGGACGGAGGGGGAGAGGCCAGGTGCAGGGATGGAGGGACGGGTGGGCGAGCGAGCAAGTGAGTGGCAGCCGCCAAGCCTTGGCCGAGAGCCAGGAAGGGCCTCCCTGGAGGAGGAGGAGGAGGAGGGAGGCGCAGAGCGGGAGGGAGGGAGGGAACCCCAGGGGTCATCTAGTGACGGCGCCCCAATCGAAAATTTGACTTTAAAAAAAAAAATCTTTCGAATTTTTTAATTTTTCCCGCGGCACACCAGGCAACATCTCGCGGCACACTAGTGTGCCGCGGAACAGTGGTTGGGAAACACTGCCCTATCTGACTCACCCCTTATATACCCAACTAATCAGTATGTGCTGCAGCTAAAGATCTCCTGCAGACGCTCCCTTATTAGGAGGTCTGCTCTGCACAATGTAGAAATCAGACCTTCAGGGCTGTGGCACCTGCCCCTTGGAATCTCCTTCTTTTAAATATTAGGCACTAGCTCTTTTTTGACACCTGCTGAAGACCTTCCTCTTCCAACAACGTGCTTAAGTAGAGATCTTTCCCAGCCTGCATCTCTATGCCGAAAAGCCCTTATAAGAGACTGGCTGAGTGGACTGGGTAGTTGTACTACGATGTTTTGCCTCCCTCTTGTGCCACAGAAAGTGGGCTATTTGATGAGCAAAAAGTGACAAAAATCATTGGAGCTATATAATTACTGGGGGTCACCTATGGATAACAATGTTCACAGCTCAAACTGCATGGCTGTGCTTCTTCAAGGAGGTTACAGCCACCCCATTTGAGAGCATGCTGTTTTCTAGCAGTCCAGATGCAACTGATTGGAAGTCACAGCGAGTCAACACAGAAGAAGCAACCCCTGCAAATGTACCTAATTTCCCTCGAGACCATGAGGTTTATGAAAACAAATAAAACCTCTGTAACATTTCCCCCCCTTTTTATGGTATCAAGAGTTCACTAGAAATTATTCCACATTTAATGGTCAATTTAAGAACATTAAATGTTGTTAACAATCAATTTAGCAGGTATTATTCCACTTCTGTTTATAAATGTCTAATTAAAATAGGTCATTTTGCTGTGCGGAGTGTGACTTTTGCTAGCCAATTGCAGCACTTAAGCCAATGCAGGAAAAATAATTGCTATTTGAATACCCTCTTTCTCCACCCCCCTCCAAAAAGGGGGCAGCCTGCATATATATTTGTAGTTGCTACCCCCCTACTTTCCAGATCTTCCCTGTCATGCCTTCCTTCCAAAAACCTCCAGGTATTTAGAGCAAAACCACAGAGTGGAAGGCACCACATGGCTTGGCAAAAGGACTCCATAAAGTTCTGTCCTGTAGCTGTGGATACAAACTCAAGCTGGTCGTACGCAGAACTCCGACATGTTCAGCCCACTACCCCTCGGCACAGCCAAATGTTTCAGCAGCTGCCCTTTTGTCCTGTTTCTTAAATAAACAAAGAACAGATACAAATTAATGACCTAAATTGATGGCAAAGAACACTGCCTTCCCAGAGCTAACTGCCTTAAAAGAACAGATGTTAAAATAACATTTGGATTCGCACAAATGCAAGGGGTTTTTTTTAATGGCGGGGGGGGGGGACTTCTGTGTGAACATGTAGGCTTGGAATACCATATAGAAAATAACCTCTAAAGAAGTAAGGCATTGCTTGCCCTTTGCTGTTGCACCACAGATTGTGTGACCTTCCTATCCTGAACGGGAGATGCAAATTATTCTGCACATCACATGCTACAATCCTCTCCCCCCATCTGTCTGTCCCCCCCAATAGATCTTTGCATTTTATCTCCAGTCTGGAAGGACAAGAAGAATGTTACTTTAGATAGTTATCAGATGCTGTTAGATTTGTGTATCAGTCTCATTATTATCATTATAGTCATAATTATAATTATAAAATAAAACATTACCTCTTTGTCCCATCCTTCAGGAGGCAGTCTTTAGTCGTGAAGGATGCTTTCTTGGAAAACCTTGTTGAGAGTTAAGCCTGAAAAGAGGCAGACTCTTGTGAATGGTAATTATATCCAGGTGCGAAGAAGTAATTAATAGAGAGAAACCTTTAGCAAAAGGAGTGAGAAATCTTAAGTCGGGAAGAGGGGGGAAACAGATGTAAAAAAACAACAACCATCATGCAGATCGCAAGAAAAGTCACGTGTAGGATTACATTAAGGCAGTGAGCACTTTTCATCAAAGAGACTCATAGCAGAATGTTATCCACGAAGAGGAGCTACCTGTTAATACCTTCCTTGACCCCTCCAGTCCTTTGCATTGCCATTTGAGTTGCCCGTCAGATAGTGAAGTTTTGCCAATATGCTATACAGGATTCCTGAATTACATGGAAATATTATTCGTTCAAAATAATTTGCAGACCAGTTATCCTATGCTCAATGCAATTTAATTAAACACCAACAAACATTTTGAAAGCAGCAATTAAACATAACATGCCTTTCACAAATCGACTCTCAGCAGCCATCAAATAAAATCTGAACAGCCTTCAAATTGTCTCAGCACCCCATAGGTTTTACAATCCATCCAAAAGGCCACGAGGGAAGAAATCATAGAATTGCAGAGTTGGAAGGGACCCTAAGGATCATCTGGTCCCGTGGTTCCCAACATGGGGCACACGCCCCAAAGGGGGGCAATTTGATTTTTAAGGGGGGCAATTCAAGAATGAGTTATTAGCAATTAATGGCCTTTTAGGCATCCTCCACTTTGTGAATAATAAGAATTATATGTCACTGGGGGGGGGGTGTGTGTGTCAGAATTTTAGAGATGCTTAGGTGGGGCATGGTCAAAAAAAGATTGGGAACCACTGATCTAGCCCAACCCCCTGCTACGCAGGAATGTGCAGTTGTCCTATACAGGGATCGAATCTGTGACTTTGGCATTATCAGCACCACACTCTAACCAACTGACCTATCCAGGATGGAACAGTTTCTACTCTCAGGTAGGTCAGCCCAAAGCTTTGGGGGCAATTGCAATAAAGGCTGTACTCCTTGAGGCTGATGGTTTTACCCAGGGCTCAGCAACCTTTTCCAGCCATGGGCCAGTCCACTGTCCCTCAGACCATGTTGTGGGCTGCACTATATTTTTTTTGGGGGGGGAGGAATGAATGAATTCCTATGCCCCACAAATAACCCAGAGATGCATTTTAAATAAAAGCACATATTCTACTCATGTAAAAACACCAGGCAGGCCCCACAAATAACCCAGAGATATATTTTAAACATGGTGGCGCTGTGGGTTAAACCACAGAGCCTAGGACTTGCAGATCAGAAGCTCAGCGGTTCAAATCCCTGTGACGGGGTGAGCTCCCATTGTTTGGTCCCTGCTCCTGCCAACCTAGCAGTTCGAAAGCACGTCAAAGTGCAAGTAGATAAATAGGCACCGCTCTGACGGGAAGGTAAACGGCGTTTCCGTGTGCTGCTCTGGTTCGCCAGAAGCGGCTTAGTCATGCTGGCCACATGACCCGGAAGCTGTACGCCGGCTCCCTCGGCCAATAAAGCGAGATGAGCGCTGCAACCCCAGAGTCGGCCACGACCGGACCTAATGGTCAGGGGTCCCTTTACCTTTACCTTACATTTTAAATAAAAGGACACATTCTACTCATGTAAAAACACGCTGATTCCTGGGCAGTCCGAGGGATGGATTGAGAAGGTAATTGGGCTGCATCTGGCCCACGGGCCTTAGGTTGCCCACCCCTGGTTTTACCCTTCATAAAACACAGGAGCTCACTAATTGACGATAACCATCCCTGGGGCAAATACAGGGGCAGGTGGTCTCAGAGTTGCATGCTCCCCATTTCCCTGAGTGGCAAGAAACTCAGAGACAGGGCTACTGGGTTTTGCTTCCTTTGGATGACACAGCACGCTAGACACATAGTGTTTTTGTTATATCTGTCTATTTACAAATATCCATGCAGAGCATAATGGGATCAAATAGATTACTAATGCAGGCAGCACAACCACTGATCCTGCATGAGATTCCTAACTGACCTATGGTCCTTCATCTTCAGTCAACTCACAGCTCCCTTGTCTGGCTCTCTTTCTAACCAAACTCAAGCAGCAACTGCTTCTAGTTTTCTCTCTTTCCCTCTGCCAAATTCTGATGGACTTCACATTTCCAAGATTAGAGAAAGACTGAAAGACATTGAGGATGATCCAGCTCCTTTTGTTATATCTCTGGGTCACCCATCAAGTTTCTCAAGTAAAATAATGGGATAAACTCCATTCATGCCTACCTAGGCAGTCAAACTCATTGTAGTATGTTGGGTCCTTGGCTGTGAAGGATTTTCATGTGGGAATCATAACTTGCCCTGGACAAGAAGCACTCTAAATTCCCAACAAATTCTTATCATAAATTTGAACATATGCTGTATGGATATAGTAGAACATGTCTTGCTGAAGAATGGACAAATAAATGCATGTTTAGATCATGACAAAAAAGGAAAATTTCTGGATACCTTAAATGACTGTGTTCTAGACCAGTTGGTCCTTGAATTGACAAAAAGGGAAGCAATCCTGGTGGGAGATGTAGCCATTGCTGAATTGATTAGAAACAGGGACCTCAGTGCAAATTCAACATACAGTATATGTAGATGGACAATTGCCAAGGAAGTCCAGCACAGAGACATTTCAAAAGAGGAAATTTGTCAAAGATGAGAGGATTGGTAAAATTGAAAGGGAAAGTCGTATGGGTCAAAGGTATCCATCAAAGAATTCTTAAAAGAGTTCACATGTGAAATTTGCTGACCTAACTGAAATGTGTAACATGTTTAATTGGCCATGTTCCAGTCTTCTAATATTATTCTTTGTGCCTGAAGTGTTGCATTGGAACATGGCCAATGCAACACTATAATAATAATTTTACTATTTATATCCCGCCCATCTGACTGGGTTGCCCCACACTGGGTCGCTTCCAACATATATAAAAACATAACAAAACATTAAATATTTAGAAACTTCCCTATACAGGGCTGCCTTCAGATGGTTCAGGGGTTGGATAAGTCCCTCTAACATTTCTCCATTGAAAATAGGGACATCCTGAGATCAAATCAGAAACCGGGACGGCTTCTGTGAATCCGGGATTGTCCCTGGAAAAAAAGGACACTTGGAGGGTCTGATCTGGTGATTTAAGAAGCGCTGGCTTTAGGTGATGCCACCTATATTCACACACAACACAGCCTGAAGCCAGGTTAACAAATTACAAGTCAACTTCAACAAATCCATTTACTTGCTGCGCGCCAAGTGCATTTTGTTCATGCCATCGCACACTGCACTCCATTTCCCTTCTTCCTCAACAGTCTAATATACATTTTCTTGTCAAGCGTCTTGGCAGTCAACTCCACGGTTTGCAAGATGGACTGAGAATTCCACAGGTGGACTGATTAGTGGGTGGCATTTTTGAGTTCTAGCAAGCTGTTAGCATTATGTCTGTTTGCTTTAGGTACAGATGTGAAGTGATTTGACAGTCAATTTCAGAACTGTGTGAATTTTTTTAATGTCAAACTCTTCTTTATGGATACAGTCTCTTATCTGCCTGGCTGTCCATTGGAGAGAGAAAAAACCACGAAACCTCAATCTGGTGGTTTCCAACAATAAGGAGGGGTGGGGGTAGGGATCCAAATGCTTTCAAGTGAGAAAAAAAATGGTTTTGCATGGGAGGGCGGAGGGAAATGTAATTCAGTTGAGGGCTTCAATCCACATGACCAAAATTCTATAGCGGGTACAAAGGATCTGTTACTAGGAAGTCAATTTTCTGTTTACTTCACACAACTCACCCGAACACAAGGTTGCATAACAAAAGCCATAGATACAGGCAAGTGATGTTTGACAAGTGGAATTTTCTGTTGACTTGCTCGTTACATTTCCTCCTTTTGACAGAAACATTTGGAATGTGATTTTTCTTGCAGTTACTCTGAGCCCAAAATAACAACTCTAGAATCAACGCTTTGGAGGTGGAAAGGTACAACACAAACACTTGCAGTCAGAGCAACATGGGAAATATGAGTTGACATGCACAATAACCACACGTGGCACATGGTTTATTGATTGCATCTTGTCATATGAAAGAGGCACTCTCAGATCTTGACATCATACTTCCATATATTTCACAACTGTGGAGGAAAATGTAAATATTATCTATAAAAGCTGTGGATAGAGCTGGCTAATGAATGGGCCAAGATTCCTCTTTCCACAAGGCAGCCCTTCTTAGAACAGCAACAGTCAACACCTGTATAAGGGGAGGCCACTTTCTTGTCCAGAAAGTGGTGTGGGAGGGGGACAGCCTGTCACATGAGCTCCTGCGTCAGGAGCCATCAAGCTCTGCATTATAGTTGGCACTGTTCCATACCAAGTTATCAAATTTATGGAGCATATGCGCTTGGGTGAAGTCATCAGTGAGGGAAAACTGAGGAAAATGGTTCCTCCCAAAAGACTGCTCAGGAAGCTGACTGGCAATGGCTCTTTGCCTTTCTGGAGCATGCCTGATCATGCAAAAGCTTGTACACGAAATGC
The DNA here is from genome assembly GCF_964188305.1 of Podarcis bocagei. Classification (NCBI taxonomy): domain Eukaryota; kingdom Metazoa; phylum Chordata; class Lepidosauria; order Squamata; family Lacertidae; genus Podarcis; species Podarcis bocagei. Next base: position 66,106,772 of record NC_138127.1, on the reverse strand, counting down.
CATGCATTGGCACACTTTCTGTAGGTAGCTATTAACCAAAATATTTCATATCACACTCAAAGAGAGATGTAACGTCAATATGTGAATTATTTCTCTCACACAACTTTTGTAAAGGTTGCACAAGTGAGTGCTGCAGGCGATTTTTCCTTAGCGCGGCGCAATTTAAAATATGACATGGCTACTGGGTTTCAGGCAGAATTGCCATGTGGCCTTTGCACCACCAATTAGCCTTCCCTGATGTAGAGAAAATTTCGTTCAAAAGAGTGGTCATAACAGCCTTGGACTGTCCAGCTCGTTGGTTGTTTATTTATTAATAAAAACACTTCCATAAAAATACCAAAATGGTTTCCAACAAGTATACACATGAATAAAAAACCACATACAGATTTAAAACCTGAGAGCATCAGCTAACTATAACATTGTCTGCATAAGCCTGGCTTATGCCTGGCTTAGTCTCAGAGACATACATGTTAGTCTCAGAAAAAGAGAAATATATAATTGGTAAAAGAGTATAGTAAGCAGTAATAACTCCTTCTGGCCAAGGAGTTTATCACAGTCAAAGGCACTGAGATACCAATGGTGGGAAAGGAAATAGCATCACTAACAAGCCTCTGAATATGTTCTGAGGTAATTTCTGAGGTAATTTCTGTGGAGAACAATAGTCACTCCAGTGCAACCATGGCAATAAGCCTGATCTAGCATTGGGCGTACCTTTTACTCCTAGTTCCATGTTGATTAGCTTCGGGTACAGTCAATTCTAAAAGAAAGAATTAACATGGTGGATTAACATTTGTGAATACCATAGGTGACTGAACAGCCCTGAACTCAATTTCTGTGAATGCTCATGTCTATTCAAGGAGAAGATAATATCCATTTCAAATCTTACCACAGGCTGGGTAAAAGAGGGTGTTACTTATCATAGACACCAAGCTGTGGGAACTAATTTTGCCTTTCCCCAGCAATTGTCTGAAGTACTAAGAATTTCTGAAGAACAAGTTTGCAAGGCAGGGGAAATGGGGCGGGGAGCACCTAAGGACATAGAGTGCAGGAAATATTGCAATATGTAAACTATCATTTACACACAGCCTCGCTTCTTGTGTAAGGCATAAAGACAAAAGACAAACGACAAGTAGCTGCAATACAATGCATAAGATTGAAGCCCTCACCATCTAATTCCAGAATGAGTACCACAACCCAATGCAGCAAGCAAACACACTTGCACAAAACCAACAAAATAAGAGCACACACTGGCTATTTATTTATTGATTGCTTTTATCTGGAAAATAATATGCTGCCGTTTGGATAGAGGAAATAAATGGGATGCATCCATTGGTGCATGAGCTGAAAGCAACTCACACAATGGCACTTCCTCTCCCCTGCAGCTCCCCTGAACCCCTCAAAAAGCCTCCCCAGAAGGCTGGGAGGAACAAGCAAACTTTGTGGGCTATGTGACCTGGATCTGCAGGAGAGGACTGCCTGAAATTGAGGGGGAGAATCTTGCACCAGTGGAGCACAACATTCAATTCCTCCATCTGATTTCAGGCAATGTCCCCGCCCACTTCAGCCCTGGACAACCCAATCCACAATGGTTGGTAGGCTCCACCAAATTTCTGAAGCAACTTTTGGGGGTTCCAGCAGAGAAGACAGGAAGGGAACAGTTATCCCTTGCACAAGCTTGCCTTCTGCTCAGTTGGAGAAGACTTGCAGTCCCAATAACAAATCCAAATAAAACACAGTCTTAAAACAATCTTAAATTTGAGTGTGCATACCAAGTCTCCATGTAGGCGGCTGAACTAAAAACCCCCCGAAGTTTGGCCTTGTTTACAGTTTGTTTCCCTGCTTTTCTTCCTTTGAAAAGTTTCTCCTGCACCTTTTTGCTTTGCTGTAAATGCATCCAGGCCTTTTGACTCCAAAGCGTTTTGAATATAGTTTCTTTTCATTCTTTTTTTCTTTTTCTTTTCAAGCTTTAGTTTGACACTCTAATGAAGCTGTTAATTTGCTTTGGCTTTTTTTCTCTTCTTTTTACACTTATAAATAAAAACATTTGTTCCATTTTTTTCTAAAGTGTGAAGAGCTGCAGCAGAAGCCATCAATTAACACAAGCAGACAGGGCCAGAGTCCTTCCTTCCTTCCTTCCTCCTCCCCCATAGCATACTGTAAAGATAACTGTGTGGTGCTACTTTGGAGGCTGCTGCTTGGGAGGGAAGGTTAAACGGAGCATTCCCATTACTACCCCTCCTCCTCCCTCACTACATCTGTTTTTGGACAAATAGCATAATCAATACAAGGCCTGCAAAATGGACTTTTTCAGCAGCTGCACTTAGACAGAAGGCACAAGAAGGAATGAGGGGGGGAGATATCCTTTTGTGTTCCAAATAGCCGTCCAAAAGCAACCAAGGTTGCCAGCGGTTGTCTGTTTCTTTCCAAGTACCACTTTCCCTTTCCTCCATTACAGAATTTGCAAAAAGCAAACCACCTCCCTACTTCCCCTCACCAGCAGCTTTGCTTAATTAGCCGGGTTTCTTTTTTTGAACAGTTACACAAGTATTCAGCAGAGGCATTTCCTGTAAGACAGACCACGACTGCCAGAAGATTCTGGTCAGTGTAGGGTATTCGGAGCAGACTAGCAACCCGTCTCTGACACTAGGGGTCTGTGAGCTCCGGGTATAGGGCAGTATATAAATCCAATAAATAATAATAAATAATAACAACCCGTCCCTTTTGGTTGTCTCTGTTTCATGTTTTCCCCAATCTTGAACTTAGTTGCAAATCATTATTTTTAAACCCTCATGAAAATTCAGCAGCATTTTAGTGCAAATTTCTCCTGACAAGCAACATTTTATATGCAGTTTTGACTAACGTGCACATTTTTGCAATGTATGTTTGCACATTATTTTGACTAATATCTGCACTTTTATGTAGATACTTCCCCTCCAAATACGCATTTTGTAAACGTTGTTCATTGGTGAATTGCATCACAAAATTCAGATATATGCGAATTTTGAAGGATGGCTATGTTTTGGTTCACATATCGTTTTGGAAAGTGCCAATTTGACAGATTTGACAGTTTCAAATGTGCACTGAATCAAATTTCTCACCCATCCCTATCCAACACCAAAAGTGCATTAGAGACTAGTTACATCATTTCAATTTAAATCATGAGGGGAAATCTACCCATGATTTTTTTTTCATAAGGCTTTCACCAGATTTAAGTTTAGAATGGAGAGGAACAGAGATTGAATTACAATGTGGGCACTTTTGAAATTAGATTTTTGCCTTTTTCTTTTCTTAACAAACCCTGTCCAAAAGGGTCAAGGAAGGTTCAAACAATGCTCTAAAACTTACCCCCAAATATTAGCTGAGCTACAAGTTTCAGTTGCACCTCCCATGGGGTTGGCAACAAAAACTTTGGAATTTTTGGAGGGCTGACCCTAGTGCTAGCCAACTAGGCAAAAGCAACAGCTACGCCAAGTTCAGTGAAAAAGAAAATATAGCTTTGAGCAACGGAAAGTTCTAATTTATCTTCAAAGCAGTTTCGAAGGAAAGTCCTGCTGGCCAGATGTGTGATGTGTTTTCATTTGGGTGTCCTCCCTGAAACGTCTGGTGTTGCTTTCATTCAGAAGACTTTTTTTTTATTTTATTTAATCCTTTATTTTATAACAACAGCTTAAAAACACATATACATCAATCAATAAAACGGAATCAACAAATAAAGAAAAAAAGAAAAATTACAAATAACCAAAATCCAATTTCAATATATAAATCTGTTACATTGTTCGACTTCCCACCACCTCAACGTGAGCTGTAGTTCAATGATATATAACCAGCAGTGTTTTTTGTTGACCATTGTTTCTACCTCGCGGTTTTTATATTATACCTACTGTAATTTTAATATTACCTAAGATCGTCTCCATGTATGAGAGGAATTTATTCCAGTCGTTAATAAATTTGGTGTTTTTCTGTTGCCTGATCTTCTGTGTCATTATTGCTAAGTCGATATACTCAATTAGCTTGGTTTGCCAATCTCTGATTGTTGGGACAATGGGTGTTTTCCAACTCTGTGCCAACAGTATCCTAGCGGATACTGTAGCATACTGGAATAGGGTTTGGTCCTCTTTCTTGATTTCATCCCCCACCATTCCTAAAAGGAATGCCTCGGGTTTTTTTGGGAAGGTATACTTTAGAATCTTTTTTAATTCCTCATAAATTGAGCTCCAGAACCTCTTTACCTCCTCGCAGGTCCACCACATATGGTGGAAGTCTCCCTCTTTTTTCTTGCATTTCCAACAGGTCTTGTCTCCGGTTTTATACATTTTAGCTAATTTTGTTGGTGTGATGTACCAACGGTACATCATCTTTTCCATATTTTCTCGGAGTCCAACACAAGCTGAAAATTTCATATCTTTGTTCCAAAGTTTTGTCCATCTTTCGTATTCTAGGGGGTGTCCTACATCTATAGCCCATTTGATCATAACCTCTTTGACCTCCTCGTCCATAGTATCCCAGTCCAATAGTTGGTTGTACATTTTGGATAAGAGTTTAGATTTCCCCTCTATTATTTCTGACTGGAACTTGGATTTGTTCTTACTCATTCCAACTTTTTTATGCTCATTCCAGAGGGCATTGATTTGATGGAATTGAAACCATCCATTTAATTTATCTTTTAACTCCTCATAGGGCCTAATTTCCCATCCTTTATCAGACCTTCTCAGAAGATCAGCATATGTCCACCTTTTACCTTCCATGTTTAGTCTCTTAATTGCTAGGATATCAATGGGTGACAGCCACCATGGGGTGTCTTTCTCTATCAAATTCTTACATCTATTCCATACTTCCAATAACGCCCCTCTTATAATATGATTGGAGAATCCTTTGTGTACTCTCCCCTTATCCTGCCATAAATATGCATGCCACCCAAACCTAGCATCGAAACCCTCCAAGTCCAGTAGGTCCGTGTTATCTAAAGTTATCCATTCTTTAGTCCAGCAGAGACAGGAGGCCTCATAGTAGAATTGCATGTTCGGGACCGCGAACCCTCCTCTGCCTCTTCTGTCAGTGAGCAACTTATATTTAATCCTAGCCCTTTTACCCTGCCAGATGAATCTAGACAGGGTTCTCTGCCAGTCTTTAAACATTGTTGTGCCCCTGATTACTGGGATATTCTGGAATAGGAATGTCATTTTTGGGAGGATATTCATTTTGATGACAGCCATTCTCCCCTCCCAGGAAAGTTGTAATCTACTCCAGCTATCTAGATCTTTTTTACACTCTCTCCAAGTTCTGTTATAGTTGTCTTCCACCAGGTTTATATTTTTTGGGGAAACCCAAATACCCAGATATTTAACCTTATTTGATGTCTTTATCCCGGATTCGAGCTCGATTTTGTTTTTAGATTGTTCATCTATATTTTTTATCAACATTTTTGTTTTAACTTTATTTAGTCTGAACCCAGATGACCTTCCAAATTCCTCCAATAATTCGATAGTTTTATTTATCCCATTTATGGGGTCTTCAATTGTAATTACTAGGTCGTCGGCATAAGCCTTTACTTTATATTCCTTTATACCGATTTTAATCCCTCTTATTTCCTGTGTTTCTCTTATTTTATTCAATATAACTTCCAGGGCCATAACAAATAGTAGGGGTGATAAAGGGCACCCTTGCCTAGTGCCTTTTGTGATCGTAAATGAGTTCGTCAGGTTACTGTTAATAATTAGTCTTGCTCTTTGGGCTGAGTAAATTGCCCTTATACCTTCTAGGAATGGTCCTCTTATTCCTACCTTCTCCATACATTTTATAAGGAAGTGCCAAGACACATTATCAAAAGCCTTTTCGGCGTCTATAAAGATTAAAGCGGCAGGGATATCAACCCTGAGGTCCAGATATTCAATTATGTTAACTACATGTCTTACGTTATCCTTTATCTGCCTGCCGGGCAGGAATCCGGCTTGATCTTTGTGAATCGCTCTATTCAGATATTTCTTTAGTCTATTTGCCATTATTCCTGCGAAGATCTTGTAATCATTGTTAAGCAATGAAATTGGTCTGTAATTTTTAACGTCAAGTACATCTGACTCTGCTTTAGGTATTACTGTAATATATGCCTCTCTCCACGAATCCGGCATTTCCCCTCCTTGTAGGATATTATTAATTACTTCACTAAGTATAGGGGCCAAATGTTCATCTAAAGTTTTATAATATTTTTGGGAGAGGCCGTCTGGGCCTGGGGCCTTCCCAGGTTTCATTTTTTTGATGACCTGTCTGACCTCCTCCACCGTTATTGGTTCATTTAATAGTGTCTTTTCTTCCTCTGATAGCTGTTCCCCTCCATTCCTTTCCAAGTACCTTCCTATCTCATCTATGTCTTTGTCCTCCTTCTTTTTGTACAAGGTTTCATAGTACTGGAGGAACTTTCCCTTTATCTCATTGGGATCTTCTATTATTTGATCTTCCCACTTAATTTTGTTGATTACATTTTGTTTTTTCCTTTTTCTCAGTTGCCATGCCAGCAACTTACCCGTTTTATTTGCCGACTCAAAATACCTTTGTTTCATTGTTTTTATTCCCCATTCTATCTCTTGATTTAGGAGTGTTGTGTATTGGGTCTGTAATAATTTGCAAACCTGTTTACTCTTCTCATCCTCAGGATTTATTATTAATTTCCCCTCTACTTCTTTTAGTTGTTTGAGTATTTCCTCCTTCTTTGCTTCTCTTAAATTTTTTCTATATTTATTCTGTTGAATCAAGAAGCCTCTGAGAAGAGCCTTACTTGCATCCCAGACCACATTGATTTTAGTTCCCTTATTCAGGTTCAGCTCAAAATATTCTTTCAAGATGTTCTTTGCCTTACCGGTAATCTCTTCCTGTTCCAGTAGGTAATCATTCATTCTCCATCTATATGGCCCTGATGGTTTACACTTTAATTCCAGAAATATTGAGTTGTGATCCGAGAGAGTTCTGGGCTCTATTTCACATTTCACCGATCTTATCGAGAGCTCTCTAGAGACCCAAATCTGGTCTATTCTGCCCCAGCTTTGGTGTACTCCTGAAAAGTGCGTGAACTGTTTTCCTGTTGGGTTTTTAAATCTCCAGATGTCAATCAAGTCTAAGTTTTCTTGGAGATCATAAAAGGTTTTTGGGAGCTTCCCCTGCTTCCCTTTCCTTCTTTTTTCACTTCTATCTATCCCGGGTTTGGGGACTCCATTCAAGTCTCCTAATAGGATTAGTTTATAATTTTCTAATTCTAGTAGCATTTGTTCCAGTTTTTTAAAGAACTCCGTTTTGTTTGTATTAGGGGCGTAAACTGATATTACATTAAATCTTTCCCCTTGATGGGTAATTTGGATCCCCAGGATCCTCCCCTCCTCATCCTTACAAATTATTTTGGGTTCTATTTTTTCTTTAACATAGATTACCAGCCCTCTCTTTTTATTCACGTCTGAGTTAATAAACTCCATTCCCAACTTTTTATTAACCAATATATGTTTGTGTTTTTTAGCTACATGGGTCTCTTGACAGCAAACCACATCACACTTTTTATTTCTCAGAACTTTCTCTATTTTATTCCTTTTTAGTTTCTCATTTAGACCATTAACATTCCAGGTCAAAAAAGTTAAAGACATTATTAAAATTAGCGAACCGATTTGTGTCTAACCTTCAGTTCCTTACTTCTTCCTCCTCCTCTGTTTCCTCCTCCTCTACCACACCCTCCTCCCCCTCCACCTCTTCCTCTTCATCCCCCCTCCCTCCCCCCTTCGCAGGCTCGTCCCCCCTCCCACTCCCCCCGTCTCCAACCCCCTGTCTGTCTGTTACTCTGTCCTCCTTTTTACCAAGCTCCCTCTCATATCTCCTCAAGAACTTTTCCACCTCTAGTGGGCTGGTTAGCTTAAATCTCTTGTCTTTGAAGAAGAAAGCTATTCCTTCGGGGAATTCCCATCTATATTGAATGTTATTCCTTCTCAGGACTCCTGTTATGTGTTTGTATCCCTCCCTCTTTTGTAGCAGTCTAACCGGTATTTCTTTAAGGACAATTATTGGTCTGCTGCCTATTATTAATTTTTTATGATAGCTCGTTTTGAGTATCAGATTCCTCATTCCCAATGAGTTAAACACTACTAAGCAGTCTCCAAGGGGCCTCTTAGTCTTGTTCTGGTATGTTCTCGTTTTAATTCTAAAGGCATTTTCAATCGTGTATGCAACCTCCTCCTCTTTCACCTCTAACCAATTTGCTAATTCCTTAGTTATTTTATCCTTAATGTTCTCTTTCATCTCTTCTTCTATCCCTCTAAATTTTAAATGCATTTGCCTTTGTCGCATTTCCGTCATTGCAATATTGTCCCAGATCTGCTCTTGTGTCTTGTTTAGTCCTTGTATCTCCTCTTTCACTTTTTCTGTCTCTCTTTTCTGTTCTCTCATATCTTTCTGTATTTTTTTGTTGGACTCCTCGAAAGTCTTTGCTCTGACTGTTAACTCTTGAACTTTATTCGAGAGCTCTCCTATTGCTCCCTCGATTCTCCTATCTATTCTCTCCTGCATTTCTTCTAATTTATTTTCTATGTTGTTTTCATTCTGTTTAAGTTCCTCCTTAATTTTTAACCACAAGAAATCTAAGTCCTTAATTTCTTCCTGCCTTGATATTTTCCTTTCACCTGGGGTCCCTCCTCCCCTTTTCCCATTCTTCCCTTGCATTTTGTTGCTAAATACCCGTTATGTTTTTTGGAGCTAATTCTCTCCCTTTGTGGGCTCACAATCTCTTTGTTACCGCTCCTTTAATACTTTACAAATAATTATTTCAAATATGTAGTTCAAAGTTACCACTCTACGGCAGTCCACTTCCTGTCATCACTGCCTGGGGAGTTGGAGGTGTCACCTCTTACAGTCAGATTACGATCAGTCTTAAATTAAATACTGCTGAGGGTAGAACGGTGCAAGGGTGAGGTTCCGGGATTTCACAAGTATGAGGAACAGTTCTGGTCTACAATTTAATTTAGCTGTCCTGAGTGGTATTTCCGCTTATATTGTAAGTCCTTTCCAGCCTCAACAGCAAAGTCCAGTCTCTTTCCAACCAGCAGGAAAAACCCTGCCTTATTTATCAGTCCTTTTTCTGTTCTTTCTCCACAATTAGGGAGTTAGCAGAGAACCATTTAGCATAGTGTCTAAGAGGTCATATTAAATTTCAGTCCACTTATCACGCAATTCGGAGGGTAGGTTCTTAATTGTTGGTGGTAGGAGGAAGGGGAAGAGAGGGGGGGAGAAGGAGGCGATGGAGGGTAGCTGTATGGAGTTTGCAGGGTGAACGGGGGTGACAAGAGAGGGGTCTTGACTGTGCCTGTATAGGAAAATTATCGGGTAATAAGTGGGTTGGGTAGGTTGGGTAGGTTGGGTGGGAATGGGTTAGGGGGGCTGGGTGGGAAGAAAGCGGGGGGCGAGGGGGGGATGAATGGTAGGCAATAACAATAAGCAATAAACAATAAATAAGAATAAATAAATAAGAATGTTTAGTAAACAATAAACAGTGAGAGAATTAAACCACTAGAAAGGAGATAAAACAGTTAGGCTAATTTACTGTAGATAATTATCTATCTTAATGTCCTTCGCTCAACGCTCTGCTTTAGCGTCACCACATACAGGTCCTGTGAGTCTTTACACAAAAGTTCTTGCAAGCACTCTAATAAGAGTCCACCGAACACAGTCGTAGTAACGTCTTCTCTCAATCCCTTTTATATTCCTCCTGTCCTCTTAAAGTCTTTCCCAGCGTAAACTGTTATGTGAGCTTAGCAGGTTACAATTGGGAGCCGCGGGACACTTAAGTGAGAAAGAAAAAAACAAAAAAAAAACAAGGCAAACAAAGAAAAGTCCCTGTTGGTAATCCAAATCTAAATGCGGACGTAGGCCCCTGCAAGATTCCCAGTCACTAGGTATCACTAGGCATCAGACTCAGGCAGACATACTTAAATCTTGGGTTAGTTTGTATGCATAAAATTGCTTAGTTTGGTCAGCGTTATCCCTCCTCGTTCAGCATACACACAGCTCGGCCATTACGCGCTACTCCCTTTCTTAGCTGTCCGTGATTCTGTGTCCTGCGCCATTTTCGCTCTGCGTCGGGCGGGGTCCATACATAGAATCTATTACAGCCCGGACTCACCCATCTATTGCGCTTGTCTTTGGCGTTGTCTCAATTCCACTCACGATGGGGAATCCATTTTTAAGTCCGTGGAGGTTCGTCGCTTTTCTCGGTGGGAGCTTGAGGCATCGTAACTCGGAGACGGGACTCTCCCTTGGTGCGCACACGACCCCGCTCTGCGTCTCACTCTCCACAGGGGGAGGAGAAACTGCAGATACAAAACGTCGCTCCCGCGCTGCCGGGAAACCTTCCCCCAGGGGTGCCCCCCCTGGGCTTTACCTTTTTGAGGAGTGCAGTGCCTTCGCAGCTCCCCCAAATCTCCGTATTACTCGGAGAGTTTTAGCGTGTCTCTCCGCGCTCCCTCTCCGTCCGCGACCGGAACCGGAAGAAGACTTTTTAACATTCCCATCTTATTCATGTTTTACAGTCTAAGATATTAAGAAATACAAAGTTATTGCTTATCTGTTTGTCATTTGCATATATCACAAGTGGGGGACCTTGTTCAGCCTGAACTTGCCATCCCTTATCTTCCAGGGGCCACATACCAAGAACAGACAGGGCTGGAGTCAACAGCATTCTTGTGGGATGTGAAACACAGAGCAGTCAAGTACACCATCCCTAGAGTGGACATAAAAAGGGGACATCTGGACCAGCCAGTTGGAACTCCCTGTTTCCTCCTAGGCTGGGACAGACTTCCTCTACATGTGACTAGAGGTGGGCATGGCCTCACCTGTGCAGGTAACAAAAGCATAGGACTGACCCCCATTTCTCTCTCTCTGATTACATTTGTCAAAGAAGCAACATCTTTCTTAGCCTAAAATGCTCAATTCCAGCCAAGAAATGACAAAGGGACTATGTCTTTATGGGATAAATTCCAGGTATATTACTTTTGTAACTTAAGTCTGCCTTCTGGGATCCATCTGTGAACAGAATGAGTGAGTAAGTAAACTCTTTTTATACTTTTATAGAAGACTGTGTCATGTCTATTTCTTTTATGAGGGACTAAAGGGGAAATTACCAGGTAACTTATTTTAGAGGCTTTAGCGAGCCTGAGCAAACACATCCGCTGTGCAAGTTTAAAAAGGAGAATGTTACTCTGCTAAATTGTAGAACTTGTTAACACAAGTTGGAAAGGATATAATCAAACAATATATCCTCTCCTGCAACCCTGAACATTCCCACAATTCTGGGTTAAATAATCCAGAATACAGTGCTTGCAGTGGGCTTCTCCTTTATTCTTCCATCTCAGTCTTGACTTCTTCCCACCCCACCCTTCCCCTCTACTTCTGGGCTCTCCCCGCCCAACCACATGAGACACAGGTGTGTCCCCCTGCCATCTTGGCTGCTAAGCGGCCTGCACAAAAATGTGGCACTGCATGGGTGTGGTTAGACAGGTGGCGCTCATCAGGGAGCTAAAGAAGGAAACCATTAAGTGCGACACAAAATAGACAATCCATTGTCTTTTGCAATAAATGCCAACCTCAGGCAGCTCTATAATTGGCACAATATTTGCAGAGTTCTCCTTTAGAGTCTCAGCAGATTTACCCTCCAGGGCATGACAGTTCATTTCAAAATGTGCCTGCATTTGTATGAGCCTAGGCATTCAACACACTGGTACACGTTAATCACTGGCCCACTAAGATTTGCCGTTTTTTGGCATTCTCTCCAACTTCAACTAACATTTTACTTCCCCAGACTAAATGTGTGATTCAAACCTTATAAGAGGCAGGGTTTATTTGTTTAAGTGTCCCAATATTGCCTTTCACCATACAGCCATACATCACAGGTTGGTGTTCCTCATCAGTGTGGTTTTCTAAAAACCCATTAAAGCATCAGTGCAAAATAAATGCAATTTAAATGAAAACAGAAACATAAAATAGCAGAGGATACATGACAAAAACATTATCTGATTAATTATACCCCTTCATCTCCAAAAGCCAGGCAGAAGAGGCAAGTCTTCATCTGAAGGCAGCCCTGTTTAGGGAAGTTTTTAATGTCTGATGTATTTATCGTGTTTTTAATATTCTATTCGGAGCAGCCCAGAGTGGCTGGGGAAACCCAGCCAGATGGTCAGGGAATAAATAAATAAATAAATAAATAAATAAATAAATAAATAATTATTCCTCCAAACAAGCATCACATTGAAGCAAGAAGCACCTCAGTAGGAGAGATTGTTTGTGAACAACTCATAACCAGGGCAAAAGCGTAATAGATCTTAGGAATCAGGCCATTGTCATTTGGAATAGGGATAAATTTGGTTCCATTTGCATTTTATTTCAAACTCACCTAATTCATACTTCCTGAAACAAACCACAAACCACAATGCAGCCTCCCTGTGGAATCCACATTTCTCCATTGTTTGCAACGTGGTTCTCTGACCAAATAACGTATACAAAAATGCATGTATCGGGGGAAAGTGTGCATAGCAATGCATCTGTCAGGAAACATACAAGATGCAGCACATCAGGCAAATCTGCACCCAAAAATGTCTTTAGTAGGAGAAAGGCACATTAAAAATGCTGATAAATAAACTGATGCAAAAACGTGGTGAACTGAACTTCAGGTTGGAAAAACAATAAATGGAGAAAAACTGAAACTGACAGATTCATAAATTCCACATTGCAGTCTACAGGAACTGAACCTTTAGATGGCTTATCGTGACATTGTGTTGCCTTGCAGTATTAGCGTAGCTGTGCCCACAAGACGTAAGTGAGATAAGTGAAAAGGTCCTCCAAGGCACTGTTACATCTTGAGCTTGAAGACGCAGTGACAGACCCCTCTCAAAGCTTAAAGAAACCGAAAGTCAAAATCACGATAAGCCAATGAGGTTTGTTTCACACATGACACAGCAACCAGGCCTGCTACCCAGTGCACACCAAAGCAGGGAACTGTAGCCCATCACAGCTGTCCATCAAACACTTTCAAATACCTGTTTGTCATGTTGCCATGTGTAGCTCTAAAAATGCAAGTGAGAAAGTCTAAGGTGTACAGCTAAAAAGTAGTGGGTGAAAGGGCCCCTGGAGGAGGCACCAAAAGTAAGAGGCAGTCAGTCAGTACATTTTTTTAAAGAGCAAGAACAAAAGTTCAAATAATGACGAATAAGTGATTTGAAAAGCTATTCACTTCCAACAACAATGCTTTTTGTCGGGGATAGAGAGACAAATGTTATAATAAGAATGACAGAATCTGCCTTATATCACATCTGATTTACAACCAGATTATCTCTCTCAGCTGTGTCTACACTAACTGGCAAGGGCTCTGCAGGGTTTCAGTCAGAAGTCATTCTCAACCCTGCCAGATGACTTAGATTGAACCTAGGACTTTTGGCATGCAAACCATGTGCTCTGCTGCTGAACTGTAGCTCTTCCCTAATTTTACTTTCTCATAGTAGAAAATGTGTTTCCGTCTCTCTGACACACACACACACAGAGAGAGAGAGAGAGAAAGAGAGAGAGAGAGATCTCCTCACTCCTGTAATCACTCTGTGCCCAAACACTGTCAGCTCTGGAGGGTCAAGGGCCCCCCAGAGTGGCTTTTCTGGGGACACTGAGGTGTGGGACTGCAGAGAGAGGGAAGCTGGCATTGGCAACTGTCCCTGAACAGTAGAAGTTCTTTCTGTTCCTGCAGCAGAATCTCTGGACCTGAGCCAGGCTTTCGATAGCTAGGCTACATCCACTGAAGAAGAGCGTATCTGTTTGAAATGCTTCAACACATTAATTCTTTTCCAGGCACCTTTGCACCAGATTTTTGAACTCTCGTTGCTCCTTGGATAAAGGAGGAACAACTTTTCGGTCTGCAAAATATCAGCTGGAGCCATCTTAATATCCCTTGCAGCAAAACTAGATCCAACTTTCTCATTTTTCTGCATCCGCAGCTCTGTCTCTGGAAAATTACTCCTTGTGCGTGAGAGCAGCATGGGCGGCTCAGATATTGTACTGATATCCGTTGTGGGAACTGCAGAGAAGTGGTAGATGTCTCATTTAAATAATAATAAAAAATCAGACATGCTCAGTTCTGCCTATAGTAACTGTCAGACTAGCCAATGGTAGATCAGTGAGCTGCTCTTATGAACAGTTTAAATGGGGGACAGGGGTGGACAGACTTGGGGCCCTCCAGACATTGCTAAACTACAACTCCCATCATTCCTAACCATTGGCCTTTTAAAATCTCTGCTTTAAACCAGGCTGCAGAAAAGCAGTGCTTCTCCCTTGTGATGCCGTTTTGGAGTGTTGCGTTGCCAAACGCTGCCTCGAACAGAATTCTACAAAGCCCTTTAAAACCAATCCATTCCCTACTTTTCAAAAGTGTATCGTGCCATTTGTAGAATAACCACTCAGATAAAAGACAGGGAACCTATTATGGCTGAGAACATGGAACGTTATCTGTGAGGTCAATGTTCTGACATAGTGGTACAAAAACACTGTTGCGAACATATTGGAATCCCCTGATCTGTCTTCCAAACAGCAAGCACAAGTCACCACAGTCTGTACTACTCATCACCTCAAGCTGAGAAACCATAGCAGCCTGTTCGCCTATTAAAACAGATTTATTTCCAACAGCACATGCACTAACATTTCAGATCTTCAAAAGAAAAGCCCAGAGCCCTGAGTAGCTTTTGACACTGGACTTAAGCTTCACAAAAATTGCATTATCTGTTTTTTTCCCTGCACTGCACAGTAGGTCAATACTCCTATTTTTATTTTTTTAAAAAAATAATGGCGATTAACCAAAGAGTCCAAGACTAAACTAGAATTTGAGCCTAGAACCTACTTTCAGGAGTTCATCCACTGGGTTTCGCCGTGCTTCTGATTAGAGAACTGTTGTTGTGTGAACTGGGTAAAGATGTAAAAACAACCTTATAACCAGACTTCCCAATACTTCTAGTTAATTCTCACTACGCCACTCCACATCCCATCTCCATCTGGCTGGTTAACACCCTTTAGGAATCTGCAGATTTATTCCCCAGCCCCTATCTTATATTAAACGAGATATTTATAGAAATGAAATGATGCCTTCAAGATATTTTCAAGCTTACAAATAACGTTAAAGGTTTCTCAGAAAGTAACTGAGAACCGTGCAGCACAATTCTAAATATCCAGACTCTTTAGAGTAGAGGGGTCTCAACCGTTTTGGATCTATGGCTACATTTGAAAGTCTAAAAAACTGTCACGTGCACCACAAAATACCCATTTCGCAGAAGACAAACTGGCACTACTCAGAACCGCCTCCCAACAGGCTAAACATCAGTTGACCCCCAAACAAATAAAAGACAAGCCAAAAACAAGAAATTCATCCCCTGACCAAACAACCAAAAGGAGGGGTGGAGTGGGAAGATATATATATATATATATATATCTCAGGGGGCTTTGGTGGACACCAAGGGGTTATTTGGAGGCACTGTGGTGCCCACATGTGCCATGCTTATAACCACTTATATTGTTGGCATCAGTCTGCCATGTGAGACAATGGAGAGCACCTCTGGGGGGTGAAGTCAAACCACTGTGTTAGCAGAACTAAAGGGACCTCCCCATGATGCAAGCCTGGGCAGTGTGTATGAGGTCTTGGGCTGCCCATACAACAAGATTCCCCTCTGTGGTCCAAAGGAAAGCAGAGCAATATGTTTGGCACCAGCTGGGCTGCAGGAGTTGTTGGAAGGAGGCATACAAGATGCCATTCTATCGTCTTAGGGACTCCACTCCTGATTTGGGTAGGCTTCCTAAATTCATCACTACAGTGATATTTCAAAGGTATCTACACACACACATCAAACAAACAAATAAGCAATCAAGCATTTGCTTTCAACCATTTCTTCAAACAGCCTGATATTTCTCTGCTGTAAATCTGAGGATTACACTCTGGCCTTCTAGTGTTCTCCCCAGAGTATTCGTTTCCTGCTTGGCAGGGGGTTGGACTCGATGGCCCTTGTGGTCTCTTCCAACTCTATGATTCTATGATTCTATGATTCTACTCTCTCCTTTCTCAGACCTACACAATGCTCCAACACCATCTTGCCATTGCTGGGACTTGTATCAAGGGAGTGCCTTCTGGCTTTCAGGAGGAGGGAGGGCAGCAATGTCCCATTTATCAAGCACAGGATACAGTGGGCAGCTGTTGCAGTGTAAGTGAAAAAGTCAGAACTCAAGATAGGCTCACGCAGGCTGTATAAAAGTGCAAAACTTTTCATTTTCGTTAAATATTATTTATATTGTGCCCTTGATCTACAGAGCACTTCAGAGTTCTTGACCTAATGAGCTTATGGTCTACATTTTGCTCGTGGGGGAAACAACATAAAGTAGAAGAAGGAAGAGAAATCCACTTTTAAAATGTGATGAACAAATGCTTTCAATCCTAATAACAAGATTACAGGATATTGGGCAAAACAGTGTTAAAAGTAATCAGATATATTCTTATGGTTTAGCAATTCATCAAAACTGTGCTGCCTGCTACTCAGGATAATCTCTCATCTGTGTGTCTTGGAGAAAGGGATAGTTTAGATGTTAGCTTTACCTAAACCGACAAAGAGAATAAAGTTGAACTGTGTTTGGCCTAATGGGATGGAATTCTCCCAATAGTGGCGGTCTTTTGTGCCAAGAAATGCTGTGTTGGTGTCCTTGAACAACCTTTGCCATACCCAGCAGCACATTTCTAATGAGAGGCAACAGATCACCAATACAAGAGGGGACATGATCACAAACAGAGGTAATGCTCAACATTGTACAGAAAGAGAGCAGTCCTGTTCTGCCGCCAATGAAATACTTTCTTCCTTGCTTTGCTTTTAACTCACTTCATCTTCCCTGGTGAGACACAGCAAACTCCGAAAACTCTTCAGCGGAGAGCAGTCTGGAAGGTGAAAAAGATTAGGTTTTATTTTGTTTTGTTGACAAAATGTATATACCATATGATCGTTGTGAAATCTCAAAGCAATTTGCAAGAAGTATTAACAATAAAAGCCATTACAGTGGTACCTCTGGTTAAGAACTTAATTCGTTCTGGAGGTCCATTCTTAACCTGAAACTGTTCTTAACCTGAGATACCACTTTAGCCAATGGAGCCTCCCGCTGCTGCAGCACCACTGCTGCGCGATTTCTGTTCTCATCCTGAATCAAAGTTCTTAACCTGAGGTACTATTTCTGGGTTAGCAGAGTCTGTAACCTGAAGTGTCTGTAACCCGAGGTACCACTGTACATGCCTAAAGAAAAATATTGTAAGCAGCTGCCAAAAAGAGTATGGCAAAAGGGCCTGCCTGGCGTCAACAGGCAGTTCCAAAGTGTGGGTGCTGCCACACCAAAATACCAATTTATTGTAAGTATGGAATGAATATTATGTGGCACCTGTGATGGTGCCTGTTCTACAGATTGAAGCAGTCGAATGGGCACTTATTGGGTGAAGCAATTTCACAAGTAAACTGGTCCCAAACTGTTAAGGTATTTATATAACAATAGTAACACATTGAACCTGGCCTGGTAACAAATCAGCAACTAGTGCAGATCTTTGAACAGAGGTGTTATCTGCTGACCAGACCTTTCTTCTGTCAGCAACTGTGCTGTAGCATTCTCTAGTAGCTGCACTTGCCAGATCTAGCATAAGGGAAGCCCCACATGGAGTGTCTTGCAGTAACGTAGTCTTGAAGTCAGCAATGCCTGAACAGCTGTGGTCCAGGAAGTGTCATAGCTATTGTACCAGACGCAGCTGGTAAAAGGTGCTTCGCAGACAGCATTGAAAGGCATCAACAATCTTTGGGACATGAGCAGTTGCATTGTGTTGCACACCACCCCAATCTCCGAGGGGTGCCGGATTCCGGGGGGTTGTGTTTCCTTTTAGAAATGAGGCACAGCAGAGACTGTGGTGTCTTTATGATGTATGGTTTATTTAGGCATATATGCAGCCTGAGCCTACAATGCAGGGGCTCACAGCATTAAGAGGTTCTGGCTTCTCCCATAGCTGCAGCCCTGGGTTCAAACAAACATCAGCCATTGTGCTTTGCCTGCTGCTTTGTTTCTCAATCATATCCCTCCTAACACTAACCTCTCTAAGCTCTGGCTTTAACTTCTAACTAACTCTGAGTTGAGGAAGAGGCCCCAAGTTCCTTTGATTCTTGTAGTCTTAATGGCTCACCCCCCAGGCTATCACCTGACCCAGGACACTAGCCTGGCTTAATTAGCCTTTAACACCTGTTGATTCCAAAGGATTAGACGTGTCTAGCATGCAGCTCAATACATACGGGTCTTGCACACTGTTTTAATACACACGAAGCCACATGAAGCTGGCATTTTCCCAGAATTAGCAGCCTTTGATTAAATTCTAACGCTTACTGGTTCCAGGAATTTAGAAATGCCTAGCTCCCACAAACCTATAACAGTAAAATTACATCTTAGTTTCACTTTTAAACTGCTGAAAACAACAGAACACAAGAGAAGAGAACAGGTTAATTTTGTCAAGCAGAAAGCAACATCAAGACTAAAATGCGTAAGTTATGATAGTAACACACAGAAATGCAAATCATTGCATATCCTTATTTCTAGTTGATTTCCTGTTGTTTCAATCTTGACCCACATAAAATTCTTCCACATGATGTTCAGGTTTGATGGTCCACCAAGGAAAGGTCATGTGTGGTTGTGGAACAGCCTGTAAGGACATTTTATGTGGCCTCATCTTATGGACTTTGCACACTGATAAGATTGTCTGATGCTGATCACTTAGAGGTCAACAGAACAGGGTGGGTGGAGAGAGGAGTCGGTTCCTTAAGATCTGAAGGGTTCAACTCAAGGCTTTGTAAGTCAAAGTCAGCACTTTGACATGGCAAGACCTCAAGCACCGACCCAGTTTCCTGGAAAATAACGCATCCCCACTTCCACTTTCATGACGAGAGCAATGGAAGAACCTCACTGGACCTCAGCAATGTCATTGGATAGCCAAGCGTGATAGGCTGTACAATACTGTGACATCAGCAAGTTCGCTATGTGATCGCCGCTTGCCTAGGACCACGCACTCAAGAATTCTTTTCAAGCAGAAATTAGTGCATAAGTGGCAGCAGATTAAACAATGGCTGCAAGCAGATGTGGAAAAAATATGCAAAAGAAATGGAAATGAGGTGGGGTTGTTTTTAATGTGGGTACTGCCAACCTTTTGGGGCTATGGGCACATTGGCACACTAGAGAAGATTTTCACACACACACACACACACACACACACACACACACACACACACACACTGCAGCCTATTTCATTGGCTACAATAGAATGCTTCTTTCAAGCCTAATTGAAATACCTGCTGTAGTAACACTGAATGGCTATAGATGACCATTTATCAAATGGTAACTTACCATGTTAAGTATGTAACTATCTAATATGGCAAGCAGCCAATTTTTGTGGTGTGGTGAGCAGACACAAAACGGTTATATGGAACCTCTCAAAATCTTAATTTCCCCCTCTATTTCTGACTTTGTAGGAGCCACCCTAAAAGAAATCGTTTTAATCCCATTATGTGGTTTGTTTTTATTGGCCATCAGACAGAAGACAGTCTCCGAAAGCCAAGAAGAATAAACGCCTGTCAGCTCATTTAACCCTCAAGTGTCATCTCATGCAGCCTAAATTACATAGCAGCATGGATGTCTTCAGTCAAAGTCATCGTGAATGACAGATAAGCTGGAGAAGGAAAAGTGAAAATAAAGCCAACGCTACGTTGCAATGTGATTTTACTAAACTTGCAATCTACTTCAATGCATATGTTTACAATATCTGCAATAATAATCATTAAATATAGTAAAATACCTCCAAACTTGGCTCCTGGTACAAGTGTACTTCTAGTCGGGGGGGGGGGGGGAATCTGAAGTTTTGACAGCATGCCACTTCCTCCTCCCCCAGCTTTTAACAGAAGCAGCCTCCAGTGAAATAATCCAAGCTGTGTTCAAGAAGTTGGCAAGTGGGTCCAATTAAATGTGGTTTTAGTGTATTCTGGCATTTGCATATCTACTGTGCCAAGATGTATTTTTTTTTTTTACATGTAAAAAAAAAAATCCTGCTTTTGTCCAGACACAGTCATACAGATAATACTGCCTTTTAAAAAAAGAAAGAAAAAGAAATCAAGGCTGCAATTTTAAACATGCTTTTTACCAGGAAGCAAGCTCTATTGGACACAATGAGACTTACTTCCGAGTATACACGCATAAGATTGTGCTGGATGTCCCATTGCCCCATTCACAGAGTTTGGATGGTGCTACAGTGCGGCATACTTTCCTGTACATTATGTGTGAATCAAACTGGAGATGAATCAAAATCGGCATTTTCCGGTTCATCTTTAGAAAATCAAAATTATATTTTAGAGTGATTAAAAAAACAACAACATCTTTGATTCTGGTTTAATAATTGCAGGTTAAGCCATGCCAGTTTACATATCCTTTGTTCAGGACTGTTAGCCATGCCAGCCAAGCAAAGTTGTCATCTGTGTTGGAAAAGGTGGCATCCCCCCTTGATATTCACCTGCATAATCCTCAAGTACTACATCATGGGTATCACAGGCCCAGGTCTGAAAGTCCATTTACCTTAACCATTGTCCCGTTAAACGAAGGCCCTTAATTACTATCCCATTCCACTTCCCTCTGTTAAAAGCAAGAGAGGATGGTGCACCCAGTAATTTTAGATTTTAAAATAATTGAAAAACATCAAGCCTTTCCACAAACAGAAGTAGCACCTCTCTTATATATGTGATCATTTCATGTGAAGGCAGAATCTCATCACTGAGAATCCTCAGACCTCTTATTAAATTAACAGTGTATTAGCAGTACCAATTTCTCAGTGAAAAAACCCCCCAACTCCAATCTGTGCAATGGAGCAGTTAATTTCTTTTGGACTCAGGCAATGGCATCAAGCTGCTTTTTCTCTCCGTTTAAGAGTGAAATCTTCACCCAAACAAACAATTAAATATTCAACAAATACGAATATTTAACCAAAAATAAACATAGGGAACTACCAGAATCCTAAAAGCTACAAATTAAATCCATCCAGACACAAAAGGAGGTTGAGTCACCCACGAAGCAAAGGAGATGAAATGCATTCTGGATCTGATGTGCGATGTTGGAGCTGGCTTCCTCAGACGTATGAAAGAGATACACAGATACCATAAATGGCAAGACCCTAAATTTGTTAGTGAGAATCGTTTTATTAAGTGTAACAGGCAACGTTCATACCAAGTGCAAAGACTGCAGTGGCTGAAGACCACGGATTGGATTCAGAATTCTTGTGACTTTTCTGTGGCTTTTCTGGAGGAAGGTGGGGAAATTATTGTTCCCCTGCTTGTCCTCCCCCCTGCAGACTCAAGAGCCCTCCAGAAAGCTGCTCTGGAACCCTCCAGAGCAGCTTGGGAGGTGGAACTAGGGAGAGCAAAAAAGGGAATTGGTGAAAATTTCCTCCCTGTTGTTCTTCCAGCAGGAGCTCATCCATTCACAAAAGGGACGCGCCAGATCTAACCGCATCTTAGGAAAATTTAACAGGCAATGTTAAGAATCCCTTTCATTCTGAAATACATCACTTGTGAAAGCAACATAGAGAGTAGAACCAAGTTTTCTTAAAACCAAGTACATTTTTGTTGATGTGCTTTTATTCTTTTTCATTAACAGACACAGGAAGTACAACCCCACTTCCCAAACCACCACACCACCTCAACACAATTGAAATGTAATTTGTGGGAAACAGCCTATGGCCCTGGCTCTCAGAAAGCCATTCAAGACCTTTGACTTCTGTAGCATTACCTGCATGAGCAGGTTTTTATCCAATATCTTTAAGATAAGAAAAAGCAATATTGCAAACAACAGGATGAAAGACAACTGCGCAGGCTTAACGACAGGTGCTTATTGTTGCGATCCTAATAGATATTTCAAACGTGATTTTAGTAGGTCAGGTTATAACAAAAAAAATGAAGGGAATGGAATGAGCATATCACCATGCATTAGTCATATCTTTTTCTTCTCTTTTTGCCATTAACGAGTAAGGAACTACTGTTGTACTTTAGAAATGTGTCAGTTAATGCAAATGAAGGGTTGAGGTGGTGCACTTGAAGGAGTTGACGGGAGAGGAGTTACTCAGCTATTGCCACATCCATCCATCCATCCATCCTCTAATGCAAATATTCCCACCTCTGTTTGCTCCTCCCTCAGTAAGACTTGTCTCTGTCTCAGATCCTGACTCTTTTTTTTTTTAAAGGAATTTGTTATAGCTTGTACACATTTATATCCATGATACTGAGGGAACACAGGGAAAAATAAGCACGTATTTTTGCTTGGGGTGCACAATAAATTCGCATTTTTTTATTCAATTCACTTTTGTTATTAAAAAATATAATTTGTTCCACGATTCATTTGCCTGCAGCACATCTAGTTATTTTGAGATTCATATCCACCCTTTCTACTGCTCACGCACCTCGCAATTTAAAACTTTAGAACCATATACAACTAAAAACAAGCATACCATACAAATATAAAGATGGAGTGAAATTATGAAGGCAAAGGCCACAGATTACACGTAGCTTCAAATGAAACTTCAGCTTGGCCAAAACAAAAGCCAATCTAATTTATTTATTTATATTAAATTTGTATACCACCCTTCGCCTGTAGTTCTCACGGTGGTTCATAACATAAAAACACAAAATACAACGGTCATATATCAAACCAAGCTAAGTTTGATATATCTCTGCCACCAGAACCAAATTCCCAGAATGTCTGGAACTAGGCAACATGCAGGGTATTAAATGAAAAACAAAATTCGTCCCCTTTTCCTTGTGCCCTCCATCTTTCCCAGCATCAGGGTCTTTTCCAGGGAGTCTTCTCTTCTCATGAGGTGGCCAAAGTATTGGAGCCTCAGCTTCAGGATCTGTCCTTCCAGTGAGCACTCAGGGCTGATTTCCTTCAGAATGGAGAGGTTTGATCTTCTTGCAGTCCATGGGACCTTCAAGAGTCTCCTCCAGCACCATAATTCAAAAGCATCAATTCAGCTGCCGTTCCCCAAATGAGGGACGATGAGGAGGATGAAATGAAATGAACCCTCCTTCCTGTTGCTCACAGCATATATTTTGGAGAAATGAAAGTTGAAGCAAATGGGCTACATTCGGTTTAATTTTTTAGTTGTTCTGAAACAAACGTACACCCCTATGCTGTGTCTGCAGATTCGCCCTCTGTGTCTCCACCTTGACTTGGCACAGGTGAGGTACATAACCTTCTGTTTACTTACAATATTTCGTTCCACCTTAAAAGCTGCTCTACATATTAATTTTGACATAGGCTCAATGGGACTAGTGCCCCCTTGCTGCAGATGGGAGTTCTAGTGCAGCTTACTGTTGTAAATTATGCCCCCCATGCAGAGTCTCTGGGCTACCGTCACATGCGTATTGGCACTCTAAGGGCAACAATAAACTGCTCTAGCAATAAAAGCCTATTGGCAGCAGCCTTGTTGTGGCAAATGTAACCTATAGATTGACTCCACGTGTGAAACTGGAATAAACTTGCCGTCCTGTTGTAGTGATTTAGAAGAAACTCTCTGACATTTGACTACTAGACATACAAGAGCTCTGTCCTGAAACATATTCTGGAGGTGTTGCATATCAGCTGCCCACCCATTCTTTTCATCTCTGCCCAGGGCACACAGTCCGCCAGACAGTCCTTTTCTCGACAAATCCTGGATTGGAAATGGCCACAATCTAAAGAGCACAGCCATTGTGTTCTGCATGCTATCAGGGGCATTATTGTCAAATTTTAGGAGGGGATTGTATGATTCAGCTTGGATCCATTAAAGTGTAAGCTGCAAAAAGCAGTAGATTTGAAAGCATGTGTCATTATTATTTTAAATACCTGAAGTATAGCAATGTCATCAGTGCAGGTACAGGCAGGTGCCCTTTATATCAAGGAAAGAGATTGTGACTATTAAGATGACAAAAAAAATCTTTTTTTAAAAGTGAAAGGGATATGTGACTATCACATTGATAAGACTACAGCTTGCACATAACAGTGGGCCATGGTTTAACAAATCATTACTTAACTAAGCTGTTCTACAGACAATCAAATAATGGCTTTCTTCTTCAAAGTTGGGGTTGTTTTCCAGCTGCTCTTGCCTTGTGCGTTTGTAGCCTGGTGAGGATCTGAGGTGGGCTAGTCAAACGAACCATGGTTAAAGTAGAGTGCTGGGTTCACATATGAAGCCAATCCAGTTAACACAACCCAAAATTCGTAGGTCAACAACATAACACGGTCTCAGATTGAGGTTTGTTGGCAGTTAACAAACCATTGTTCAGATGCTGGACAGAGTTACTCATGTAACAGTTTCAGGTTAAGAACGGACCTCCAGAATGAATTAAGTTCTTAAGCCAAGGTACCACTGTACACAGTGTGGGGAGGGTGATGCTTTTCCTGATAAAAGGCTCCTTGTATCGTCAGCAAGGCTACAACGTATTATTAATTCAATTATTTATTCAATATAAGTGTTCCAAATCATGCTAACCTATGTAATGAGAAGGACCAGTATTTTTTGACCTGCCATTTTATAAAGAGCCTAAAAGAAGCAGACTCGGCCCCATTAAATGCTGTCAGAGATTGTTCCATAACTGTATTACTCCAAGCTCAAATATGGCTGCCACAGCTCTATGTGTGTCAGTGGTGAACGTATACTCTTTAAGTGTTCAGGTTTGAAACGGCAACCTACTGTGGTCTGCTGTCCAATTTAAGGTGCACAGGTAGTGGCTTGCATGTCTACTACATAGGAACGCTCTACAGAAGAAAAGGAATCTTGTCTGAGATGGTGACAAATGGATAAGGCACTGTCTCATGATACTGCTTTAGGATTTGGGCTCAGGTCACATGCTTTACTGAGCTGATGAAAGCCTGCCCAAGGCAATGGAGTGGGCAGATAAGAGAGCATTTATAACAGGGATGCTATCGAGATATCACTTAACCCAAGACAATATTTTGCGTTTCAAGTAAAAAAAAAAAAAAGGACAGGGAGATTTGGTGCAAAGGAATGCCAGGTGGGATAAGGGTTCAGCACCCTTCCCCACCCCACATTGACTCCTCTGATGGGGACATCTCAAGAAGCGCCTTTAGGCTACTTTCACCTGTTTGCAAATAATGTGGCTTGGTCTTCAACCATTTCTCCACCTAGCACATTGGCTTATGGAGTCTCTTAGTCTTCATGCTTCAACTTCTCTTATTTTAGACGGGAATTATCCCCATTTCTAATTTGACTGCTTTCTAACTTTCTAACTCAAACATACAGGAATAAATATTCAAGCAGTTTTCTCTTAATAACCCAAACCCATTCTTGAGAGCAAATTGTGAGGGGAAAGGTACATGTTCTCTATCCCACAGAACTAGCCGGCTTCAGACACAGGGGTCCTCACAGGTATGATTTATTTCTTTGTAGTTACTAAAAATCATGTGAGGGGGCTGAGAACGTATAGATTATGTTAAGAGGGCAAGGAACTAGGAGACTTGTTCATTCATTTGAAAGAGTTATTATAAAGGCAGCTCCTTTATTTCTGCTTTGAACTTCATCCCAGCTTCATCATTACAGAATGCTTTAAACAGCTGACGCTGTCACGTTCCAGTCACTTTTGCTAAGCAGTTTTGTGATAGTACAATACTTTGCTTGGGAGGAAATTCCTGCGCTGTTGAAGTTATCTATTGTCACTTAAATGCATTCCCATAAATATTCTACTTTAAATTATCCATGTCAAAGAAATACTTATGAGCAGTGCTTTTTTTTCTAAATATATATATATGTTTAGGTGTAGTCTTATTTTCCTACTCATACTGAGGGCAAAATGTACCCCTGCGTCCCCCGAGAAAGAAAGCACTGCTTATGAGGGAAATATAGAATTTATGCAAAGTATTAATTATATGCTATACATTTTAAAGGGGCATTATTAAAATTATTAATTTACCTTGAATTTACATTATACTTTAGAGAGGTTACTTCATCAAGTATTGGGAGCGGTAAGTGATCACAAACTTTGCTTTCTTTCTTTTTTAAGAGCACAAAGCAACAGCAAACACCATAGAGAAAGTAGGCAGTTAATCCATTTGAAAATGTGATTATTTTGTCAGGGGGAGGGACCCTAGAAATGTCTTCTCACTTTTGCTACTGAGAAGTGACAGTTGCGACACTTAAATTGGCAGTACAAAACACCCTCCAGTCACATTTTTCATTTTTAGCAACAAAATGTATATTAGCCCAATATTTATTAGTAACACTGCAATAAAAACATTAAAAGGCAAGTATCGTTATTTAACAAGTTTATTTTTGCTATTAAGTACTTTGTATTCTGTTCTGGCTAAGTCACCTCCATTCTGCGTGTTAACTATTTACAGTGCAATAGACTTTCCCTTCATGTACTGCTCATCAATATGGAATTAAGACGGACAGGATATGCTATGTCTAATCCATTTATCAACTTAGAGAAAAGTAAATCACACAATTACTCATCACGTCTCATACTCAAGTCCCATTGAAATTAATGGAAGCTGAACAAGAGCAGCTCATGTTCTTTTTCTTGAGTAGCATCCATTCCATTCAATGGAGCTTACAGAAGATACCTAATGGATTGCTCCCTTTGTCTACACGTTCAGTGGCAATGTGTATTCAATGCTTCAAAAATGTCTTTCCAATACATTCATGTAAGCAATTTGCCTCTGTAAATGTAATATCCATCCAGAAACATTTTTTTAAAACCCAAACCCTTTAAAATAATAATAATAATAATAATAATAATAATAATAATAATAATAATAATAATAATAATAATAATAATACAACATTTCATGCTTGGCTACAAAAAGCAGGGAGCAAGGAAATTTAAAATGAATAAAAATGGTAAAATGTGCTTTTAGTAGGTGCAAGCGCTTCATTTTTAACATTAATTTCCCAGTTTCTAGGTAACTTTTGTCCCAATTCGAAGATGGGTTTCATGCGCTAATCTGTAAAGATTAAGATGACCCATATAAACTAGCAGAACAGGAGAGAGAAAACACACCAAGATTTTACTGGATACTCACCCCTCTTGCTTGAGACAGCATTTAGAAGATCAATTACAAACAGTAACTACAAATGACGTTTAACTCATGACTACTTTCACTATAAACAGGTACAGATTGCAGCTTAAAGTGAGGTGAAAACAGCATTTAACAGGATAGTTAAAATTGGTAAAAAGCAATGCTTTTGCCCCCTAAATATTGGCAAAAATGCACAATCTGTCATCAGTAAGAGCTGCTAACAGGTTTAGTTGGATTTTATTACACTAGAATGAGCTTATTGCTCTAGGCTTTAACCATGAAGCATTCTTTTGCATTTGCTGTTGTAATGTAGTGACAGAGGATAATACAATCCTAACTTTTCGCTAAAGAGTTGTGGGTGGGTGGGGGTTCTAAAGGCCGTTCTGGTTAGGGATAAAAATTGTAATATCAGTGCGCTAAATCATCCAAATGCGTTCAACACAAATATCAACTGAGTGCAGCTGACAAAATTCACGATTTTACAAAAATTTACAAAATTGAGGAACAGACAACTCCATTTTTCTTATCCTAAACTGAACCCTCTTATTCTCCACATCTTCAATTATTATAGAAGTATTTTTATACCAACCATCCTTGAACTCTTTAAATAAAGACAAGTTATCATAGCTGGATCAGCGGTTTAACCATATTCTATGCTTATCGAGATAACTCATGTGTGCTTTAATGTTGAAAATACAAGCATAGTTCCAAATTCTCATTTGAATTTAATGTGCTCACTTTAAATTTGAACTGGAAGAACTATAGTTGTTAAGCAAAATTTTCTATCAACCAAGTATTTGCATTGTACATAAAGAAGCATTCAAAGTATGTGAAATTTATTCCAAACAGGATTTTGTACCAATTAGAAAGAAAGGATTTGTTCCCAGGTCTGAGGCAACTGAAAAGCAGCGTAATGCCCATGATCATGTTCAAAGGCGCATAACTTTGGATATGACACTACATTTCTCAAACATTGCTTTTGCAGCAAAGCAAATATTTTAATTCAGCAGGAAAAGTGAACCTCAGCATACTTCCTGAACAGGTGAACAAATGCAGCTGCTAGTAAGAAAAGCAAACAGCAAAGTAAATAGCAGGTTTTATTTTCAACTGTATAATAGTTTTATTTTGAACACTATATTATCTTGCATCATTGCATTGCAGGGTCTTTAAAAAAAAGAAAAATCTTGCCTTTTTCCTCCCCTGTGCTGTGAATGAGCATATACACACTTGTGACATTCCATAATAAAGTGTGAAATACTGCATTTTAATAATTACTAGCAAAAGTTATGTCCTTGTTGCTCGGTAAGTTGTGTGATGCACACAAGAACAAGTCTCCAGCTTTTAACTGCAGTCTTTTAACTGCTGCAAGACCAATCAAATTCACGGAGTTCAGTTCCAAGTGTAATAATCCTTGTGATGTTTAGGATTACAGCATTGTACAATTCTGAGTCATTTTCTGTCACTGCTTCACCCCCCTTAAAAAAAACCCTTTTCCAGCTGACCTACAAATGCCAGCTCTGCTGACTAGGGTGATAGAAAAGCTTTGTTCCTGTTTATACCCAGGTGTTTTACTACCATTCCTCACCCCAGGAGGATTGTGCCACACAATGTTATTACAAGCTAGAGCATAATAAACACTTAAGATAGTGGCATAGCCCATGGAAGGACCGTTTCATTTTCATATGGAAAAACGAACGACTTGGAAATTAAAACAGCTTATCTGTGGCAATAATACGCACTCTTCGCATATACAGAAGTGAGCCTGAGCATTTGCTCTTAGATTACAGGTACCTGTTCGGTTCGTTTCCCAAACACACCTTTAAATGAAGCATTGCGGAACTTTATTTTAATCACAACTTCTTCCAGACTTCCAAGAGCTTTGGGTGGAAGAAGAGGCTAGTTTGAAGAAACTGACACTATGTCCACAAGTGGATGCTAAATTCCTTCATAGAGACGCTTAGTTATCTCAGATTTTCTCTACGTTATTTGAAAATTCTCATCTCGGAGAAACAAGCCTCTTTAGACTTTGCATCTTATACTTAGAGTTGCAATCTGAATTTTACTGTCCATAAGTGATCTTACAGTTCACAAAAATGAAGTCCAAACCAAGTGTTGTTATAGACTTCTAGGAGAAAACAGCATTTTTTAAATAAGTGCAAGATTTAAATAAATTCATGTAACAAAATTTCTTTTTTAAAAGTTCTAAATGTATGTTGAGGTTACATACAACAATTGTTTGAAAAACTGGGATGAAGTGCACTAAGTACTGTGAAAATTGTACCTAACTAAATGGCAATACAGTATAGCTTTCCTTTAGTACATAATACTCTCAATATTTTTTGTGTGCCATAGTATATGCTTCAAAAGTAGCTAGATCCTGATTAGGATCATAACCCCAGCTTCTTCCATAATGAGGAGACATCTTTTCACCACACAATTAGTAAAGGAGTTCCATTTCAATGGTTTGCCTAGACATTTTTAGGAAATCTTGTCTACCAAAATATGATAAATTCACTGATGAATTTGAGAGACAGGCTCTTTATTCTTACATAATGAAAAGTGGTTAGGGCAAATTCAGGTAACTTGAATGCAAACTATTTGGGACAGCCACTGTTTCGGTTTTGTGGGTTCCAGCTGTTAACTAATAATTTCATCAAATTGTTACTTTTTCTCTCTTACCCATCCCAATTCACACTGTCCACATATGTAACATAAATAAGTTTTGACAGATTTTAGAGTTTAACACCTTCGTAAACTTAGAACAGTCTTACTTACTGAATAGCAAAGTAACTATTCTTTCTCATTGTAGAACAGAGAATTTTTTTTAACGCTGCGTTTTAAAATGTTACATTTGCCTGTCATAAATCATTTTTGTTACAGATTGTGAAATAGTCTTACTTTTTAAAATCAAAGTCACCAAGAGGACTCTGGACAAAAGGTGACATATATAGTACATTATAGAAAATTGTCTAGAGTTTAAGTGTTTAAAAAGGGGCGAAGACAACTAATTGATTTCTCAGTATGTATAATTTATTGCAGTTAGCACACAGTTTAAAAATTCACCAACACACCAATAGTACAAAACTAAACAGCATTATAAGTTATTCCCCCTCCCCCTCAGGAAAATAAAACATACTATGATTGTCAAAGCTAGATGTCAGTCTAATTTTTAGAACCAAAGAAGAATGTGAAACTAAAAGCCAACCCCCCCCCCCGAAAAAACAATCACTCACGTCCACAAAAAAATTCCAAAAGTAGTCCATTTTTCTCAGACACTGATTGTCTTTTCTAAATTAATAAAAAGAATGTATTTTTAAAACCTAGACTATTCAAGTAACTAAAAATAATGCTCCAAGGCCATTTTCACAGCTTTTTTTTTTGTTTTAAATGCCATTACAGCCAAATTAACATACATTTGACCAAAATATTTCCAAAACAGTCCAGCAATACACAATGGAGTTTTCCATTCAGTTTTTCTTAAGCACAAAAATAGGCTATGTTTACAGTAGTTAAGGCGATCAAATTCTAAACAAAAGCGGAAAGAAGAAAAAACAATTTTCCATGCTACTCCCATAGACCTTATTTGTAAGTGCAAGACAGGAAAACAAACACTGTGCAAAATGCTTTTGCCCCGTGTGTTGATCATTAAAACCACACGTCAGGCTGCAGACTTTGCTGCTTGGATACACAGTTCACAAACCCTCCCCCAACTTTTCTCCTGCCGTTCCCCCACCCCACCCTATTCCACCCCATGTCAATCAAGGTTTTCTAGTCCTTTCAGCCTGGGGCTTTTTCACTCCATAGAATCTTTTCAAGGGGCGAAAAATGAATGACCTATTGTTAATTTGTGCAGCAGGAATTCTAAAAATGCTCATATGGGTAATGTATGCATCTAAAGTTAGAGCTGGCATGAGTTTTGTGCAATCAGATTTTTTGATAAATGTACACTGCACATGCAAATCTCTAAGCCTGTTTGTAAACATTACTATCTTCCTTTACATAGCTAAAATCAACATGTAGCTTTTGTTCAACTTAAAGACAGTGGGCAATTAATTTAAATTATATAAAATAAAAAACAGTGCATTTATGTTCTTCATTAACACCAATTTTTCCAGTGGTGTTTTTTTTCCCTACAAAAAATTAAATAAGTTTTAAAACTCACTCATTAAAGTTATACAATGCAAACAAAGACAAAAATATACTGAAACGCATGCATTTCCGTAGCGTTAATATTTACTTTTCAAGACTCAACTGAGAGCATTAATACAACTTGTCAATTTCCTTGACACCCCCCAGCCCATTTAATCAATTACAGTATACAACAGTAATTCACATTTTTAAATGCACAGTTCGCAACTGCTGAAGCTGCAACGTCCTTTTTTATCCCAAGCAAACCTTCACACAGTCCCAGCAATTCCAGTGTATTTTCAAAAATCTGGTGGTTTTTGTTTTTTAATTGGGAACTGTTGTAATCCACAAATTACAATATCTCAACCGTTTGTTTAAAAATAGATACTCCAGCATTTCGGAAATTTATCATTTGGGTCTAAAAGCATTCAGGTTTCCCACAGCTAGAAAAGATGCATGCAGTTTTTTAAAAAATTTAAACAAATTGATAAAACACTGGAGGGGATTTCTGTTTGCCTTTTGTTTTAAATGGAGTTTGAAATGATGCAGTGTTGCATGGAAGGTTAAATAGAACCTAAAAAATCACATTATTTTCATTTGCAGTTTTGTTTAAAAGAAGTACTTGATGGGGAGACATTTATGAAGTCTATTAGTCTCATTTCTATAGTTCATATTATCAGAGCACTAAGTAATGAAATGTTCATGCCGCCTTAAAGTGCATAAAACAAGCTAATGGCCAAACTTTCAGTTCAAGGAAACAAGACTGCTTTTAGACTGTACCACAACTATATAGATTTATATATATATATATTAATTATATATATAAAAATTCTATTTCCAAAGTTCTTGCGAGCTATCTTCTAATGTCCAGTCTCTGACAGTAGGTAAGCTCAGTGCTTCACTTTTGACAGACAATGAGTTCACCAACTCACAGTGAAACTTGCGAATATGTCTGTAAAGGTCTCCGGACTG
Source organism: Podarcis bocagei (assembly GCF_964188305.1). Taxonomy (NCBI): domain Eukaryota; kingdom Metazoa; phylum Chordata; class Lepidosauria; order Squamata; family Lacertidae; genus Podarcis; species Podarcis bocagei. Next base: position 66,074,519 of record NC_138127.1, on the reverse strand, counting down.
TGTGAACCTGCGTTCACACCACTTGCATGCGTGTGGCTTCTCCCGTGTGTGAACTACGGCATGGCGGCTCAGATTGTGGGAGTACTGGAAGCTCTTTCCACACTGGGTGCAAGTGTACGGCTTTTCGCCGGAATGAGTCCTCTCGTGACGTTTCAAGGTGTACATGCAAGAAAAAGTCTTACCACACAAGGAGCAGGTCGGGACATTGACATCAGTGGCAGGCTTGCTGCGGATCCCGTCCTGCTCTCGAAAGTGCGTACTTAAGTGAATCTGCAGAATGTGGGGACTGGGAAAGACCTTGTTGCAGAGGGGACACATGAAAATTTGGCCTGCAGGGTTAAGTATGTTGGAGACATAAGGGAGCAGACTGCTGTCCATATTCCCTTCCACCTGAACTCTCTCATTCTCTGGAGTTATCATTTCATCATCACTTGCTTTGTCCTCTCTATCTAGCTCTCTCAGAACAGAATCTTCCCTCATAGGAGCCAGGTGGGCTGGCTCATACGGTACCCTGTTATTAGTGCTCACACTTTCTTTCACAGTGCTATGTTCCATGTCATAGTCATTAGTGCCAACATCACTCTCATCACAGGAAGCCTCTTTCTCCACCTTCACCTGCACCAGGTTGTTTCTCATCATGTCCTGCGAAGAGAAATAAGAACTGTTCAAATTCTCAACTCCGGAAAGGTTGGACTTGACAGACAAGTCCAGGACACAGTCAACATCTGCCGAATCCCTCATGGAGGTGACAGACCTCTGGGACAAAGACTCTGTTGAGCTGCAGGGGCTGGCTACTGTTTTTCCAGCTGCTGTTGCGTGTGTCTCTGCCTCTCCGCCACTCTGGGGAATGCCTGCCGAGTCCGAGGGCAATCTCATCCACATGTTCCCAGGCTCGACCGCCAAGTCTCTTTTGCTAGGCAGGATGCTCAATTTCTCATCTTCTCCTTCATCTTCATCACTGGGTATATCTCCTGCCATGTGGCTGCTGCCATCAGAGAGGCTCTCCACTTTGTCGGAACAACTTGAGGCATCTTCTTCCTTTTTCGTACTGTCTGCCTCCGTGGTGGCTTTTTCTTTTAGCTTCTTTTTGCAGACTTTGACAATGTCATACATGTGGAGATAACTGGCAGCTGCTAGCACATCTTCAATGGGCAAGTCTTTGAACTGGAGTTTCCCTTCATACATGAATTCAAGCAAGAGAGCGAAAGCTGGGGCTGTAACAATGTCGCTGTTCAGATGAACAATGTCTCTTTTGTCCAGCTGGTCCTTGTAAAATAGGTGGAAATACATGCTGCACGAAGCCAGTACAGCTCTGTGTGCTCGGAATTGGGCATCTCCTACCAGAACAGTGCAGTCACAAAGAAAACCCTGATGTCTCTGCTCACTCAGACACTGTAGTAAATGCCTACTATGGTCAGGAAACTCCATGCTGTCTTCATAACCTAGGAGGAAAAAAGACTTAGTTAAGCATTGGAAGTAATCAATTATGTACCCACCCATTTACAATTTCTGCAAGATATGAAGTTATTAACGAGCCGTATTTCCAACAGCATGCAACAAATCACATGGATAAATTAGTCAACTTTTCATAGCTTCTTTCTGTTCAACTATCTTCTTTCTCCATCTTCCAGAGATATATTAGCAGCTTATTTTACAATCAGATGAGTGGGGGGGGGGGAATCAAGTATTAAGCTTGATGAAGTTAAATGTTACAACAAATCTTACAATGTGAGGGCAGAAGCAAAAACTTGAAATGTGGCATGCATAATTCTACACCGAAGGGATAGAAGATAATATTTAACTGATCAAGATGACAATGGCTGCTCTTCTAAATTGCTTTGGCAGAGATAAAATTTTGGCCTCATCTGGGAATGCTAGTCTTTTCAGTATTCTGTCTCTCCCTCTCTCTTGAAAAGCAACCCTAATTCATAGGCAAAAACTTCAAAAGAGCACACTAAAATGTAAACAAGTGAAAGTTATACAGAAGAGGTTGCCCCTCTATTAATCTCATTTCTGGAGAATACTTTGACCAATATGCTATAATAAGAAAAATATTTCAAAAAAGATTGAATAATTTTGCTTTCCCTCTCTTTCAAGCATTAGTCTGGTAGTTTTGTCTGTGTAATTCCTCTTTAGAAGAGAAGATTTTTGAAACAAGCACTGGAAGTTTCTACTTTAAGGCTTTAAGTATTTTCCTCATTTCTGTGACTTGCAATCCAAGTTTTGCTAAAGCAGTTATATACAGTAGCTGCATCTTTGGCAAAGAGATATATTCTTAAAAGTTATAATCCTGTCCCAAGTATATTCTATAAAATACTACTGCTGGAATAAAGCAAGAAGATTTACAATACAATCACTTTAAGTGCCCCACAGCCAACATCCATCCTAATCCTTAAGAGGGCTAAAAATAAAGATTGGAGGGCAGCTCACAAGGTAGCTGTGATCAAATTAGGAGGCTGAAAGGACAGAGAGGGACGAAGAAGGAAGCTTATAAACATCTGATCCAGCTGACTGTGGCCATATGGCAGCTGCTGCCCAGATAAAGAGATTAAGAATAGAGGAGTGCGATTACAGCTGTCTGGCCAATTCAGGCAGCTCAAATCTACAAGTTCTAAATTAGTCGTGAACACAAAAACCTCCCCTCAAACAATTATTGTTGTATTGAAATGAACTTCCTTAATATATACCCAAGGAAGGAAGAAAAAGAAGAGACTAGCGAAGTTATTCTCCGGGGAAGGAGGGGGGTTCTAAAGTTTAACCCACAAATGAGTTCCAATTTTTTTCAGAAAGAGTAAGGCTGTGGATTTCTGGAGTTCTCAGCGGCTTTAAGAATAAAGCTGAATAGTGAAAATCACCACACACAAGGAATTCATATGTACTTTGGTTTCTATCTTGCATGTTATTTCAAACCCTTCTTTTTTATCCTTAAGTAGCAGCGGCATCAGAATATTTAATTACTGTATGGCCATAACATTTATCCCCTGCAGTATGAATTGCTGTCTTACTGACTGAGAAAATAAAAATAGGGGAACTACATCATTTAAGAGTTACTTTTGATACAACTGCACAAGAACAAACAGGTCAATACATATTCCAAGCTTAATTTCAATACAAACTCTTATCCCCTTTTCACTGAATTGTACTTGTTCTTCCTAAACCTCATTAAACAAGTAATGGGATTCTTATTCTGAAATTAGATAAGCAAACACCAAGAGAGAAATACACTGTAGCTAGCCTACTGCTGTTCCTACCTTTAGCACACATAAACCTGATTAAGTCCTTTTGTCCGAGTCTTGCTGGCTCCAGGTCTGTTAGATCGGTGGAAAAAAAGCAGACTAAGAGAGAGACAGATGCAAAGTGGAGATGATGTTAGAGAGGAATGAGATACCTTCCCTACACACAGATCTGCAAACACACTCACTCTCTGTCTGTGTGTTAGAATAAAAGGCTGAGGGATGGCAGGCTGTCAGCTGCTCTGACATCATGTTCAGATGGAAATGCTACCTCCAGCTGTGCTCCTTTTAATGCCATATGCTACTCCTCTACACTCCTGCCACCAGCTTTTTCTTAGGAGAACTTTTCTTGTCTGTTAGTATAAACAAAATACTTCAAAGTCTCTTTTTTCAAAACTTTCTAACACAGAAAAGTAGGGGGAAAAAACCCTTAAACATATGGGGCTCCACTGCATATACAGTATAGCAACCCTTCTGTCACAACTTTGCAGAGTCTTTCATACACTGAGAACTTACTCAAGCCATACCAAACCATTTTAACTGAACCCAGAGGTTCGTTTTAGCAGATGACTTTCCTCCAACTGGTTTAACTCAATGAACCCCTTCTTTGTACATCGAGGGGGTTCTTTGTTTTATTTTTTTAAAGACTGTACAAATACCATACTCTGTCAGAGTATTTTACTCGCGCAAAAAACAGAGTGCTTAGGAATTTGTATATAGTAATGAAACCCAATGTTCTTTCAGAACACTTAATATAAAATAAATAGGGAGTCCAAATTCAAGTTGTACTGCATTTTGCACTTGAAAAAACAAAACATAGAAAAATAAGAACACTTCTCCTTTTAATACTTTGTCCTCTGCACTGCAAAATATGGCATTATTTTTGCTCAAATGAGGGTTGTCAAATATTGGTGTGAAATATTGAATAATGTGTTGATTTTAATGAATGGGGGCAGCAGTACTACCACCTACACTAAAACATGTAACTTTTTTTACTGAGCATGGGAAAAATTGTTTTGATCTCTTTTTACTTGACAGGATAGTATCATGTATAAAGGAGCAATAAACTAAAATGAAATGAGCTGTTCAACAAAGCAGAATGAACAACACAGCAGAATGAGTCTCCCTGACTGACTTTCCCAGGCCATCAACTAACTTTACGCTCAATGAACTAACTTCTCCGCACCATTTATTCATAACTATGCACACCTATAGCAGTAGCCATCATCTAATCCAAGCCCTGCCCTAGTTGCCACCATTCTTATCAGAATACCAAAAATTAGAAAAAGGAACTGGGTGAATATGGGGCAGATTTAACACCTACACCCACACTTTCACTCTTCATGGAGAAACAAAGTTGGCGATTAAACCAACTATAACTTAATCCAGCCCTCTGACACTCTGTAAAGAGTGCAGAGAAACCAAAAAGCAAAGCAAATGCACAGAAGAGGGATGTGGGTGAGGAAAAGAAGAACCAACAGGACAGAAGAAAGCAGACAAATGCAAGAACAGACCAGATCACAGTAACCAGAGCAACAACAAAAGGAAAATAGCTGGAAGAACTGAGCACAAGAGTCCTGGAGGGAGCAGAGCTCTCTCCTCAGCCACCCCGCCTTGTCTCCACAGCTGCATTGCTCCCCAGATCACCTACCCCCCCCCCTTGACCTCCTGAGCTGCAAAACAAAACACATACACACTGCCTCTGCCACACACAAAGGACTTCGTCTCTGTTCCCCCCATCTGTTCCTTAGCTCAGCCCAGGCCCCCCTCCCCGTCCCCCTGCAAAACCTCCTCACTCTCCCACCCTGCATGGGAAGCTGCGAACTCTTGCTCAGGGGCTGGACCTGCTTTGCCCCACATCTCCAGTCCACACGTAGCTGCCCCTGGTGCTGTACAAGCCGCCCCAAGAAGCACACCTGCTCCCACCCCCACCCCCACCATTCAGGAATGTTCACTTTCCACCCTGACCCACTGACCCACACGCCTCATCTGCTCCTAACCCCAACCAACTCCCCACACCCCCACAAGACCCTCTGGCTTCCTGCTTTGGAGGGGGAGATTTCCCCTCGCAGAGCCCCCTCCCCACCCCCCAATTCACTTTAACCAGTTCACCAGTTGCCTCCGCACCAGTCAAACCCTCCGAGGGCCCTCCCGTTGCCCCCACAACTTCCTACCCCGCACACTTAAGTTTCCTTAACCGCCCCGGAGCCTCTCAGCTTCCCCACAACTCCCTCCCCCCGCGACAACAACTTGCTGCTCGCCTCCCCTTCTCCCCGGCAAGGGGTCGCTTCAGCCCAGCCCCCCTCCGCCCGCCCAGTCCCATCGGGGGGTCACGGTCGGGACTCACACTCTGGAGGGGCCCCCAAGTCTCCCTGAGCCGCCGCCGCCGCTGCTTCCTCCTCCTCCTCCTCTTCTTCCTCCTTCGGCCGCCGTTGCCCCCCTCCGCCGCTCCGAGCTCCCCGCGCCCCCCGCCGGCGTCCCGCCCGCTCCCCGCCTCCGAGGCAGCGAGAGAGTGAGGGGCCGCCCCGCGGGGCAGCGAGAGCGGGGCGGGGGGAGGAAGAAGGCGGGGGGGAAGGTGGGAGCGAAGCGGCCCCCGCGCTGCCTCAGCGGCTCCCCATGGCAGCAGCAGCAGCGCCCCGGAGGATCCCGGGCCGGCAGAGCGGGAAGGAGGAGGGAGGGGCGGGGAGCCCGGCGCACGCAGCGCAAGAGCACGCACGGCGGCGGCGGCGGCGGCGGCGGCACAGACGGGCCCGGGCTGCGGCAGCCAGATGTTTCCTCGGCTCCCCTCCTTCCTTCCTTCCTTCCTTCCTTTGCCCGAACCAGTTCCCCTGACTGACAGCGCAGCCGGCCCACGGCGCAGCTTCGTCCAATCGGAGCGCGAGGGCGCCGCTAATCGACAGCCCCGGCCCGCCCAATGGCCGGCCAAGGAAGCTGAGGAAACTCGGGGCTGCGGCTAATCGGAGCGCTGCGGGGCGGGGCTCCGGCGCCACCAGGCTGGGCAGGGAAGGTGCTGGGAAAGGGGCGGGCACTCGCGGTCCCGGGTCAGTCCGCGCGCGCCCTGCTGCTGCTGCTGCTGCTGCTGCTGCTCTGCGGTCTCGGGAGGGAGCAGAGAGAGATCCAAGCAGCTGTGCGGGTGCTCCTCTCCCCCCCCCGCTCAACCCCACACTCTCTGGGCGCAAAGCATGGTGGGGAATAATGGCCCTCGGTCTCGGGTGGGATAGGCAGGGGGAGGCGAGGCCTGCCTGAAGGGTTGCCCGGGACCAGAGACCTGCTGCGGATGCGGCCCTCCCGCCCTGCGGCTGTACTAATGGCTCTGCGCTGGATGCGCGTCCAGTCATTTCCGCAGGAGCTGAGGGGAAACTTCTCGCAGCAAGTTCCTCTGCCTGCCTGAATGGCTCTCAGCAGCGGTTCCTCATCTGTTGTAACTTCTGCTTACCTTTTAATGGCTCCCAACTCCCTGCTGCTCGCTATGTTTGCAGGAGGGCGGCGTGGAGAACTTTCAGGGGGCGTCCTTTCTTATTCTGAAAAGGACCAGGATCTTCTCCGGCTGCCCCTTCTGCGCGCACAACCTGCGCGGGAGAAGCTCCTTTTCCGTAGGCTTTTCGTAGTCACTTCCTTTCGTCTTTTCCGTGGGAGGCCGAAGTTGCACAGGTGCAGTTTTCTCCGCGGAGAAGGGAGAGCTGGCCTCTGCCAGGGATCTTAAAGGGGCAAGATCTCTTTTCTCTTACCATGAAGCCTTCCTTCGTTTCAAAAAGTCTGCTAAAAGAATTCGCAACCTGGCCACACATGCACTCCAGATGGGATTGTGGGGATGGGCTTCCTGATCAAAAGGCACGGTTTCCTCCCAGTTGTAGTTCTCCTTTTAGAAACTATGCACTGAGTATGAAAATAGGAAACCACGACTGCTTCTTAGTGAGCTACTAGATCACCAACTTCAGTAAAGGAAAGGACAACATGCTGGGCTCCTTGGGGAGGAAGGGCAAGATATAAATTCAGTAAATAATAAAATAGCATTGCACTTTTGCCCCAAGGTCAGTCAGGACTGTTACGTTCTAAAAGTAATACTTTGGGGTATGTCCTAACAACAGTTTACCCAACTTGGGCTTGTTTTCCTTCTGTCATAGTATACATTGGTTTATATTAAAACTCAAATGAGAGAAAAACCACCACAGAGCAGTATTTTCTTTAAAAAATAGTGTTATGTAGTTGAGCTTTCCTTTTCCCCTCTAAATGGTTTGTTTAATGTACAGTATACAGAACTGGAGAGTTACTTTTTTGTTCTTCCATAGTTCAAGGGATGTCTGTTTCCAGGCTCCCCTGCAGTCAACAGCAGTCTCTTTAGTCTTAAGAATGTTAATACTCTTTTTCTATCACTAGGTGTCACTACTATGTTGTGTGCTATATCTTCACAGATGTTGAAGCAAACAGCACTAAACCAACACCAAGTGACCGAAAACAAACATTACAACACAATTTTACCATAGGAGAGCAAACCAAGCCAAATGGGGAGAAGTACCTACATTTTAAGTCATGAGAGTGTGTGAGTTTGAAATAGTAATCCGAATCTTACAACATAAAATAATCACAAGGAGGGATAATAAATATTGATTTGAAAAAGACTCTAGGTAGCTATGGCTACATTAGAAAACAAATAAAACCCAAAACACTATCGATGATCCTAATGAGAGTTTAGAACCAATGACCTAGGAACAGCACGCTACTCTTGGAGACAAAATGGCTCATCCTGACTTCCTTTTGTGCCAAGTTTCTTGGTACAGGTCCATTCCTTAAAGCTCCTTGTCTGAGTACCCCGCCCCCCGTTGCTTTCCCTGCAAAAACCTACTCTCTACCAGTAAATCAAAGCAAAGATCAGGTTTTCTGGGGAAAGTGCTTGGATGTGGTGCTTGAAAGCATGAGCCTGTGCCTCAAAAGTGTGGGGCAAATGGTAAGTGTGAATAAGCCCTAAGTGGGGAGAGGCTGGTGTACTAAGTAACTGCATCAAGAACTCATCATATGTCCTAGATTGCCCCCCCAACCCCCCCCCCACACACACACCTCAGTGCGCTCCACTTGTTTTGGTCTACTACTGGTTGGGGCTAATTGCAGTTATAGACCAAAAAACTGGAGGATGACTGGTTGGGTCAGGCAGGTCTGCAGTAGAGGTCTGCACATTAGTGCCAATGGGGACCAAACTCAGTCTGCCTCCACCTGTGTGCCTTCTTTCTTGTAACCAACCCAGTTAGTTGCAACCTATCTTAGTTGCAGTCAATCTAAGGCGTGCACTTCTGGCCAGCTTCCTCCTTCTTAGTCTCAGTGTTGTCCTAATAGAATTGAGCAGGGAAAGTGACAGGGACAATACTAGAATTAAGTTGGCTCTGCTGGCTATTGGCTCTGGCTCCACTTACTGTTGGTCTCCCCACCTTCCACCCTGCCAGTTCCCATAGGCACCTGCCGCCATTGTTGCCTAGACATTACCAGAGTGGCATTGTAAGAGCATATGCTGCAGTAACATGCACATTGGTAAGGTAACATAAATTATACAACATTCATTTGAACTGCTTATGTCAGTACTTGTTATTTTTTACTACTTAAAAAACTTTTGTATGTTGGTGTAGCAAAAATGTTATTTGATTCTCTGTACATTGTGTGAAATACACAAAATTTACTATTGTCAAACTCCATAAACTGAATAAATTTGTCAATCATTACTTCTTATATCTTCCTTTAGTTAGTGCATAATTAGGTGTCAGCTCAGTAAACATGAATACATACATAAATTTACTCAAGTAGGCAATTTTTTGAAACCTTGAAATTAACACTTGTTTGTAAGATGGTGGCTATAGATGGTAAACTCGGAGCAAGAAGTGAGGGTTTTTAAAATTTTATTACAAATGACAGAATTGAAGGTTTATGAAATATGTAATGTAGAAAATCCAATGAAACAAACTCTAGCTTCTTAGATTTAGACTTTACCAGAAAAAAAGCTTATGCCATAATAAATGTGCTAGCTTTTAAGGTGTCATAAGACTCTGGTTTTGCTACAAAATTTTTAACACATCTATCACTCTGGAAATTATTTTAAGAATACAAATTGAATTACTGCAGATATTAAAATAGCAACTTTGATTTTTTGTGTTTGCAAATTACTGTGAGAAGAATATTGGGAGACAGGCAAGTGTGACATTCCTCTTTGGATTGTCCAAAGCTAGCAGCTATCCCTTTCTTAGGATCATAGGTCAATAAAATTCTCCACTTTTTGCATATATTTATTCATATGCCAGGGGAGCTTCCTTCTCCTTTCCTTTTTGTTTTCCTAGCTATGATGCTTATGGAGGCAGGATTATTTTTTCTTAACTACAAAATGCTCACTGGTCTAGATGCTATAGCAGCATACTGGTAAAATATGAAATTATTATTACTTTTTATTATATTTATATACAACCTTTACCTTCCAAGGATCTCAAAGTGGTGTACTTGGTTCTCCTCCCCATTTCCTCCTCACAACAACTCTGTGATGTAGGTTAGGCTAAGAGATGGTGACTGGCCCAAGGTCACCCAGTGAGCTTTATGGCTGAGTGGAGATTTGAACCCTGATCTCCTAAGTCCTAGTCCAACACTCTAACCATTGTGCCATATTGTGAATACAGTGGTACCTCAGGTTAAGAACTTAATTCGTTCTGGAGGTCCGTTCTTAACCTGAAACTGTTCTTAGCCTGAGGTAGAACTTTAGCTAGAAGAAGAAGAAGAGGAGGAGGAGGAGGAGTTTGGATTTGGTATCCCGCTTTATCACTACCCAAAGGAGTCTCAAAGCGGCTAATATTCTCCTTTCCCTTCCTCCCCCACAACAAACACTCTGTGAGGTGAGTGGGGCTGAGAGACTTCAAAGAAGTGTGACTGGCCCAAGGTCACCCAGCAGCTGCATGTGGAGGAGCGGAGACGCGAACCCGGTTCCCCAGATTACGAGACTATCGCTGTTAACCACTACACCACACTGGCTCTCACACTGGCTAATAGGGCCTCCTGCTGTCGCTGCAGCGCCACCACGCGATTTCTGTTCTCACCCTGAAGCAAAGTTCTTAACCCGAGGTACTATTTCTGGGTTAGCGGAGTCTATAACCTGAAGCATCTGTAACCCGAGGTACCACTGTACAGAGATCTTTCCCCTGCTTCCCTCCTCCCCTAGCCCACACAGGAGCAACAAAACATGATCTGATCACTGGTTTAATGTTAACATCTGAACTGGGGGCTGTGTAAGTCACGACCCTCCATTTGAACATAGTGTTAAGGCTCTGTACATGACAAACTTTTAAAGCACATTCCTTCCCCAAAAGAATTCTGGGAACTGCAGTTTGTTAAGGATGCTAAGACCGGTTAGGAGACCTCTCACTGAGTTGCAATTACCAACACCCTTAACAAACTACAGTTCCCAGCATGCTTTGGGGGAAGCCATGGGATATAAAAGTGCATTACAGTGGTACCTCGGGTTAAGTACTTAATTCGTTCCAAGGTCCGTACTTAACCTGAAACTGTTCTTAACCTGAAGCACCACTTTACCTAATGGGGCCTCCTGTTGCCGCTGTGCTGCCGGAGCATGATTTCTGTTCTCATCCTGAAGCAAAGTTCTGAAGCACTATTTCTGGGTTAGCAGAGTCTGTAACCTGAAGCGTATGTAACCTGAAGCGTATGTAACCCGAGGTACCACTGTAAATGTATTTTGTGCCTGCAGCATAAGCCATGGATGGTGTGGTTTGTTGCTGCTGCTTGCATTAGGGGAGGATTTTGAATTCTTTGTTCCCACCAGCTTCATTGTGAAAGTCTTTAAGAAACTTTCTAATTGAAAAGAAGTGTAGGTGTTAGGTTAGAAGAGAAATTAAAATGCAACTGAAGTTCCTTCAATGGAAATTTCAAAATCTTACTACACATCTTGAGATGTTATTATTTGTTTCATTATAGAGAGTTCTGAAAAAGAAATGGAATTTCTGCCTTTGGGAATTACACATTACGAATGAAAATTTGTAAATTTGCTGATATGGTAGGCTTGCTTAAACAAATAGATATAGCTCCAAAAAGCATACAGTGAAGATGTCTGCCTGATGTCAATAGGCTGGTAGTTCTAAAGCGAGTGCTGCTACATTAAAAGAGTGACTTGTTACAAATGTGGAACAAGTGATTGAGTGGGCATATACAGACAAAGGAGATTTCATAGGTCTTGCAACTAGGTGTGATGGAATTCAGATTCAAGCTGGATTGATGGGACGGTGGTTTAAAATGCAACACAGGGAAGAACAGAACCAGCCCCATGCCATCACCAGGTAAAAAAATTAAAAAGTGCTCTTGGAAGGAAACATTGGTGGTGGAATCAGTGAGACTTTTATGCTCCTTGCCTGCATATGTTACCATTTAAATTGCACTCCCTCTCTCTCACACACACCATCATTTTATAGGGATCTGGTGGCAAACCAAATTCTGCATGAGTCTGCTGCTGTCATATCGTATCTGGCCCTAAGACTCTGTGAGAGAAAAATTAAATACAAACAGGAGCTGTTTAGCTGGAGTGCATTTTTTTCCTGTACAACATCTGGCAATACATCTGGCCTCTACATACATTTATAAAACACCTTTCATGTCAGGCATCCCTAGGTAATACACAAAACAAGCAAAATTTTAAGTGATGAGTTTTCATGAGCCAGAGAAAACAGGAATGTTTCTCATTGACTAAAACAATTTAATCCCGTTCATCCCCTTCTCCCCTAAACAAAAAACAAAAAGTCTCACGGGAGGACATATTACAGCGAATCTAGAAAAACTCTTCCACCTTTAAATGTGCCGCTTCAGTTTATAACCCCCAAGCAACACTAACCCTGATGCTTGATGCCTCATGCTCAGTGCTGTGCTTCTACAGGACAAATACACACAGTTGTGTTTGGGCCCATTGAAAGCGAAAGCTTCTAACTTCCTGAACAATGGCTCTGTGCCAAGATCTTTCAATTTAGTGATACCGTAAATATATTTCCTTAACATTATTTTCTCAGTTGATAAGCCCAGGCATTTGATAGTTGAGGACTTTTCTTATTTGCTGGATGATGATGATGATGATTATTATTATTATTATTATTATTATTAATTTTAGTGATGGGTCATACTGATGTTTTATTTATTTTTTTGGCTATTCAATCAGTAGAAAGGTAGGACGTTGCACTGGGTTTGGATAGAATCCAACCTGAACTGGTCAGTTCTCTGATCCTTTCACGCTGTGCCCCCAAATCCTCTATTTCGCCTCCCTTATGCCATTGTAGTTATACTAGCGTAGGATTTACACTGATTTAAGATTATGATAGCATAACGACATCACTATGTTGTCATAATCTGGTAGTTACAGAAGGATGGGGATTTAGTTGCAATCCTATCCTCACCCATCTGGTGCAGCCCGAGAGTAGGATTGCCCTGTGAATTTGGTCTGTTTTACTGATCTGCTGCATTATTATTAATTTAAGTCTATTTTTAAAAATCTGTCCAATTCCAAAGTCCCCGAAACTGCCTAATGCTTATTCTGCATTTCACTTCCTGTTATAACTGATTACAGAGACAGAAGCTGTCTTCTTCCAATCAGTCTGTCTGTGTTGCTCAGTTCATTCACCAACTCATCTAATTGCATGATGCCATATGTTATTATCTTATGGTAAAAGGTATGGGGAAGGAGCGGGCATGCACAAATATGCACAAAAGTGCCAGAACTTGACAGTGCAGCTACCGCTAAGGGGGGAAAAACGCATGCAGTCAAATAATCTTGTCTGAATTCTTCAGGGAACAGCTAACTATAATTTGAAAGTGGCCAAATTGCAGGAAGACAAGGACAACAGCAAAAAGAAAAAAGAAACAGAAGGTATCCAAGGGAACCGAATCCTAGATAAAACCAATTTAATTTAATGGAAGTTGTCGGCAAGGTGTGTAAAGTCAGGTAGTGTCATCTGTTCAGACTAGGCATCGTTTGCTAAGAAGAGAAGATGCAAGTTTAGAAGAACAGTGATTAATCTGAGAACTTGCTCCATTCTGTATAATGCTTCCTTCCAGTATGTGCAGCAAGGGCATCAGTTTGCCCTTCTGTTGTTAACTAGGAAGCTTTTCTATTCTCTCTCTTCCTTCCAGTGACCAACAAAACAAGACATAGCTCTTACAACAGGAAGAAACCGAGCCTATTTATTGCTTCAGCTGCAACCAGGAGTGAGCGCTACATGTTGTATATTGGGGGTTTCAAACTCCCAAGCTTCAAAGGTTGCTCAACCTGGTGCTTTCCAGATGTTGCTGGACTACAACTCCCATCATCCCTTACCATTGGCTATGCAGGGGCTGATGGGAATTGGAGCCCAACAACAACTGAAAGGCATCAGATTGTGGGATACAAAATATAGTGAAAGAACTCTAAGCATGTGGTTTGAGCTTGTAGCGAGCAAGCTCAGGTACATCCTGTCTTGGTGAGTTTACATGCTGAAAGAGAGAATGAAGAAAGGAGGAAACATAACTTCCTTCCAGGTGAGGGGCGTGACCTAGCTGAGTCTAGGAATACAATTCTGTGGTCTTAACCCCTTCATGCATGAACTAGCCCTAAGCTTGCTAGTTACGTTTGACTGTAATTCCCCACAGTTCTCACTAGAGAAGCTATCTCTTCAGGTGACAATACACTTAGAATTGGATCCAGAACTTTTGCTTCTACAGTGGTGCCTCGCAAGACGAAAAGAATCCGTTCCGCGATTCTCGTCGTCTAGCGATTTTTTCGTCTTGCGAAGCAAGCCCATTGATTAGCGCTACAGCGGTCTAGCGGCTTTCCGTGATCAGCTGTTAAGCGGGTTTTTCAGCGGAACAGCTGATAGGCGGCTTAGGAAAAGGGGGGGAGCGAAAAAAACCCGCGGGGACGCGCAAGATTTTTTCGTCTTGCGAAGCAACCCCATAGGGCAATTCGTTTTGCGAAGCGCCTCCAAAACGGAAAACCCTTTCGTCTAGTGGGTTTTCCGTCTTGCGAGGCGTTCGTCTTGCGGGGCACCACTGTACCTCTCAAGCAATTAAACTTGTCCAAGCTTTCTAAAGTCAATTGGATTTGTATGGATAGATCAGTACGTGAATCAGAGTCTCCAACTTAGTTGTTGGGGAAACACTTCGGAATGGCACAAAACAATTTATCCAGAAACTGTGAAAGCATAAAAGATTATATCTTCATTTGCATGGTTTGCTGGCTTTTATGTGACAGATCCAATAACAACAGGCTACACTAAGCTCATAAAACAAAGTGAAACTAGCAGCTCCTTTTTTAAATGGCACAAGGCAATAGCTACAGCTGATGGCCTTTCATAATTCATCTTCAACCTGGATGCCTGTATTATTGCTTAAATGAGCATTAAACTGTGAGGTCCATAAGGAGGCTTCTAGTGTATTTTCAGGCACCTGAATCAGATACTTTTCTTTTTGCAGCAATACTGAGAAGTGTTTGTTTACTGTACACTGGTAACTGCATTCAGGCTCTTTTATGAGGTGCAATTCACCTAGGCCACTCACACAGTGGTGTAGCGTGGGTTGTCAGCACCCGGGGCAAGGCAAGTAATTTGCGCCCCCTAACCCATGGATTTGCGCCCCCTAACCCTAACCCCCAGATGTTGCGCCTGGTGCGGCCGGCCCCCTGCACCCCCCACGCTACGCCACTGGCCTCATATCCCATACTATGTTTCTCTCATCTCTTGGACAGTCCCTCCTTCCATGCCATGTCTTCCACCTATCAATCCTAGTCCTAAAAGAAAACATATGCAACACATTTAAAAGATGCCTAGAACCAAAATATAGTAATAACTCCTGTATTAAACATGTTTCTGTGCTCCTTCCTCACGGTTAATACTGTATCAACACCTAATGGATGTATTAGGCTTTTGCTTTGTTTTTAAATGGGGCACTATCCCACAAGAAATATTAAAATTATACGTATTGTATAAATTTAGGCTGCAAATCTAATATATGTCTCTCTATTTTAGGTGGATATAGAATTATTATGTCAATATATTTTTAAAATGAATATTTGGAGTCGTTTTATTTTTTGTGTGAAAAGGAGTCCTGACTGTTGCTGGCTCTCTCCTTCTTAGTAAGAAATGTTGTCCATTTGTGTCTTTGGGACACAAAAGGGGATTGTAAAACAAACCCCATTTTAACAGATTCCCATACTGAAGGCTACCAGTGTTTCAAGGAACTGATTCAATAAAATCAGTTAATTTACTGAAATACCTTTGTGCTGTTTTTGCTATTAATTTGTGTATTCCACTGTTTTGTTTGGATCAAACTATTTTCAGTGTACATTTTTGGTGGGTTCTTAAATATTCTTGTTTGGATAAAGCCCAGGTTTTTACCCTTTTAGCTTTCTATGACCCTTGTTCTTGCCCAAATGTTTATATGTAAGAGGAATGTAGCAAAGGCTAGTGCCACCTTACCAAGGAATCCTCTCCCCATCTTGTCCTGGTTGATACAGCTGATCAAAGGAAGTGGCTGCAGTGTCTTAGGGTTTGGCCACATGTTTTACGGTTTGAACCATCTTCTCCCATTGAAGGAGTAAATACCAAAAAGTGCAAGGCATTTTCTGCTGAGCCTGAAATGGAGGAATGTAGAAAGTGGAGTCATTCAAGGATCAGGACCTGTTTTTAACTTGTTCAGAAGTGATTTAGACTTGGGGGTCAGCACTGAGGAAGCTTGATGATGATATCAAATTGTTCAGGGTGGTTAAGACATCATGCAGAGCTCCGGAAGGATCTCTCTAGTCTGCGTGAATGAATTGCAAATGCAATTCAATGTCAGCAAAATGATGCATATTGGGGCTGAAAATTCCGCACTTCCTTGGGGCCATCGAATGAAGCTGAATGTTGGGAGAATCAGCATAGACAAAGAAAAGTACTTCTTCACACAGTGCATAGGCAACTGTGGAATTCACTCCCACAAGAGGAGCCACCCAACTTGGGTGGCTTTGAAAGAGTAATAGACAAAGTCATTGTGAAATACATCAATGGCTACTGGTCACAATGGCTATATTCTACCTTCCCTGTTGGAGGATAGGGAATAGGTAAAAAGGTAAAGGACCCCTGGTCAATAAAGTCTAGTCAATAAAGTCCCCACTATGGGGTTGCAGAGCCCATCTTGATTTCAGGCCGAGGGAGCTGGCATTTGTCCACAGACAGCTTTCTGGGTCATGTGGCCAGCATGACAAAACCACTTCTGGCGCAACAGAACACTGTAATGGAAGCCAGAGCTCACGGAAACGCCATTTACCTTCCCTCCACAGTGGTACCTATTTATCTACTTGCACTGGTGTGCTTTCAAACTACTAGGTTGGCAGAAGCTGGGACAGAGCAACAAGAGCTCACCCCGTTTCAGGGATCCGAACCACTGACTTTCTGATCAGCAAGCCCAAGAGGCTCAGTGGTTTAGATCACAGCGCCACCTGTGCTTTGAATACCAGTGGCTGGGAGTCATACGTGGGGAGGCAGAGAATGGAACCCAGAAGACCACCACACATTTCATTATTTTGCTGCCAGCTCCACCTGTAGGGTCTAACACTTTGGATACAACTACAGGAAAGATAATTAAAGTGGCATTTAGCTGCAAAAGAAAAAGATAAAACATCTAGAATGGTTGCTCTGTCATAACTCTTAATCTACCTTCCATTGGCATGGAATTGATGGGACCGTTCAGACTCATGTTCAGATTCCTCAATCCATATCTGTGGCTGCCAATATATTGTAATTTTAATGTATCATTACACTGTTCTCTGTTTTCCTTATTTTCTCTTCTATAACATTAACACATTTCCTTGTTAAAAAATGTGTGAAAGATTAATTTGTAGAATGACGGGATATGTGGGTGCACAGCAGGGGACAGATGGAGGGGGTGTAACAAGATGGTTTTCTTCTGCAGCATCATTTTGTTTTTGCTATTGCAAGTGAACAAAGTATATCCAAAATTATCATTTCTTCTCTGGGCAAATAATGAAGAGCAGCAGGTTGACCTTTCTGTCTCCAGCATCACCATTCTTTATCATTGCACACAGCTCGTTATTAACCTAAGTCAAGTAGGTTTCTGTATCTGAGCAGCACTCTGCTCCTGGGCAGAAATGGACTTCGGCACAATGTTCCACAATTCTTCACTGTACAGGAAAGTGTGGTTCACATCAACTGGGCAACATGCAAGCCAGTTTGAACCATGCCGACTCAGGACCAAACCAGGTGATGTGCCATTCATGCAATTAGCAATTTCATCAATGGCTTTTTAAAAAGTAAATTGCAGGCATGAGCCCTCTGATATGGATTGAAAGATGAGGTAAGGGAATTTAAAACCTGATCTCATGAAATGGAGAGCACTAGCCCCCGAGCCCGCAATGACCAGGTCCCAGTCTGGTTCAGGGGTCCCACACCTGACATTTCTTTTTACAAAGTTATTCTTACACTTGACAATTGTGTGAACAACATCCTACCTAGTTTGGACATCAGGTAAGTTCCACTGGTGTTGGTGAGGTGCTTTTAAATAGATAGAGTGCAACTGCAATAAAATGCAACACATAGGTCTCAGTGAGACTTGCTCCCAAGTGAAGAATGCACATTTTTACAACCATTTCCTAGTTTTTCTTTCTCTGTATGTAATAATTTTCTTTGCCATATATTATACCTGTCACTCAAAAAACCAACAACAAAGAAACCCTGCACGAATCAAAGGTCACCTTATTTTTTTTTAAAGTAATGCATATTGAATGGAGTCATTTAAAAGGCCGTGTAAAAGGTGGCAGTTGTGGTATATGGCAAAAACTTTAATTTACACATACATATGGTAGGAGTTTTGTACAATAAATGTCCCTTTCAAAGAATCAAGCAATTAACACAGCAACTCACTGTCATCTGGTACATAGAGACATTCCAAGAAAAAGTAAAACTTTGGGAGAGAAATTTAGGACAGCATGTGGGAGAGGAATATGGAGGCGATTTTTATGCCACTCTGTGAAGAGCAGAAAAATGACAAACACAGTGATTAAAATTTTATCGGTTCTTTGCTCACTTTTAAAAAAAATTGAACTGATTTCGGCAGCGTAGATTTTCAGCCTCATCGTCATCTTGTACAATGCTGGTACAGGAAGCATCTCAGCTGGCAGGGGGATTAGCCAGCCATTGACACTGATATCCAAAGATGAGTGCGGGCATTAGAAGGGCATTGGTGATGTCATGGGGGCTGGGTCTAAGCAGGGAAACCTTGAGGTGGGGCAGCAGTGCTTGTTTTAGACATTTTCTGCCTAGAGTAAAAGTCCAATGTAAGAGCCTACTGGATCAGGCCAATGGCCCTTCTAAGTCTAGCATCCTGTTCTCCGGTGGCTAACCAGGTGCCCGTGGGAAGCCTACAACCAGGACATGAGCAGAAGAACAGTCTGCCCTGCTACAGTTCCCAGCAACTGAGACTCAAAGGCATTCTGCCTTCAACTCTGGAGGCAGAGCATAGCCATCGTAGCTAGTAGCCACTGGCAGTCTTGTCCTCCACGAATTTGCCTAATCCTCTTTTAAAGCCATCCAGGTTGATGGCCACCATTGCCTCCTGCCAGAACTGAGTCCCATAATTTAACTATGTAAAAAGGTAAAGGTGAGGTAAAGGACTCCTGGATGGCTAAGTCCAGTCAAAGGTGACTATGGGGATGTGGCGCTCATCTCGCTTTCAGACCGAGGGAGCCGGCGTTTGTCCACAGACAGCTTTCCGGGTCATGTGGCCAGCAGGACTAAACAGCTTCTGGCGCAACGGAACACTGTGACAGAAACCAGACCTGTTTACTTTCCTGCTTCAGTGGTACCTATTTATCTATTTGCACTGGTGTGCTTTTGAACTGCTAGGTTGGCAGGAGCTGGGACAGAGCAACGGGAGCTCACCCTGTTGCAGGGATTCGAACTGCCAACCTTCTGATCAGTAAGCCCAAGTGCCTCAGTGGTTTAGACCACAGCACCCTTCTTGCAGACTTTGGACTCTTTTATACAGAAAGTATAAAAGTATAAGAGTATAAGAAAGTATAAAAGTATAAGAGCTGGTTGAACACTTCTAGTGTATTTGTTTCATTGTATGTTGTTCGTCAGCCCCACAACTCATATTTTTTACAACCAATTCATAAATCAAATGAATCTGAACTTTCTGGAATGTGCTGCCTGCTTCGAATTGCTTCATGCTTAGAGGATCCAGATCAAGGTGGGAAGCAGGGACTCCGAAACTTTATCACCACATCTGACTTTGACTTGGTCCCACATTGAAAAATTTGTTATTAAAAAAAGCTTCCCGGCAATTATGAGGAGCCCAAAACTCTTCAGAAAGTCCTTCAAACCTTGCAGTCGTATTGGGCAAGTAGCCATAGGAGGGCAAATATAAATGAACCACAGGCACTTATTTATCACAAAAAAGTCAAGGTGAATTTATTTAAAGAAATCATATTTTACATGACATACAAATGGTAACACATCTAACCTATAATGCTTCTGGGTAAAGTGGACACCTTTCTTTAATTTGCAGATATTTGATCCAGGTCAACAACTGATATTAATCTGTGTGATCAACTCATCCTCCCATTCTAGGCCAAGGGGAGTCCCTCCTGGCACATCGAGAAGCCCTTCTATTTCAGTCTTTTCACATCTTTAATTATTGGTTTTATAAAGAGAGTTTTAAACAATCACGGTGTGGATTGACATACAGTGGGAGAATTAAACCTTCCGTCACAGAGTGGCATGCAAATTTAGGCATTCCCACCCTTTATGCTAAACACGATTTCAGCTGTGAACATGACATGTGTGAGACACGATTCCTCCACAGAAAATACACCCCTTGTACACCCAGTTGATCCCTGCCCTCAGCAGGTGAGGCCCACCTGCACAAAGTAGGAATCAGGCCTTTCGTTTTGTGGCATCTACCCATTGGAATTCCCTCCCTTTTGGTGCTCACTGAAGCTTACTGCAGTATTTTAAGATGAGATATTTCTCAGGCTGCATCTGTACTGTGATTGTTTTTATGACATTTTTAAAATTTTGTCTCTTGTACGTTACCTTGAGCTCCTTTGGGAGGAGGGTTGGGATAGATATAATGATGAATAAAAAATTAAAGTGGAAACAAATTGGGCTTTGTCAGGCACTCTGTACATGAGCCAATGGATAAGCCAAATTCACAGTCATTTGCTGGTGCTCAGTATCTTTATTCAGTATACTTCCTGAATGGCTCTCCACATTTTGTGGTGCCCCTTATCCTCGTATGTTGAAGTTCCAACTGCCTAGCAGTGTTTCAAGACTGACATTAGATCATTACACCCATATTTTCACATTTCCCTTTGCTGAAAACTGCTTTGCATTGAAAGTATACTTATTCTTTAATGGCAATTCATGCTCATTCATACATTTCCTTGTTAGCATGTCGTCCACATGCATTTGTTCTCTAGTTACTCTCTCCACCCCTTTGCCATATGCTTATTGTGACTGTTCAAGGGAGACTGAAGGAAGTTTTTTTGTATTAACTGTGTGCCAAAAATAGTATTAACAATTAGTTCTAGGAAGCCTTCTCTGAATACTAGCTGGGATAGGTTTTTGATTTGGCTGTTGTTTCTACTAAGAATGTGTAGGATCTGCCATTCATAAATCATCAGTGATTGACATAAAGATCATGTTGTCAACAGCTCTCATTTGTATTTCATCCTAAGGGACCATGGAGAGATGAAATACTGTAAAGAAGTGTGCAGATAAGGGCCTCTCCAGACTGGTGTTTTGCTGCTGGTGTTTTCAGCAACATGCTCTCAACACAATCTGTGATGTTTCTCCAATGCTCTTTGGATGGGCTATAGCACAATAAAAGCAGGACACAAATAAGCCAGAACATTTGTGCTATAAAGAATTTCAGAAAGAAGTTACAGGATGCACACTGATTTGAAATGAAGCAGGGAGTTGCCTAGATGACAGTAGGGATGGCGAAACTGTGGCTTTCCAGGTGTTGCCACGCTACATCAACCTTTGGTTGTGCTGGCAGGGGCTGATTGGGTTCTCTTGACAGAAATATCTCTGGACTCTATCAGCCTTCAGATTCTGCCATGATGGACACTAATGTGTGTTAAGCAGGTCATGGCACTGTTTCAAACACTAGGCATCTCCTTGGCACCTTGGATTTCCTTTGGCTTGTTGCTTTCAGCTCTAGGGGCTATGACTGTGCTGTAGTGGTCCAAAAGGTTCCATTTCACATTCTAGAATGTTCCACCTACTTTTCAGTTTGTAAAAGGGGGGACTGTTGCTTAGTCATAGAGATTGTGGTTTCCATGCAGAATACATGTCCCTGCTTTAGTCTGAAAACCACTGCTGGTTAGCACAGACAGTGCTGGGCTGAGCTACAAGATCTGGGTCACTATAAAGCACTTTCTTCTGCATCTGTGCTTTCTCCTTTCTCAATTTACACAGGTTACACCATCACTTGGTGCCTAATTATTGGAGCAACGATTTCTGATGTGCCATGTGAAGTTTGGATATTATAAGAATTTATTAGCGTTTGTAATTGTCAGATATGCTCAGATAATATGCTCTCAAGTACAACAGAAAATCCTATGGATACACAACATTTATGAACATTGTAGGCTCCCTGAAACACTGAGATCTGCCAACACTAATCCAAAAGAATTACACACTTTAGGTCTGAACATAACATACTGTATGCAGTAACTCACATCAGATCAACCCATATGCTACTGTTAATGTGCCAACTGACACATGTTAAGCCACAAACACAGGGAAGGATTGGAATTGATATGAATTTTTATATTCTTCGTATTTCCGTGGTCCATATATTAAATTTCGTTTAAACACCACTATATTTTTTTGGTTCCTTCAATAAACATTCTGTTCCAGCTACTGCATCTTCTACACCCCCTAGTGGATTTCGTTTAGGATATATGTTGTCTCCTGAGGATTATCTCTTCCAAATAAGTTAATGTGACCTCATGGATATTTTTTTTAAAGTATGCATGGAAACCAGATTCCTGTTATAACTATCTAGGTCACTCTGATGCCAGCCCCAATTATTGCTGTGCCAGAAAAGTATTGCATAGGGTGGATCACGCTTGCTATGGCATCAGCCCGCATTTCGAAACATACAAGAATATCACTCTGATACTTCAGATAAATCAGCAATGTTCTCAGTTTGAATTGGGGTTCCTAGCAATTGGTTTGTCATTATCATTTTGCCCACCCAGAATGGTGTCTGATAAGAGTGCCGGATTTGACAAGTGAATAATGTTTTTTGTTACTGTAATAACCTCACCATGGTCTTCCAAAGTCAGGAGAATGTGAGGGAAGAGAGAGCAATGTAAGAGGTTTTTTTAATTATTTCTTAAATTTATATATCACCTTTTTCCTCAAGGAGCTCAAGGTGGTATACACGGTTCCCCTTCCTTCCCATTTCATCCTCACAATGTTGAAAGGGTGGGCTGAGAGATTGTAACTGGCCCAAGGTCACCCAATGAGCTTCATGGCTAAGTGGAGATATGAACCCTGGTCTCCCAGATCCTAGTCTAACACTCTAGCCTAGTACCTAAAGCTTCCAGATTCATAAATGGGGTCTACCCAGAAACTTGATGGGCACTTCCATAGCCATTTCATCCTTACAGTAAACCGAATGAAATCCATGGGAATTTAAGTGAGTTAGGACTAACTTGCATCCCATTGATTTTAATGACTCTGCTCCAAGTATGACGTCCGGATCTAACCCAAGATGTACAGGATGGTGGGGGAGGAGGAAAATGTTGCTTCAAGTTGGGCAACTTTAAAAAGAACTACCTAAAGGTAAAAAAGATAAGGTAAAGGACCCCTGAATGGTTAATAATAATAATAATAATAATAAATTTTATTTATATCCCGCCCTCCCCAGCCGAAGCCGGGCTCAGGGCGGCTAACAACAATAAAACAGTACAAAAGTACAACATAAACAACATTCTAAAATCATTCATTATAAAAATTAATTAATTAGTTAAGTCCAGTTGAAGGTGACTATGGGGTTGTGGCGCTCATCTCGCTTTCAAGCCGAAGGAGCTGGCATTTGTCCACAGACAGCTTTCCGGGTCATGTGGCCAGCATGACTAAACCGCTTCCGGCACAACAGAACATCGTGACAGAAACTAGAACACATGGAAATGCGGTTTACCTTCCCGCCACAGTGGTACCTATTTATCTTACTTGCACTCGTATGCTTTCGAACTGCTAGGGTGGCAGGAGCTGGGGCAGAGCAACAGGAGCTCATCCTGTCGTGGGTATTTGAACTGCCAACCTTCTGACTGTCAAGCCCAAGAGGCTCAGTGGTTTAGACCACAACGCCACCCATGTCCCATAATCATATGGATGGGAGCGGTTAAATTCGGAAAGGAACAGAGCTCAGTGGAAGAGTAGTACTTGCTTTGCATTTACAAGGTTCAAGCCTTTGTATCTGCAGGTAGAGCTAGGAACAACTCATCTGATCCAGTGTAGTCAGCAACAATCTAGACGGGCAATTACCTGTGCTCCTAGGTTCAATCTGATTAACAATCCTACAGTTTTAGGTCATGATTGCTTTTAGTGAGAGTATGTAACACCTCTTGCTTTTATTGGAACAGCCAGCTGATAGAATTGTATCCAAAGCGAAATGCTTTATTGCTGCTGTTTTCACTGCTGTATTACTTTAATATTTTATATGGTTTAATTTTTTTATTGTATGGAAAGTGGTATATGTTTTGAACCATGGCATGACAGGCTTATTAAGAAATAAGTTGATAAATAATGCTTTGAATTAATGGGGTTCGTTTCCTTAGGATTTGCATGCATTTATACTTTGGTATGATCAAAAGCACAAGACCACACTGCAAATTCTATCTGAACTATTTCACTGCAGTATATTTCAGTCTGGTTCCGGAGACCTGAGTGCCGCTGAAACACATAATTGCTGATTGACTCGATTCTCACTGAAGTGGAAAACAGATACAAATGTCCTTGTCAGATAAATGTTTCAAATATCACCTATCGTACTGCATCAAGAACAGCAAGATCCAAAGGGACAATCTCCAGAGAAGTAGCCTTGTTAGTCTGCCATAGCAAAGACAACAAAGAGCCTTGTGGCACCTTAAAGGCTAACAGATTTCCACGAAAGCTTACGCTGTAATAAATCTGTTAATCTTTAATGTGCCACAAACTTGTTTTTAAAGAGAAGACTGTTTTTTAAAGTGAAATATTCATTTTGTTAACAAACAATGTTTCTTTGTTTGGAAATGGCAGAAATGCTATTTGTTATGTACAGAAAAATCTTGGGGGGGGGGGAGTTGCATAGAATAAGAACACCTCCAGTCCAAAAGTACCCTGGATAAGATTTTAGACAGAAGTAATTTCCATTGAGTTCAATGGGGTTTTTGCCTAAGCGTTCACAGGGTTAGAGCCTTATTTGTAATAAGAGATGAGGACCCAGGTCAATCTCATTTTCTCTCATAATCTTCATTGAAGTTAGTGGGTTTCAAAATACTGTATCCGGAAGAAGAATTTGACCTCTTAACTGTTGTGGATTTAGACCTTAATTAACAGAGTTTTCAGTAATGGGAGGGCTGCAATCAGAACCACAACATTCCTTTTAGACACATGAAAATAGGCAATATTGCAAGCAATCCTATCTAATATTGGGAACTTGAAAACAAAGGAATGGAGTCTGTGGCTAGTTTTCTAATGTCATTTTTCAGAGTTGCACTTTTTCTCTTTGAACAAGCAGTCTTGTGAGTGTCACTTCTTTTACAATAAGTGGCTGGACTTAGTTTTTTGAGGCCTGCTTCTTGTTAATGGAATGCCCATTACTTTTTGAACCTTATTATCATGTCACTTACTTTCACTTTGAGATTTTTACCTACAGAAGTCCCTGCAATATTTAAATAGCAGTATTGTCAAGTTGAGTGCTGTTTTAAATAAACTAGCACTATACTATGAAAATGTGGCAAGCTGGCATTTGTACTGCATGCACCTATATAATCATTATGGCAAAGCAGATGCGGAATGCAAGACGGCTCGAACAATCAGCACTGCAATTTGCACAGCAACATTGTTTTAGACCTAATTAGTGCTTATGCAGATCCCTTACAAAAATATGAAAACTGCACCAGGATGTAATTGTTTAATGAATTTTGTGCAAAGCTCATCTGCATAAAATTACATTTCAGCAGGGGGAAAAAAGCCCCAAGTTCAAATGCTATTTGCTTAGGAGCCAAAACATTGTGAATTTTGCCCACTGTGTTTTAGCCTTGGTGGGCTGGCTTTGATATTTTGAATAAATACTACAAAGTTAAAGCCTCCAGCTGCAGAACAACCCATCTGTAGACATTGTCTGGTATATTTGGCAGTTCTGAAAGTTGATTTCCTCTCCTCCTGAAAATAACATTGAAAAAGAAGAGAGTTATGTCAGCAGGAGGGAAAAAACTCTACAATGCTAAATTGAAATACTCGTCAGCCATATATATAGTGGGGACAGGCGTTAGTATATATTATACTTTAATTTTTATTATACAGGGTGAGACCTTTAAAAGAGGGTCCGTGGATACAGAGCACACATGTTCCATGGGGCCTCTTTTAAAAGACTCACCCTGTACTTGTTAGCCACATATAGTCAGTTCATAGAATTCTTAGAACACCAGATGTACTTTGTGGCTCATCTCATAAGTAAGGGCATTTTCCAGGTGCACTGAAACTACCTGCACACTAAGACAATCCTACATCCATGGCAGTGCCATGGCTACAGATGTTGCCATTGTCATAGGGGGCAATATGGTGTAAATGGAGATTTCTAATGAGACATTATTTTTATGTAAGATGTATGCAAGCAATTAGTTTATATATTAACATGACTGAAGCTTCAAACCAATGTATATGACATGGCTATATATCTGATTTTGCTTTAAGGACTCTTAGAAAAGCTTTCTATTGCCCATTTTTAGAAAAACAGGGTGGTGTTGGTGTTGGACAGGAATGAAGCAGCTACCGTGCATCAGCTCCTCCCCTCTTTATGTACTATAACCGAGTAGTTTTAATCATAAAATTATTTACTTTGGGGGGTGGGCAATTCTGCTTCCTCATCTTCACCTTTCTTCAACACCCAATACCAACAAATTTGCTCTGGCTGATATCAAGGACTGTTTTGGTTTTTGGCATTCATTTGACTACATTAGGAAAGAGAAAAGGGATAAAAACTTTAAGCAAAAATTGTGGCTACTGTGAAAGGGGAACAAAGGGACATCTGTGAAGTAGGCCACAACTGGCAGAAGAGCTATTTTACCTCCAGTGCCAGCTGCAAGGGGAAATGTGTGCTGCTCACTACCCCCACAAAGACTTCTTTGTTTTGCTGCATAAACCATGGAGTGGCTGGCAACTTTTTAAGTGATATGCTTTGAAGGCTGAAATCTTGCTTGCTTTATTTATTTGCTCTGTTCTGTTATCTATACCCTCCCCTCCCCTTTTAAAAACTCGGAATGGACAGGACTTCTGTTCCTTTACAAGCTCCAGGAAAGGGGGGCGGAGAGACGTCTGTGAAGGGAGCAGCTCCACCAAAATTATTGCCAGGCAGCTTGTCACATCTAAAATGATTATCGCAGAATTTTTTTTTAAAAAAATACACTTCAGAATATAAATGTTTCGCTTATTGCTGACTGCCTTAGCTGTTGTGGCTGTTTCACTGGTCTTGTTTGTTAGCGTATACCACACAAGATGCAAAAATAACAAAATTCATTCCAAACCTTTCTACCACAAACCTAATTGTGGGATTTGCTGGATTAGACCAAGCCTTAGTCCGGTGTTTGTCTTCATTTGTGAGTGGGAAGGAAAGGGAGGAGGCCTCAAAGGTGCAGAGAAGACTCACAAAAAGAGTGAGATTAAGATAAGTATTCGCTGAGAAGAACATAAGGAAAGTTTTGCTGTAACAAAGGCCTGTCTAGCCTAGCATCCCATTTCCTAGAGCGGCAACCAAATGCCTCTGAGAAGCCCCCAAGAAAACACCCAACATTTGGTAAATGCCCCAAACACCAGATAAGGCATGGTTCCTAAATATAACCACACTAGTCTATAGCAACATGTCCAGTGTAATAAATGTCCAAAACTAATAAGATTAAAATCAGTTTGGTACATATTTATACAAATACACAGGAGCTAATTCCCTCACCTGCCACCTGTTCTGAAAGGGGAGTGCTTGTTTCACTCAGGTTCTCTATGCACAGAATGGTGAATGTCAGTGGCTAAGAAACTGGCCTGCTCTTGAGCCCAGTGAGTTGTCATTATTATTATTTTAAATTTGTATACCGCCCTATACCCTCAGGTCATCTGCAAATCTTGCAGAAACTGGCCTTTTTCAGGTATAGCACCTCTGGTATTCCCTCCCAAACACAATTTGGAAATCCCCAATCGCTGGAATCTTTAAATATCTATTCAAAGTCCAATTGTTTATTCAGACCTTTTCTGATGTTTGGCTTGTGTCTCCTGTTCAGCTGTTGGCTGGGTCTGATGGCAAATGTAGTTCAAAACATCTGGAGGGTGCCATGTTGGCAAAGGCTGCCTAAGGTCCTTTCTGCTTTCCTCCCTCTTCTTCTTTGCCCCTAGAAAGCATCTCTTTGTGTTCTTCAGACTAGTACTTTGTTCAGTTCCATTATTTTCAGCCATTATAATTGCAGACATCCCCTCCACCTTGACTAATTCCTTCCTTAGCACAATTGTTTTTTGACTTGTTAGCATCATATTTTCATAGCAGTGGTCCACAACACCGCACTTGAATATTGTAGGACATGTTTTTAGAATAAGACCTGATGCTTGGCTGTTACCATAGATACAGCTGACAGGATGCAAGAGGATTGTGTTTTGTTCCAACTGGTGGCAAAGGAGACACCAGGAGAATGAAGGGCTTTCAGAGATTATGCTGCGCTACGCACCCGTGATACGTTCTTGCCACAAAGATATGTAACTGGAAAATCCCCAATGCCGGTTTCTGTTTCTGTCTTTAATTAATTAATTTACCCTTCTTGAACCCACTAT